>NC_137967.1:25943994-26543994 GCF_963924665.1 Micromys minutus
TTTTCTCAGTTAGTGTCCTCTGCTTAGATGTCTAACCCATTTTGAATTTGGACTATTGCCTTTTTTTCCACATCTAGATTCTTGAGTTCTTGCTATATTTATGATATTAGTTCTCTGTTGGAAGTGGAATTGGTGGATTTGTTCCTGCTCTGTAGTTTGCTGTTTAGTCTAAGTGATGGTTTCCTTTTTCTTATAGATGTGTTTTGGTTTTCTGAGATCACATTTATTATTAATTACTAATGATCTCAGTTCCAATGCTATCAATGTTCTTTGTTTTGTTGTTTATTTTTGTTAAGTATGTCTCTTATGACACTATGTTTACTTTTCTTATCCAGTCTATTTTCTCTCAGATTTAATGTGCTTGGTTTTATATTGAGGTGTTTGACTGACTTGTACTTGAAATTTGTACTGGGTTTTAAGTGAATGGTTCTGAGTAGTAGTACAAACCCCATGCTACTTTTAGGCTTCATTTTATATTTACCTTGCCCTTTGATTGTTCATAGTAACTTAAAAAATCCTGAACTTGTTCCAGTAACTGAGATATCCATAGCATCCCCAACTCTACCCCTAGTGATGGCCAGTTATCTCTTCGGAGAACTGTACCACAAGTTCCAGATGTCTCAAAACAGATTGCTTAAGCTAGCAACCATTGCTCATAGGAAGCTGGACTCATTAGTAGCCAATGGAAATGTGTCAAGCTGCAGTTTTCCAATGTCAGTCAATCATGTAACTGACAAGTTGGAGATTTCCCTATTGTACTATTTGGGTGACAATAAGGTAAGGCTTCACCACCCACCCCCTGCATTGGAGAGTTTGCAGGGTCTGACAGTGAGCTTAAGTAAAGATGCTTTGGTTTTGTATATGAGTTGAATTCCTGGTGGTCCTCTGTGAGCACCTCAAGATCTGGACATAACAATGAGGATGGATTCATCTGCATTCTTCTTCTAGGTGCAGACATCCTGTAAGACCAGCAACATTTGTGTAAGATGCTATCTTTTTTCAGTTTGTATTTCTGTCTTTTTTTATCAGAAATCAGGTGGCCATATATATTTATGTTTAGGTCTACAATTCATATCTATTAGTCCCTATATCTTTTTTTGTGAGTATTTTATTAGATTTTTATCCTGTAGTGTTGTAAAACACTTGAATTTGGAAATGTTGATAGAATTCTAAATTTTCTTTTATTGTTCAGGATTGTTTTAGTAATTGTGTATTTTTTGTTTATAGGTAAGAAGTTTTCCATTTATTATCCATAACAAATTGTTTTGGAATTTGGACGAGGAATACCTTGAATCTGTAGATTACTTTTGGTAGGACCACCTTTTTTAGTATCTTAATCCTCTTGATCCATGAGCTTTCAAGATCTTTCCATCTCTTAATACTGTCTTCAATTTCTTCAAACAATTGAAGATTTTATTACAAAAGTCTTTTGCATGCTTGCAATAATGTCTTTCACAGTATTTTTCTTTTCTTTATGTTTTCCTTTTGGCAGATGTGAGCTTCTTTCATTTCTGTTCCGTGAGAAGTTCCAGGTAATTTCTAAGAATCTCCTTCCCATATGCAGGTCTCCCAGTGCTCAGCCAGGTCTGCTCACCTGTGAATCAGAACTCAGAGCCCTGGATGGTGAAGACAGGAGACTGTAGCCAAGGAGTCAGGTATGTTAGAAGAATTCAGCAAGGGTGGGGCTTAAGCAACAGTAGAAAGTGGGTATGAAATTGGACTTCTCAGTTTCTCTTTCATTAATGATTCTAGAAAATGTCACTGGGAATAACATCATGTGTGGTTAAGGGAGTCAGTCAGGTGTTCTTTGTATTTTGTTACTTTTGAGCCTCTGAAAAACTGTTGCCCACTAAATACAATGTCTTTGACCCAGACTGAAATCAGCACCAGGATATGGTTGTGAATGGATGCATTAGAACATGAACCAAAGGTCAGTAGTGGATTCCCTTGTGATATTGTTGACTTCGGCCTGGCTTCCAGTATAAGCAACACTTTTTTTTTTCCTGCGCAGCTGACCTCAGAGTGCACTAGAAATCCTGTTGCACACAAAATAATCTGTGAGACACTATTACACTATTACTACCATCGAGTAGGCTTGGCATGGCAGATTGGGATTGTAGCACACAGGATCAAAATCTGGGCGTGGCCATTGATACCCCGCCTCTTGTCCAGGTCTGCATGGCAGTTGTGTGAGCCTTTGAATGCTAAGAATGGGGAGTCTTAGGTATTTGTAGACAGGGTGAATGGTCTGATTTGAGTTGTTGTTTTCTCAGGAAGTTTCTCTTGCTTTCTGACTATCCTATATTGTCCTCCAATAAAGTTTTCTGTGTCCTGAATTGTGTACTAATGGATACATTGTGTTGAGTTAGGACTGGTTAGAGCAGATTAATTACAGTTTCCTAATTTTGTACTGTTTGCTTTAGTTAGCTTTGTATCACTTTGTCTTTGTTATGCTGAGGAATGTTCCCTCTGTCCTCACATTTTTGAGAGCTTCTGTACTGAGCTAATGTCATAGTGTAATGCGGGGCTTTCATGTATCTATTGACAGAGTCCCATGTCTTCTCTGCCCGAGTCTTCTTATGTGATCGGTTTGTAAGTATTGAAACAGTCTTGCAGTGTTGGTGTTAGCACAGCTTTCCTTCTCTCTCAGTGTAATTTAGAACAATCTCTGTCTGTAAATCGTGGCCTCTGGTCTATGATTTTTCTCTCCATGTGTTTGTTTAGGCTCATCTGCCTTGTCTTTCCAGGTAACACCAGCTTTTTATGATGACTTGCTAATGTTCATTTTAGTGTTTATAGCAGTATTCTTCTTTTGCCTTTTGTATGTGCTTTTTTTATTAGATACTCTGTATTTACATTTGAGATGTTATCCCTGTACCCCACCCCACTCCCATTCCCTCTTTCCCTACATTTGCCTTCACAAAGGTGCACTCCCTTCTGATCCGATTTTCTACCCCATTCCCTGGCATTCCCCGATATTGGGAAAATGTGCCCTCTTTGAAACAAAAGTCTTTTCTCACATTGATGCCAGACACTGCTGTCTTCAGATACATACCCAACTGGATCAATAAGTGTCTTACAGTGCACACAAAGGTTGGTGTTTTGCTCTATGGAAGTTTTGGAGGGTTTGGTTGGTTGATAATGTTGTTATCTTCCCATGAGGTTGCAACCCCTTTCAGTTCCTTAGGTCCTTTCTGTAACAACCTCATTGGGTATTCCTGATTTCAGACCAATGGTTAGCTGCAAGCGTGTCCAGCTGTATCTACATGACTCTATCATAGTCCCTGAGGGGGCATCTCTGTCTGGTTCCTGCCAGTAAGTACTTTATGGGAACAGCTATAGTGCTTGGATTAGGTGACTGCATATGTGGTGGATCCCCAGGTGATGCAGCTTCTGAGTGATCTTTTCTTTAATCCGTGCTCCTCTATTTAACCTTGCATTTCCTCCCATGAGAGTTTTGTTGTCTTTTGTAAGAAGGACTGAGGCATCTACATTTTGGCCTTCCTTCTTTTTGAGTTTCAAAATGTCTGCGAATTGTTTCTTAGGTATTGGATATTCAGAGTTTTCTGGGGCTAGTATTGCTTATCAGTGAGTTCATACCATGTGTGTTCTTTTGTGACTGGGTTACCTCACTCAGGGTGATAGTCTCTAGTTCCATCCCTTTGAGTGGAAATTTCATGAAGTCATTGTTTCTAAGAGCTGAGTAGTACTTCATTGTGTAAATGTACCACACTTTCTGTATCCATTCCTCTGTTGATGGACATCTGGGTTCTTTCCAGCTTCTGGCTATTATTAAGAAGGCTGTTGTAAACATGGAGCATGTGTCCTTGTTTTATGTTGGAGCATCTTTGGGGTATATACACAGGAGTAGAATAGCTGGGTTTTCAGGTAGTACTATGTCCAAGTTTCTGAGGAAATGCATGACTGATTTCCAGAGTGGTTGTACCAGCTTACAACCCCACCAACAGTGGAGGAGTGTTCGTCTTTCTCCGCATCCTCTCCAGTATCTGCTGCTACCTGAGCTTTTTAGCCATTCTAACCGGTGTGAGGTAGAATCTCAGGGTTGTTTTGATTTGCATTTCCCTGATAATTAGAGATGTTGAACATTTTTATAGGTGCTTCTCGGCCATTCAGTGTTCCTCATTTGAGAATTCGTTGTTTAGCTCTGTACCCCATTTTTTAATAGGATTATTTGATTCTCTATAGTCTAGCATTCTGAGTTCTTTGGATATGTATTGGATACTAGCCCTCTATCAAATGTAGAATTGGTAAAGATCCTTTCCCAATCTGTAGGCTGCCATTTTGTCTTCTTAACAGTGTCCTTAGCCTTATAGAAACTTTGCAATTTCAAGAGGTCCCATTAGTCAATTCTTGATCTTAGAGCATAAGCCATTGGTGTTCTGTTCAGGAATATTTTTTCCTTGTGCCTGTATGTTCTAATTTCTTGCTCACTTTCTGTTCTATTAGTTTTAGAGTACCTAGTTTTATGTGGAGATATTTGATCCACTTGGATTTCAACTTTATACAAAGAGATAGGAAAGCATCGATTTGCATTCTTCTGCATGCTGACTGCCAGTTGAAACAGCACCATTTATTGAAGAGACTGTTCTTTTTCCATTGAATGTTTTTAACCCCTTTGTCAAAGATCTAATGACCATAGGTGTGTGGGTTCATTTCTGGGTCCTCAATTCTATTCCATTGCTCTACCTGCTTATCTCAGTACATATACCATGCAGATTTTTTTTTTTAAAAAATCACAATTGCTTTGTAATATAGCTTGAGATCAGAGATGGTGATACCCCCAGAAGTGTTTTCATTCTTAAAAATGGATTTTGCTACTCTAGGGTTTTTGTTAGTTCAGATGAACTTGCAAATTGCTTTTTTAAATCTATGAAGAATTGAGTTGGAATTTTGATGGGGATTGCATTGAATCTGTAGATTGCTTTTGTCAAGATGGCTATTTTTACAGTGTTGATCCTGCCTATCTATGAGCTTGAGAAATCTTTTCATCTTCTGAGATCTTCTTCAATTTTCTTCTTCAGAGTCTTGAAGTTCTTGTCATATAGATCCTTCAATTGCTTGGTTAGGGTCACCCCAAAATATTATATATTCTTTCTTACTATTGTGAAGGGTGTCGATTCCCTAATTTCTTTCTCAGCCTGTTTATCCATTATGTAGAGGAAGGTGGTTGGGTTGTTTGAGTTAATTTTATTTCTAGGCACTTAGCTGAACTTGTTTATTAGTTGTAAAAGTTCTCTGGTGTAATTTTTGGGCTCACTTAAAATTACTATCATATCAACTGCAAATAGTGATATTTTGACTTCTTCCTTTCCAATGTCTAATTGTTCTGGCCAGGACTTCAAGTCCTATACTGAATATGTAGGGGAAGAGTGGGCAGACTGGTCTAGTCCGTGATTTTAGTGGGATTGCTTCACATTTCTTACCATTTAGTTTGATATTGGCTACTGATTTGCTGTATATTAATTTTATTAAGGTGTGGGCCCTGGAATCCTGATCTTTCCAACTCTTTTATCATGAAGGGGTGTTGAATTTTGTGGACTGCATTTTTAAGCATCTAGTTAGAGGATCATTTTTTTTTTCCTTTGAGTTTGTGTATATGGTGGATACGTTAATGTATTCCATATATTGAACCATTCCTGCCTTACTGGGATAAAGCCTACTTGGTCATGGTGGATGACTGTTTTGATGTGTTCTTGGATTTGGTTTGCAACAATTTTATTGAGTATTTTGCATCGATGTTCATGAGAAAAATTGGTCTGAAGTTCTCTTTCTTTGTGGTGTTTTTGTGTGGTTTAGGTATGAGCATAATTGTGGCTTTGAAAAACAAGTTGGGTAGTATTCCTTCTGTTTCTATTTTATGGATAGTTTGAAGAGTGCAGGTATTAAGTCTTCTGTAAAAGTCTAATAGAATTCTCCACTAAACCTATCTGGTCCTAAGACGTTTTTGGTTGGGAGGCTTTTGATGACTGCTTCTATTTCTTTAGGTGTTATGGGACTGTTTAGATGGTTTATCTGATCCTCATTTAACTTTAGTATCTGGTATCTTTCTAGAAATTCATCCATTTCTTCCAGATTTTTCAGTTTTTTTGAATATAGGCTTTTATAGTAAGATCTGATGATTTCTTGAATTTTCTCAGTTTCTGTTGTTATGTCTCTTCTTTCATTCCTGATTTTGTGAATTTGGATACTCTCTCTGTGCCCTCTAGTTAGTCTGGCTAAGGGTTGATTGATCTTGTTGATTTTCTTAAAGAAACAGCTTTTGGTTTTGTTGATTCTTTGTATAGTTCTTTTTTGTTTCTATTTGATTGATTTCTGCTTTGAGTTTGATTATTTCTTTCAGTCTATTCTTCTTGGGTGTTTCTGCTTCTTTTTGTTCTAGAGCTTCATCTGTGCTTTCAAGCTGCTAGTGTATGCTCTCTCCAGTTTCTTTTTGGGGGTACTCAGAGGTCTGAGTTTTCCTCTCAGTACTGCTTGCATTGCATTCCATAGGTTTGGGTATATAGTGGTGTCATTTTCGTTAAATTCTAAAAACTCTTTCTTTCTTTATTTCTTCATTGCCCATGTTATCATTGAGCAGAGCATTGTTCAGTTTCCATGTGTATGTGGGCTTTTTGTTGTTTTGTTGTTATTAAAGACAAGCCTTAGGCCATGGTGATCTGATAGGATGCATGGGAGGATTTCAATCTTCTTGTATCTGTTGAGGCCTGTTTTGTGACCGACTATATGGTCAATTTTGGAGAAGGTACCATGAGGTGCTGAGAAGAAAGTATATTTCTTAGTTTTTGGATGAAATGTCCCATAGATGTTCCAGGTTGGTTCATAACGTCTGCTAGTTTTGCTGTGTCTCTGTTCAGTTTCTGTCTTTATGATCTGTCCATTGATGAGAGTGGGGTGTTGAATTTTCCCACTCTTATTGTGTGTGGTGAAATATATGCTTTGAACTTTAGTAGGATTTCTTTTATGAATGTGGGCACCCTTGTATTTGGGGCATAGATGTTTAAGATTGAGAGTTCATCTTGATAGATTTTTCCTGTGATGAGTAAAAAGTGTCCTTTCTTATCTTTTTTGATAACTTTTGGTTGAAAATCTACTTTATTTGATATTAGAATGGCTACTCCAGCTTGTTTCCTGGGCCCATTTGCTTGGAAGGTTTTTTCTCAGCCTTTTACTCTGAGGTAGTGTCTGTCTTTGTCTCTGAAATGAGTTTCCTGTATGCAGCAAAATGCTGGATTCTGATTACCTATCCAGTCTGTTAGTCTATGTCTTTTTATTGGGGGAATTGAGTCCATTGATATTAAGAGAAATTATGGAGTAGTGTTTTTTGTATCCTGTTATTTTTGTTGTTAGAGGCAGACTTATGTTCGTGTGCTTTACTTCTTTTGGTTTCCTTGCGTGATTATTTTTTTGCTTTTCCTTAGGTGTAGTTTCCTTCCTTGTTTTGGATTTTTTCATTTATCATCCCTCTAGGGCTTGATTTGTGGACATATATTGTGTAAATTTGGTTTTGTCTTGTAATATCTTGGTTCCTCCATCTATGGCAATTAAGAGTTTTGCTGGATATAGGAGCCTGGGCTGTCATTTGTGTTCTCTTAGGGTCTTTATAATGTCTGTCCAGGATCTTCTAGCTATAATTGTATCTGTTGAGAAGTGTGGTATAATTCTGTTTGGTCTGCCTTTATGTTGCTTGTGTTTTTTTTTTTTTTTTTTTTGTCCTTTACAGCTTTTAGAATTCTTTCTTTGTTTCAAATATTCAATCTTTTGACTATTATGTGTAGGGAGAAGTTTCTTTTCTGCTCCAATTTATTTGGAGTTATGTAGGCTTCCTATACGTTCATAGTTATCTTGTTCTTAAGGGCAGGGAAGTTTTCTTCTATGATTTTGTTGAAGATATTTACTGTGCCTTTTAGTTGATATTCTTCGCCCTCTTCCATTCCTGTTATCCTTAGGTTTTCTCTTCTCATTGTGTCCTGGATCTCTTCGACATTTTGGGTTAGGAGCTTTTTGGTTTTTGCATTTTCTCTGACTGTTTTGTCTATGTTTTCTATGTTATCTTCTGCCTCTGAGATCCTTTCTTCCATCTCTGTAGTCTGTTGCTGATGCTTTTATCTGTGACTCCTGATTTTTTTTTTTTTTTTTTTTTTGGTTTTTCCATCTTCAGGGTTGTCTCTTTTTGTGTTTTCTTTATTGTTTCTATTTCTGATTTCAATTCCTTTATCCATTTGGTTGTGTTTTTCTGTAGTTCTTTGAGTGATTTTTCCTGGTTCTCCACTAATTGTTTAAGGGAGTTATTTTTGTGCTTCTCCATTATCTTTATCATCATCATGAAGTATGATTTCATGTCTAGGTCTTGTTTTTCTGGTGTGTTTGTCAATCCACTACTTGCTGTGGTAGGAGAGCTGGGTTCTGGTGTTGCCACATTGTCTTGGTTTCCATTGCTTAGGTTCCTTTGCTGTCTTCTTGCCATTTTGTCTGTGATTATAGGTGTTCTTGTTGTCTCGGAGGGAAGCCTGTCTCTTCTGTGGATCTGAGGGCCCGTAAGCTCAGGAAGAAAATTACTTCTGGATGTTTGTCTCTTTGTGGTTAGGTAGTGACATCTTATTGTAGTGGCTCCATTATGTCTTCATGGACTCAGGTGGGAGAGTTCTTGCAAGAGTTCTGTGGGGGCTCAGTCGTGCGCAGGCTGGTCCTGAGTCTTGATTGCTCTAGCCTACTAGCCCTCTTAGGGCCGGATATGACCAAATTCCAGAGTGCACCATGCTAGCTGGCCTCCAGGGTCTCCAGGCTATTTCTCCCTGGGCAGTCTGAACATGATGTAGCAAGCTCTCGTTGGCTCCTCTGCGGGTTCAACCTTACACAGGCCTGATGGCTAAGGATGTTGAGCACTTCCTCAGATGTTTCTCAGCCATTCGATATTCCTCAATTAAGAACTTTTTGTTTAGCTCTGTACCCCATATTTAATAGGGTTATTTGATTCTATGTTGTCTAGCTTTTTGAGTTCTTTGTATACCTTGGATATTAGACCTCTATCTGATGTGGAGTTGGTAAAGCTCTTTTCCCATTCTGTTGGCTGCCATTTTGTTTTCTTGACAATGTCCTTAGCCTTACAGAAACTTTGCAATCTCATTAAGTCCCATTTGTTAATCTTTGACCTTAGAGCTTGAGCCATTGGTGTTTTGTTCAGAAAATTTTCTCCTGTACCTATGTGTTCTAAGGTTTTCCCTACTTTCTCATCTAATAGTTTCAGTGTATCAGGTTTAATGTGGAGATCTTTGATCCACTTACACTTGAGCTTTGTATAAGGAGATAAGAAAGGGTCTATTTTCATTCTTTTGTATGCTGAGTGCCAGTTGGACCAGCACCATTTGTTGAATAGGCTGTCCTTTTTCCATTGAATGTTTATGGCTCCTTTGTCAAAAATCAGGTGACCATATACATGAGGGCTCATTTCTGGATCTTCTATTCTATTCCATTGATCCACGTGCCTATTTCTGTACCAGTACCATGCAGTTTTCAGCACAATTGCCTTGTAATATAGCTTGAGGTCAGGGATAGTGATTCCCGCAGATGTTTTCTTGTTGTTGAGGATGGATTTCGCTATTCTAGATCTTTTGTTATTCCATATGAAATTGCACATTGATCTTTCCAATTCAATGAAGAAGTGGGATGGAATTTTGATGGGGATTGCATTGAATCTGTAGATTTCTTTTGGTAGGATGGCCATTTTTAAAATGTTGATCCTTCCAATCCATGAGCATGGGAGATCTTTCCATTTTCTGAGATCTTCCTCGATTTCCTTCTTTAGCGGTTTGGAGTTCTTGTCATACAGGTCCTTCACTTGCTTAGTTAGAGTCACAAGAAGGTATTTCATAGTTTTTGTGACTATTGTGAAGGGTATCTTTTCCCTAATTTCTTTCTCCACATATTTGTCCTTTGAGTATAGGAAGGCTACTAATTTGTTTGAGTTAATTTTATATCAAGCTACTTTGCTGAACTTGTTTATCAGCTGTAGGAGTTCTCTGGTGGAATTTTTGGGGTCAATTAAATACACTATCATGTCATCTGCAAAGAGTGATGTTTTTACCTCTTCCTTTTCGATTTGTATCCCCTTGATCTCCTTTTGCTGTCTAATTGCTCCAGCCAGGACTTCCAGTACTATGTTGAATAGGTAGGGAGAGAGTGGGCAGCCTTGTCGAGTCCCTGATTTTAGTGGGATTGCTTCAAGTTTCTCGCCATTAAGTTTGATGTTGGCTGTTGGTTTGCTGTATATTGCTTTGATTATGTTTAAATATGGGCCTTGGATTCCTGTTCTTTCCAGGACTTTTAACATGAAGGGGTGTTGGATTTTGTCGAATGCTTTCTCAGCGTCTAGTTTGATGACCATGTGATTTTGGTCTTTAAGTTTGTTTATATGGTGGATTACATTGATGGATTTCCTTATGTTAAACCATCCCTGCATCCCAGGGATGAAGCCTACTTGGTCATGATGAATGATGGTTTTGATGTGTTCTTGGATTCGGTTAGCAAGGATTTTGTTGAGTGTTTTTGCATCAATGTTCATAAGTGAGATTGGTCTGAAGTTCTCTTTCCTTGTAGGGTCTTTGTGTGGTTTAGGAACGAGGGTTATTGTAGCCTCCAAAAATAAGTTAGGTAGTATTTTATCTGATTATGTCTTGTGGAATAGTTTGGAGAGTATTGGTGTTATGTCCACAATAAATGTCTGATAAAATTCTGCACTGAACCCGTCTGGACCTGGGCTTTTTTTGGTTGGGAGGCTTTTGATGCCTTCTTCTATTCCTTTAGTTGTTATGGGATTATTTAGTTGGTTTACTTGGTCCTGGTTTAACTTTAGGATCTTGTATCTGTCTAGGAATTCATCCATTTCCTCCAGATTTTCCACCTTTCTGGAGTCTAGGTTTTTGTAGTAGGATCGGATGATTTCTTGTATTTCCCCAGTTTCAGTTGTTATGTCTCCACTTTCCTTTCTGATTTTGTTGATTTGTATACTCTCTCTTTGCCCTCTAGTTAGTCTGGCTATGGGTTTATCAATCTTGTTGATTTTCTCAATGAACCAGCTCTTGGTTTTGTTGATTTTTTTCAATGGTTCTTTTTGTTTCTATTTGTCTATTTCTGCCCTAATTTTGATTATTTCTTGCCGTCTACTCTTCTTGGGTGTATCTGCTTCCTTTTGTTCTAGGGCTTTTAGCTGTGCTGTCAGGTTGCTGATGTAAGCTCTCTCCAGTTTCTTTTTGGAAGCACTTAGGGCTATGAGTTTTCCTCTCAGTACTGCTTTCATTGCATCCAATAGGTTTGGGTATGTTGTGTTTTCGTTTTCATTGAATTCTAGAAAATCCTTAATTTCTTTCTTTATTTCTTCTTTGACCCTGCTATCGTTTAACAGAGCATTGTTTAGTTTCCATGTTTATGTGGGCTTTTTGTTGTCTTTGTTGTTGTTAAAGACCAGCCTTACACCATGGTGATCTTAGAGGATGCATGGGAGTATTTCAATCTTCTTATATCCATTGGGGCTCGTTCTGTGTCCAATTATGTGGTCAATTTTCGAGAAGGTACAATGGGGTGCTGAGAAGAAGGTGTATTCTTTTACTTTAGGATGATATGTTCTGTAGATATCTATTAATTCTAGTTGGTTCAAAGTCTCTGCTAGTTTTACAGTGTCCTTGTTCATTTTCTGTTTCCATGATCTGTCCATTTGAGAGAGTGGGTTATTAAAGTCTCCCACTATTATTGTGTGGGTGAAATGTATTTTTTGAGCTTTAGTAGGGTTTCTTTTATGAATGTGGTTGCTTTTGTATTTGGAGCATATATGTTAAGGATTGAGAGTTCCTCCTGACAGATTTCCCCTGTAATGAGTAAAAAGTGTCCTTCCTTATCTTTTTTGATAACTTTTAGTTGCAAATTTACTTTATTGGATTTTAGAATAGCCACTCCAGCTTGCTTCTTGTGGCTGTTTCCTTGGAAGTTTTTTTCACACTCTTTTACTCTGAGATAGTGTCTGTCTTTGTCTCTGAGATGAGTTTCTTGTATGCAGCAAAAGGCTGGATTTTGTTTATGTATCCAGTCCGATAGCCTATGTCTCTTTATTGGGGAGTTGAGTCCATTTATGTTAATAGATATCAAGGAATAGTTGTTTCTGTTTCCTGCTATTATTGCTCTTGTAGGTGAGACGAATATATCTACACATTATATTTGTTTTCGGTTTATGGGGAGAGTGTCCCATGGCCTGGCCTAATATGAAGATGAGGGAGACTGTGCTCTGTGCTATCACAGAAGGAAGTTACCTCGAGTGTCTTAGGAGCTCCCCCAGCAGTGCTGAGCCTTCAAAGCACCGAATCACCATCCAGACCTTCAGACCTCCAACTTTCTGTCACAGACATGGTTTCACTTGGTAAATTATTTTTGTTACACATGTAAAAATGGACAAGCTCCCAGGCATGCGCATACACATACATGCACACACACATGCATATGCACACATACACATGCACACACACACACCGTGTTACTAATTATTTGGTAAGCATTTATCCTAGCAGTTTTTACTGCAGTACATTAAAATGAAGTATATTTATTTTTAATTACCTGTGAGATATATTACATTTTACTACATAAAATAACAGCTGTCTTTTCTGGAAGCCATTTAAAAATTTAGGGACATTCTCAATTTCACATTGCCAAATTGATTTGCATTTGTTATCATTTCATGATGCATCTCATTAGGTGGCTTCCTTGCTGAAGACCAGAGTAGTTACTAACCCTTTAGGAGAACTGCTGAAGATGAATCATAGAAAAAGTCAGTGTGCAGTATTTTTGACATTTGGAATTTTCCACAAGGCCTTGGATTAAAAGTGAAAATAGGAAGCTATTTTACATATTTTCCACAGAGCCAGTGTGTATGCCACACTTAGCATTCCTTTCAGTATATCTAATTTTTAAAATATGTAGCAATGAAGTGTTAGTTCTGTGGTTAAGATCAGTGTTGCTCTTACAAAAGGTTCAACCTGAGAAACCAGAACAAATATTCGGTAACACAACTTTCCATAAATCGAGGTTGTAGGGATCAAAGGCCTCAGGAATTTCACCCCACACTACAGAAACACATCTATGAAATATGAAGTTTTATATGTATATATATAATTCTATAATATATGTTATATTGTATAAATATGTATATATATATATATAATTTTGTAACTACATGTAAACCATAAAATTTTGTGATTTTGTGTAAACATCCTGATAGCTTTATAAAGAACACCATATACTCATTAATAGGAATATTTCTCCACATTCAAGGTTTTCTCTTTAATCTTAGGAAAACTTTATCAATTCTGTGAGAGTCTTATATAACATGCTTTGTTCATATTCGTACAACAAATTTTTCCTGATTTACCCAACTGTCTCTCCTCACCAAACTCTGAGTCCTCACTTTTTATTTATAAATCATGTGAAAGAACCTGGTGCCACATAAATATTCATTTTGAATTTAATCAGTTTAGAAAGAATTTTTTTTAAATCTATACAACCCAAACATTACACATATAATGTCAGAGGTGCAGTAAATATTGTGCAACATTGAGGGCATTGGAGGCTTAAACAAAATAATAAATATCTGAAATTGATAAGTGATTCAGTGGAATATGTATAGCTATGTCTGTTAATGACCATGTACATGCATGTGCTTGTATATGTGTTTATGTGTGTGTATGATGTATATGCATGTGTATACATATCTGCTGTCTATTATATATGATATATATATGTATAGATAGATAGATAGATAGATAGATAGATAGATAGATAGATAGATAGACAGATAGACAGACAGACAGACAGACAGACAGACTTGGGTTCCCACCTCCATGTGTAGTGTGACATGCACAGCTGGAAAATTCATCAGGAACAATTAGCAGACTGCTGCTTTGTTCAGTGACCAGAAAATAAGATTTCCAATGAGACCAGATAGGACCCAGCCCACTGATCCCAAGTCATGTCATGTCTGTATAGTGCAGTAAAAAGAGAAATCTTTCTAGTTAATTTAAATTTTTAGTGTGAAAAATATCAAGATTTTTTTCTCAAAATGGTTAAATTGGCATTAAAACATGTCAACCTGGGCTTTTCACACCACACTCACACATAGTAGTTAGAGCTGTCTTATTTTTTCTATACATCCTTCCATTCAGTACTACCACATAACTTAAGACATTCAGACCATTTGTATGAGTTGTTTCATGTCTACTAAGGTTTGATTCTGGCTTTGAGCCTTTTTTCACATTTATAGCATTAGTAAGGTTTCTTTCCATTATGTATTCATTTTAGTGTGGGTTTGTATTCAATGTAAAAAATTATCACTCTATGTATTTTTATGTACTTTATTTTTAGTGTGGATTTGTGGGTTTGTGTCTCATTTTGTTCATTGTCCTGATGTATCTTCCTCTTTTTTTTTTTTTTTCCTTTTTATTCCATGGGGTGTTTATTTATTTTTTTTTTACAACTTTATTTTACAAAACAAAGATAAATGTACAGATTTTAAACATTTTTTGCTTAAAATGATACATTTTTTGTCAGTACTTTTTTTTCAGATTTTAAAATAATTTTTACATAAAACTATACGAATATATTTTTTAGTCAGTACTTGATTTTTTTCAAGGATTGATTGTATGCCTTGAAAACATAATAGTTACAATGAGCTAAACTACATGTAAAACAAAATGTAACATGGAAATAGTTAAAGTTTTCTTGTTTGGTAAATATTATTTTTGTTTTGTTTTGTTTTCTTTATTTCTTGGACTTCATACAGTCTGTGAGTTGTTTCTGCTGGCTGAGTAGTATTCCATTGTGTATATGTACCACAATTTTTGTATCCATTCATCTGCTGAAGGACATCTGGGTTCCTTCCAGCTTCTGGCTATTATAAATAGAGCCTCTATGAACATTGTGGTGCATATATCTTTGTTGTGTATTAAAGTGTCTCTGGGGTATATGCCCAGAAGTGGAATAGCTGGGTCTTCAG
The DNA here is from genome assembly GCF_963924665.1 of Micromys minutus. Classification (NCBI taxonomy): domain Eukaryota; kingdom Metazoa; phylum Chordata; class Mammalia; order Rodentia; family Muridae; genus Micromys; species Micromys minutus. The sequence continues at coordinate 25,959,044 of NC_137967.1, forward strand.
GTAATACTATATCCAATTTTCTGAGGTATCGCCAGATGAATTTCCAGAGTGGTTGTATTAGCTTGCAACCCCACCAACAGTGGAGAAGTGTTCCTCTTTCTCCACAGCCTCGCCAGCATCTGCTGTCATCTGAGTTTTGGATCTTGGCCAATCTGACAGGTGTGAGGTGGAATCTCAGCGTTGTTTTGATTTGCATTTCCCTGATGGCTAAGGATGTGGAGCACTTCCTCAGATGTTTCTCGGCCATTCGATGTTCCTCAACTGAAAACGTTTTGTTTAGCTCTGTAGCCCATTTTTTTAATAGGGTTATTTGATTCTCTGGTGTCTCGCTTTTTGAGTTCCTTGTACACCTTGGATATTAGGCCTCTATCTGATGTGGTGTTGGTAAAGATCTTTTCCCATTCTGTTGGTTGCCGTTTTGTTTTCTTGACGATGTCCTTAGCCTTACAAAAACTTTGCATTCTCATTAAGTTCCATTTGTTAATATTTGACCTTAGAGCTTGAGCCATTGGTGTTTTGTTCAGGAAATTTTCTCCTGTGCCTATGTGTTCTAAGGTTTTCCCTACTTTCTCATCTAATAGTTTCAGTGTATCTGGTTTAATGTGGAGATCTTTAATCCACATACACTTGAGCTTTGTACAAGGAGATAAGAACGGGTCTATTTTCATTCTTTTGCATGTTGAGTGCCAGTTGGACCAGAACCATTTGTTGAATAGGCTGTCCTTTTTCCATTGAATGTTTACTGTTCCTTTGTCAAAAATCAGGTGACCATATACATGAGGGCTCATTTCTGGATCTTCTATTCTATTCCATTGATCCACTTGCCTATTTCTGTACCAGTACCATGCAGTTTTCAGCACAATTGCCTTGTAATATAGCTTGAGGTCAGGGATAGTGATTCCCGCAGATGTTTTTTTGTTGTTGAGGATGGATTTCGCTATTCTAGATCTTTTGTTATTCCATATGAAATTGCACATTGATCTTTCCAATTCAATGAAGAAGTGGGATGGAATTTTGATGGGGATTGCATTGAATCTGTAGATTTCTTTTGGTAGGATGGCCATTTTTAAAATGTTGATCCTTCCAATCCATGAGCATGGGCAATCTTTCCATTTTCTGAGATCTTCCTCGATTTCCTTCTTCAGAGGTTTGGAGTTCTTGTCATACAGGTCCTTCACTTGCTTAGTTAGAGTCACACCAAGGTATTTCATAGTTTTTGTGACTATTGTGAAGGGTATCTTTTCCCTAATTTCTTTCTCCACATGTTTGTCCTTTGAGTATAGGAAGGCTACTGATTTGTTTGAGTTAATTTTATATCAAGCCACTTTGCTGAACTTGTTTATCAGCTGTAGGAATTCTCTGGTGGAATTTTTGGGGTCACTCAAGTACACTATCATGTCATCGGCAAAGAGTGATGTTTTTATCTCTTCCTTTCCGATTTGTATCCCCTTGATCTCCTTTTGCTGTCTAATTGCTCCAGCCAGGACTTCCAGTACTATGTTGAATAGGTAGGGGGAGAGTGGGCAGCCTTGTCGAATCCCTGATTTAAGTGGGATTGCTTCAAGTTTCTCGCAATTAAGTTTGATGTTGGCTGTTGGTTTGCTGTATATTGCTTTTATTATGTTTAAATATGGGCCTTGGATTCCTGTTCTTTCCAGGACTTTTAACATGAAGGGGTGTTGGATTTTGTCGAATGCTTTCTCAGCGTCTAGTGAGATGACCATGTGATTTTGGTCTTTAAGTTTGTTTATATGGTGGATTACATTGATGGATTTCCTTATGTTAAATCATCCCTGCATCCCAGGGATGAAGCCTACTTGGTCATGATGAATGATGGTTTTGATGTGTTCTTGGATTCGGTTAGCAAGGATTTTGTTGAGTATTTTTGCATCAATGTTTATAAGTGAGATTGGTCTGAAGTTCTCTTTTTTTGTAGGGTCTTTGTGTGGTTTAGGTAAGAGGATTATTGTAGCCTCAAAAAATGATTTTGGTAATATTCCATCTGATTCTATCTTTTAGAATAGTTTGGCGAATATTGGTGTTATATCCCCAATAAATGTCTGATAAAATTCTGCACTGAACCCGTCTGTACCTGGGCTTTTTTTGGTTGGGAGGCTTTTGATGACTTCTTCTATTTCTTTAGGTGTTATAGGGTTATTTAGATGGTTTACTTGGTCCTGGTTAAACTTTGGGACCTTGTATCTGTCTAGGAATTCATCCATTTCCTCCAGATTTTCCAATTTTGTGGAGTATAAGTTTTTGTAGTAGGATCTGATGATTTCTTGAATTTCCTTAGTTTCAGTTGTTATGTCACCACTTTCCTTTTTGATTTTGTTAATTTGGATACTCTCTCTTTGCCCTTTAGTTTTCTGGCTAGGGGTTTATCAATCTTGTTGATTTTCTCAAAGAACCAACTCTTTGTTTTGTTGATTTTTTCAATGGTTCTTTTTGTTTCTATTTGGTCTATTTCTGCCCCAATTTTAATTATTTCTTGCCGTCTACTCTTTTTGGGTATATCTGCTTCCTTTTGTTCTAGGGCTTTTAGCTGTGCTGTCAGGTTGCTGATGTGAGCTCTCTCCAGTTTCTTTTTGGAAGCAGTTAGGGCTATGAGTTTTTCTCTCAATACTGCTTTCATTGCATCCCATAGGTTTGGGTATGTTGTGTTTTCATTTTCATTGAATTCTAGAAAATCCTTAATTTCTTTCTTTATTTCTTCTTTGACCCTGCTATCCTTTAAACAGAGCATTGTTTAGTTTCCATGTTTATGTGGGCTTTTTGTTGTCTTTGTTGTTGTTAAAGACCAGCTGTAGACCATGGTGATCTGAGAGGATGCAAGCTAGTATTTCATTCTTCTTATATCCATTGAGGCTCGTTCTGTGTCCAATTATGTGGTCAATTTTCGAGAAGGTGCTATGGGGTGGTGAGAAGAATGTGTATTCTTTTACTTTAGGATAGCATGTTCTGTATATATCTATTAATTCTAGTTGGTTCAAAGTCTCTGCTAGTTTTGCAGTGTCCTTGTTCAGTTTCTGTTTCCCTGATCTGTCCATTGGTGAGAGTGGGGTATTAAAGTCTCCCACTATTATTTGTGGGGTGAAATGTATTTTTTGAGCTTTAGTATGGTTTCTTTTATGAATGTGGGTGATTTTTTATTTGGAGCATATATGTTAAGGATTGAGAGTTCCTCCTGACAGATTTCCCCGGTATTGAGTAAAAAGTGTCCTTCCTTATCTTTTTTGATAACTTTTGGTTGGAAATTTACTTTATTCGATTTTAGAATAGCTACTCCAGCTTGCTTCTTGGAGCTGTTTGCTTGGAAGTTATTTTCCCACCTTTTTACTCTGAGATAGTGTCTGTCTCTGTCTCTGAGATGAGTTTCCTGTATGCAGCAAAAGGCTGGATTTTGTTTATGTATCCAGTCTGATAGTCTATGTCTCTTTATAGGGGGTTGAGATCATTTAATTTAATAGATATCGAGGAATAGTTGTTTCTGTTTCCTGCCATTAATGCTTTTTTGGGATGAGTTGTGTCTGTGTTTTTTTCTTCTTTTAGTTTTTTTGTTTAAGAGTTTTCTTGTTTTTACTATGCTGTATTTTCCCTCATTGTATTGGGTTTTCCACCTGTAGTTCTTTGTAATGCTGGGTTTGTGGTCAGATATTGTGTGAATTTTGATTTGTCCTGAAATATATTCGTCTCTCCATCGATGGTGATTGATCGTTTTTCTGGGTATAGCCGTTTGGGCTGGCACTTGTGCTCTCTTAAGGAGTGCATGATGTCTGTCCAGGCTCTTCTAGCTTTCATAGTCTCTGTTGAGAAATCGGGTGTGAGTCTGATTGGTCTGCCTTTATATGTTACCTGACCTTTTTCCCTTACTGCTTTTAGTATTCTTTCTTTACTTTGGGCACTTGATGTTTTTACTATTATGTGTCGGGAGGTATTTCTTTTCTGGTCCAACCTATTTGGAGTTCTGAAGGCTTCTTTTATGCTCGTGGTCATCTCATTTTTGAGGGTAGGGAAGTTTTCTTTTACGATTTTGTTGAAGATATTTACTGTGCCTCTTAGTTGATACTCTTCTCCCTCTTCTATTCCTATTATCCTTAGGTTTGGTCTTCTCATTGTGTCTTGGATTTCCTGGACATTTTGGGTTAGGAGCTTTTTGTTTTTTTCATCTTCTCTGGCTGTTTTGTCTATGTTTGCAATGTTGTCTTCTGCCCCCGAGATTCTCTCTTCCATCTCTTGTAATCTATTGGAAATGCTTGCTTCTGTGACTCCTGATTTCTTTTTTTGGTGTTCTGACTCTAGGGTTATCTCTTTAGCGTTTTCTTTATTGTGTCAATTTCTGTTTTAATTTCCCTCTTCCATTCCTTTATTTCTTTGGTTCTGTTTTCCTCTAGTTCTTTGAGTTCTTTGAGTGTTTTTCTTGTTTCTTCTTTAAAAGCTTCTGAATCTTTTTGCTTTTCCTCCCTTTCTTGTTTAAGTATCTCTATCAGCATCTTGAGGTATGATTTCAGGTCTGTGTCTTCTTTTTCTGGAGTGTTTGGAATTCCGATGTTTGCTGTTATGGGAGAGCTGGGTTCTGGTGTTGCGAGATTGTCTTGGTTTCCTTGGGATATACTCTTTTTCTTTCCTCTTGCCATTTTGTTGTCAGTGATATGTTCTCGCCTTTCCCTTCTATCTGGTCTGTGACCCTGGTTCTTCACTGGTCCAGGTGTCAGATAGGCTGAGCCCTGTTTTATGCCTCAGAGTCGTCGGGTGGGAGCATAAGTTCCAATGTTCTGTTTCTGGTTACTGGATCAGGCACGGCAGGGCAGGGCAAGGCAGGGGGTGCACTTTCTGTGTGTACTCCGCAGAGATCTCTCTGCTCCCCGGCAGCCCAGGTCTCCCACCCACCAGTTGCTCAGCCTCTACGAGCCTCCGTTCCAGGTCGCAGATGGGCCAGGCTCCGCTCTGTGTCCTGAAGTCACCTCCGGGTGGAAACAGAAGTTCTAATTTTCTGTTTCCAATTGCTGGATAGGGCAAGGCAGGGCAAGATAGGGTGTGCACTTTCCGTGTGCACTCCATAGAGATCTCTCTGCTCCCCTGCAGCCTAGGTCTCCCACTCCCCAGTTGCTCAGCCTGTATGAGTTGCCGTTTCCGGGTGTCAGATGGGCCAGGCTCCGCTCTTGTATCTTCCTCTTATTCTGTGTTCTTCAGAGTTTTCGTAGTGAGCAAATGTGATGTTTAGCACAGGTGTTTAATGACTATTGACATGGTCATGTTTCTTCTGACACTACATATTTGGTGTCTTATATTGATTAACTCATAATGCTGAAGGAGTCTTACATGCTTGGCATTCAATCAACTTATATTTTGTTCACATGTAATTTAGAGATAACCTCTTTGTCTGTATCCATCCCTGGCAACTGGTCCATGTTTTTTATTTGTGTCTATTTGTGTGGGCTTAATTGCTTTGGGTGTTGAGACTTTCTAGTGTCCGTTTTATCTTTGTGTTTGATACTATTTTCTTTTTGTGGTATTAGTGTAAGATTTGTCTAAAAGAAAGGGTAATTGACACTGTTAAGTCAAATGCATCCTGCTTCAATCTCAGCACTGTGTAATGCCCTGTTTAGATTTGTACCTTAGAACATTGAATGGTTCACTTACTTCTTGGAGTTTCTCATTTTCTTCTTCAACTCCTCTGCGAGGTTCCGGGTGGGTGATCGTGTCCATCCCTCATAGCTAGCTTGCTGCCAAGCCGCTCTGGTCTCTGTTCCTTGCCTGGTCTGGTGGCGTCCTGAGATCAAGATCACCGCCCTCCTGTTTCTGTTATATTGATTATGTAGCCAGAAATCTTTCTAATTGTTACCAAGTTGAAGTTATAATTTCTTACATTGGTATGGGATTTATTTTTGATGCAGATTTAAGGTTTTCATTGGTATGAATTTCTTCAATCAATACCAAAAGTTAATGCAAAGCTTAGACCCAGTCCTTCGATAACTGCCATTTCAAACTGCTTTTTTGTTTGTTTGTTTAAGCAATACAAGTTAAAGGGCCAGATAGCAAACTCATGGTTAAGAGGACTATATAATATAAGGCTGTTTTTGAGATATGTCAATTAGAAATAGCTGAGCATAATTCACGTGGAACAGTTCAGCTATAGTTTTCAAAAGCATCAGAAATCCACAGAATGTGACATTTAATGTTATTTAATCACTTCATTTGGAGACATATCTGCTTCAGACAGAACCCACTTCTTGGTTCAAAGAAGATACTGAGTATCCTCACCTCCAGGAGAGGTTGTTTATTTTGGCAAGGTAGCCACTGGGTAGAAATGGTCTATTTCATCTGTAGACCAAACCTGTCCAAGAAAAGGACACATTTTGCCAAATAGTCGATTGTTGACTCTGCCAAGTCAGCATGAGCAGTCCTTTGATAATTCTGCTTTGCAAATGTCTGTCAGATAGACTATCCTGGCAGAAAGCCAAGGCTCTGAGGAATTGGGGGCTGTCCAGGTAGACAGCTGTCTGTACTATTTGTTTCAGTTTTGGAAGGTATGTTATTGCTTCCTATAAATTTCAGGTAATGTTTAAGTTGCTTTCTGATTTATGACTTGGTTGAAGAGTGGCTGTACTCTCATAACCAGCCCAAGATGTTCAGCATTGAGAAGATGATTTTCCTAAAACCAGGACATAAAAGGTGTAGAATTATAAGCCTTTTAAGTTAGATGGATGGTAGAGTACTTTTATCTACTTTGATGAATTGATAGGCTGGATGTCATTTGTACCTCGGACTATGTAATTTACTCGTCACGATTTTTCTTCAATTATATCTGGGAGAAGAGATTTTGTTTGTTTTGTTTGTTTTGGTTTTCTGTTCTTTATTTTGTTGGACAGAAATGGTGTGATTTCCTCTAATTATTTGATTGCCTAGTAAAGACGACAAGAATCCAATATCTGGGTGAAGATAAGGAGGTGGGTTTCCAGGTCGGAGAGAGGAAGAGGGGACACAGAAGAAAGAAATGGCCTTTTTCAGGAGGAGGAGAGAGAGAGGGTGTGCAGGATGTAGGCCAGGGAATTTTCCAGACCTGGTGGTGGAAGACTTTCCAACATAGAATTGATGATGAGTTTAGGGCATTAGATTCCACGCTCAGCGGTTGTGTCATTCTGGTTCATTTTAAACGTAAGATGGTCTGTTTTCCATTCCCGACGATTCAGGTGGGCGAATGACATCATGACATTGGTAGAGCCAAGCTTTGTGGGTGGATAGTTGGTTGACTGCTCCAGACATTCATAGGAGGGGCACCTGCTGGAGGCGTTGTCAAGGAGAAGCAGGTGGGTGACTGTCACCAAGCTAGCCAGGTGGGGTGGGTGTGACCACCAATGCCAGCACCTAGTCAGAGCAAGCATGGCTTTGTTTAAAATTACACACTGCAGCCTGCAATGATGGGAGACAGGACCAAGAGAGTGACCACTTCTGTGCTGCAGTTCCTAGGAACATTGAGTCTGAAATCCTGCCTTGGCTGTCTTAACTCTGTCAGAAGATTTTAGATCATACGAACTGGGGCTTTTCCTAATGTTTTTGTTCCTGTTAAAATTTTGAGGATATTTGCAGGCGTATGGTATAGATAGAGGATTTCCTTACCTATTACCTATGAGCATGGTTCTCAAGACAGTATGGCAACTAGAAAGACCCAGAGTTTAACTTCATCCATTACTTATAACTACTATTTTATGAGTCGCCTATGAGAGAAAATGTCCTTGCTCTCTGGGGAAGTGGCATCCCCAGAGAACTTTTGAGATACTACTCACATAAGTAGCCACTGTAGATTTGATGAATCAGGAAGTATTTTTTAGTAGCCTAATGGCTATGGGCTTTGGTTGTAAACATTAACCTTTACTATGGAAACTTCTTTTCTGCAGTTAGTTTTCGAAGATGCAAACGGTGTATTCAGAAATGTTTCCTGTGTTTAGTTCTTAATATTGCTTCTCAGAGTCTGGAAAAGTGAGTCTGTGTGCATGCTGTGATAAGATAGCAGGCCACCCTGTTTATACAGTTATTAGATGTTCCATAGGGTAGGACAAAATTCTCACCTGTGAATCAACTAAGAGCCCAGAATGGTAAAGAGGGAGGAGACTGTATCAAAGGATCAGGTATGTTAGAGGGATTGAGGTGAGCTTCAAGTGACAATAGAAAGCAGACTTTAATTCAATTTGTCAGTTTTTATTTCATTAATGATTCTGGAAATTTTTCATTGAGAATAATCATAGATACAGTAATATTGATTTCCCACAGTCTGTACAGTAAGCGACCAGTTGTTCTCAGAATGTCCTTGGTGCTCCATGAATCTGTCTCACTCACTTGTTTTTTGATTGAAGACTCTATGGTAGGTAATTAAGGAATCGTTAAGAGCAGGTGGCGTGGCTCAGCAGTTAAGGGCACTTGTTCTTCCAGTTTCTAGGTTCTGTTTGCTGTGCTGCCAGAGCTCAGACTTCAGTGTTCTTCTGCCTGCTTTAGGCTGTATTGCATGAAGTGCACAGACCTAGAAAGAGGTAAAAATACTCCTCCAAAACAAATTAAAATAAATTAACATTATTTTTAGAAGGACACAGTAAACAATCTGGAGGTATTGAAAACTAGTCGAGATGGCAGTACAGGAAGGAACATAGAGTTGGCACTCCTATTGTGGGACTAAATATGGAGCATGGATATAGGACAGGACAGCTGACCTCAGGGTAATATTGGAAGAGTTAGGAGGGATCCCTGTATATGATTAATAAAGTTGTTTTTGTACATGGACTCCAGAGTTGTGAATATCCCATGTCCACTGTAATGTGGCAAAGATTTATCATATGGATGATTTGACTGATACTTAGTAAGTTTTATAAGTATCCACCATAATTGCAGAGTAATTTATAGTTCAGGAAAATGCATGTGAATTAATACAATAAGTTAGATTAAGGACTCTGTTTTAATTATGTCCCAAGTCAAACCCAACAACTCTTCCAGGCTGTTCACATGTGAAGTGCTTTGAATCCAAACACACTGAGTGAAGTTACACTCATTTCAGTGTGTATGTGTGGGGGGAGGGGGGTGTGCAGGGGAGTCTTAGGCAGCCCCATGGTTCTGCACAGAGGAGGAGGACATGGGCATTTGTCACAGGTTTGTGAAACCTCACCACACTGCCACATGGGGCCCCCGGGAAGACCCTCTCCTGATCCTCTGTCTCTTGATCTCTATCTTGATCCTGATACTCACATTTTCATCCTAATCATCCCACTCATGTTTCATGTATGATTTGAGGCAGGTTTAGGATTGGTAGCCAGGCTGGCATTTAGCCATAATTCCAACTGTGCTGGTATGTGACAGTATGGGTTTCCATAACTCACTCCCATTTCTCCCGTGTTCTCCACCTTCCCCTCCCCCACTACACTCATTGTACTCAGTTGTCTCTGAAATGACAATTTCCTGTTGCAAACTAACTTTGTCTGATTTATTGGGCTTCCAAGCAGCACCAGACTGTAGTGTAAGTCAAACCAATATAAGGCAATTTCAATATTCCTACATGTAGCCGTACATTAGTGATAGGTTTCATCTTGGGCCTGTGATGTTTCCAGTTGTTGACTTTTGGCTGGCTTCCGGTACCAGCTATGCATTTTCTTCATGGCTGACTTCAGATCAAACTAGAAAGGCTTCTGTTACTTATGAAGTTGTCTTGGGCCTATTGTGCTGGTAGGCATACCTTGCTGGGCATGTTGGTTTTGCAGCACTGGGGGTCAGCATCTGAAGATAGCCAGGATAATATTTTTCTGAATAGCCTACCGAGCCCTTTTAGCTGTTTGAGTTCTACACCAGTGTATCCATGACATTTTAAGACAATAAGTAGTCTGCTGATTCCTCCGCATATTCCCTAGTAATGTATAAAAGCAGGTGATATTTTCTTGTATTTTTATATAGCATATTAAGAATATTATCAGGTTGGAGCCTTCCTGTGGAATGTTTGTAGTTTTGGAATTGAAGAATCATCTTTCACAAAGTATGTAATTTGGAAAAGCATGCTTTCTTTTTCTTATTTGATTTCTGGAAAATGTTCTGAGTCTTACTTGATCTTGATAAGCACTGATACACTGTTATGAGTTAGTGTGAAGCCACTGCACCTTTTCTGTCTTCTGCGTGCAGAAGAATGATGGAGGCTGTGTTCAAATTATGTAACGATGGGTTAGGATGTTGGCTACTGTCTTGATTATGCGGAGGTATGTTCCGTCTGTTCCATACTCTTCAGTACTTACATAGTGAACCAATGTGACATTTTTGTCCCATGTCTTTAATGGAAATGTGTGTCTTCTCTCAATGATTTTACATATTTTGTGCATTGAATTTTTTTTTTTTGCATCTTGAAACACTCATGTCATTGGCATGAAATCAACCCATTCCCTTTCTGTATGCATTAGAGAGAATCATTTTGTCAATGTACATCCTTGAAACTGATCTATGATTTTTTTCCTTCATGGGTATTTTTTATTTATCTTTTATTTTTTACTTCAGAGTAAAGTCAGCATTGTGGGATGACTGCCGAATATCCCGTGTCTTTCAGTATTCTGCAGTATCCTCTGTGTAAGATAATTAAAGGGTTTTTTCCCCAAATAATTGGAGAATTCATTTCTCGATCTGGCCAGTTCTCAGGCATTGTTAGTGGAGACAGTCTGACCACTTGCTTCTCTCCTGACCTAGTTTTATGACATAGAAGGTTGATATTCACTTGTTTCTAGAAAAATCATTGTTGTCTTCAATGCTCATGGGTTTTGTGTGATGCCACAGCATGTCATCCATGTGCTGTTTACTGTTGTTACACTAAACTACATGGCAGTGGCAAAGGAAGAGATCATCCAAGTGTCTGGTAAATGTCTGGGAAGGTATTTGATATGATAACCAAGTCCAGCTCAGTCAATCAACAGGTTCCCCAGGGCAGGATTAAAATAATAAAAGAGACAATTACACAAAACTATAATATGACTCCAGCCAGTTCTGAGGCTGAAGTGAACTTTTCTATTTTTCAGTCCACTTTTAAACCACTTTAGTTACATGCAGAAGGATCAGATCAGTTCTGAGTCAAGACACAAGCAAAGCAATGAGCAAAAATCCTGTAAACATCTTTCTGGGGAAGAAGAGACAAAGGGACTCTAAGACACTAAGGGACTGCCACGCATACATGGCTGAGCCTGCCCAGAGCTTCAAATATAAAAATTCGTAATCCAGGCCAGTTTCCTGAGCCCAGGACAAAGTCAAATGCCTGCCTTGAGTTGACTTCTTTTTTTACTCATAATGTCAAAATTCCCGCCGTCAAGTGTCCAGTGGCACCAAAAAGCTCTCCACAATATGAGGTAAACATAAGGTCAGTATAATACATAAAGACTTGCATATATGCCACTATAATGGTCCTAATACTTTGTCAAATAGTATTATTTCAACATTTAGAATAAGTTCTTATTTTTAAGACGTATATAAACATAAACATATATATATATATATACATATTTTTGTACGTCTGGGTGTGAATGTATACGTGTAGGTATATATGACAGGAGACCCATGTTGCACATTTTTACTCTCATGTGAAATTACAAGGTTTATCATTATAGAGGAAATCCATAACAGTTGGGAACTGAGGAGTGTCACTTAAGGCATGTTTAATAATAATTGGGAACCGGAGAACTGTCTGGAACAATATGAAAACCCAGGTATATGCATTTTCAAGAAGATATTTTCAACAGTGTTAGAATTTTGATGGATCTGACATAATGAGTGAATCATCCCAAGAGCATACCCTGAAATGATTCACTATCTCTGTGTATGTCCTCTTATAAGTAGCAGCCATTGGAGAGTTTCTGCCGTGCCTGATTCTTGATGATTTTGCCTTGGCATCATCTAGAGCAGCACTCAACCTGAAGGTCATGACTCTTGGAGGGCCATTTGACCCCTTCACAGAGGTCACCTAAGACCACCATTAACCATATATTTCTGATAGTCTCAGCAACTGATATGGCACTCCTGTATTAATCTACGTGTGTGTATGCCACATGTACATGCATCAGTTCATCCTGTATTAATCTACATGTGTGTATGCCACATGTACATACATCAGTTCATGAGTTCCTTGTACTGTATAAAGACAATGCAGCATTAGAAAGGCCTCCATCACTGACTTTGAAGATTTAGCACATGGACATTCCATTTAAAGACGGGAGTGTCCTGAGTTGTAATATTCTACTTGTATGTGCATTCATGTGCATTTCAGTCGTCAGTATTCTCACACAAAGGTGTGCACGCAACTTAGAAAAGAGTTCCACATTGAAAGGAAGAGTAATTGGAAGGATACGTTTGACCTCAGAAACAGTGTTCAGCCTTCTTTTTTTTTTTTTTTTTTTTTTTGCTTTTTAAATATAATATTTTTATTACTCTTTTTTTGGGGGGGGGAGTAGGATACATTTTTTTTGAGTCATTGTTCAAAAGGTTTCCAGAAACTTCCCCCAACATCACATAATATTGCCAAGGATATTTGTCACACTACATGATGGTAAGGCCCTATTGCTGAAGACAGTGATTTGCTCATGTTGTTGAACTGGTGCCAAAGCCTTACCCACACTGAATAGAGATCATGGTGGGTGCCAGAAGTTGTTTTGCATATTACCAGAGAAGAAGAGTAATCATAAGTGTTACACAGCTACAAATCCTGCTACCTACAAGAGACTAAGATATTCTGGTATATTAGTGGCATAAATGTTATAAAATTAATCACCAACTTTAAAAAATAGATTTCAGGTTCATTCCACAAGAAGGAACCCATACCTGACACTGCTAGAGAGGTCAAGGGTCTGTATAGATCATGGCTCCTACAGTAAAACCTACTACAGTTCTTCTACTAAAGAACATAACACAGAATAATTCCAAATGATACTTTTTCCAGACAAATTTTTTATATCATCAGTGCATTGTTCAGTCCTCATCAGAGAAGTGGCTTTTTATAGTACACAGTGATTGACAGAGACTCACAACTTGACAATTTACAGCAAGTGAGAGACTTTGGAGCACTGAAGTTGAGATGAAGTGTCTTCAGCAAACTCCTCTTTTCAAGACTTGAGAATTTATGCAAAAACAGAAGGTGGGAAAAGAGCCAGAGGTGATGAACAACTCCAAGGAAACGATCTTTCACATCCAATAGGACTGATTTATATTAACTGACAGAGACTGAGACAGCATGGATAGGACCTATACATATTTAAACCAGATAAAATCCCAGCACAGAGTAGTCAGACAGTAAGCAGACAGACAGTCACATCATCTATTTAGAAGATTTTTTTTTGTCTTTTTTATTGGGTAGTTTATGTATTTGCATTTTAATTGTTATCAGAAGATATTTTTAATTGAGACTTTCTGGGACAGTGAAAATTAGAATTCTCCGATGGAGTGTCACTGGATATATCAGGCAAGATGCTAGGGAGGTCACAAACTCAAAAATAGTTGACTAAAAAGATGAAATACATGGTGTGTGTGTGTGTGTGTGTGTGTGTGTGTGTGTGTGTGTAGGTGTGTATGTACTTTTTGTTTTGTTTTGGTGATTTTGGTCTTTTCTTAACATCCATGATCTGTCCATTGGTGAGAGTGGGGTATTAAAGTCTCCCACTATTATTGTGTGGGGTGAGATGTATTTTTTGAGCCTTAGTAGGGTTTCTTTTATGAATGTGGGTGCTTTTGTATTTGGAGCATATATGTTAAGGATTGAGAGTTCCTCCTGACAGATTTCCCCTGTAATGAGTAAAAAGTGTACTTTCTTATCTTTTTTGATAACTTTTGGTTGGAAATTTACTTTATTCGATATTAGAATAGCCACTCCAGCTTGCTTCTTGAGACTGATGGCTTGGAAGTTTTTTCCTAACCTTTTACTCATGAGATAGTGTCTGTCTTTGTCTCTGAGATGAGTTTCCTGTATGCAGCAAAAGGCTAGATTTTGTTTATGTATCCAGTCTGATAGCCTATGTCTCTTTATTGGGGAGTTGAGTCCATTTATGTTAATAGATATCAAGGAATAGTGGTTGCTGTTTCCTGCTATTATTGCTTTTATAGGTTGAGTTGTGTCTCTTTCTTCTTTTGGTTTTCTTGCTTAGGAGTTTTCTTGTTTTTACTAGGATGTAGTTCCCCTCATTGTATTGGGTTTTCCACCTATAATTTGTTGCAGTGCTAGGTTTGTGGTCAGATATTGTGTAAATTTAGATTTGTCTTGGAATATCTTCATCTCTCCATCTATGGTGATTGATATTTTTGCTGGGTATAGCAGCTTGGGCTGGCACTTGTGCTCTCTTAGTGTCTGTATGATGTCTGTCCAGGCTCTTCTAGCATTCATAGTCTGTTGAGAAATCGGGTGTGATTCTGATTGGTCTACCTTTATATGTTACCTGACCTTTTTCCCTTACTGCTTTTAGTATTTTTTCTTTGCTTTGGGCACTTGGTGTATTGACTATTATGTGTCGGGTGGATTTTCTTTTCTGGTACAACCTATTTGGGGTTCTGAAGGCTTCTTTTATGCTCGTGGTCATCTCATTCTTAAGAGTAGGAAAGTTTTCTTCTACAATTTTGTTGAAGATGTTTACTGTGCCTCTTAGTTGATATTCTTCTCCTTCTTCTATTCCTATTAGCCTTAGGTTTGGTCTTCTCATTGTGTCCTGGATCTCCTGGACATTTTGGGTTAGGAGCTTTTTGGTTTTTGCATCTCCTCTGACTGTTTTTTCTATGTTTTCAATGTTGTCTTCAGCCCCGGAGATTCTCTCTTCCATCTCTTGTAGTCTGTTGGAAATGCTTGCATCTGTGACTCCTGATTTCTTTTTTAAGATTTCTACTTCTAGGATTGTCTCTTTTAATGTTTTCTTTATTGTGTCCATTTCTGTTTTAAATTCCTTCTTCCATTCTTTCATCTCTTTGATTCTGTTTCCTTCCTGTTCTTTGAGTGTTTTTCTTGTTTCTTCTTTAAAAGCTTCTAATTCTTTATTCTTTTCCTCCTGCTCTTGTTTAAGGATCTCTATCATCATCTTGAGGTAGGATTTCAGGTCTGAGTCTTCTTTTTCTGGAGTGTTTTGCATTCCGCTGTTTGCAGTGATGCGAGAGCTGGGTACTGGTGTTGCCAGGATGTCTTGGTTTCCTTGGGATATGCTCTTTCGTTTTCCTCTTGCCATCTTGTTGTCAGTGATATGTTCTCACCTTTCCCTTGTACCTGGCCTGTGTCCCTGGATCTCCGCTGGTCCAGGTGGTGGTTGGTGTGAGCCCTGTTCTGCGCCCCAAAGCTGCTGTGTGGGAACAGAGGTCCCAATGCTGGGTTCCTGGTCCCTGGATCAGGCAGGGCAGGGGCGCGCTTTCCATGTGGGCTTGGCAGAGATCTCTCTGCCCCCTGGCTAGTCTGATCCCCTTCTCACCAGGCCTTTATCTCTTGTGTTCAACCTTCTTAGATGATGATGGAAATAGCAGTAACTCGACCTGATGATGAGTTTGAGGAAACCATGATATTTGGTGGATTGAAGCTCTGTCTGTACATAAGACAGCAGGACACTCATGGAAAATAGATGTACTCTATCTGCCAGGCAGAATGAAGTGAAACCTGACCACAGAGTCAGGCATTGCATTCTAGTCTGATGAGTAATGAGCCTCTGTTTAATGCTAGGCATCAGCTTAGTCCCCACTAGCCGTTGGACCCTGACTCTAGTCCATGAAAATGTTCCAGTAAGAACTCTGAGTAGTAGAGGTTTGCAGCAGGTGTGTACGTGCTCTGTGTGTGTCTGTTGCATGCTCAGGTTAGAAACAGGCCTTCGATTGTGGTCATTTTCCTTGCCACAGTAAGAATATCACCCCATGCTCTCCTTTTTGTAAGAATGTTGACAGGTTTACTGTTACCATTATCCTTTTT
Organism: Micromys minutus; assembly: GCF_963924665.1. NCBI lineage: Eukaryota > Metazoa > Chordata > Mammalia > Rodentia > Muridae > Micromys > Micromys minutus. Next base: position 25,974,969 of record NC_137967.1, read on the forward strand.
GTGTCTTTTTAGGTGGTTTAGCATTATTCATATCAGAGTTGTATTTATTCTAGCTTTTCATTTTTCAGAGGAGAGTAACAAGAAGAATGAATGCTTCTCTGGTAAACACTCCTCAGGTCAGTGTCCTGTTCACATTTCTTTGGGATTCAGCTTATTGTTTAAACCGTTTGAGACTTAGTTTTCTACCTCTGGTAATGTTATCAAAACACTGGTTTCTATTATTCATCTTTGTTCTTCTCCAGTGTTCAGAATTAAGACTTTAGATCTTTTACTTCACATGTTTTACTTGCCTTGTTACTACTTCCTATAAGCCATGAATTTCAAGCATGAATTAATGTCCCTCCTAATTTGTTCTCTTCTTTTCTCAAATGGGAAGTATTCTCCATCCACCCTGTTTTTCCTCCCTTCCAGGCTACATATCACATAGGGGAAAATGCTGAAGAGTTGTGGCACTGTTTCTTTACACTATTTCATTTAAGTGTATAAGTATGTAAGTGTTCATCTGCATGAGTTTATGTATAGTGAGTGATACACATTATGCCCTGAATCCATGAGTTCAGCATCACCTCTTGGGACTAAAGTCAGGCATGGTAGTCAGCTACAATGTGCATATAAAGCAAAGAAAAGAAAGTTAAAATTAGAAGATTCAAATATCGATTTAAGTCAATCTCACAAGCAATAACATTTAAAAAGTTAGTCTAATTCTCTCAATTAAAAATAGAATTTGATGAATAAAAATTATTCTACTTCATCTGACCTACATTCTTAGATTACCACTTATACCTATATGTCTAATTATTCTCTAGTAAAAAGACCATATGGAATTTGTGAAATTGTTAGTATCTGTGTTGCATATGTCAAATTTGAGAGAACATTAAATAATTTTAATGTTGTCTAATACATTTTTTCTTTTAAATATTTCACTGTTGTGAATATAGGTTCAGATATCTTTTCAAAGTACTTGATTCTTTGTGTCCTTAGGAAGGTAGAATGTGTTCACTGATGGAACACTCTTTTTATGTTTAAAGAATAAAACTGGTTTAAATTCATGCAACAGTTCTGTGTTGACATTCTACTGATTTGTTATCAAAAGGGTACAGAATTGTACCTAAGCCTCTGCATGTCAACTAAGCATTTAGAATAGAGTCAGGTGAGACCCAGCTGCAGACAGGATTGATACAGTGCCCAGAGTTGAGCAAGGCTGGCAGCTGTAGAATGTAGAAACAGTTTTACTCATTGTGATACTGGGATTCTGGTTGATAACAACCCACACTTCATAATGTACATTCCTGCATGTAGACTTCACATGTGGATGTCATATTCCCTAAAAGTTTGCTGTTTATGATTCTATTATGTAATCCTGTTTCCGAGAAAAGGAAAATACAATGAGGACTATGACTATTTTCAGTAACTTCCTTTATTTATATTAACTTTTAGTTTTCTGTTCGGTGGTTGGTACATTTGTCTGCATGTATACACGTGTGCACTGCATTCCTCAAGCCTGTAGAGTTCAGAAGAAAGCATTGGATTTCAAAGAATTAAAAATAAAAATGTGCTGTGTGGGTGCTGGAAACAATTGACGGTTATAGAATCCAAACTGCAGCCAAATTTTCAAGTGAAGCAATGGCGGCATCTTCATTTGTATCTAAGGTTTTAGAAAACATCAGAAAATTCATGAACGAGAGAGACCTTGGAAATGTATTCAGTGCAGTATGTATTCTATGCATTGACTAATAAGAGCCCAGAGCTTAACTTTGGACACATTTCTATAGCACTTCTGGGAGATGTTGTTTGCCCTTGAATATTTCCCATGACTCACATTCATCACAACAGGCCTTTATACGTTAGGTCTTTTATTTTATGAGAAAACATTGTTTTCTAGCTGCACATAATAAATAGTTAATTTTCCATTACAGGGTCATTTAACATTCAAGGATGTGGCTGTGGACTTCTCACAGGAGGAATGGAAATGTCTTGACTATGCTCAGAGGACATTATACAAGGATGTGATGTTGGAGAATTACAACAATCTGTTTTTTGTGGGTGAGGATAGTCTTCTTGTAGAATTCCTAACTCATTCTTTGAATTTACCTACTGTGTGCTGATATGAATGAATGCTCTGACATATCTAGAGACTCCCAGAGTAAGGGAAATTCTGCTTACCAACGTAAGTTCTTCATGGTGTTTCCTTTATATCTCTCTCCATTCTTTGGAAGAAGATCCAGTGTTGTATCCTGTGTAATCTCTCAAAACATTGTATCTACTTTTAGTTAAAACTTCCAAGTTCAAAAACAATTGAATATTTAGAGCAAGAAAATATATTGCCATACCTGTAATAACATTCAATTTTACTATTGCATCAAAGTCGTCAATTGTTTATGGATTTTAAAAATGAGAAAAATTCTAAATAGAAAAAGTGTTCTTGGCTGGGAGAGTTTTCTTCTTGCTCTTTCCAACTCTGTGAAGAATTGAGTTGAAATTTTGATGGGGATTGCATTGAATCTGTAGATTGCTGTTGGTAAAATGGTCATTTTTTCAATGCTGATCCTTCCAATCCATGAACATGGGAGATCTTTCCATCATCTGAGATCTTCAGTTTCCTCCTTCTGGGATTTGAAATTCTCGACATACAGGTCCTTCACTTGCTTAGTTAGAGTTACACCAAAAAAATTCATATTGTTTGTGACTATTGTGAAGGATATCTTTTCCCTAATTTCTTTTTCAGCATGTTTGTCCTTTGATGTGAGGAAGGCTACTGATTTGTTTGAGTTAATTTTATATCCAGCCACTTGCTGAACTTTTTTATCAGCTGTAGGAGTTCTCTGGTGGAATTTTTGGGATCACTTAAGTATACTATCATGGCATGTGCAAATAGTGATATTTTTAATTCTAACCTTCCAATTTCTATAACTTTCATTTCCTTTTTCTCTCTAATTGCTCTGGCCAGTACTTCCAGTACTATGTTAAATAGACAGGGGGAGAGTAGGCAGCCTTTTCTACACCCTGATTTTAGTGGGATTGCTTCAAGTTTCTCATCGTTTAGTTTGATGTTGGCTGTTGGTTTGCTGTATATTGCTTTTATTATATTCAGGTATGGGCTTTAGATTTCTATTCTTTCCAATACTTTTAACATGAAGATGTGTTGAATTTTGTCAAATGCTTTCCCAGCATCTAGTGCGATGACCATGTGTTTTTTCTCTTTGAGTTTGTTTCTATGGTAGATTACGTTGAAGGATTTTTATATATTAAACCATTCCTGCATACCAGAGATGAAGTCTACTTGATCATGGTGAATGATCGTTTTGATGTATTCTTGGATTCAGTTTGCAAGAATTTTGTTGAGTATTTATGCATCAATGTTCATAAGGGAGATTGGTCTGAAGTTCTCTTTTCTTGTAGGGTCTTTGTGTGGTTTAGGAATGAGGATTATTGTCGCTTCAAAGAATGAGTTGGGTAGTGTTCCATCTGACTCTTTTTTCTTGAATAGTTTGGAGAGTATTGGTATTAGGTCATCAATAAATATCTGATAGAATTCTACACTGAACCCATCTGATCCTGGGCTCTTTTTGATTGGGAGCCTTTTGGTAATTGCTTCTATTTCTTTAGATGTTATGGGATTATTTAGATGGTTTATCTGGTCCTGGTTTAACTTTCGTATCTGTTATCTGTCTTTGAATTCATCCATTGCCTCCAGATTTTCCAGTTTTGTTGAGTATAGGCTTTTGATTTGATCTGATAATTTCTTCAATTTCCTCAGTTTCAGTTGTTATTTCTCCACTTTCATTTCTGATTTTGTTAATTTGGATACTCTCTGTTTGCCCTCTGAGTTAGTCTGGCCAAGGGTTTATCACTCTTGTTAATTTTTCTCAAAGAACCAGCTCTTGGTTTTGTTGATTCTTTGAATAATTTTTTTCTATTTGATTAATTTCTGCTCTGAGTTTGATTATTTCTTGTCATCTACTCGTTTTGAGTTTATCTGTTTCTTTTTGTTCTAGAACTTTTAGCTGTGCTGTCAAGTTTCTAGTGTATGCTCTCTCCAGTTTCTTTTTGGAGACACTAACAACTGTGATTTTTCCTCTTAATACTGCTTTCATTGCGTCCCATAGGTTTGGGTATGTTGTGTTTTCATTTTCATTAAATTCTAGGAAATCCTTAATTTATTTTTTTATTTCTTCTTTGACCATACTATTGTTTAATAGAGCATTGTTTAGTTTCCATGTATATATGGGCTTTTTGTTGTCTTTGTAGTAATTAAAGACCAGCCTTAGACCATGGTGAACTGATAGGATGCATGGGAATATTTCAATCTTCTTATATCTATTGAGGCTTGTTTTGTTACCGATTATATGGTCAATTTTGGAGAAAGTGCCGTGAGGTGCTTAAAAGAAGGTGTATTCTTTTGCTTTAGGATGACATGTTCTATAGATATCTATTATTTTCAATTGGTTCATAACCTCTGCTAGTTTCACTGTGTCCTTGTTCAGTTTCTGTTTCCTTGATCTGTCCATTGGTGAGAGTGGGGTATTAAAGTCTCCCACTATTATTGTGTGTGGTGCAATGTATTTTTTGAACTTTAGTAGGCTTTCTTTTATGAATATGGATGCTCTTGTATTTGGAACATATGTGTAAAGGTTTGAGAGTTCCTCCTGACAAATTTTCCCTGTAATGAGCAAAAAGTGTCCTTCCTTATCTTTTTTGATAACTTTTGGTTGAAAATCTACTTTATTCGATTTATTAGAATGGCTACTTCACCTTGTTCATTGGGGCCATTTGCTTGGAAGGTTTTGTTCCAGCCTTTTACTCTGAGATAGTGTCTGTCTTTGTCTCTGAGATGGGTTTTTTGTGTACAGCAAAATGCTGGATTCTGTTTATGTATCCAGTCTGATAGCTTATGTCTTTTTATTGGGGAATTGACTCCATTTATGTTTACCTACCTTAAGGAATAGTGATTGCTGCTTCTTACTATTTTTGCTTTTAGAGGTAGAATTATGTCTGTGTGTCTTTCTTCTCTTTGTTTTCTTGCTTAGTTATTTTCTTGCTTTTTCTACATGTAGTTTCCCTCCTTGTATTGGGTTTTCCATCCATTATTCCTTGTAGGGCCGAATTTGTGTTCAGATTTTGTGTAAATTCAGTTTTGTCCTGGAATATCTTGGTCTCTCCATCTATGGTGATTGAGAGTTTTGCTGGATGTAGTAACCTGGGCTGTCATTTGTGTTCTCTTAGGGTCTGCATGATGTCTGTCCAGGATCTTCTAGCTTTCATAGTTTCTGTTGAGAAGTTGGGAGTAATTCTGATTGGTCTGCCTTTATATGTTACATGTCCTTTTCCCCTTACTGCTTTTAGTATTCTTTTTTTGTTTTGAACACTTGTTGTTATTATTATTATGTGTCTGGAAGAGTTACTTCTCTGGTCCAATTTATTTGGGGTTATGTAGACTTCTTTTGTATTCATGGTCATCTCCTTCTTAAGGGTAGGGAAGTTTCCTTCTATGGTTATGTTGAAGATATTTACTGTGCCTTTTAGTTGATATTCTTCGCCCTCTTCTATTCCTATTATCCTTAGGTTTGGTCTTCTCATTGTGTCCTGGATCTCCTGGACATTTTGGGTTAGGAGCTTTTTGGGTTTTTTCAGCTTCTTTAACTGTTTTTTCTTTGTTTTTTATGTTGTCTTCGGCCCCTGAGATTCTCTTCTATCTCTTGTAGTCTGTTGAAGATGCTTGGATCTGTGACTCCTGATTTTTTTTTTTTTTTTTTTTTTTTAGGTTTTTCATCTTCAGGGTTGTCTCCTTTTGTGTTTTCTTTATAGTTTCTATTTCCATATTTAGTTCCTTCATCTGTTTGGTTGTGTTTTCTGTATTTCTTTGAGTGATTTTTGTGTTTCCTCTTTAAAAGCTTCTATTTGTTTATGTGTGCCCTCCTGTGCTTCTCAAAGATCTCCATCATCATTGTGAGGTGTCTGAGTCTTGTTCTCTGGAGTGTTTAGCAATCCACTGCTTGGTGTGGCGGGAGAGCTGGTTCTGGTATTGGCAGGTTGTCTTGGTTGCATTGTTTATGTTCTTTTGTTTTCCTCTTGCCATCTTGTTATCTGTGATTATATGTAGTTTTGTTGTAGGTGACTGCCACCTGTCTCTCTGGTGGATCTGAGGGCCCGTGGGCTCCGGAAGACAATTGCTTCTCTGTGTTCGGCTTTTAGTGGGCAAGCAGTGAGTTCTGGTACCACTCACTCAGCTCTGTCTCTGTGGACTCAGGTGTGGGAGTTCTTCTGAGGCTGTTCTGGCATCTCAGCCCTCTGCCCACAGGTCCTGAGTACTACTGGCAGGGACTTGGCTCTTTTTTTAGGCCAAAACAGACCCTTTTCCAGATAGCACAGTTCTTTCTGCTCTCTGAGAACTTCTGGTGTGCTCTCCCTGGGTCTATGTGCCAGGCTTCCCTCTTGTCCAGGTGTATGAGGGCCTGTAGAGCTGAACTTCAAGCACTGCCTTTCCCAGTCAGACCCCAGTTCCCACTGCCAAAGGACTGTGTCTTACTGTAGGCCTGTGTGTTTAGTCTGAGAGCACAAGCTTTCAGGGCGGATCCCAAGTCCCTCTGCCAGAGGCCCGGACCTTAATGTGGGCCTCAGGGGTGCCTTTTTCGGATGCTCTGCCTAGCCCTCTCTGCACTTTGGTTACTCAAGTCACAATTTCACCAGGCCTGTGTCCCCAGTTCTCTGCTGTTCCAGGTGGCAAAGGGCTTGTGACTTTGGCTTAAAATCTTTTTATTGGATATTTCATATATTTATATTTCAGATGTTATCCCCTTTCCCTCTTTTAGTCTCCTCCCCCTTCCCCATGCTTCCATGAAGATGCTCCCGCTTCTAACTACCCACTCCCACCTCATCACCCTGACATTCCCCTACACTGGGGAAATGAGCCTTCACATGACCAAAAGCATCTTTTCCTATTGATGCCAGATAATGCTATCCGCTACTACAAATGCAGCTGGAGCCATAGGTTCCTCTACATGTACTAGGTGGTGGGTAGTTTTTTTCCTGGGAGTTCTAGAAGGGGTTGGTTGATTGAAATTGTTGTTATTCCTATGTGGATTAAATTCTCAACTCCTTCAGTCCTTTCTCTAGCTCCTCCTTTGGGATCCCCAGCTCAATCCAATGGTTAGTTGGAAGCATCCTCATCAGTATCAGTATGGCTCTTGCAGAGCCTCTAAGCTGACGTCCATATCATGCTCTTGTCAACAAGCTCTTCTTGGCATAAGCAATAGTGACTGGGTTTGGTGGCTGCATATAGAATTGTTTTCCAATCGTGTTAGTCTCTGGATAACCTTTACTTCAGACCCTGCTCTACTCTTGTCCCTGTATTTCTGCCCATGGGTATTTTCTCCCTTCTAAGAAGGACTGAAGGATACACATTTTGGTCTTCCTTCATTTTTGAGCTTTATATGGTCTGTGAGTTGTTCCTTGGTTATCCCAAGGATTTGGGCTAATATCCATTCATCAGTGAGTGCATAACATGTGTGTGTGTGTTTTTTTGTGACTGGGTTACCTCACTCAGGATGATATTTTCTAGTTCCATCCATTTGCCTAACAATTCCATGAATCACTGTTTTTAGTAGCTGAGTGGAACTCCATTGTGTAAATGTACCACACTTTCTGTATCTATTTACTGTTGAAGTATGTCTTGGTTCTTCCAGCTGTTATCAATAAGGATGTTATAAACATGGTAGAGCATGTGTCCTTGTTATATGTTGGAGCATCTTTTGGGTATATGCCCAGGAGTGGTATAGCTGGGTCCTCACATAGTACTATGTCCAATTATCTGAGGAACTGCCAAACTGATTTCCAGAGTGGTTCTACCAGCTTGCAATCCCACCAACAATGGAGGAGTGTTCCGCTTTCTCCACATCCTCACCTGTCACCTGAGTTTTTGATTTTAGCCATTCTAACTGATGTGAAGTGGAATCTCAGGTTTGTTTTGATTTTCGCTTCCCTGAGACTAAGGATGTTGAACATTTCTTTGGGTGCTTCTTGGCTATTGTGTATTTCTTAGTTCAGAATTCTTTGTTTAGCTCAGTACCTTAATTTTAATAGGAGTATTTGATGGTCTGGTGTCTAAGTTCTTTAATGCATTGTGTATATTGGAAAAAAGTTTTACATGATCCTTAACAGAGATTCTTTCTCAGAGTCCTTTATTTCTCCATCACTTATTATTTTTACCTGCTGTAAAACACAATGTTTAAATAAGATATAGAAGGATATTGTTTCTTGTCATTTGATATCAGTGAGATTTGAGGTTGTTCTGAGTATCCATGTAATGATTGTAATGTAAAAAAGACCACTTTTGAAAGATCTGCCCTTGAGAGTCATTAGTTTACATCAGAACATTTCAGGGAATGTGGGATTTGGTCTTAGTCATTCACTAATCCCTGTCATCTCTACTTGCACGTCTATTTCAGAGAATCATCGCATGTGTCATAGATATGAGAACATCTTGGATGAAGACACACCACATATTGTCTACAAGCATGGGAATATCCAAGTGACGTCTTATAAATGTCATGAGCTTGGCAGAATCATTCATGAATCCACCCAAAGCACACCTTATAAAGCTCACCTCGGGGATGCATCTGTTGAATCATCAAACCTAAGCAGACCTTATAAAGCTCACCTCGGGGATGCATCTGTTGAATCATCAAACCTAAGCAGACATGAAACTGGAATCACCACAGAACCTTGCAAATGTAAAAACCATGTAAAATGTTTAAATTTGCGCCCTTCCATTAGTTTAACTCAAGGAATCCACAGAGGAACAAAAGAATACAGTGGTACAGAGCTTGATAGGTTTTTTGACCCTAAACAAAATCTCATGCTGAAAAAAACCAATAATAGAAAGAAACCTTATAAATGTAGTGAATGCACCAAATGCTTCACCAAGAAATGCAAGCTTAGTCAACATCAGACAGTTCATACAGGAGAGAAACCTTACAAATGTCATGAATGTGACAAATACTTTGCCCAAAAATACAGTCTTATTATTCATCAAAGAAATCACACAAAAACAAAGCCTTACAAATGTAGTGAATGTGACAAATGCTTCACCCAAAAAGGCTATCTTAGAAAACATCAAAGAATTCATGCAGGAAAAAAACCTTATAAATGTAGTGAATGTGACAAATGCTTCACCCAAGTTGGTGATCTTAGAAAACATCAGAGAATTCATACAGGAGAAAAACCTTATAAATGTAGTGAATGTGGCAAATGTTTTACCTACAAAAGTGGCCTTAAAAGTCATCAGAGAATCCACACAGGAGAGAAAGCTTACAAATGTAGTGAATGTGACAAATGTTTTACCCACAAAGGTGATCTTAGAAGACATCAGAGCATTCATACAGGAAGAAAACCTTACAAATGTAGTGAGTGTGACAAAGGCTTTACCCAAAAATGTAGTCTTATCATTCATCAGAGAATTCATACAGGAGAGAAAGGTTACAAATGTAGTCAATGTAACAAATGCTTTACCCTCAAAAGCGATCTTAGTATTCATCAGAATATTCATACAGGAGAAAACCTTCACAGATGTAGTGAATGTGGCAAATGCTTTACCAAGAAATATCGTCTTAGAATTCATCAGAGAATACATTCAGGAGAGAAACCTTACAAATGTAGTGAATGTGACAAATCTTTTACCCTGAAAGGCAATCTTAAAATTCATCAACGAATTCATACAGGAGAGAAACCTTACAAATGTAGTGAATGTGATAAGTACTTTACTCAGAAGTGCAGTCTTATTATTCATCAGAGAAGTCATGCTGGAGACAAACCCTACAGATGTAGTAAATGTGACAAATGCTTTACTCGAAAAAGCAGTCTTAGTATTCACCAGAGCATTCATATAAGAGAAAAACTTTACAGATGTAGTGAATGTGACAAATGCTTTACTGATAAATATTGTCTTAGAACTCATCAGAGAATACATTCAGGAAGTAAACCTTACAAATGTAGTGAATGTGACAAATCGTTTACCCTGAAAGCCAGGCTCAGGAGTCATCAGAGAATTCATTTAGGTGAGAAACCTTACAAATGTAGTGAATGTAGCAAATATTTTACCCAAAAGTCCAGTCTCCTTATTCATCAGAGAAGTCATACAGGAGAGAAACCCTACAAATGTAGTGAATGTGACAAATGCTTTACCCGCAAAAGCAGTCTTAATGTTCATCAGAGAATTCATACAGGAGAGAAACCTTACAAATGTAGTGAATGTGACAAATGCTTTGCCCACAATAGCGATTTTAGAAAACATCAGAGAATTCATACAGGACAAAAAAACCTTATAAATGTGAATGTGACATATGCGTTACCCAAACATTCAGTCAGAATTCATACAGTAGAGAAACTTCACAAATGAAGTGAATCAGAAAAATCCATTCTCAAGGAAGATTATTTTAGTATTTATCAGAGAAAACATATAGGAGAAGTGTTTGTAAATGTTTGTAAAATGTTGTAAATATACAAATCTTTTACTTTTGGCTTATTGATTAGAATACACCAAAAATGCATATAGGACAAAAACCTCAGAAATGCAATTTATGAAGGAAGGTTTTTTACCCAAATCTCAGATCTGAGAAAAAACCTGGAAATTTGTAGTCAGAGAAACAGTGTCCACTGAAAATGTGACAATGGGGGAACTCTTTCATTGAAAGTTTTTACTTGTTCACTTTCAAATATGTCATAATGAAGACACAGTGGAAAAGCTCGAAGAATTTGGAACTGTGTAAAATTTCCTAGAGACTGCAATGCTCAATTTCAAAGAGAAGCTTGCTAGGCAGAAATACATGCCTCAAAATAGCTAATGAAGCTGATAGCATTCTGTATCCTTAACTCAAATGAAGATACTCGGACAAATTATACTTCTGAAAAATATTTGACAAAGTGAGCCTCCAAGACAGGATGTTCTTTTTCCTGTAGATACACCTACAGATATGCCCTTTGCTCCCATTGTCCACTGTTCATAACCTGTCTCATATGCTGGATTTAAATTTCAGGATGGCAGTTGTCTTTGAGTCCCCTGGGCTCTCATTTACTAACTCTTTCACCTTAGTTCTGTAAGTAACTCCAATAAAGCTCATTGGTTCAACAAGTTGAACTTGGTTGTTTTTAATTTCCACTTGGGATAGGTAGATGAATACATATGTTTCGTCTCCCCAGAAAATATCTCCTACAAAAAATGTGCTGAATCCATTAATAATTTTTGCAAACTTGTAACAAAATGGATATTAGAGCAATATTTTTCAACCCATGGTTAGCAACACCTTTGAGGGTGGAATGAATCACAGTGGTTGCTTAAAACCATAAGAAAACACATTTTCAGTGGTCTTAGGAGTAAGACACCACTTTTTTTTTTTGTCTCCTTGTGAGTCTGCCCGCATAAGAGTACTTCGAATTATAAGAAAGTAACACAGAGCTCTTCTGGCCTGTGTCTTCTGCCTGGCAGATCTCTAGCGTGTCTATTCCCTCTGAGGACACCATACCCTCAAGGCATCCCAGGAGTTCTGCAGAACGTAGGGTAACAAGTAAGGGACCTTCCCAAAGGCCCCCAGCCACTGGGGGCTCAGTGGACTCTGAACCCATAATCCCTGAAGACCCACCTTCCAAATTCTACTTTCCTTCCACCTGGCACCTTCTGCCAGGACAGATCACCAGTTTGTCTGATCCTATAAAGACAACACAGACTGAAAAATGGCACACTGGGAATTATGCTGCACACAAAGTAAGTGGTAAGGGTCACAGCCCCTGAAAGCCCAGTGCCATTATTGTCCAGCTAAGATTCATATTTTCTTTGTGTGTGTGTTTACTGGGTATATATTTACATTTCAAATGTTATTTCCTATCCCAGTTTCCCCTCTATAACACCTATCCCCATCATTCCCCCTTCCCTTACTTCTATGAGGGTTCCCCCCACCCTCCCTTCCCTGACATTCCCCTAAACTGGGGCATTGAGCCTTGCAGGACCAAGGGCTTCTCTTTCCATTGATACCCAACAAGGCCATCCTCTGCTACATGTGCAGCCAGACCCATAGGTCCATCCATGTGTACTCTTTGGATAGTGGCTTAATCCCTGGGAGCTCTGGTTGGTTAGTATAGTTGTTCTTAAGAGGTTGCAAACCCCGTTCAGCTCCTTCAATTCTAACTTCAGTAAGGATGCTATTCTCAGTTCAGTGGTTGACTGTAAGGATCGGCCTCTATTTGTCATGATCTAGCAGAGCCTCTCAGGAAATAGATATATCAGGCTCCTGTCAGTATGGACTTCTTGGCATCAGCAATATCGTCTTGGTTCAGTGGGCAGGATCCCCAGGTTGAGCAGTCTCTGGATGCCTTTTCCTTCAATCTTTGGTCTAAACTTTGCCTCCATATTTCCTCCTGAAAATATTTTTGTTACCCCTTCTAAAAAGAACTAAAACATCTGCACATTGTTCATCATTTCTCCTGGGTTTCATCTGGTCTGTGAATTGTGTCTTGGGTATTCTGAGCTCTTGGGGTAATACTGCACTTATCAGTGAATGCATACCATGGGTGAGTTTTTTTGTTGTTGTTGTTTTGTTTTGTTTTTGGTGTGTGTGTGTGTTTGTGTGTGTGTGTGTGTGTGTGTGTGTGTGTGTGTGTGTGTGTGTGTGATTGGACTACCTAACTCGGTATGATATTTTCTAGATCAGTCCATTTGTCTAAGAATTTCATGTACACATTATTTTTAATAGCTGAGTAGTATTCAGTTGTGTAAATGTACTACATTTTTCTGTATCTAATCCTCTGTTTAAGGACATCTGGGTTCTTTCCAGTTTTGGCCATTATAAATGAGGCTGCTATGAACTTAGTGGAGTATGTGTCTCTGCTGTATATTAGAGCAATTTTTGGGTGTATGCCCAGGAGGGGTATAGCCAGATCCTCAGGTAGCATTATCTCCAGTTTTCTGAGGAAGCTCCAGACTGCTTTCCAGAGTGGTTGTACCAGCTTACAACCTCACCAAGTGGAGGGGTGTTCCTTTTTCTCCACATCGTTGCCAACATCTGCTTTCACCTGAGTTTTTGATCTTAGACATTCTGACTGGTGTGGGGTGGAATCTCAGGGTTGTTTTGATTTGCATTTCCCTGATAACTACGGATAATGAGCATTTATTTAGGTGCTTCTTGGCAATTCAGTATCCCTCACTTGAGAAAAATTCTTTGTTTAGCTCTGTCTCCATTTTTTTTAAATAGGGTTATTTGATTATCTGGAGTCTAACTTCTTGAGTTCTTTGTAGATATTGGATATTAGCCTTTTATCAGATGTAAGACTCGTAAAGATCCTTTTCTAATCTGTTGGTTGCCATTGTTAGTTCCCAGCTGTCAATTCTAGATCATAGAGCATAAGCCATTGGTGTTCTGTTCAGGAAATGTTGCCCCGCGCCTATATGTCCCAAGCTTTTGCCTACTTTGTCTTTAATTATTTTCAGTGTACATGGCTTTATGTAGATGTCTTTAATCCACTCAAGAATAGTTTCACTATCCTGAGATTTTTTTTTTATTTCAAAAGAATTTGCAAATTGTTCTAACTGTGAAAATTGGGATTTTGATGGGGGTTGCATAGAATCTGTATTGCTTTTGGCAAGATGGCCATTTTTAATATGTTGATCCTTCCAATCATGAGCATGGGAGATGTTTCCATCTTCTGACACCTTCTTCAATTTCCTTCTTCAGAGACTTGAAGTTCTGTCATACAGATCTTTCAGCTGCTTGGTTAGAGTCACATTTATCATCCTTTGTAGGGCTGAGTTTGTGGAAAGATATTGTGTAAATTCAGTTTTGTCCTGGAATATCTTGGTTTCTCCATCTATGGTGATTGAGAGTTTTGCTGGATATATTTGCCTGGGCTGGCCTTTGTGTTCTCTTAGGATCTGTGTGACTTCTGTCCAGGATCTTCTAGATTTCATGCTCTCTGTTGAAAGTTCTGGTGTGATACTGATATATGTGCCTTTATTGGTTACTTGGCCTTTTTCCCTTACTGCTTTTAATGTTCTTTCTAGGTTTTGAGCACTTGGTGTTCTGACTGTTATGTTTCAGGAGGAATTTCTTTTCTTGTCCAATCTGCTTGGAGTTCTTTAGGCTTCTTGTACATATATGGCCATCTTTTGTTAGAGAAATTTTCTTCTATAATTTTGTTGAAGATGCTTAATGGCACATTAAGTTAGAAATCTTCACTCTCTTCTACACCTGTTATCCTCAGGTTTAATTGTATCATTGTGTCCTGGATTTCCTGGATGTTTTGGGTTAGGAGCTTTTTGCATTTTGCATTTTCTTTGACTGTTGTGTCAATGTTTTCTGTGATATCTTCTGCCCCTGAGATTCTCTCTTTTATCTCTTTTATTCTGTTGGTGATGCTTTCATCTATGACTCCTGATCTATTTCCTAGGTTTTCTATCTTCATGGTTGTCTTTTGTCAGATCCTGGATGGCGTTGTTCAATCCCTTCACCTGTTTACCTGTGTTGTCCTGTATTTCTTTAAGGCTTATTTATGACCTTAAAGTCCTCTAAGTTCTTCATGAGTTGTGATTTTTAAATCAGAATCTTGTTTTTTCAGTGTTTTGGGGTATCCAGGATTTGCTGTGGGTTCTGATGTTGTCAAGTAGCCTTGGTTTCTGTTGGTTAGGTTCTTGGACTTGCCTCTTGCCTTTTGCTTATCTCTGGAGTTAGCTGTTCTTGCTGATTCTGACCCCCCTGTAAGCCTGTTTGTCGGCACTACTGAGGGATCAGCTCTCTCCTAGAACTGTGTGGGTACGGAGAGCTGTGGCACAGGTTCAAAACAGGGCACAGACAGAAACTGGAAGGATCATGTCCCAAACTGCTTCTTGATTCTTGTGCCCTGAGGCTCATGGTGGGTCTCTCAGAGCAGTGGTGGTCTCACCTGTGCTCTCCAGTGTGTGAGCACTTCTCCGAGACCAGCTCTTTCCTAGCCAGGCTTGGGTACAAAGTGCTGTGGCACCATGCTGGCTCCAGGCCCAGGCAGAATTTGCAAGATTCATATTTTCAATTGAGCTAATTTCTTCTTGTTTTGTTTTATTTGAAAAGCATAAAAAATGATTACTGTGAGTATGGTCTCAAAGAGTAAATACCAAAGGTATTTGTCTACAAAAGTATGAAAGTTTACAAAACAGAGACCAGGAAGTATTTTTTCATTTGTATGGAGTTGCAAACAAGAAGGAAGTCAACACTGGACATGACTATTGTGTGCTGCAGAACGGAGGGCCAACAGAACAGCTGGTATCTCCTTTTTGCCAAGCAGAAATGTCAGTAAACCACATACCCAGAATTAGTCAAAAGAGCTAAGTCCACAGCTAACTGTGGGCTAGAAATCTTGCTAAATGGCTTAGCTAACAATATTTAAAAATTTGAAACTAGGTAATATAACATTATATTATAAATTACATACAATACACTTTAAGAACAGATGTCCCTATCTGCTGACGATAGCTCAGCATCACTCTAACTAAAAGTCTGTTCTGTAATACAACCTGGCAGTGAAGTGAATCAAGGCCAACAGTCAGCTGTCTTTACAGAAAGGTACTTTATTATTAGACTAGCGTCAGAAGAAGGAAACACACTGAGATGATTCTAGAATTACAATTATACTGCCATCTGTGCATATTTGAGACAGAAGTTAATCAACAGAACAACTGGTTATACAGCTTGGTTATCTGATGATGTCTGGTTATAAGACAAAAGGACTTACTGCCCACACCATCCTTTACTAGACTCAAAATTAACCCAGAATCCATCAGTGCAACTTTTTACCGCACTGGCATTATGCTGTACTGCTCTGTATCAGAACAGGAATGGCATGAAGAGCCTGAAGTTTCCAGTTAGGTTTCCTTCTAATGCAGTTCAGCAGAAAACGATCACACAAGAATGACTGCTAAGACCCACTGGACACATTAAGGTCAAGTTAATCCACTTTTCTTCCCCCAAGAGTTAGTTTATTTTTGGTAAAAGGCAGAAAAAATAGTTTCTACAAGGAAAACCTGCTTCTAAATGATAATTTGAAAATCTTGAGATATATATATTATATATATTTTTAAAAGATACAAAAATAACAAAGAAGTGGGAATAACAAATTGGGTACTGTAATTTTATAAAGGCTTGCCTAGACCAAGGAGCTGCACGCACAGCTCATTTATGCAAACTAAGAAAGTCTGCAAACAGTACTGCAATACTGGGTCTGGACACAACCACTACTGTTAGTAATAACCTTTGGACACTGTCATATGCCCAACAAGACATCATTAAGTCTTTAAGTTTTCTTTCCCCCTCTGAGGAGGGCATTTCTAGACTCTAATTTTCCCATCTAATATTCAAATATAAGAAACTAGTGCTGTTTTCTCTCTGGAATTTTTGGATAGCAAACAGCCTATGGGATCATACAGGAATACTATAATGGAAGAGTTGTCACATGAAGTCTTTTGATGAGCTCGACTGGTGACGGACTTTATGACATGTTTGAGCAACCCACTGATGTGGATCCCATCTGAGTTAACACTTTGTCCAACCACTGCAGAGGGCCATTCAGATGAAGTTCAATCCAGCAAGGAGTTCTTATTACTGTCTGCCCACCCCTTCACACGAAGCTCATTCTCCTGGTGCACATTCCAGTTAGCTGATAAAGGGCTTCAAAGCCCTAGTTCACATACTGAGCCAGAAGAGCAGCAAATTCTTGCTTGTTGAAGATCTTCACGTTACAGCCTGGTGGGAACTTACACATGGTCGCAGAGTGCCAGCCATATCTCTGGTTACAGTTAGGGCTCTGCACAAAGATTGCAACATCTCCTTAGGCACTCAGGTAACACTTCCCCACCTATGTAAGACAAGTGCTCTCCCCTTCTTATATGCGTTCTTGTCGTTTCTACAGTAGCATTTCAGTTAACATTGGAGAGCAAACCTAAACAGAACCTCTCTGAGTTTGATGGATATGTAAAGTCTACAGTCAGTGAGGGCTGTAACACATGGAAGGTCTCTCCAACCCTCTGGTTTAGTTCATAATATTTGATTGAACACCAAAAGGCTGAGTAAGTAACTGGCTGCAAATCCAAGCTGTGATTGACAGGAGAGAGAATAGTAGACAATAGTAACAATAGTTTACAATAGTAAACGATAGTTCTGCTGGAGAGCCTGTGTCCATACTTTAGATCAACTGTTGCTCATTTGTCTCTCTGTCTCCACTGATATACAGGTGGTGGTGTTTCTGGGATGTAGTTACTCTGTGGCTCAATTCCTGCTGGAAACTTGTACCTTCTGGATGGAGTGGGTATAGTCATCCAGAGGTGGCAGTTCTGGTAGAATCTGTGTGCCAAGGCAGTAAGACCGGAGGCACCCTCGGGCCATGGTAAAGATTTACACATACGTCATCTTTTTTTCAGATTGAAAGCATATTCGAAGTTTTTGATTACCTTGAGTTCATGATGGTCAGGCTACTGCCACAGCCAGCAATATGCAATATGTGGCAGCCCTTTCCGGTATGACACCTGAATACTGCCATCAAGGGACCTGGTTTGTTCAGAGAAGCTGTAAAGGCCTGTGTGTATCCCACTGATCTACCATATTTGCTGTACTCAATTCCCCAAATGTCAGAGCAAGTGTGTGGTATGGTGGTACACTTACTATTGCAATTCTGAGTGGCGGTGGCTTCCTCAAACTCATCTAATCGTCCTGTTTTTTTAGCTTTTGACCAGGATTTTCACGGCTTTTTTAACACCACTTTTCTTCCTGTCCATTCTGTTCTCCACCACCTGCTCCTCCAGACCCACCAGCTGGTTTTTCCCATCTCAGAAGTCTCTTCACCACTGGCGGAGTGAATGGTGAGGTGGACATCTTCTTACACACTCAGAAACTGTGTGGTAAATGTAATCTTTTGGTGGATGGCTCAGCACTCGCAAGCAGTAGCCCCGCCTCCCTTCCTGAGAGCCAATTTCGTGAGCAATATGTTCAGAACTAGTGAACAGTTGGTATAATGTTTATTCAGCTTAATACTTATAACCTTTCTACTTCATCTGAATGAATTTTCACACAGGCCATTTATTTACAGATATTTTTCTAGCTATTCTGTAGAGAATATGGGATTTCTGAAATTGTTATTCACCTGTATTGGCTGTGTGGATTTTTAGAAAAATTTATATAATATTAATGCTATGTCTTGATGTTTTTTCTACTTACTTCATGGTTGTAATGCTCTCATAACTTAACAAAATACTGACTCTGTTTCTTGTTTAAAACTTTGGTTGAATGCAGTTTCATATAGAACCAAAAAACATTGGTTTTATACTCCTTAATCTTAAAAAAAGAACTATTTTTCTTTTGATTCATTCATGCATTTTACATTTCATATTCTTTGTTTTAGAAATGGTACAGCACTGTACACAGGCCTTAGCATCTGAGAATTTAGAACAGAGTCAATTGGGACCAAACTTAGACAGTATTGATCTAGAGGCCACATTTCAACAGGATCGACAGTTGTAGAATTTAGAAGCACAAGTTGTCTCATCATAACTTCAGCATCTGAGAGGAGACACTGTAATCCTGTTCGATATCAATACAGCCTTCAGAGAATTACATTTCTATATCCATACCTCACATGCAATTTTACATTCCCTACAAGCTTGATGATGGTGAGACTATCATCACAATCGCCCTATTTTCACATAGATCGAAAATACAAAATAGAGCATGACTGCTCCAGAAGATATTCCCTTAACAAAGCAGAAAATAGAATTCCCAAATGGCTTCATGAAGTCTGTGAAACTGACAAGATTCACTCAATTAACTCCCATGAAGCAACTCAGATCACATGCTGTTTAGTAGAAGCTTTGACAAACGAAACCAGTAAAATAGGATGCCTTTTACCAGTAGATACGCCTGTATACTGTGGTTCAGGTTTCCACTGTTTATAAGTTGTTATCCATGTTGGGTTGAAGTTTCTTGGTGCCAATTGTCATTGACCCCATTCTGCTGCTGTAAGCACCTTTTCCCTGTATTTCTGTAAGTAGTCCCAATGAAGGTCATTGGGTCAACAAGATGTTCTCAGGTTTCCTGCATACTTTGTTGTCAGACAATCCAGAAAAAGTCTCTCATACAGACATATAGACCTGTTGTTACATGTTCACTAGAAAACTGATGTTAAAGAGAAAGCATTTGATCAGCTAACGTAGGGAAGATTGTATATGCTTACGTCTTCAGGCATATTGAGGCGGTAACAGTTTGTCTTATTAAAAGGGCTCACCATAGACAGAATGTAGAGGCTTAGAAAAGCCAGAGTATAAGCTACTCTCTTTGGAGATGGCTCAACAGTTAAGAGTGCCAACTTGCTCTTGCAGAGGTCCTGAGTTCAATTCCCAGCAAGCATATGGTGACCTTCTGCTGCGTCTGACTCAGTGTACTCATATACATAAAATATGTAAACCTCTAAAAAAGACATGGAAAGAGCGAGTGGAACATCTATAGGGGAGAGATGAAAATACAGTTACAGAACTGTCAGTGACAGACATCATCTCTGGGCTGTGGCCGTGCATGGCTCTGTACACACTCAGCATCCGTGATTCAGTAAAATGACCTCAGTACAGTACTCCTGTGGACAAACCCTGGCTGCCCTCAGTATAGTACTCCTGTGGACAAACCCTGGCTGTGCTCATGCTTTCCTTGTGTCCTGCTGTGCAGTAAAATTTTCATCCTATAAGCCCCAAGAGCTGAATTGAATTTTGTTAAATCCTTTTTTCAATGATAGTATTGTGAAAATATCAGAAAAACCATGAAACAAAACCCAGAAAATGTATTAATAAAGACATATTCAACTTAATTGAATGTCTGAGCATATTTGTACAAATATCAAGAAACTACAAAGATTTAAAGAGATACCTCATGAATAAGACAATATTGCATGCTCGTGTAGAGCTTAGACCGCCTCAGTGGTGTCCTGGGAAATCATTTTTAAATACAGGAAAAAGATAGGGAAGTATTGTTTACAGTGCCAAAGCACTGTATTAGGATATTGATACTTGAGATGGCTATTCTTTGACTACATCTGTAATTAAAACCTGAAAAGGGAGGGGCACACCTGTAAGAGATTACTGCTTAATTTCAGTGGGAATATTTGCTTTTAATCCAGATCTTTGAGTTGGAAAGACATAACTTTGATCTGTATCTTTGAGGTGGAAAGACATACCCTTATTCCAAATTTTTGTAGGTTGGAAGACCCACTATTAATCTTGGCCACACTTTCTTCTGTCAACCTATATTAGGAAGTGTAAAAAAGAAGTTTTTGCTATTTGCCTGCTTGCTCTCACCTCTCTAGTAAGTCATACCTTCGATGGCACAACAGCCTACTTCTACTAAAAATGATTTGAGGGTCAGGTTGGAACTGGACAATTACTGGATTCATGGACCTTCTGTATAGAGGCAGCCATTGTTGGAGTAGCTGACCACAGTTTAGAGAGTAAGTCTATAAATTATATTCTAAGGAGGGATAAGTCTGCATGTCCATCTTATAGCAGAACTTGTTCAATTGAGTTGCTCATTATGTCAGGCTCAGAGGTTCCCTGAGGAGAGGGCATTGATGAAAATGCAGCCCCAGATGTAGTGGAAAGTCCTGTATATTGGAGTTGCCAGGATCATGGGATAACTGCCAAGGACAATGACAGGTATAATTACAACTAAGTTATTAGTTAAGTGTTGTATAGATAAATGAAAACAACATTTTATCCTCTGTCCTAGCACCTATAATAAATTGTTAGGTCCCTTTTCATGACCTTTGGTTAATTGTTTTAGAACCTCTTGGAATGTGCTGAGTAGGAGAAAGGCTAGTTACTTTGTAAGAGCAATTTACTGGGGACACTTGGGGGACTGGCAGAGTTCTCACTGCAGTTTTGACTATCAGAAATGACCTAATGACCATCTCACTATAAAAGAGCTTAATAATCTGTTATAATTTTAGGAATTCTTATAAGATCATCATTAAGACTTAAGAAGTCATTTATATGTCTATATAGCATCACTAGAAGACAGTACATTTTCGTACATCTGCAGAGCTCTGCTCCAAATGGGTGCACTATTACTTAGTGATTGTTATATATGTTTAATAGTAACAGGAAAAGCATATTAATGCAGGAATTTTTCTTAAGATGAATCCCTTACAGCCTGGCTGAATAACGGCGAACCAGTCACAGATTATATAATAAACAGAGGCAGGCCATCTCAGGATCATTGCCTTCTGGTTATTAGATTGTGCCATTATGGCTCCTGACAGTTTTTGATTTTTTTCTGTGTGGGAAAGTTTCAGGGCCAGGGTGAACAGAGAGATCTCTGCCGAGCGCACAGAAAGTGAGTCCCCACCACGCCCCGCTTGGTTCAGGGAAGCAGGAACCCTACTTTGGGCTGTCTGTTATCAGACAGCAGCTGTGCATACAGAATTGACACTCAGGACATCTGCCAGCAGGGACATGCAGATATCCAGGGACACAGGACAAGTACAAGGGAAAGGCGAGAACCAATCACTGACAACAAGATGAGAAAAGGAAAGTGAAAGAACATACCCCAGGGAAACCAAGACAACCTGGCAACACTAGAACCCAGCTCTCCCACCACAGCAAACAGCAGAATGACAAACACTGCAGAAAAAGAAGACTCAGACCCGAAATCATACCTCAAGATGATGATAGAGATCCTTAAACAAGAACGGCAGGAAAAGCATTAAGAATTAGAAGCTTTGTGCTCATTGTAACAAGTAAGATCTTAATGCACACTATCAAACCTTAAAAAAAAACAAGCATTACAAAAATGTATTAGTATACTTTTATACAAAAAATGTTTAAAATTTGTACATTTATCTTTGTTTTTTAGAATAAAGTGGTTTAAAAAAGTGGGAAAAAAAGAAGGAATGGAGAGATCAGTGGGTTTATTTGGCATGCTGGGATACTCACAAAAAGTCAATAACAAGTTTTTTAATGGTACCGCTGTACTCTTTCTTTCTAAATGTCAGAATTCTGACCATTAACCTTTTGTGCATGTAAATTTATGTCTGCTCTTCATCCTGTTACTGATGAAAACTACAGCTTTATGACTGATGGAAAATCCTGTACCTCATGTAAGTAAAATACCAGTTACATATATTTACATTTAAAAAATTAAATAAGTTAATGGAATACCTTCTAACAGGATATATAATACCAATGACACTGCACTGTGTTTAGTCTTAATTTCTTCACATAAATTAAAATAGCATGGACACTGAACCCTGGAAAACCATAAAATGTAGGGTTATATTACACTTCCTGTGAGTCAGATAAAAAGGAAAATTCTGTGTTTCTTGAGTCATGAAGAAGCAGAATGTCGAAAGCTTAGGGTCCATTACATAAACAGTTGTGATAAGACAGGATATAGTAGCATTTATGTATTAGTGGTATAGATGACAATATCAAGTTTTAATATCAAGGCATGTGTATGTTCTTTTGTGAATAGTACAATGAATAGAACTCTGTAATACTTGATATGTTACGTATCTCAAATCATGTCCGTAGATATTGTGTGCTTTTTGTTGTTTTCCAGATTAGGTCTGACCCTTTACCCTTCTAGCCCGGAACATTATAGCTATGCAGGCTGACTTTAAACTTACAAATATCTACCTGCCTCTGTTTTCAGAGTCCTGGAATTTAAAGCCTGCACCATTAGCCTGGATGGTACATATTTTTTAAAATATTATATCTTCTCTATCGTATGACATTTATAATAAAAGTTTGTTTAGAATTGTATTAAAAATATTTTTCGACTGCTGACACTCAACTCTCCCTAGATCTAGCCTTACCTTTCTAGCACCCTTTGAAATCTGTTCCTCCCCTTTTAAATTTCAAAATAACTTTAAGTGCAGTCTGGATTATCTACATACTTTTGAGTATTTGTCCATACACTGTAACTTGGTGAACAACTAGGATACACACCTTTAAAGAAAACAAACTCTCTTTCCCAGAAACAATCAGCTCTTTATAGTTCTTCAGATAGAGTTGATGTCTCATAAAGCACTTACTACATCATGTTAGCATGTCGGCTGGAAATAGTATGGACAGCCATACCTGCTGCTAAGTTATGTGTAAAATGGTCCTCTTATATTCTGAAGACACTGTCTCACTTTGTTTGCTTATCTTAAATTGTTTTCTTTGACCTCTGACTTTTGTAGTTTCTCCATCCCCCTTTCAGTGATGACACCCAAGCACTGGGGAGGATGTAACGGAGATGCTCCTAATTATGGCTAATCACTTCTCAATCTATTAGTATTCCTTCTACTTTGACACTTGTGATTGTCTGCATTCATTGCCATGGAATAACTGCCCAGAGTTCCTTCTGTGGGTACAGAGATGAGTATATAGAAGAGAAGGTCACAATGTGTTCATTTCTCCAGAGTAGGTTTGCCCTTGGAACCTCTGAGCTCCCCACTCATTTCTTAGCCACTGGATAAGATGGTGTGTGAGCACCAAGGACCAGCTTCAACTTAGAGAGGGGTGTTTGTGAACATCACAACCAAACAACTCAAAGTCAACCTGTGGATCCAAGCTTATAATCCAGGTTCTGCTGTGATGACTTTCCAGACGGCTTTTCTCTGTGATCTGTTCTTTCTTAGATAGCCTTTTTTTGCTATTCTAAAAACTCCATAATTGAAACAGCTAGCTACTCATGGCATAATTGAAACTTGCTACTCATGACAGCTCAAGAGAGCTGAGACAGGCAGACTCCATGACAGGCTTCAAACTGGCAAGTCAAAAGACTAGGCCTCAATTTCTGTTTTTCAGGACTGGACAGTTCCAGGCAAGTCAGTTACTGGAAAAATCTTGGAAAGCCAGTTAGAAACTGCTCCACCCAAGAGCCTGATATGGATGCCTCCTCAGAGTCTCAGCCAAAGCCATACTAATACAGATGAGGATGCTTGCAGCTAACCATTGAACTGTGCACAGGGACCCCAATGAAGGAGCTAGGGAAAGGACTGCAGGAGCTGAAAAGTTTTGCAACCCATGGGAAGAAGAACATTATTAAACAACCAAACCCTTCTGAGCTCCCAGGGACTTAAACACCAATCAATGAGTACACATGGAGAGACCCATGGCTCCAGTTGCATAAGTAGCAGAGGCTAGCATTTTTTGGCATCAAAGGGAGAAGAGATCTTTGGTCCAGTGAAGGCTCAGTTTAATAGTATAGGGGTGCTTGAAAGCAGTGAGATGGGAATGGGTTGTTGGGCAAGGGAGCATCTTCATGGAAGCAAGGGGAGTGGGAGGGAGTATGAGAGCACGGGGAAAGGAGATAACATTTGAAATGTAAATACAAAGAATATCCAATTGAAAGAAAGAATGAAGGAAGAATGGAAGAAAGGAAGAAAGAACGAAACTGCCCCACCATTAGTTAGGATCAGAAATTCAAAGTGCATACCTTAACATAATCAAAGTCACATACAGGAAACCAACAGCCAATATCAAATTAAATGGAAAGATACTTGAAATAATCCACTAAAATCAGGGGTGAAGGTTGCCAACTCTCTCTATATTTATTCAGTACAGTACATGAAATTCTAGCTAGAGCAATAGGACAACAAGAGAAGATCAAAGGAATAGAAATTGGCAAAGAAGAAGTCAAGGTATCACTATTTGCAGGTGATATGATAGTGACTCATAAGTGACCCCAAAAATTTTAACAGAGAACTTCTAAAGCTGATTAACAACTTGATTAAAGTGGCTAGATATAAAATTAAACAAATAACTTGCCTTCCTTTATACAAATAATAAACAGGTTGAGAAAGACATTAGGAAAATAGCATTCTTCACAATAGGCACATGTAATATAAAGTATCTTGGCGTAACTTTAACCAAACAAATGAAAGATTTGTATGATAAGAACCTCAAATATTTCTAGAAAAACAATCACAGAAGATCTCAGAAAGTGGAGAGAGGTTCCATGCTCATGGATTGGTAGGATTAACATAGTGAAAATGGCCATCCTACCAAAAGCAATCCACAGTTTTAAAGCAATTACTATCAAAATTCCAACACAATTCTTCACAGACATGGAAACAGCAACTCTGAATTTCACATGAAAAAAAAGGATAGCAAAAACAATTTTTAACAATAAAAGAAAGTCTGGGGAAATCATCATCCCTGACCTGAAGGTGTAGCACAGAGTAATAGTAATAAAAACTGCATGGTATTTATCTAGCCTCACCTTCCTAGCACATTCTCAAATCTGTTTTTCCCCATTTTTAAAATAACTTCAAGTCCAGTCTGAGTTATCAACATACTTTTGAGTATTTGGACATACACTGGAAGATGGGAGCCACAAGTTGATAAATGGAAACAAAGACCCAGAAATAAAACCATGCAATTATGGACACTTGATTCTTGACAAAGAAGCCAAAAATATGCAATGAAATCATCAACAACAACAACAAATGAAAACTGAAAAAATCATCATCAATAAATAGTTCTGATTTAACTCTTAGTTGGTATGTAGGAAAATGAAAATAAATTCATATTTGCCAGCTTGCACAAAGCTCAAGTTAAAGTGGATCAAAAATCTAAACCTACACTGAATCTAATAGAATAGACACTGGGAAAACCTCAGGACTTCTAATAGAAAATGGCCTTAGACTCATTGGTACAGGGTGGGGTTGGGGTTAGAAAATTTCTAAATAGAACACCAATGCACCAGGCTCTAAGATCCAGAATGTTAAACAGGGCTTCATGAAATTGAGAAGCTCTGTATGGCAAAGGGCGTAGTCAATAGGACAAATTGGAAAACTATAGACTGGGAAAAAATCTTCACTAATTCCACATCTGATAGAGGGATAGTATCTAAAATAGATAAAGAACTCAGGAAGCTAACCTTCAAAAACCAAAACAGCCCAACCAAAAATGGGATATAGAGCTAAACAAAGAATTCACAACAAAGGAATCTTGAATGTCTGGGAAGCACTTAGAAAAATGTTCAAAGTCCTACAAGGACACTGCAAAACTAGCAGAGACTTTGAACCAACTAGAATTAATAGATATATACAGAACATACTATCCTAAAGTAAAAGAATACACCTTCTTCTCACCACCCCATGGCACCTTCTCGAAAATTGACCACATAATTGGACACAGAACGAGCCTTCATCGATGTAAGAAGATTGAAATACTCCCATGCATCCTCTCAGATCACCATGGTCTACGGCTGGTCTTTAACAACAACAAAGACAACAAAATGCCCACATACACATGGAAACTAAACAACGCTCTGTTAAAGGATAGCAGGGTCAAAGAAGAAATAAAGAAAGAAATTAAGGACTTTCTAGAATTCAACGAAAATGATAACACAACATACCCAAACCTATGGGATGCAATGAAAGCAGTATTGAGAGAAAAACTCATTGCCCTAAGTGCTTCCAAGAAGAAACTGGAGAGAGCTCACATCAGCAACCTGACAGCACAGCTAAAAGCCCTAGAACAAAAGGAAGCAGATATACCCAAAAAGAGTAGACGGCAAGAAATAATCAAAATTAGGGCAGAAATAGACCAAATAGAAACAAAAAAAAAACCATTGAAAAAATCAACAAAACAAAGAGTTGGTTCTTTGAGAAAATCAACAAGATTGATAAACCCCTAGCCAGACTAACTAAAGGGCAAAGAGAGAGTATCCAAATTAACAAAATTAGAAAGGAAAGTGGTGACATAACAACTGAAACTAAGGAAATTCAAGAAATCATCAGATCCTACTACAAAAACTTATACTCCACAAAATTGGAAAATCTGGAGGAAATGGACGAATTCCTAGACAGATACAAGGTCCCAAAATTTAACCAGGACCAAGTAAACCATCTAAATGACCCTATAACACCTAAAGAAATAGAAGAAGTCATCAAAAGCCTCCCAACCAAAAAAAGCCCAGGTCCAGACGGGTTCAGTGCAAAATTTTATCAGACATTTATTGGGGATATAACACCAATATTCGCCAAACTATTCCAAAAGATAGAATCAGATGGAATATTACCCAACTCATTTTTTGAGGCTACAATAACCCTCGTACCTAAGCCACACAAAGACCCTACAAGGAAAGAGAACTTCAGACCAATCTCACTTATGAACATTGATGCAAAAATACTCAACAAAAGCCTTGCTAACCGAATCCAAGAACACATCAAAACCATCATTCATCATGACCAAGTAGGCTTCATCCCTGGGATGCAGGGATGGTTTAACATAAGGAAATCCATCAATGTAATCCACCATATAAACAAACTTAAAGACCAAAATCACATGGTCATCAAACTAGACGCTGAGAAAGCATTCGACAAAATCCAACACCCCTTCATGTTAAAAGTCCTGGAAAGAACAGGAATCCAAGGCCCATATTTAAACATAATCAAAGCAATATACAGCAAACCAACAGCCAACATCAAACTTAATGGCGAGAAACTGGAAGCAATCCCACTAAAATCAGGGACTCGACAAGGCTGCCCACTCTCTCCCTA
Organism: Micromys minutus; assembly: GCF_963924665.1. Lineage (NCBI taxonomy): Eukaryota > Metazoa > Chordata > Mammalia > Rodentia > Muridae > Micromys > Micromys minutus. Next base: position 26,002,509 of record NC_137967.1, read on the forward strand.
CCTATTCAACATAGTACTGGAAGTCCTGGCTGGAGCAATTAGACAGCAAAAGGAGATCAAGGGGATACAAATCGGAAAGGAAGAGATAAAAACATCACTCTTTGCCGATGACATGATAGTGTACTTGAGTGACCCCAAAAATTCCACCAGAGAACTCCTACAGCTTATAAACAAGTTCAGCAAAGTGGCCGGATACAAAATTAACTCAAACAAATCAGTAGCCTTCCTATACTCAAAGGACAAACATGTGGAGAAAGAAATTAGGGAAAAGGTACCCTTCACAATAGTTACAAAAACTATGAAATACCTTGGTGTGATTCTAACTAAGGAAGTGAAGGACCTGTATGACAAGAACTTCAAACCTCTAAAGAAAGAAATTGAGGAGGATCTCAGAAAATGGAAAGATCTCCCATGCTCATGGATTGGAAAGATCAACATCTTAAAAATGGCCATCCTACCAAAAGCAATCTACAGATTCAATGCAATCCCCATCAAAATTCTAACCCAGTTCTTCATGGAATTGGAAAGATCAATGTGCAATTTCATATGGAATAACAAAAGACCTAGAATAGCGAAATCCATCCTCAACAACAAAAAAACATCTGCGGGAATCACTATCCCTGACCTCAAGCTATATTACAAGGCAATTGTGCTGAAAACTGCATGGTGCTGGTACAGAAATAGGCAAGTGGATCAATGGAATAGAATAGAAGATCCAGAAATGAGCCCTCATGTATATGGTCACCTGATTTTTGACAAAGGAGCAGTAAACATTCAATGGAAAAAGGACAGCCTATTCAACAAATGGTGCTGGTCCAACTGGCACTCAACATGCAAAAGAATGAAAATAGACCCGTTCTTATCTCCTTCTACAAAGCTCAAGTGTAAGTGGATTAAAGATATCCACATTAAACCAGATACACTGGAACTATTAGATGAGAAAGTAGAGAAAACCTTAGAACACATAGGCACAGGAGAAAATTTCCTGAACAAAACACCAATGGCTCAAGCTCTAAGGTCAAAGATTGACAAATGGGACTTAATGAGATTGCAAAGTTTCTGTAAGGCTAAGGACATCGTCAAGAAAACAAAACGGCAACCAACAGAATGGGAAAAGATCTTTACCAACACCACATCAGATAGAGGCCTAATATCCAAGGTGTACAAGGAACTCAAAAAGCTAGATACAAGAGAATCAAATAACCCTATTAAAAAATGGGGTACAGAGCTAAACAAAACGTTTTCAGTTGAGGAACACCGAATGGCCGAGAAATATCTGAGGAAGTGCTCGACATCCTTAGCCATCAGGGAAATGCAAATCAAAACAGTCCATCTCACACCAGTCAGATTGGCCAAGATCCAAAAATCAGATGACAGCAGATGCTGGCGAGGCTGCGGAGAAAGAGGAACACTTCTCCACTGTTGGTGGGGTTGCAAGCTAATACAACCACTCTGGAAATCAGTCTGGCGATACCTCAGAAAATTGGATATAGTACTACCTGAAGACCCAGCTATTCCACTGCTGGGCATATACCCCAGAGACACTTTAATACACAACAAAGATATATGCACCACAATGTTCATAGCGGCTCTATTTATAATAGCCAGAAGCTGGAAAGAACCCAGATGTCCTTCAGAAGATGAATGGATACAAAAATTGTGGTACATTTACACAATGGAATACTACTCAGCCACCAGAAACGATGACTTAACCAAATTCTTAAGAAAATGGTTGCATCTAGAGAATATCATCCTGAGTGAGATAACCCAGTCACAAAAGAACAGACATAATATGCAGTCACTGATATTGGGATGCTAACCCCAGATGCTTGCACTCCTTCAGAAACAACTCACAGACTGTATGAAGTCCAGGAAATAAAGAAAACAATAATATATATATTTACAAAACAAGAAGACTTTGACAATTTCCATGTTGCGTTTTGTTTTGCATGTACTTTACGCTCATTGTAACTATTAGGTTTTCAATGCATACTGTCAAGCCCTTGAAAAAATCAAGTACTGACTAAAAAATATATTCACATAGTTTTATGTAAAAATTATTTTAATATCTGAAAAAACAGTACTGACAAAAATATATAATTTTTAGCAAAATATGTTTAAAATCTGTACATTTATCTTTGTTTTGTAAAATAAAGTCGTTTAAAAAAAATAATAAAATATGATGAGTAAAAAGTACATAGCTAACCACAAATAAATGGTTAAAATTGTCACAAAAAAAAAAAAAAAAAAAAAAAAAAACTCTGCAGAGACACTAAGCAATGCTTATCAAAGTCCTGAAGGCACCGTTTTAGGAAATGGGAAATTTCACTATGAAAGAAACAGATTCTAAAGAACTTTCAAAAATGCCAAATTTAGGAGATAAGGAAACAAACCTAATGCACGATTTTCCGTATTTTTACAGGATGCTAAATTTACAGTAAGGAAAATCATCTAATACTAAAATGAAGATACAAAAGAGAGAGAAATCGAATGGGGCCTTCATTATCGCTGACCTGCAGTCATATAAATTATGTTTTCTCCAAGTACTCATTCTTACACATAAAGTCAGTGACACATGAAATGGGACCAGCCTGAGATTATTTATAGGATAGTCCAAACCCTTTCTAGAGACGCTGTGGCAGCACCAATCTCAGGCTGCATTTGAACCTCCATTGTTCATGAAAATTCGTCTTCAGAGTTTTTCTTTAAGTTTATGTGTATCAGTTTTCTGCTGCATGTCTATCTGTGCTGTGTGTTTGCACTTAGTGCCCACTGAGGTCAGAAAAGACATCAGACCTCTTGAACGAAAGTCTGGATATGTGCATGCGAAGAATGAACCCATGTCCTCTTCAGAGCAGAAACAACTATTAACTGTTGAACCTTCTAAACCATGTGTCTCAGTCCGGGTTTCCATTCCTGCACAAACATCATGATCAAGAAGCAAGTTGGGGAGGAAAGGGTTTATTCAGCTCACACTTCCACATTGCTGTTCATCACCAGAGGAAGTCAGGACTGGAACTCAGGCAGGTCAGGAAGCAGGAGCTGATGCACATGCACACATTCTGTGATTTTTCCAGACTCTAACCTGTAAACTAAGAATTAAACATATGAGAACACATTTCTGAATGCTGTCTTTGCATCTTAGTGTGCTTACATCTCAGATGGAAGACACGAGAGAATTCAAACGCTGCCTGTAATTCAGTCCCGTGGGAACTGACACCCTTACACAGACATAGAGAAAAGCAGAGCACCAACAAATAAAATAGTTTTTCCAAGTTTGCTTAGTAAATGTTAACATTTATAGACATAACTATAAAGTGTGGTAAAATATACTTTCTGATTCCATCAAATCTGCAGTGGACTAATATCTAAAATGTTCTCGGGGATGCCTAGTTCCCAGGGTAAAAGACAACTCTCTTAAGGACACTAGTGGTTGCAAAAGTAGTAAAAGGGGGAATTAGAAAGCGTGGTTGAGTTTAAATTCCATGGGACTTGAATTTGCTACAATGGGAAAAAGAACCATGTTTATCAACAACCTATAATTCAAGTCCTCTACGAGATTATTGTTCTGTAAATATCCTGGCAAGTATAAAATGAATGAAAAAATCAACATAAGGTCCAGCTCACAAAATGTCAAATTTATTGATAAGGGTGACACATCCAGAGCAGAGTTTCAGAGGTGGTTCCCTTACGAGCAGCAGAGAAACTCATCACTCCAGGTCAGGTTCTCTCCCGTGTCCAACCAAGAGGGAAATGTGTAAAAAAAAAAAAAAAATGTCGTGAAAAGCTTGAAAATACAATGTTTAATAGTTAGTAATACTGTGCCAAATCCAGACATTCTGTGAAACTACAGTGGCCTTTATTCGGTGTGAACATGGAAAACCTTAAAACAACAAAATGGACTTAGATATTCTTAACCACCAGAAACCACAATAATGAGTGGATTTATACTCAAGGTTCAAACAGGAAACCCTCAGGAGTGCACAAGAGGCAAGACTAAACTTATTGAAGTACCTCAGTGTTTCTCTGCAAGTCTGACTTTTCTCCGACTTGTGCCTTGTACCAATACCACTGGAAGTAAGAAGACTTCAGAGCCTCTGGATCTTGGGACTGAAACTTCTTCCTTGGAAATCACCTTCTCTTGATGCAAGTGGTCACTGCATTATCCAACACTGGTTTCCCCTTTCTTCTTATCTGAGACTTCACATAATCCAGTGTTTGCTTTCAAAACTACCACCTTGTCAATAGATCTTTCCCTTACATGATTAAAAGAGGTGTCAACATTACCACCATGTATTAATTATCTTCTAATGTGGTGACTCCTAGATTAAAGCTACTGGACATATAAATTTGCTAGAGTATCTCAAATACAAATATAACATGTAAAATTATTAACATTCCTACAGACATGAGAGCATTGAAGGATAATGTCTTAGTCAGGGTTTCTATTCCTGCACAAACATCATGACCAAGAAGCAATTTGGGGTGGAAAAGGATTTTTTCAACTTACACTTCCACATCGCTGTTCATCATCATAGGAAGTTAGGAATGGAATTCAAGGAGGTCTGAAAGCAGTAGCTGTTGTAGAGGCCATGGAGGGGTGTTACTTACTGGCTTGCTCAGCCTGCTTTCTTATAGAACCCAGGTCTACCAGCCCAGGAATGGCACCATCCACAATGGGCTGGGCCCTCCTCCTTGATCACTAGTTGAGAAAATGTCTTACAGCTGAATCTCATTGAGGCATTTCCTCAACTGAGGCTCCTTTCTCTGTGATAACTCCAGCTTGTGTCAAGTTGACAAGCAAAACCAAGCAGTACAGATATATTTAGATGGCAAGAGAAAATAACTGTGAACCATAGTGTATTCAAAACACTGGCTGTTAAAATTCACAGAGAAGGAGATTTGAGTGTTTTGGTGTGGTGTGCTCTGAGCCCTGCTTTTGGGTGCTGCGAGGTGCACTCAGGCAAGCTCTGAAGTTGCGATATGGATGTAGCGACCTATGATGATGTGCATGTAAACTTCACTTGTGAAGAATGGGCTTTGCTGGATCCTTCACAGAAGATTCTCTATAAAGATGTGATGCTGGAGATCTACAGGAACCTCAGTGCTACAGGCACAAAAGAAGTGCTACTGGATAGAAACCCTCTGACTATACTCAAAGTGGTAAAGCCTTTGTATGTCACAGTTATCCTCAAAAGCATGGAAGAATTTATTCTGAAGAGAAAATCTATGAAGGTATTCAATATGGTGAAGCCATTGCATATCACAGTAGTCACCAAATACTTAAAAGAACACATACTAGAGAGAAACCCTACAAATGCAATCTATGTGATAAAGCTTTGACACATCATGGTCAACTTCAAAGGCATGAAAGAATTCATACCAGGGAGAAACCTTACCAACGTAATCAATGTGGTAAAGCATTTGCATATCTTAGTAGTTCCCGAATACATAAAAGAACACATACTGGAGAGAAACCTTGCAAATGTAATCAGTGTGGTAAAGCTTTTGCACATTACAGTACTCTCCGAAAACATAAAATAACACACACTGGAGAGAAACCATATAAATGCAATCAATGTGGTAAAACCTTTGCACGGCAAAGTCATCTCCAAGGGCATGAAAGAATACATACTGGAGAGAAACCCTATGAATGCAATCAATGTGGTAAAGCATTTGCACAACAAAGTCATCTCCAAGCACACAAATGAACACATACTGGAGAGAAACCCTATAAATGTAATCAATGTGGTAAAGCCTTTACAGTACAAAGTCATCTCCAAGTGCATAAAAGAACACATACTGGAGAGAAACCTTACAAATGTAATCAATGTGGTAAAGCCTTTGCATGACAAAGTTACCTCCAAGGGCATGAAAGAACACATACTGGAGAGAAACCCTATGAGTGTATTGAATATAAAAAAGCCTTTCCAAATTTCTATAGTTCTCATTATAACAAAAGTATTTACCCTTCACAGGTATCACTGAATACAGAAAACACATACTGAAGAATGTGCTCTGTATACTAAAGTTGTTTTGTATTGAAATGTCCATGATCGTCCTGAGATGCCATCCTCGGTTTGAGTTAGAATGATAGAGGTTAGGTGTCAGGAGCCATAACAGGACAAGCTAATAACGAGCGGGTGATCGTCCTGAGATGCCATCCTCAGATTGTTATATAATCTGAAACAGGTGCACTCTTATTGGGCAAGGCCGTAAGGGAATTCATTTTAAGAAAGATTTCTGCAGTTTATGTGCTTCTCCTGTTATTATAACAGTCACTAATGGCACAGCCCTTTGAAGCAGATCTCTGCAGATTCATAAGATATACTCTTGTAGTAATGCTATATAGAAAAATAGATGAATTCTTAAGTCTTAATGATGATCCTATAAGAATTCCTAAAATTATATCAGTGATTATTAAGCACTTTTATAGTAGGACTGCTATTGGGTCTTTTTCTGATAGTCAAAACTGCAGTGAGAACTGTCACTCTCCCAAGTGTCACCAATTAATTGCTTTTAGATGCTAACCAGACTTTCTACTACTCAGAGCACATTCCAAAAGTTTGTAAAACAACCATAAAAAGAAAACAAACAATTTATTATAGGTGCTAGGATGGAAGATAAAATACTGACTGGGTTTATCATATCTTAATTATGGTTTTTAACATTCAAAGAACCTGTGACAGGTAACAGATGTTCAGCCAAATAATTACTCCTAGTGAATATGAACATAAACATTCTCTGTTGTAAATTTTTGTTTCAATTTATGGTTTTATTTTTTATGTGAACTTATGATGAACTTTTAAACATACGATGATGTGTTCTAAAAACAATGAGAAGAGAGGACTTTTCTCCTTAGGAGAATATTTTCTCTTTCCCCACTTAGACTACAATTTTTTCCATTTCCCCACTAAATAATTTTTTCTCTTTTCCCTACCCCCGCTTAAGATGTTTTCACTTTTTCCCATTATATGGTATTAGGAAATTACTTACAACTAAATAATAAACTCTATTATGACAGAAAAAAAATTCATAGAGAAGGAAGTTAACTTAAAGAAAGTTATAAAATAATACAAGATGTGGAATAAAGCAGCCCTTCAGGTCATAATTAGAGGGAAAGTGTACAAAGACAAACTAGAGAGAAGTTACCCAAAAGAACACAGAAAATAAAACAGTTGGCGGAGGAGAGCACATCCATAACGCAGAACCAGCAATGCACTACTTGTAACAAGAGGCAAGAGAAATACTACTGGTAACTTTACCCACCAAAATATTAAAAACAAAAATGTCACAAATGAAAGCTCTATGAAATAAAAATCTCAGTAGAAATGGAAATGTTATGAGACAAACTTCAACAAGATCCTGTGATAAACTCCTATAGGAACTAGGAAGAAGTGGAACATGGCTCAACTCATTAAAGGGCACATGTAGCACACCTAAGCCAACAGTACAGTGCAGAGAAAAAAGGAATAATATTAACAGTAACACTATAAAAAGAAATTAATATTCCCAAAATTATTTAAGCCAGAGCTATAACAGTGAGTATACTGGCTGGTTTTGTGTCAACTTGACACAAGCTGAAGTTATCACAGAGAAAGGAGCCTCAGTAGAGGAAATGCCTCCATGAGATCCAGCTGTAAGGCATTTTCTCAACTAGTGATCAAATGGGAAGGGCCCAGCCCACTGTGGGTTGTGCCATCCCTAAGCTGGTAGACCTGTGTTCTTTAAGAAGCAGGCTGAGCAAGCCAGTAAGCTACATCCCTCCATGGCCTCTGCATTAGCTCCTGCTCCATGACCTGCTTGAGTTCCAGTCCTGACTTCCTTTGGTGATAAACAGCATGTAGAAGTGTAAGCTGAATAAATCCTTTCCTCCCCAACTTGCTTCTTGGTCATGATGTTTGTGCAGGAATAGAAACCCTGACTAAGACAGTAAGCTAGAGAAATTTGAATCAAATAAAGGATAAAATGGTGGTATATAAGAGAGGCATTAAACTCTTTTTTAATGATGATGTGAACACATACACAATTTTCCACACATCATGGGAAAATCTTAAACTTAAGCACTTTAAGTATTATTGAAATATACAACACACATAACTCCTATTTCCGTGTATATCAATAATAACAATTTGAGAAGAACATTAGAAATTGAACCCTTTTGTGTTGCTTCAGAGTTCACTTCTTGGAAGAATAATTTAAGGCACAGGGAAAACAATGAAAAATAGAAGAACACAAGAAAATGAACTACCACACACTTTGACAACAATGACATGGTGAAAATGGTTACTAACCACAATGGACAGGATCAATGCAATTCACATCAACAAAATACTGATATGAAACAGTCATGAGGACCCAGGAAAGTCAAACGTATCAACATCAACGCTAAGAAAGAGAATTTCTGGGGACTTGACCGTATACCATATATAATACAGAAGTACAAAGAGAAGGCAGCATGGTCCCGCACAAGAAGAAACATGCAGAAAATGGGACTCAGAAATAAACACACAGCAGAGCAGCAGTAAAAGCCAAATATATCAAACACAAACTCAAAAAGAGAGAATTGTTGAACCTTCTGTGCTGGAAAAGTGACTGTCCACATGCAGAAGAGTGATATCAGATCCATATCTCTTACTCCCCACAGAAATCAACACAAACCAGATTAAGGAACTTCCTAGAAAGCTTGAAATGTTAAAAGTACTAGAGGAAAACCTGATTAATAACGCTTAGTAATTCAGAAACAGACGAACACTTTCTGAAAGAGACTTCAGGAGCACAGACATTAACCAGGAAAGAAAGATGTAAAGAAATCATGAAGTACAAGCTGCAAAGACCTGAGGGTGAGAAATACGAGAGGAATGAATGGCAGCTAGGAGAGTGAAATAAATACTTAGCAGGTTTCTCTGCTCAAGCGGTTAATATGCACAACACACAAAGAGCTGCTCAATGTAAACATGTGCAGTCCAAACTAATATAAAACTAACATAATTCAAAGATGAGCCAGAGTTCACAAACAACAAGCATGAAAGAAGATAAAACTCTTAATTCTTAGGACAATTATTTCTTTTGTACACATATTGGGCCTGCAAGCATGATGGATGTGCACCATATAAGTGTCCAGAAAACGGGATAAAGAAGAGAGCATCTGATTCCCTGGACCAAGATCATGTGGGAGCTGAGAAGCAAAGCATGTCCTCCTCAAGAGCAACAAGATCTCTTAACTGCTGAACCCATTCTACAGCCAGACAAAAACATACCTTTTAAAGTAATCATCATTCTTACTCATGAAATTACAAATTCAAAACCAACTTCTCTCCCTGATCAGAATGGCTAAAATTAAGAAAACCGATGGACGAGTAAGGTATAGTGGGAAAACTTTCAATACCACTTCAGCAGAGGTGAGGACAGAGGCAGGTAAGTCTGTGACTCCATTCTAGCCTGGTCTACATAATGAGTTGTAGGCCAGCTTTAACTGCACAGTGAGGCCCAGTCTCATATAACAAGGGGAAAGCAAATGGGTTGCAACAAATACAGGTGAGGGATGGAAAAGCAGTTTCCTTATTTGTGAGGGGGTGTCAACGGGGCAAATTCATTCTGAGGTCTTATAAACCAAAATCTTAAACTACAATGTTACCCAACACAGGAAGAGTGAGTCCTTAACCTCGGGTCCTAAATTACCCCATGGCCAGCTAGCACAAAGAGTGTATCACTATTCACAAGACTGAATATGGTCATGGAAAGATTCATGGGTAAAGGAAATGGAGTACATTCCTGTGTAATTCTATTTGTCACAAAGAAATGACAATCATGAACCTTGCATTCAAATCAATAGTCATGAAAAAATCATATGGCTTATGAGAAAGAAGTATGTTTGATGTTTTTTTTTTTTCCATACAGACCTCATATTTTCAATTTTGTCAGTATGTTTATAGTTATAGTCCATGGCTTTATAGCAAGAACCATGAGACAGTATGGTGGCTTGAATATGCTTGGCCAAGGAGTTGCATTATTAGGTGGTGTGGCCTTGTTGGAGTAGCTGTAGCCTAGTTGGAGGAAGTGTGTCACTGACAGGGTGAGCAATGAAACCCTCCTCTTAATCACATGGGAGCTACTCTTCTCCCAGTGGCCTTCAGATAAAAACATAGAACTCTCAGCTCATCCTGCATCTTGCCTGCCTGGACACTGCTGTGCTCCTGCCTTGATAATGGACTGAGCCTCTTAACCTGTAAGCCAGCCCTGATTAAATGTTGTCCTTATAAGAGTTGCCTTGGTCATTATGTCTGTTGACAGCAGTAAAACCTCTAACTAAAACAGACAGAAACAGAGTTTTCAACAGAGTTAGAACTACTGAAAATGATGGGTAATGGAAGACTGGCAGTGGTTGTATCATAGGTGCCCCTTGGGAACGGGGTATAAAGGAGGCAATGGAGACCAGAATATGGTCTTGAACCAGGAGAGCACCACCAATGAACTGTGTTCTTCACATGGCACCTGTAAGGCAAGAATGCAGAATTTAATGACAACATCACAACTTTCCAGCTCAGAAAAAGAACTGCTTCCATACTGGCACAATGGTGTGTTCTCAGGACACATATAGAAAACCACCTCAATATGAACATCATCACAATACCAGATCAGTCTCTTCTTAGGAAAAGGCTTGAGGGCCCTAAAATTTTCCATCATTGCACATTGTTGTCAGCATATCTAGGTGGTAGCTGGTCACATTTCACTTCATTCTTCCCAGAAGATACAGTACATGTATTTACCATCTGTGTCATGCTATATTGGAGAGCAGACACATTATACTGTTTGGCAAATATAGGTTTTTTTTTCTCAACAGGGTAAACTTACTGGATCTACATACAGCCATTCTCATCATTGTCTACAGAGGCTTTCCAATGTTCACTGAGAAGAGTGTACCTGTCCAAATTAGGCCTCTTCTCAAGGTGAACTTCTTTTCTAAGTTGTATGTACACCTTTATGTGAGAACAGTGATCAGTTACAACCCACTTGGAAGCATAGAGAATAGTGCAACTCAGCACACAAATGCTTATGGAATGTCAGTATGCTAAACATTCTAGGCAAGGTCCCGGCAGAGACATAAAGGAGGAAGCACCGTAGATACCACCTAATGGCTGCCAGAGGAAGAAGAGCGTTCAGGAGGGTACAGGGAAGAGCTGAATTGTTGCCCTTGGAATTAATCACATTTTAAGTCAGAAACATCAAACTCTTATCACCTGTGGGAACATCCTCCAGGACATGCATACAGTAGTGCCATGGAATTCTTCCCTGTATTGTCAGGTTCACAATTAGTATTAAATATGACTAAGGTGAGATCTCTCTCAGGTGACAAACATTACAGTTACACATCAAAATAAGAGTGTGTGAAAAGGAATATGGGACAAGTCTCCTGGCATGCATATATAATGTATAATATATATGTTATACAATCTATAATAATAATTCTATATAATGCATACTATGCATAATCATATAAAGTATATATATAATTCTATAATAATTATAATAAATGAATATACAATATATTTATATGTAAATTATGTTACATAAAACTAATTTGTTATACTTACATATAAATTATTATATATATCTATGAAAGTTAAATATATTATATATAATACATATTTTATATAAATATAGCAAATGAAATATATAAGGTATAGAGACTATGCATAGTATAGTATATATAACATATACTATATTATATATTATAATGTGCAATATCTATTATAAATTATATAAAATCTATATTGCTATAATTATATATATTGTAAACTGTATGATATATAAATATAATATATAATTTTATTATTACAATATATAGATTATAATATATTATAAGAAGTATAAAATGTATTATAAAATATATAATGTATAATCTCTATATTATATATGATATTATATATATATCATATATAATTTCTTTTGTTTCTCTTATTTAATTAGGTACTCTGTATTTACATTTGAGATGTTACCTCTTTACCATGCCTCTCCCCCATTCCCCTCTCCCTCCAGTAGCCTTCACAAAGGTGCACTCCCTTCTGATCCCCCTTTCCACCCCATTGCTTGTCATTTCCCTACATTGGAAAAATGTGCCCTCTCTAGAACAAAAGCCTCTTCTCACATTGATGCCAGACACTGCTATCTTCAACTACATACACAACTGGATCAGTCGGTCTCTCAAAGTGCGCACAAAGGTTGGTGTTTTAGTCCATGGGAGTTTCGGAGGGTTTGGTTGGTTGATGTTATCTTCCCATGAGGTTGCAACCCGTTTCAGATCCTTAGGTCCTTTCTTTAGCAACCTCATTGGGATCCTCGATTTCAGATCAGTGGTTAACTGCAAGCATGCTCGGCTGTATCTATATGACTCTAGCATAGTCCCTGAGGGGGCATCTCTGTCTGGTTCCTGTCAATAAGTACTTTTGGGACGAGCTATAGTGCTTGGGTTTAATGGTGGGTATCTGGTGGATCCACGGGTGAGGCAGCTTCTGAGTAATCTTTTCTTCAATTCCTGTTCCTCTATTTGACCTTGTATTTTCTCCCATGAGAGTTTTGTATTTTCTAAGAAGAACTGAGGCATCCACATTTTGGCCTTCCTTCTTTTTGAGCTTCATAGCGTCTGTGAATTATTTATTGAGTATTGGGTATTCAGAGCTTTCTGGGGCAACTATCTGCTTATCAGTGAATGCATACCATGTGTGTTTTTGTATGGCTGGGTTACCTTACTCAGAGGTATGATAGTCTCTAGTTCCATCCATTTGCCTACAAATTTCATGAACTCATTGTTTCTAATAGCTGAGTAGTACTCCATTGTGTAAATTTACAGCACACTTTCTGTATCCATTTGTCTGTTGATAGACATCTGAGTTCTTCCCAGATTCTAGATATTATAAATAAGGGTGCTATAAACATGGTGGAGCATGTGTCCTTGTTACGTGTTGGAGCATCTTTGGGGTATATGTCCAGCAGTGGAATAGCTATGTTTTCATTTTCAATTTTCTGATAAACTGCCAAGTTTATTTCCGGAGGGTTGTACCAGCTTACAACCACACCAACAGTCTTCACATCCTTGCCAGCATCTGCTGTCACCTGAGTTTTTTATCTTAGCCATTCTAACTAGTGTAAGGTGGAATCTCAGTGTTGTTTTGATTTGCATTTCCCTCATGACTAGGGATGTTGAGTATTTCTTTAGGTACTTCTCAGTCATTCGATGTTCCTCAGCTGAGAATTTTTGTTTAGATCTGTACCCCAATTTGTAATAGGATTATTTAATACTCTATAGTCTAGCTTCTGAGTTCTATGTATATATTGAATACTAGCCCTCTATCAGATGTAGAATTGGTAAAGATCCTTTCCCAACCTGTAGGCTGCCATTTTGTCTTCTTAACAGTGTCCTTAGCCTTACAGATGCTTTGCAATTTCATGAGGTCCCATTTGTCGATTCTTGATCTTAGAGCACAAGTCATTGGTGTTCTGTTCAGGAAAATTTCCCCTGTGCCTATGTGTTCTAAGCTTTTTCCCAATTTCTCTTCTAATAGTTTCAGTGTACCTGGTTTTATGTGGAGATCTTTGATCCACTTGGAATTGAGCTGTGTACAAGGGGATAAAAAGAAGGATAGAATTTCATTCTTCTACATGCTGGCTGCCAGTTGAGCCAACACCGTTTGAAGACGTTGTCCTTTTTCCATTGAATGTTTTCAGCTCCTTTGTCAAAGATCATGTGACCATATATGTGAGGGTTTATTCTGGGTCTTAAATTCTGTTCTGTTGGTCTTCCTGCCTGTATCTGTACCAGTATCAGACAGTTTTTTTTTTTTTTTTTTATCACAATTGCTTAATAATATAGCTTGATATCAGCGATGGCGATTCCCCCAGAAGTGTTTTTATTCTTCAGAATAGATTTTGCTATTCTAGGTTCTTTGTTATTCCAGATGAATTTACAAGTTGCTTTTTCCAACCCTATGAAGAATTGAGTTGGTATTTGATGGGGATTTCACTGAATCTGTAGATTACTTTTGGCAAGATGGCCATTTTTACAATGTTGATCCTTCCAATCCATGAGCATTGGAGATCTTTTTATCTTCTGAGATCTTCTTCAATTTCCTTCTTCAGAGTCTTGAAGTTCTTGTCATACAGATCGTTAACTTGCTTGGTTAGGGTCACCCTACTATATTTTATAGTCTTTGTGACTATTATGAAAGGTGTTGATTCCTTAATTTCTTTTTCAGCCTGTTTATCCATTGTATAGAAGAAGGCAGTTGATTTGTTTGAGTTAATTTTATATCCAGCCACTTTGCTGAAGTTGTTTATTAGTTGTAAAAGTTTGGGGTCACTTTGAAAGAGTTAAGATTTTAAGTTAGCCCCACTAACCCTGCCTTGAGGACAAGCATGTCTCAAGGCTCAGAACAAAAACTGCAGACCACCTGGTCTCAATAAGGTCTGGCTCTGCAGTCCTGAGAAAAACTAGTATGAAGGTCAGTGTGCCCCAAAACAGGGTGACCTGGAGTTGAATCATATCCAAAAGCAGACAGAGTGTGCCAATTTGAATAAACCAATGAAATTGCTATGTGCCTGTTGCTAACTGCTAATGTAATTTTCCCTATAAATATGTCCCCCTAATTGAGTTTGGAGTCGATTCCTCTATCTCCTGCGTGAGATATGTGTTGCCCCCAGAGCTATGGCCTACCCGCCCCCAAAATAAACCCCTTGCCAGATTGCAGCAAGATTGGCTCTCTGTGAGTTCTTGAGTTTGTGTTCTCCTGGTACTAGAGTGAGGGGCTTCCCCAATTCGGGGGTCTTTCAACTTAAGTATACTATCATATCATCTGAAAATAGTGATATTTTTACTTCTTTCTTTCCAATTTGTATCCCTTTGCTATCTGATTTTTTGACTACTTCCTTTCTGTTGTGAATCCCTTTGATTTCTTTTTGTTGTCTAATTGCTCTGGCCAGGACTTCCAGTACTATATTGAATAGGTAGGGAGACAGTGGATAGCCTTGTCTAGTCCCTGATTTTAATGGGATTGCTTCAAGTTGCTCTCCATTTAGTTTGACGTTAGCTACAGGTTAGCTGTATACTGCTGTTACTATGTTAAGATATGGGCCTTGGATTCCTGATCTTTCCAAGACTTTTATTGTGAAGGGGTGTTGAATTTTGTCAAATGTTTTCTCAGCATATAGTGAGAGGATGATGTAATTTTTTTTTCTTTGAGTTTGTTTATAAGGTGGATTTCCATATGTTGAACCATCCCTGCATTCCTGGGATAAAGGCTACTTACTTGGTCATGGTGAATGGCTGTTTTGATGTGTTCTTGGATTTGGTTTGCAAGAATTTTATTCAGTATTTTTGCATCAATGTTCGTGACAGAAATTATTCTGAAGTTCTTTCTTTGTAGTGCCTTTTTGTGGTTTAGGTATCAGTATAATTATGGCTTCAAAGAACAAATTGGGTAGTGTTCCTTCTGTTTCTATTTTGTGGAATAATTTTGAGAGTATAGGTATTAGGTTTTCTATAAATGTCTGATAGAATCCTCTACTAAACCCATATGGTCCTGGGCTTTTTTGGGGAGGAAGGCTTTTGATGACTGCTTCCATTTCTTTAGGTGTTATGGGACTGTTAGATGATTTATCTGATCATCATTTAACTTTGGTATCTGGTATCTGTCTAGAAAATTTTCCATTTCCTCCAGATATTCCAGTTTTGTTGAGTATAGGCTTTTGTAGTAGGATTTGATGATTTCTTGAATTTCCTCAGTTTCTGACTCCCCTTTCATTTCTGATTTTGTTAATTTGGATACTCTCTCTTTGCCCTCTAGTTAGTCTGGCTAAGGGCTTATCAATCTTTTTGATTTTCTCAAAAATACAGCTCTTGGATTTGTTGATACAGTTCTTTTTGTCTCTGTTTGGTTGATTTCTGCTCTGAGTTTGATTATTTCCTGCTGTCTAGTTCTCTTGGGTGTATCTGCTTCATTTAGTTCTAGGGTTTTCAGCTGTGCTGTCAAGTTGCTAGTGTGTGTCCTCTCCAATTTTATTTTGGAGGCACTCAGAGCTATGAGTTTTCCTCTTAGTACTGCTTTCATTGTATCCCATAAGTTGGGGTATGTTGTAGTGTCATTTTCATGAAATTCTAAAACATCTGTGAATTCTTTCTTTATTTCTTCCTTGACCATGTTATCATTGAGCATAAGATTGTTAAGCTTCTATGTGTATGTGGGCTTTTTATTGTTTTTGTTGTTATTAAAGACAGGCCTTAGTCTATGGTAATCTGATAGGATGCATGGGAGGATTTCGATCTTCTTTTATCTGTTGAGGCCTGTTTTGTGACCAACTATATGTTCAATTTTGGAGACGTGCTGAATGAAGAAAAGTGTATTCTTTTGTTTTTGGATGAAATGTCCTGTAGATGTCTGTTAATTCCAGTTGGTTCATAACCTCTGCTAGATTCACTGCGCCTCTGTTCAGTTTATGTCTCCATGATCTGTCCATTGACGAGAGTGGGGTGTGGAAATATCCCACTATTATTGTGTGTGGTGTAAAATATGCTTTGAACTTTAGTAGGATTTCTTATATAAATGGGAGTGCCCTTGTACTTGGAACATGGATGTTCAAGATTGAGAGTTCATCTTGATAGATTTTTCTGTGATGAGTAAAAAGTGTCCTTCCTTATCTTTTTTGATAACTTTTGGTTGAAAATTTATTTTATTTGATATTAGAATGGCTACTTCAGTTTTGTTTCCAGGGCCCATTTGCTTGGAATGTTTTTTCCCAGCTTTTTACTCTGAGGTAGTGTCTGTCTTTGTCTCTGAGATGAGTTTCCTGTATGTAGCAAAATGTTGGATCCTATTTACATATCCAGTCTGATAGTCTATGATTTTTATTGGGGAACTGAGTCCACTGATGTTAAGAGAAATTATGGAATAGTGATTTTTGTTTCCTGTTATTTTTGTTGTTAGAGATAGACTTATGTTTGTGTGCTTTTCTTCTTTTGGTTTTCTTGTGTGATTATGATTTTTTTTTTATTTTCCTTGGGTGTAGTTTCCTTCCTTGTGTTGTAATTTTTCTATTTATCATTCTTTGTAGGGCTGGATTTGTGGACAGATATTGTATAAATTTGGTTTTATCCTGGAATATCTTGGTTTCTCCATCTATGGTGATTGAGAGTTTTGCTGGATATAGTAACTTGGGCTGGCATTTGTGTTCTCTTAGTGTCTGTATGATTTCTGTACAGGATCTTTTAGCTTTCATAGTCTCTGTTGAGAAGTCTGGTGTAGTTATGATTGGTTTGCCTTTATATGTTACGTCTCCTTTTTCCCTTACTGCTTTTAGGATTCTTTCTTTGTTTTGAATATTCGGTGTTTTGACTATTATGTGTCAGGAAGAATTTCTTTTCTGGTCCAATTCATTTGGAGTTCTGTAAGCTTCCTATATGTTCATGGCCATCTTGTTCTTAAGAGCAGGGAAGTTTTCTTCTATGATTTTGCTGAAAATATTCACTGTGCCTTTTAGTTGATATTCTTCACCCTCTTCTACACCTATTATCCTTAGGTTTGGTCTTCTCATTGTGTCCTGGATCTTCTGGACATTTTGGCTTAGGAGGTTTTTTTTTTGTTTTTTATTGTTTCGAGTTCTGTTTTCAATTCCTTTATGTGTTTGCTTGTGTTTTCCTGTCATTCTTGAGTGATTTTACCTGGTTCTCCTGTAATTGTTTAAGGGAGTATTCATGTGCTTCACCAAGATCTTCGTCATCATCATGAAGTATGATTTCAAGTCTAAGTCTTGTTTTTCTGGTGTGTTTGGCATTCCACTACTTGCTGTGGTGGGAGAGCTGGGTTCTAATGTTGCCAGGTTGTCTTGGTTACCATTGTTTAGGTTCGTTTGCTTTCCTCTTGCGATCTTGTTATCTGTGATTATAGGTGATCTTGTTGTCTCTGAGTGGAGTCTGTCTCTTCTGTGGATCTGAGGGCCCACTGGCTCGGGAAGAAAATTGCTTCTGGGTGTTTTGCTCTTTGTAGGCTTGTAGTGAGTTCTGATTTTAGTGACTCTCTTCTGTCTCTGTGGGCTCAGGTGGGAGAGCTCTTGTGAGGCTAATCTGGGAGCTCAGCCATGTGCAGGCGGGTCTTGAGTCTTGATGGAGGTCACTCTGCCTTCTTGCTGGGCTGCAAAGAACTCAATCCAGGAGTGTGACATGCTAGTTGGCCTCTAGGGGATCCATTCTATCCGTTCTGAGACAGCCTGAAGGGTGTGGGGCAAGCTCTCTGTGGGCTCAGTAGGAAGAGCACTTGCAAGGCTATTCCAGGGGTCTCAATAGTCTGTGGGCAGGTACCAAGTCTTGATGGCAGTCACTGGGCTTTCTCTCGTGTGGGCTCAGGTGAGAGAGCGCTTCCAAGCCTTCTCTGCAGGCTCAGCCTTATACAGTTGGGTATAGGTATTCAGTCTTCCTTAAGCTTAGGATGGAAAGTGTTCCTGCTGTTCTTCTGAGCTCCCAGGGCCGCCCATCCTGGTGCAACTTGGGCCCGAAGTGTGCACCCCGGTTCAGTGAGTTCTGTGCAGCCTTTCCTGGGGTAGAACATGGCCAAAAGTAGTTTGCTCACCCTTCCCCTTAGGATGGAAAGCATTCCTGGTGCACTTCTGAGCTCCCAAGGACCTGTTCATATATAATTTCTCTTCTATATAATCTGTATATATATATAACATATAATCTCTATATTATACAATCCATATATAACATACAATATATAAAATATATAATATATATTACATAATCCATATATGTTATATTTTATATATATAATATTTAATCTCTATATTATATATATTATATATATGAAAAATCTTATGCACAAATAGTTTTATACACTCATATATATGTCTTATGTCTTATGTCTTATGTCTGTCCATGTGTCAAAAGATAGCGAGTCATTCTGAATATCTGGATACCACTTCTAAACAATGTTATTATAGCCATGTCACCATTATATATGTCAATAGGCATCTATATCACATTGAACATATAACATCTCAAATAGTTCTCTTGATTAGTAATGGACATTTTGATGCTTTTTTACCTAGCAAATGCTCAAGTCTTTTGGAGAAACTATGGAAGAGGAAATGAAAATTAAAACTAACAGACCAAAACTACATTTATTTCTCATGATTTGGGGTATCTCCTCTACTCTTATTGAAATAGCAGACAGTGGCAAATTTCTTCGAAGAAGAAAAAGAAGATGAAGAAGAAGAACAACAACAAGTTTGTCTGTAGCCTTGGTTGTCCTGGAACTCACTCTGAACACCAGGTTGGCCTTGAACAGTCTTGGAGGAGTCCAACCTACTGCATTCTCAAGTCAGTGTGCAACTTCTTCAACAACTACACAAGCAACAATTCATGTGAGATTCAACACACGTGGATCTATATGAAATGAATAATTATAGAACATTCTATGCACATGAACAGAAACACTAGGTGGAAAATAGAAGAATCCATAGCTGTCATGCGAACACTGACACACCATTAGCATGTTCCCACTGAAACACAGGAACACAATTGCCAACGAAGTTTCTCTTCTGTAAGAATTTAAAGGAATTCATTTCAACAAGAATGGGGGATATTTAAGCAAAATAGGTAAAGGTAATGATATCATGGTATGAAATTAAGAAAGCACAGACTTTAAGCTGCTTCAGAAAATGAAACCAAGATTTCAAATTCTACTAAAATGATAGCAGTTAAAAATCATTGAATATCAGTGTGAAGACAAAAGACAATACAGACACTGTTTAAAACTATGCAGAGACACTAAGTAATGCTTATCTTGACAGCATCATTTTAGGAAATAGGAAATTTCACTATGAAAGAAACAGAATCTAAAGAACTTTCAAAAACATCAAAGTTAAAAGATCAGGAAACAAACCTAAAGCACGATTTTTCCTATTTTTACAGGATGCTAAATTTACAGTAAGGAAAATCATCTAATACTGAAATGAAGATACAAAAGAGAGAAAAATCGAATGGGGCCTTCATTATCGCTGACCTGCAGTCATATAAATTATGTTTTCTCCAAGTACTCATTCTTACATATAAAGTCAGTGACATGTGAAATGGGATAATAACAGTTTCACAGTAGATTATTTCAGAATCATTTCTAGATAAACAGATGGTAGCAAAACCCATCTCATGTCTCACTTGCATTTTTTTAAGAATTTTTTCCCTCAGAGTTTGTATTTTAGCTGTTGGGTATCGGTATCCTGTAGAATATATGTACCTGCTCTGTGTCTGTGCCTGGTGCTCGCTAAGGTCAGAAAAAGACATCCTGTTTCCTGACCTGAAGTTATACATGGCATGCTGGGAACTGAACCCATGTCCTCTTCAGAGCAGCAAGGACTATTAACTGCTGACTCATTAAACAGTGTTCACTCTCCCCATCCTCCGAATTCCATGTTCAATATCACTTGAACTTCTCACCGCAGCTAACTCAGTCCCTCCAAAATACCTGGTACATTTGCTTCTGTCTCCTCCCTTTCCAGTTTTTAGGGTTCTTTGTTCTGTTTCACAGGTGAGCAGGTCTGGGTGACCAGTGAGCCCTGCACATGAGAAAAAGTTCAGTCAGAAAGACCCTCTATTTCTAAGACAGTACTGTGCTCAGGAGATAGAGACAAACTAACTGAAGACTATAGTGACCCTGCACATGAGAAAGAGTTCAGTCAGAGAGACCCTCTATTTCTAAGACAGTACTGTGCTCAGGAGATAGAGACAAACTAACTGAAGACTATAGTGACCCTGCACATGAGAAAGAGTTCAGTCAGAAAGACCCTCTATTTCTAAGACAGTACTGTGCTCAGTCAATAGAGACAAACTAACTGACGACTATAGTGACCCTGCACATGAGAAAGAAATTCTTCCCAAAGCACCACAGTTCTCTGTGCAGTAGAGAAAGAGAATACATAATAAGAGGATTCTCTAAATGATTCCCCAAATGACATGCGGTTTCCAAATATTAAACTTAGAGACCATTTTCAGTTAGTCTAACTTGAGTCCCACCACTGCTAATCAAAGTTCAAACAAAATACAAGGGTAGACATAATTTGGATGACAGCTCCACTGTGTTTTAGAATTTACCATGGAATAAAAATGGAAGACTAACACCTCCACAAGGACACACATAAAGAACATAGTATCATGTGATGCATTTTCCATTCCTCCCCCTTTGAGGATTTCACTTTCCTCTGTGAGATGACACTTATACGATTGCAGAGTTTTCCCATGAACCCTGACAAGGAGCAAGGGAAACTGCAAGAAAACTATTCTCATCTATAGAATTCAGACTGCTGCACTTCTGCAATATCCAATCTCTATACAAAGCCAGCTGAGCAGGGTCCAACCATTGTCCCACCTTCTGAGAGCATCCAGAGTCACAGCTCTGACTCCTAACAAATCCTGAAATTAAAAATCAAGAGGAGTTTAGCCATCTGTGTTCCTGCACTGCTTTACTGAGCCCTCGGAAGGCAGAGGCAGGCAGATCCTGTGAGGCCAGCTTGGTCTGCCTGGTGAAATCTGAGACAGACTGGGACAGAGTGAAACTCTCACTCTATAAAACAAAGGCAAGGCTAAACCATGCCAAGGCAGTTTAGTCATGTATCCATGGGTAGAGTGCTTTCGTTGGACTAAAGAGACAAAAGACAAAGACAACTTTCTCATATACTTTAGTAATCAAAATTACTTAAAAGATGCTTTCCAATTTCATCCTAATCTATAGTGAGTTTTCTAACTATAAAGATTGTTTGACTTGATATTCTGCACAGAGGTGTGTGAGGAATATACTCTGTCTTTCTGGACTTTAATTGTAGTATTATGAAGTCAGCACACAGACACATTTCTAGATGTTATTTTTAATCACAGAGTTTGTATAGCTCAGATGGAAAACTAATGGAAGCAAAACTTTTTAAATAAATGTTAATGTTTGCAATCAAATCTTCCCTAGTCCTGTAAGAGATTAATACCTTAAAAGCTCCCTGGGGATGCCTAGTCTCCAGATGCAAAGACCACTCTTTGAATGGGAAAGTGGTAGAGCAGGGGAGGTAGAAAACATGGATAAATTTAAATTTCAAGAGCTTTGTCATTGCCACCACAATAGCAAAGAGCATAGTGTTGGCTAAGAAGAGACTCTGACAAGCTGGATCATGGCTTTGGCAGGCCTTGGACTTCCCTCTGCCTTGCTTAAAACCATGAGACCACATTTCTAAAGGTAGCTGCCAAGGTCTGTTATTTATTTGTCCATTTCCTCCTCCTGAGGCTGACTGCTAAGGTCAAGCTATCAATGTATTATAATCCAGAGATCAAAAGCACCCCCCTTGGATCGCCTAATTAACATGCCCAATCAAAATATCCCTGCCTCTTTATCCTAGCCCTTTCTTACAACCTGCAAGGTTATTTGTGGATGTTTTTCTGCTTCAGTCAGAAAGCAACCACTTTACCTTTTCTTCTCTGCTTATTAAAGGATCTCTCATGAACACTGGTGTTTGGCGGTAGTTTTTGCCTAATCTGGGGTCTGAGGGAAATCCCTGCTCTGCAGTCTCTCCTAACAAGGGCTCTACCCGATTATTCTGTGAATATCCAGGCAACCATAAACTGAGGGGGGGGGGGGATTAGACTAAGTCCCAGTTCATATGATCGGATATACACTAACCCATTTACGATCCGCAGCAAAATTTTGAGATCTGGCGTCCTTATTCGCAGCAGAAGAGCCTGATCAAGTCCTGCTCCCAGCTCTGCAGCTTCCCTGACTTGGGAGGTTCCAGAGCCACCAAGCTGCGGTTCCCACCGCTGCGCTGCTGACTCTCCAGGCCTGAAGCCAGGAAACTGCGTCTGTGGAGAGTTTTAGGAGTTCAGGAGAGAACAAAGCTCTAGTGTTCCACAATCTATCTGGAGTCCTAAGAATCCCAGAGCTCCCTCTGGAATGGTGGGTTTTCCCCTTTCTCTCCTTAAGGTCCTAAGTGAGTCCTCTGGCCCCACCTCCTACACAGTGTCTGTTCCAGATGTTCATGGCTCCTCCTACCTCCTTCAGCTGTCCGTTAGTTTGACCACCCCGTTATTTGGCTCCTCATTATCTTGTGTCTACCACTCTTCCGACTCTCCTATGAAACTCATTCTCTCCCCCTTGCCACTCTGGATTAGAAATGGCTTGTAGGCAAAGATTTCTCTTGGGAGGGGACTGTTCAGCAAGCTTAACAAAGTCAATAAAAAATATATCCCTCTCACTTGTGATGCAGAAGACAAGAAAGCAACAGAGGATATGATAAGCTGTTTAACTCCACTAGATTCAGGCTCAGCTTTGGAGTCAACTGATTGATGTGCAGTGAGGGGGGAGTCCTTCGACTGCACCGCTGTGCTCCTCAGAGTGAGCAAGGCCTGTCTGACTCTGAATTCAAGTCCAAGTTTGCTCTTTATAAGATCCTGGATACAGTTCACAAATCCTGTCTGGGAAGTGTCCTTGTAGGGAAGAATGGGGGCAAAGATGCTATTAATATAGAAGCAGGAGCTACATAAACATCCTGTATTCTTTCATGAGTTCCTTGAATGTGCCCTGATTTTGCTATCAGACTTAATAAAACTAATATTCTGAAGCCACTGAGTGCTTCATTAGACTTTCTTTGGACCTGTGCTGGCATTGTTCTGCCGACAAGCACAGTCACATGAGTAAAACAAGTAACTTACTTAGATGATCAAGTGTAGCTTTTGCAGTGTGTGTTTCACTAAAGGGAGAACCCTTCTTCAGAGTGGCTGTGACATTCAAACAGCAGCGAAGCCAAAGAGATGTGGGAGTGGGAGAGGGAGAGGATTTAAAATTTGGCTATTACAACATAAAAGGGTGAACACATCCCCCATGCTTTTGAGCCCTTTTTCTGTTGTTTTGGTTTTGCATTCAGGAGAGACAGGTTTTCTCTGTACAGCCCTGGCTGTCCTGGAACTGACACTGTATACCAGGTTGTCCTCGAACTTAGAGACCTGCCTCCCTCTGCTGCCTGAGTGCAAGGAATAAAGGCACGCACCACCACTGTCTAGCATGGATGTCTATCTTAAAAGGTTTTATTCAGGGTGACAAAGCACCTTCGAGACAGAAGGAAGAGGATATCTGCAAATTCAAAGCCAGATTTGTCTACATAGGATGTTCTAGGATGTCAGACATAAATGGTGAGACTCTGTCTCAAAATTTAAAAATAAATAAATAAAACCCCTAAACAAATGTTGTTTTCCAAAATGTTTTCTATAGGATAATTTCTATATCAAATTTCAATGCTAAGTACCATTGAATAACATAAAACTGTTGCTTAAAATCCTTGAGATGGATCTGAGAGTTGGCTCAGTGGCTCTTGTGCAGAATGAGAGTTCGATTCCCACCACTCACATTTGGACAGTAAAAGTTTGTAGCTCCAGTTTCAGAGATCAAAGCTGTCTTCTGACCTTTGCAGATAAAGGTAAACACATGGGATACATAGCCAAATGCAGGCATGACACATCTACATATAAACTAATAAAATAGATCAATCTAAAACTTATTGTCACCTACAAATGATTTGTGTTGGCTTCTCATAACTATATGGAGTTTCTGAGTGCAAGGCCAATCTGGTCTATATAGGGAGTTTCAGGATAGCCAGGGATAGATCCTGTCTCAAAAAAAAAAAAAAAAAAAAAAAGAAAAAAAAATTAATAATGCTGGCAGGAATCTACAATACTGAAAGTTGCATGCACAGGAGATTTATGCTCCATATGCATTTATAATATTTGAAGTTGTACGCATAGAAGATGTATGCTTGTTATTACGACATTTAAGAAAAACTATCATAGATATGCCAGAACTTTTAAGAGAAAAATCAGGATATTTTCATATAGTACACCTGTGACTACATTCAGAAAATATGTTACCTTTATTGTCACCACTGAGTAGGAACATAAAATTTTCCCATCCAAATGAAAAATGCTATATTCTAATCTACTTAAAAGTCTCAAAGGAGACCTGGCATTAGGCAGTCCCTGCAGAGGAAAAACTGCAGACTAACAGGGGCACTTGTGTATCTTGTGGCCCCTTCACTGCTTTAAACTTGCTGATTTCCCCACTAAATTGTCTCCTACAGATATTATAGCACAAGAGCATTTAGCTTTAGACTGTACCCATTTACACCATACAGGCCATAAAATCTTTACTCCTATTGCTCAATGAGTAAAGGAGGGGAGAATCAAATGTCAACAAACACTTGTAATTGATCCTTGCTCTATCATATTCTCCTTAACTAGCAATCAGTTTTTAAGAGTGCATTTTCTCTGCATTTTCAACTTTCACTTGCAGATTACTGTGGAAGGGTAAGGAATCATTAAGCAGCTGGCAAACTACAGGAATTTTTTTTCATATGAGCTGAATTTGTGATTACAAAAATGGTTCAACCTTCTCCCATTTCACAGGCAGAAACTTATTTTATTGGTAGCTTATCTATTGGTGCAGGGGAAGAATTCATGGTCCAGATATTCATCAACCTACTAATGCCTCTTTTTCTCACTCCAACAAGTGGAATTAGATGTTTTGATTCATCTATTACAATTAGTTCATAAGCCCCTAAATATTGTTTCAGATTCTGCTAATGTTGTAGGATTATTTCCAGCAATTTACCTTGATTTTGCCTTCAGATCATACTGTGCTCACATTACTACAGTGTCCTGTTTGTGTTATGCCTATACATTTCTTTGGGCTGTACCTCAATCTTCAGATAATGCTTCTGCTGCATGCCCTTCTCATAGAAACTTTTGTTCTTATGGGACCACATACTTTTATAAAAACTAGCAACAGCAGTAAAAATTACTACAGTCGTAATATAGTACTAGAAACTTTAAAAACTCCTGTAAAGAATACAATATTAATTCCTTGTATTTTTCAAGATCGGAGCACATATATTTAAAAAATAAATAAAAGGGGGGAGTACCAGGGATATTTTTATGTTTCTTATTTACTCTTAATCTTTAAATTTTGCCTCAAAGTGATCTATACTCAAGAGCTTAAAAGCATTTCTCTACAGAACATTATAAACTGCTTCTAGAGTGTAGATTCTAGACAGACCCATGTGGTTTAGACAGTTGGAGACTTGGAAGCCCAGTTATCTGAGGGGGACTGGGCAGGGATATATATCCATATATATATGGGTCACTGCAGACGGAGCCACTGAAGCATTATAGGCTTTTTCTTATGCTTCTCTGGCTCCAGGTCATCAAGGATGATAGCAGAGGTTAAGAGAGACAGGAAAAGTCACCAGAAAGATAACAACCCTCTAGCTGAAGGTTACAAGGTTTGGCCATATCATCAGAAGTCAAGTCTGCCTACCTGGACCCACATTAAGGCACAAAAGGTAAGATATTCTATAATGCACACCCTATGTCACCATACAATCTTTTTCTAGTGATGTTATATGCTTTGACCTGTGAATCTGTAGTGCATGCCTCTAAATGTATCTATACAGCTGCTGTTACCTTTACTAATGACTCTGTGTTTATGACTGGACCATGTCACCATAACAGATGCATTCACATATCTGAAAAAAAAAAAAGACTGTGTTAATTTTTCCTTAGGATCTGAATCACTTCCTGTTTTTATAGGACATAACATTTGTATTCCTCTTTGAAGGCAAATATGGTCTGATATATTACCAGGCACCCGAACTCCTGATCATATATGTTTTCAAGCTATGTGCTGAACTTTTCTGGCCAATGTAATAAATAATGTAACCAGCAGTACTGGACATAGATTAAATCCTGTTTATATTACTTTTTATAAAAATTATAAATGTCCCTGTTCTTTCATCCAGATGCTGAAGTAGAAAGAAAGAAAGAAAGAAAGAAAGGAAGGAAGGAAGGAAGGAAGGAAGGAAGGAAGGAAGGAAGACCATACATCATGGTGATCCTGTTAACTGACTGGGGCCCTCATGAGATTTGTTTCTAACTGTTGGATAACAGTCAATGGTGTAATTAAAATCTGTTGGTCCTATGCCATGTTCATAATTACACTTTTTAAAAATTCTGAACCCACAAGGCTAATAGCTTGGTATGATGGAGATTGAGCTCCCCCTAGGCCTAGGATTTGGTTTAATAATTAACTGGAACTCAACGATAGCATGCTTGAAAAACCTTGGCAGCATTAGCTTCAAATCAGGTCCAGAAATTTTAGACACACCTGTTCCAGTAATTACTCTACTATTGTAACCCCTTTCATATAATTTCTTGTGAAAAGGTGCTCTATGTTTTTGCTATAGGTAACCTTAACATTAATCCTAATCTGAATAGTGGTTATTTTTATTGTAAATTATAGTATTATGACTACCTGTAACTGACCAGGGCATAGAAAGAAGGGCCTGTTGTAGCTACTATGATAAAAGTCCTTGATAGATTTCTAAAAAGAACAAACTGTTTTATTAAATGGCTTATTGTTACCATCATTGGAATAATCACCATTGCAACAGTTTGACTCTCATAGTTTATGAGTAAGACAATCATTGATGAACAAATAGAATCAGATCTAGAAGAGTTAGAACAGATGGTTAATTTGTAGGAGAATCAGATCATAAATATGAAAAAAAACCAAATGTCTATGAAATGTGATTGGAATTCCACTTACTTTTGTATCACCCCCAAAGAATCAAACCAACAAAATTACATGTGGAACACATCAAATACCACTTACAAGATTTCCAAGGGAATTTAAGTTTTGATGTTTTTAACATTTTCAGATAGCTTGTCAACTATTTATTACAAGGATATGGCTGGTAGAATAGTTAAATCATTAGGAATCCCATTCCTAGTAACAGATTATAACAAATAATGCTTTCACTGGCTTAATACTATTGTGTTGATAAATTTGCTTATTTATAGAATACTCATGCCTGAAATGACTAGATTTATCTACATCTTAAATGAAAATCACATACTGAGTTCAATAGTAAAAAGGGGAAGATGTCATAATATGGTCCATGAGTGAACTTATGAAAGGAGAGTTCTGAGTGCTTATGGGAAAACTCCAAGACACAGTTTTTCCATAATATGGTGTTGTTTCCAGAATGTACTTACATGCCTCTTCCACATGTAGTCAACAAAAGTGGATTTGCTTCCAACCAGTATTACAAATAAAAAAAGTGGGGTGTTTCCAAGGATTCTGCTCAAGTAGAATGGGTGTGTGTGTTCTGTTTATCTTAGAGACAGGATACCTCTGTGTAGCCTTGGCGGTCCTGGAACTCATTCTGTAGACAAGGCTAGCCTCAAATTCATCAAGATCCTCCCTCGTTTACCCTCCCCCACACAAGTGCTTGGATTAAAATTCTATCCCACTACTTCCTGGCTAAGAATTGTTTGTAAGCAATAAGGAATAAAGAAAACGACTGAAAGATCACCAAAGGGGCTTTGATCTGTACAGAATCCATGTGCAAAGGAGCTTTGACCTATGGAGTGCCTAAAATTGGCATTACATCTATGCAGACAATTGAGGTACCCTAATGGTTATGGTCAGTCCCTACTAAATTTGTGACTACTATCTGGAGCAGATCAGCTCTGAAGCAACAGCAATTGATACCAACTGTCATATGACCATTTGTTAATGTAGTACACTGGCTTGTCTAATGCCTATAAACCTTTGTGTTTTCGTGTCTGTGTATGAAACTTCTATTACTATGCTTTGTGGTTTTACTAATACTTCGCCAACTTTGAGTACTGAAAAATATTTTTCCTGCACATTCTTGGGGATTTTCTCGCTGTGCATGAGCATACATGTTGTCATAACCACAAATCACTGTAAAGTTCTCACCATCTCGCTATTGATAGGTTTTCACTCCAGAACAAATATTTTGAAGGTGAAAAGGGGGGGTGGTGGTTATCTTTATTAAAGCACTTTCTTGGGTTTTCTTTTAGAAAGAATTTCCAGATGTCTGGTGGAGAAAGGTTTTGACAAATCCAATATTATTTCTTCGGAGTCTCCAGAAAGAAATTTTTATTGTGTAGTGAGGCATGAATATAGCACATTGGCAAACATATTTCTCTTAAATATACATTTTCTGCTGTTTGTCATTTCATAGAATAACTAAAGGCTTGGTGACACTCTTCAGATTAACACATATTATTTCTATTATGAAATTCTTAGGTTGAATGAGTAAAATATTTTAATGAAAGGCTTTTAACAGTGTTAGCATTTCAGTTTTTTTTCTAACTATAAACTTTTGAAGTTGTCCAAGATTTAAATATGCCATAAAGGCCTTACCAGGGTTTTCAGGTTCACAATGTTCCTCTGCAGTGGAACCTACAGTGGTCTCTAAGGACAGGTCTCTAAAAGCATACACCACATTATTTACTATAGAAAGTTTTCTCCTTAGTATGAATTTTGTGATGTCTTCTAAGATTTGCCAATGTGGTAAAAGATTTGTCACATTCACTGCATTTGTAAGGTTTCTCTCCTGTATGAATCCTGTAATGGATGTTAAGGTGTGATAAGTGATAGAAGGCCTTGCCACATTCTTTACAAGCATGCGGTTTTTCTCCTGCATGAATTTTCTGATGTGTTCTGAGAGATGAACATTTTGTAAACGATTTCTCACATTCATCACATTTGTAAGGTTTCTCTCCAGTATGGATTCTGTAATGAACTTTCAGATGTGATAGTTGATAGAAGGCCTTACCACATTCTTTACACACATGAGTTTTCTCTCCCGAATGGATTTTCTGATGTGTTCTGAGAGATGAATGTTTGGCAAAGGATTTGTCACATTCTTCACATTTGTAGAGCTTTGTAGCATGAGTGCTCTGATGTCTCCTACAAGTTGAGCAGTGTGTAAAAGATTTTTCACATTTACTGCATTTGTAAGGTTTCTCTCCAGTATGGATTCTTTCATGGCTTTTAAGACAGGACAACTGGGAAAAGCCCTTACCACATTCTTTACATTGGTAAGGCTTCTCTCCAGTATGGATTCTGTAATGGACTTTAAGGTATGACAACTTATAAAAGCACTTACCACATTTTTTACATTTGTAAGGTTTCTCTCCAGCATGAATTTTCTGATGTGTCCTAAGGGTTGAACACTGGGTAAAGGATTTCTCACACTCCTTACATTTGTATGGTTTCTCTCCAGTATGAGTTCTGGCATGTTTTTTAAGTTGTGACAACATATAAAAGGACTTTCCACATTCCTTACATTTGAAAGGTTTCTCTCCTGTATGAATCTTCTCATGTGCTCTAAGAGATGAGCACCGGGTAAAAGATTTGTCACATTCCTGACATTTATATAGTTTTCCAGCATGCATGTTCTGATGTTCTCTAAGAGATGAGGAATAGGTAAAAGATTTATCACATTCCTTACATTTATATGGTTTCTCTCCAGTATGTATTCTGGCATGTTTTCTAAGTTGGGACACCATATAAAAGGACTTAATACATTCCTTACATTTGAAAGGTTTCTCTCCTGTATGAATCTTCTCATGTGCTCTAAGAGATGAGCACCGGGTAAAGAATTTGTCACATTTCCAACATTTGTACAAATTTCCCTCATGGATGTTCTGATGTTCTCTAAGAGAGAAGCAGTAGGTAATAGATCTGTCACATTCCTCACATTTGAAAGGCTTTTCTCCGGGATGGATTCTGTAATGGCTTTTAAGATCTGGTAACCACCTAAAAGCCTTATCACATTGTGTGCATATCCATGGCTTCTCTCCAGTATAAATCCTCTGATGTGTACTGAGGCTCGAGTCGATCCCAAATCCTGTTCTATATTTCTGACACATCCATGGCTTCTCTCCAGTGTAGATCCTCTGATGTGCACTGAGGCTCGAGTCGATCCTAAATCCTGTTCTATATTTCTGACACTTCCATGGGTTCTCTCCACTATGGTTTCTTAGCTGGACAAGTTTTGGGGTAGCGCCAAAAGTTTTATTAGATACTTTATATTCTTTCCCTCCTTTGTAGATTCCATGACAATGATTTATGTTTGAAAATAAACTTAAATATTTGCCATAGTCATTATATTTGAAAGGTTCTTCTCCAGTGTGCATACTTTCATGTCTACTGAGGTTTGCTGATTCAATACAAGAATCCCTGTGGTTACCAAATCTGTATTTGTTGCAGATTTCTGGAATATTATTTGTTTTGCAAAGTATCCATCCAGAAAATTCCTGAAGCATTTTGCTAAGTTCATTATATTCACTGGACTTCCACTGCATATCCACATGCTCATAGATGATACTCTTTGAGTCTTGATCCAAGACCTCACATTCACTGCACATTCGATGATTCTCTGCAGAATGAGTATAATGAGGAAAAAGAGGATTTGAGGAATGATTAAATAGATTCAATATCTGAGTTCTCTGAGATAAGTAAATACAATTCTTTAGAATAGCACTTTCTGCAGAGGCTTTTCTACCATTCCTTATTACTGTGTGGAAACCAGTGTATGAATGCTTAATACCTGTAATCTGATCTCCATCACTGATAAGTCTTTCCATTCTTATCTAAACTGCATACTTTACAAAAAGTAGAACAAATAGTTGAAGATACAAGAGTGAAATTGGGAACAGAGCTCTGACGGATTGTTTTTGAAATATATTACTCTGTCTAATTGTTTTTCCCAGAAATATTGAAGAAACATTTAACATTAAATTCAAACGATCTCCGCTTAATAAGTGTACTGCTATGCAATCCATGCTTAGAATATTCAAATTTCTTTTAACTTTAAAAACTTTTATATAAACTTGATTGAGCTAGGTATGATACGGCACAATGTTAATCCCAGCATTTATCAGATACTAACAGATCTTTGTGAATTCCAGGTCAGCCTGGACTACATAGTAAATCAAGGACAGCCAGAACTTCATAGAGAGATCCTGTCTCAAAAGCATACAAATAAGCAAAAACACACTGATAGAAATTTTTTTAATGATTCATTAAAATTCACCAAAAACAGTAGATTTGAAGAAGATATTTTTACTAAGTATCCAAGGCTATAGCTGAAGCAGGGCAAGGATGTCACGGGTAGTTGTTATGTATACTGCCTGATAGCTACAAACTCAGCCCTGTGTTTCCTGTCTTTCCTTAAATAGAAATTGCCAAGTTTGCTCCCTTTATTGATTTCTAAGATTATATTCTGGAAGAATCTTTGTGTGTTCTCCCATGAAGACATAAAGATACAGCTGTAAGAGAGTAAATTATAGAGTTGTTCTACCTCATGGACTCATATTAGATGTACAGTGTACAACATTACTCAAGCCTGAGGATATCAGTAAGGTGGTGGTATAGAACATTTCATATCCTCATGCTACCACGTAGTGCATAACAAAAACATTCACTAACGGCATTGTCCAGTGAGCTCTCGAAACAGTCCGGAGCTGGCCACTAGACAGTAGAGCAGGATACTAAATGTATAAGAAACAAGAATGACTACTTCTTAGATATACATGTAACTTTTTTTTTCCAATTAGAATACTAAAACTAGAGAGACCAAGACAGAAAGCCCAGCTATTGAAAAGTAACGAATTCTGTGTGAGATGGATAAGCAAAGAGAACTGGAACAGAGCAGATGTTCAAGTCAACAGCAAAAACAGGGCTCAGAAAACTGAACATGGGACTATGAGAGATTCACCAGAGAAAATAACTTCTTTGCCATTGTCTTGGTCCTACACAGGACTTAATTGAAAGTATAGTGTATTAAGAGTGAAATTCTAATTCTCTGTTGTTGGTGGTTTTTTGTTTTTACTGGGGTTTTTTTGTTGTTGTTGTTGTTCTGTTTTGTTTTGTTTTTCCTGAGACAGAGTTTTTTTTATACTCTTCACTGTTCTGGAACTTGCTCTATAGACCAGGCTGATCTTGAACTCACAGAGATCTGCCTCTCTCTGTCATTAAAGTGCGCACCACCACTGCAAAATTCCAATTTTTCTTGATCAGAATATCAGTACCAAAGACACTAGAGACCAGAAAGTGTTTAGGATTTGAATGTGTTTCTATATGAAATCACTTTAAAACCAGTTGAAATATTTTCAGGTGCTGGCTTTAGCGAGCCCTGTGGTATGCAAATGTAGAAGAATAATAGAACATCATGACTGAAATTTATAACAGAATGCAAACAATAAACTGAATACAAAGAATAAAGAAGTTACTAAGATAGAGGGAGTTATGAAGAATACAGAACACTTCGTAAAAACTGTTAGTATGTTCTTTATTTATAATGATTTTCTTTAAATATTCCCAAAGTAAAAAGATGCAAAAATGTTTCAAGAATGAAACAGAGCACATGGTGCCAATATAGTCCTTAAGTCCCAGCAGTTGGAAGAGGCAGCAGATCTCTATGAGTTCAAGGATGGCCTGGTCTACAAAGTGATTCCAGGACAGCCAAGGCTACACAGAAAAACCTTGTCTCAAAATGCAAACACATAAACAAAACACTTGAGGCAGAGTGGCTGCAGAGATGGTTCAGTGGATAAGAGCACTGGATCATATGTCTTATATCCAGGCTGAATATGCAACATTCACATGACAGCTCACAACCCTGTGAAACTCTAGTTCCAGGGCATCCAAAGGCATCAGGTGCACTAGTGGTGCACAGACATACATTTAGACAAAGCCTCTATACACAGAAAATTGAAATTAAAATAAAAACAAATTGAAACAAAACAAGTTTAATATATGTATATTATATGAAACTTATAATACATGTATATTACAATACACACATACACACATATTAGCTATGAGTCCATTTCAAACCTAAGGATACAAAATACTGAATAGAGAAATTGGCAATGCCCAGTGTAGGCTCATATATTTGCATGCTTAGTCCTCAACAGAAAAGTGTGACTCTGCCTGCTGTCTGGATGAAAATATAAGGAGTTCTGCTATTTGGCACCATGCTGTCCTTTCTGCCTGCCACCCATGCTCCCCCATGATCATAATGGACAGAACCTTTGAAACCATTTGAAAACCTCCAATTAAATACTTTCTTTCATTCCCTTGGTCATGATGTCTTTCCAGAACAATAGTGGCCTGTCTCATAAAAACAAAAGACAAAAATCAAATAAATAGACAAACAAAAGCAGAAAAGAACAAAGCAAAACAACACACACACACACACACACACACACACACACACACTCCCGATGAAAGTTTACATAGTCTTCTTCTGACCATATGGGAAGACAGGTGTAACAGCAGAGAGAAAACAGCTCCGCATGTGAAGACAATATGGAAGGATGATCACATTCCATAAGACCCTAAGCAATTCCTACCTAGTACCAAACACTATACAATTTGTGTAAGAAACACAGCAAATATTTCTAGAAATATACAGAATCTCAGGGAATTAAATGAAGTTGAGATGTCCTCATAGCAGAAAGAGTAACCATATAGAGAAGTTCAGAGAAACACACACACACACACACACACACACACACACACACACACACACACATTTTCTTTTTTTTTTTAAGACAGGGGTATACTATACCCAGCCAGCAAGAATTCACTCTGTAGACGGGTCTACCTGTTAACTCATGAATATCTGCCACCTACAGGCCAGTCTTTCACTGAGATTCACCCAGGGCTAGAATAAAAGGTATGCACAACCACACCCAGTTAAAGACACCATGATTAATAAGATAATGAAGTTATAGCAATGAAAACTACTTACTATTGGCCTAAAGACATGAATGGTTACTGAAAATCACTCTCCATTATCAAATAAAATTGCATTTGCATATTAGTAGTACTTCCAATAAGAACAAGAATGTCTTCTAACATTTACAGTAGAATGCATCTTGAGGACATTGTACTAAGTAAATTTATCAAGATTCATCATACCAGGCAGTGGTGGCCCACATCTTTAAACCCAGCACTGGGCAAAGGCAGAGGGCAGAGGCAGGTGGATACCTGTGAGTTCGAGGTCAGCCTGGTCTACAGAGCCAGTTCCAGGATAGACACATAGAGAAACCCTGTCTGGAAAAAAACAACACAAACAAACAAGTCTCTCAGTAGACAGAACACGGTAGACTGTTTTATGTGTCCCTCTCTCTTTACCTTCCAGGGCATAGAGATTTGCTGCAGACATGTGACCAGGTCTGCCTTGCACACGGTAACACATGCACATTAGAAAGTGGCACAACACAAACAGTTAGCACATTATTCTGTTGGGTCCTACAGGACTTACCAGATGTCTGAGAGATGACATAACAGAAGGCTCTAGATGTTATTTGCTATTCGTTATTTCACGTAAGATGTTTTCACATATTTATGGAAGTCTTAAATAGATACCCCTGGAGCACTGCCAGGCCCTGACCCCAGCATGTACTGATGATTGCTATTGTCCTGAAACTGATCTGCTATCTCTTCTGTTTTATTTTCAATCTCTCTTTCTTGGAAATATACTTCCCCCATTACTCAGAGCTAATAAATGAAACAGATGCAGTTCTCAGGAATGAGGAATGGAGGTGGTCATGAGGCTGTGGGTAACAAGGAATGGGCTTTCCATTTGGCCTTTAGGGCCATGGGATGGGATCTAGACAATATAGTCAGAGAGGCCATAAAAACCTACAAAGTTCTTTGTAGAAATAGCTCATTGTAGACTTGGTCAAACTTGGAGTTAGGAGACATATATGCCTTCTGGTTCACTAGGTGCTGCATTAAGTAGCCAGGAAAAACTTGGGGACATCAAGGATAGAGATATGGCCTCAAGAAGAAAAGGCATGAATAGAAAAAGAACAAGAAATCTATATTTAAAAAAACCCAAGCAAATGATAGCTGGGTCTATGTTATAGGAGGAAGACTTGTATGTGATTTAAAACAGTATTAGAAGGAGAGTAAAGAGGATTGGGGATGACAATATCTAGAGAGATATTACAGAGCATAGCTGCTTCACCTGCAGAAATTTTAATACTTTCTAAGAAATTATTTTAACCTTAGAAGTCTGTCACCTTTCTGTTCTTAAATGAAAAGTTATGAAAGACTGCTGACTGCTGTATTAGGAAACTGCAAGAGTTGTGCCCAGCTACCGGTGAAGAACAGGCTGTGTAAACTTACGTAAATTTAGGATTTCTTAAAAACTTATTAACAATGGTCAAAGCCTTGATGATATTACTTTAGTAAAGAAAATACTAAGTATAGGCTCTCTGGTTGGAAGAAGGAAAATGAGTGAGAAGATTAAGGAAGGAAAAGGCATGAGAAAAACAAAGAAGGTAAGAAAAAAGGAAAGAGAAAGCACTTGAACTGACAGTCTGCATCCAGTACTAACTTCAAGTCATGATTGAATCAGGGCAGCTCCCATTTCTCCCTTTCCCTCCTCATGCTGAGACCAGACCTCCAAAAGGGAAAACATCAGATAACAGAAAGAAGTATCATTAACATAATTTACCTAGTTTCCTATAGTTTCTATAACAGCTACTCAGAGTCTACACACCTATAAAGTAGGTATATATCAAGGATGAGTTAGGAATTCTGCACGAATAATGTTCTCACCGACAG
The DNA here is from genome assembly GCF_963924665.1 of Micromys minutus. NCBI lineage: Eukaryota > Metazoa > Chordata > Mammalia > Rodentia > Muridae > Micromys > Micromys minutus. The sequence continues at coordinate 26,039,036 of NC_137967.1, forward strand.
AGACCAGGTTGCTGTAAGTCTCCAACATCACATCAATGTACAAAGCCCTCTGAGAAGAGTCCAGGTGTTCCCACTCCTCCTGGGAGAAATCCACAGCCACATCACGGAATGTCAACAGATCCTGTAATGAAAATGTTTACCATGTGCAGAGACCTTGCCTGGATACAGGGGCATAAGGAAAGCAGGGATTTTTTTTTTTCTCTGTAAATGAAAAAGCACAGTTATTCAGTAAAATGCTTTCTGGAATCAAAAACACATTTTCCAACTCTGGAAAACCAGGATGACACCATATTTTCAGAAACAATATTCTTTTAGGGTATATAAGACATAAATTTAAGGTCTGGACAGAGAAATATACTTTCTATAAAGGCAGTGTTAATTTTAAACATAAAATTTGTGATGAGTAAAATTGTGCCTCTAAGTATCAAAATAGTAGATGTCACTAAAACAGTGACATTGGGTCAGTGTTCTCTGCAGCTGGGCTTTATTGGATTATACTCAGTTATAGGATTGAGCTCAGTTTGGGATGCTAATGCTTTAGGATCCATGCTTCAGTGCCACAATTTTTTTAATAGCAAAGAGGCAGAACTTGGGAAGCAGAATCTATGGATGAATTTAAAGTCAAAGGGTTTTAAATGCCGGGTATGGCAGAACATACCTTAAATCCCAGCACTCAGTAGTTAGAGGTAGGCAGATAGATCTCTTTGCATTCCAGGCTTATATAGTGAGTTGCAAACCAAGGCTGCAAAGTAAGACTCTGTCTCAAAATAATAAATAAATAATGTAAATAAGTCTGTCAGAGAGTCTTGGTTTTCTCATAGTAAGAAGGGAATAACAATATAAATCATCGATTCCCCAAACATTCATAAATGAGATTATTTTATGAGGCCAGGTACATGCCTTTGATCTCAGCACTCGGGAGGCAGAGACAGGCAGACCTCGAGGTCTACATCAAGTCCAGGACAGCCAGGGCTGTTACACAGAAAACTTCTGCCTTGAAAAACAAACAAAAAATTATTTTATGAAATTTTGGCAACTATGAATTACATATAAAAATCAGCAATAGTCACGATGAGATAATATAATTATTTTTTTCTAAAAATATACATAACCTAAGAAAGATAGATAACAATTTCACAAATTTCAGAAATGTTTCATCCCTGAAGAGTTACCAAGGATGCAGGGGGAGAGGGAGTGGTCTAAGACCTTAATTCCTCAACTTGGCAGAGGCAGAGGCAGAGGAGGCAGAGGAGGCAGAGGAGGCAGAGGCAGAGGCAGAGGCAGAGGCAGAGGCAGGCAGATCTCTATGGTTCTAGGACAACTTGGAGCTTGGACTAAAGAGGAAGTTCCAGGCCAGAGAAACCCTGTCTTAAAAACAAGAGAGAGAGAGAGAGAGAGAGAGAGAGAGGGAGGGAGGGAGGGAGGGAGGGAGGGAGGGAGGAGGAGGGGGGAGGGAGGGAGGGAATATAAGAGAGGAAGAGAGGGAGGGAGGGAGGGAGGAAGGAAGGAAGGAAGGAAGGAAGGAAGGAAGGAAGGAAGGAAGGAGAGAAGCAAAGAATCTACAGCCTGAATCTACTGACAAGAGTATCACTTTAGCCCAGTGGCTTTCAATCTTCCTAATGATGTGACTCTTTAATATAGCTCTTCATGCTGTAGTGAGCCTCAACCATAAAATTAATTTTGTTATTCCTACATAACTGTTCTTTGTTACTTTTTTGAATTGTAATGTAAACACTTTTGGAGACAGAGGTTTGTCAGAGGGGTCATCGCACAGATTAAGAACCACTGCTTGAAGTCAACACACACAGAACTAAGTGTTCCACATTCTCTAGAGAGCTTCAATACTCTGTATTAGACAGGGTGTGGTCTTGTCAGGATCAAGCTGACCACATACCCTGTTTATGTACTGAGGCTTATTAATCTTAAGAAATTCTATAACCACATGTTCCACTTAGGACCAATCAGAATAAAGGTCGGTTAGAACTGTTACTGTTTAGCTAACCAAAATAGCTTGAGTCAGGGCTGACCACTGGCCAGCACTTCCTGACTCTGCACATAAGCTCATGGTGGGTTTTGCCTATATACACAGGTTCTGGGAAACATTTGTGGTTGCAATTTAGCTTCAGACTCTATACTGTGTGTGTCCCTGATCAATTAGTCTTGGGGTATGCTTTCAATGAACTAGCCTGTTTAACTGAGATAAGTGTCTGAATGTTTTATCTGACAATTTTGAGACCTCAACAATATATAAGGATATATATATATACAAACACACACACACATACATAAACATATACACACATTCTCTGCAGCAACTGGGGATCAATACATTTCTTTGATCATTAGTCACAGAGGAATACACTTTCAGAACACAGGTCTTAAATTAATTTGCCTTCACAAACTTAAGTCTGGGGAGGACAGATGAAGGGAAGGCTGTGATTCACTGGAGATGTATGTTTACATGGTTAATTTTATCTACCAGAAGAAAAAAACCAAACACTTCAGATAACATAAACACAGAATTAAAGGCCTGCAGTGAACCTGGTGAGGGTGCAGTGGTGTATGCCTTTAGCCCCAGCACTTAGAAGGCAGAGGCAGATAGATCGTGAGTTTGAGGCCAGTCAGAAGAACCAGACACATAGCTGTTGTACAGATGAGGACTGGGCATGACACTGACCTGGAAGGTCTTTACTGGAGAACCAGCCATTTCTCCTGTTGCCCTTCTTCAGCCTCCTGTCCTTGCACTTCTGTACCTAAAATTAATATTAAAAGCTGTTAGGAAGCCAGACAATGGTGGTGCTTGCCTTTAATGGCAGCACTTAGGAGGCAGAGCCAGGGGATCTCTGTGAATCTGGTCTACAGAGCTAGCTCCAGGACAGACAAGGCTATACACAGAGAAACGGCCTCTAAAACAAATAAACAAAAGTTGTGATCTCAGGTCATAGCATGGCAGTGGCCGAAGAGCAAAAGCTGCCCACAGCAAAGGAATATCAGATACAGAACAACAAAGCAGCAGAGACCATCTGTAATGTTACCAAAACACCAAAATCTCAAGCTAAAGAGTAGAACAGTTTCCTCAACCAAGTATCAACCCACCCAGAAAATATAAACCTGGGCCTACTCTCTCCCACTGTGCAGTGACTCACAAGCCTTTATGTTCTGGAAGAGTGAACTAGCTACGTAACAATGGGAAAACATGTTCATAAATGAAACTACAGATCTGCCCAGTCAGCATGCACACGCATGGTCCTAAACAACGACAAACATGAGATACAAAGCAGGAGGAAGAATATGGAGATATACTGTCAGTCAGAATCTGAACTCACTGCAACCCTATGCAAGTAAGTATGTAGCTTCCTAAACAACCAAAGAAAAAAATTTCATTAGATCTATCTATATTACATATGTGGTTTTGTTTAGAATTACTTCTAACCAAAACATATACTTACAATGAGATGACTTTTAAAATCACTTCATACTGGAAAAAAGAAGATGCCAAAATTAAATTTATAAAGGACTAAGCTGTAAGAATATCAATGAAAGGCAAAAGAGCTCAGAAAAAAAGAATAAGACATGGAAGACATAGAGATAAAAAGATCAAACTGTCTGTCCTTTCCTCTCAGTGATTTCTTCAACTATAAATTAATAATGCCCAAAGAAAGCATGCAAATAGAAACATCCCTCCAGACAATCAGAAAAACAAACAAACAAAAAAACAAAAACGAAAACTAAATGAAAACATTTCTATACAGGAATTCACTTAAGACCTAAGAACAGAGAAATGCTGAGTGGAGGAATTGTGTAAAAGCATTTCATTAATGTAGACAGCAGTAAAGAAGAAGACTTGAGAGGCAAAGGTGGCTCAGTGGTTTGAGCACTGACTGCTCCTCCAGAAGTCCTGAGTTCAATTCCTAGCAACCACATGGTGGCTCACAACCATTTATAATGGGATCCAATGCCCTCTTCTGGTGTCTGAAGACAACAACACTGTACTCACATAAAATAAATAAATCTTTAAAAAAATTTTTTAAAAGGAAAGAAAGAAGATTGGATATAATTATTGTAGGTCACAGAAAAAGTCAAATCCATCAAAAATACATATCAATAGTGATAAAATATTCCATTTATTAGAAAGTTTTGTGGTCAATATGAGTGTATTTCACATAACCATTCCCAAATACCTGAAGCAACCACTTACAGAAGGGTAGGAAAAAACCAGACTGTGATACTAGGGAACTTAAGCATCCATACACCATTAAGTGACATAATAACATCAGAGCACTGCTAAGAAAAGACCAGCATCAATAGCACAGGAAAAGACTATACCTAGCAGCCTTCCAGAAAGCCATCCACAAAAAACAGATGTCTCACTATCTTCTCAAACTTCATGGAGCATGTATGCTGTGGTCAAATCTTAGAAACAGAACAAGACTCCAGAAGGTGGTAGTGCATGCCCTTAATCAATCCCAGTGCTAGGGAAGCAGAAGCAGGTGGATCTCTTGAGTTCAAAGTCAGCTTGGTCTACAGATCCAATTGCTGGAAATCAGATATCAACAGCAGAAGGAAAACAGAAGAACACAAAAAAAAATGAAAACCAACAGATCGTATGTGCTTATTCAAACATGTAAAGACAATGTAGAAGGAGGTTTGTCTTCTGTATATTTTCCAAGAAATTCCTACCAAGATCTCTGCATTTTTGTTGGAACAGAGAAAGTGATATTACATTGTGGGAAACAACAAATAGTTCAAACATCTTCAAAGGAAGATCAAACCCAGAGGAAATTTGAAAATCTGTTAAAATTACAGCAATAAACCCACTGAATGTTGACCTAATGACAGTCAGGAGGCATCATCAGGAGAACAATGAACATGGAGCTTAATAGTTTAGAAACATACTAGGCAATGCTTTATCAAAATACTGCTGGCATTGTTTTAGGAAATGGAGAAACTGACCATAAAATATATAGAATCTGAGGGAGCTCCAAAAAGCTCCAAAATTCAGAGAACAGAGGAAAAACTGAGAGGCACCAATTTTCCTAAATCTATATTAAAATTATAATAACAAAAACTATTTAATGTTGGTCTCAAGATATGATCAATGAAATGAATTCAAGATGGATACCACCCATTTCATGCAGAGTCAAATAAAATTACACTTGCTTCTTACTATTAATTCTTACACAGGAAGTCTTTCAACACCAACAATAGAATAATCCCAAGGAGACTATTCTCAGTGGAAGTCTCTAGAATCATTCTTAGTAAAACAGAATGTGACAAAATGAATTGCATGTCCTGTTTCTACTGTCACGTAAGCTTCCTCACCAATCCTGCCTCAATTTTCCTCAACATACCTGGATCCTTTGCTACTGTCTTCTCTCTGTTCACCATCCAGGGTTCCCTGTTCCACGTCATCAGTGAGTCCTGGATATGAGAAAGAGATTCATCAGTCAGTACCAGGATTTCTAACACAGTACTATGCTCAATTAGATAAAGAGAAAACTAAATAGAGAATTTCACAAGTGATTCACCATCTGTCAGGCAGTGTCAGAATACTGAAAATATTCAGGGAGTGTTTTCAGTTTGCATAACTTAAATCCTATCTCTTATCACAGCTCAGCCAAAACTAAGGGGCAGGAAAGATGGTTCAGTAACCATCTTTAGAGCACCAGGGACCAGCAGTCACACTGTGACTCACCACCAATCCCAAGGCATATTGGACCTCCTCTTCCAGCCTTTACAGCACAATGCATGAAAGTGGTATAGACATACATGTAAGCAAAAACATATGAGCAAATAAAAATTAAAAAATTAAAACCCTCAGGAGTACAAATGAAGCTTCATGATTGAGATGCCAATATACATTACTGAGTTTCTGAGTTTATCATGGAGCAAAGATGAAAGAAACCGAACACTTCCCTAGACGAGAAACATGAGGAATAAAGAACACTTCATATTAATGCTCTTTCCTGCTTTGAGCATCTTTCACTGTAATGAGATGTGATGTGAGGTCCATTCACATGAAGGTCACAAACATGCAGCCCAATTTAAGAAGGAACCTAAGGATAAGAAAATAAGAGTTCAAGAAAACTATCCTCACACACAGTCACCAAAGGGCTGTGCTTCTTATTGTATAGTCTCTCTAGAATAAGCACTCTGAGACACCAAGGTCAGCCAAAGAACAGATGTCACAGATGGACTGAGGGACAGCTCTGAAAGGCCAGTTCCTATTTGCATTCTATAGTCCACAAGTACAGGGCAGGACCTCCCAGAAGCATAAAGGCTTTTCAAATGCAGGTTACAGCAGACAGATGTAAGCTTTGTGGGTAAGGTTGCTAAGGGCAAGACTTTTGTTTCAGACACAATGCTCCAGTCATTCTGTTCCAACTTATAAGATGAAGTTGTAGAACACCGTTTTAAGTAAATCATTAAATAAATCAGTAATTCTGTATCAAATGAATGGTCTTTTCTACCTTATTCTATTTTCATTCTAACATGAAGTCTCTATGCAAAAAGCCCCCTGAGCAGAGTGTAGGCATCCCCCTTTTCCTGGGAGAAGTCCACAACCATATCACAGAAAATCAACAAATCCTGAAATAAAAAGCAACAGTTTGGCTACGTGCCCAAGAGTAAAGTGCAGTTTACGAACCAAGGAGACATTGGATTAGACACTCTTTTCTGATATAAGTAAGCAGCCACAATTATTCAGGTCCTTTCTACTGTGGCTTTGTAACTGGACATACTGATATCCTCACACTCAGCATGCATAGGTTGCCTTTCTGGACTTTAAGATGTAACATTAAAACCCTCACACCCGAATACAAGATTTTAACTACTGTACTTACATCACAGAATGGCAAGTTAGTGATAAAGTTCTACATAGTAAATATTAAGTGTTATAGCCTTAACTGTGGAGTTTGCGAAAATATATTTGTGATTCTTCTGTCGATCCTTATTAACACTTTTTTTTTTTTTAGGTTGACAATCCACCGGCTCTAAATGCTACTCTTTTGAGAAGCTTGGGTAATTTAGAGTGCTTTGTTTCCGAACTTACAAAGAGAATTGTGAGGTTATTTTTAAGAGAATATGTTGAAAACCTTAAAAAAAAAAAAAAAATCGAGATTAGTCCAGTTCATTCGAGGCCGTGAGAGCAGGGTCGTAATGAGTAGGTCAGAAACCGACCGCGCCCTGCTCCGCTCTGACCTGGGAGGCTCCAGGGCCTCGGGGCAGCGCTCCCCCGTGCGCCGCGACTGCGGACTCTCCCAGGACGTCCCGCGCAGCACCCGCGGCCTAAGGGAGCTTTCACGTCTCCGCAAGGCCCCGGACAGTGTCGGCCCAAGTTCCGCACTAGGTGTCCCCCGAAATTCCTTAGGGAAACGGCGAGTTTTGCTGAGGCCTTTCCCTGCTTTTGGGATAAATTGCCTACCCTGGTCCCGCCCACTATGAAGTTTCCGCTCACGCGGACCAAATCCCGCCCACCTACTTCCTTTTCCGTTTACTTCTCCGAGGGTCCGAGCTGTGGCTTGGCCTGAAAGCTCCAAATGTCCACCGCTCACAGGGTGGCAGCGACCCTGAAGACATGTCAGTTGCCATGAGAAAGGGTGAAAAGGGGCAGTGTTCTCTAAGGACAGCAAGTTAGAGGCAGACTACAAAGCAGTTTTAGAAATTGTTCTGTGGAGTAAAAGCACAAAGAAAGGGAGTAGAAGACTGAATGAACTTTAAAAGGACAGGAGCAAAGTAACTGGAGATCGAGGAATCACAAGCAAAGAGAAGAAGGAAAAAAAGGACTAAGAAGATTGATTAATTCAATAAGGCGAAATGCTAAGGAAAACTCAATATAAAATAACGGGGGGGATTCACTGGGCGGTCGTATCCCATGTTCTCTCTCCAGCCACTGGGAACCAGCATTTATTTTCCCCATCTACCATCTGTTTTCTATCCTAACTTTCTTATAACTGAGGTCACTCATGGTTTGTATTTCATCTGTCTTTATATAATAGTTCTTATTATATTACCATGGATGAGACGGTTCTATGCATTTCTATGGTGGAATGGTATTTTATTCAGAAGGATCACATTTTATTGAGTTATACATTTGTTGATGGACATTAAGACTGATCCCATGTTCTATGATTTAACAGGGACTATGTGCATCTCTAGCCCACATTGAATCATTTCCTTTGAGTGTGTCCAGGATTTGAACTTCATTTTCATAAGGTTAATCGAGCTCCCCACTAGCTCTTCATAATGTCCTGTGATCCTGTCCATTGACACTTGAATGCTGTATTGTCCAACATGATCATCGGCCCTAGCGATGTTTGCTTTAAGATTGCACCCATTGTTACTTCTCACAGTACTGACTCGTTCATTTCATCTTCCTAATCATTATATATGTAATTTATCTGGTGAGCATTTGTATATGTTTTGAAAAATGTCTAGAAAGTAATTTATTTTAATTGGGTGGTTCATAATATATCACTTTTTTAGTTGTACACATATATACTTGCCTACTGTAACTGCATCTTTGTAGATGGACGATAACCAGATTATGTTTTTCCTTCTGGGAATAGTATTGAAATATCGCATATAACAAATAGGATGTGAGAGGATGGGAAGCTAAAGATGAAAGATCCCAGGTCAAACCAAATGACTCTTAGAAAGGCACCAACAGTTTCATGGTACACTGCTATGCATTACTGTTTACATTGGTGGGAGAAGCACTCAAAACTGTTAAAAGAAACAGTGTGCTTTTAGAAGTTAGAGCATCAGTCTGCCCCAGAGGCTGAGAAAATATATGAATCTTAAATTGTATTTTCTTATTGGTGGGTAGACTATATTTAGCTATCCTGGGAATATTAGAAGGTATTCATTTCATTAAATTGTGCAACTTTACCTGTTAACCATCTTCTCATCCCCTTTCCAATATTCTTCATTACCTGTACAGAACACTACTCGGGGCTCTAAAATCCACATTAAATCCTTCTGCAGGAAGGTGAGATGAGTATTTCCTTGTGCATCTACACTTAAGTATCTGGACCCATGGCTCCAGCCACATATGTAGCAGAGGATGGCATTGTGTAGCATCAATAGGAGAAGCCCTTGGTCCTGTGAAGGCTCGTTTTCCCAGCATAGGGGAATGCCGGGGCGATGAGGTGGGAGCGGCTGGGTGGGAGTGGGAGCATCTTCACAGATGCAGGGAGAGGGGAGGGGGCATGATAGAGTGGGAAAGGGGGGATAACATTTAAAATGTAAATACATAAAATATCCAATTAAAAATAACCAATATAAAAGAATCTGCTCTAAATGTTACTATTAATTCCCATGAATGGCAGGGTTTTGTCTACATTGCACTTAGGAATCTGCCCTAAGTGTTACTATGAATTCTGATGAATGTCAGTGTTCTTACATTTTTCACAGTTTATTCATGGATGGATTACACAGTGGCCCTAATATTGTCTAGGTACGCCTTGTACATATACATGCAGAAAGAAATACAGATTCCATAATTATCAGCCTCTGTTGACACTTTAGCTATAAAAGAGATTTTTGATGATAATGAGGAATGTTTCTCAGGTGACCAAACAGCCACCTTAGACAAGTACAGCTCTGAGAGAAAGTGACGTTGTAGATTTACAAAACTATAACTAGGAGCTTGTCCTCTACACTCTTACATTGCCTGTCAGTACAGGTGTTCTGAGCTCACCATCTACAGCACGAAAGTCAGGTAACTGTTTATATTTCACTTCAGTGGCTAGAATCTGTAAGAGAGATGCAAAGACTGTGGGGAAGTGATCTTGTGGGTAAGTGGCTTCATGGTTTTGAACCTAATGCTGGAAAATGCCAGATTTGGGAAGGTGTGATTACTAAGAAAAGAGCTGAGACAACAAAGTGAGTGAGTGTCAACAGACACTTCCTTAGTCCATGTAGAGACCCGCCTGATCTCACACTTATAATAAACACCAATTACATCAAGAAGGACTTCATAGAAATGTGTAGAAACAGTGTATCTAAATTTCAAGAACAAAAACATCTTTGACTCTGCTGTATAAAGTAGCAAATTGTGGGTATAAACAAGGTCCCTGTAAAGATTTGAGTTGCTTTTAAACAAGACTCTTAACATTCATGAGTTTCCCAGACAGATGGCATGTAAGAGAGTCATATATTTTAGGAGTTAAGCTTAAACAGTATCTATTTATTTATTTATTAAACCCTTCTTTTCAAGACAGGGTTTATTTGGGTAACCTTGGCTGGAACTCACCATGTATGGCAAGCTGACCTTCAACTCTAGAGAGTCAGTTGCTCCTGCCTCCTGTGTGATGGGATTAAAAGCACAAGCCACCACCAACCTGTTCAGTATTTTTCATTCTACAAAGAATCTGTTTTCTCCCTCCACCATCAGGACTCAGAGCCTGCAAACTCCTGAACACCCAGAAGAGCTTCACAAGCGCTCTTCCACCTGAGCCCACAGGAGGGCCCCCTACTCTCCCTCCACTGACTATCCTGGGAGAGGCCTCTAGGAACTCTTGGGGCACAAGTAGTGTGGTGCTGCCTGGAAAGGGGTCTGTGCCCACACAGAGACAAAGCCTGGTCACCACCACCAGAACTCACTGTCTGCACACAAAGAGCTGAACACCCAGAAGCAATCTCCCTCCCTTTTTATTCATATAGGAAAAATCTATGAAGACAAACTCTGAATTCTGAATATCTACGCTCCCAATACAAGGGCACCCACATTCATAAAACAAAAAACTCTACTAAAGCTCAAAGATTATATTGCACCACACACAATAATAGTGAAAGACTTCAACAGTGTCTCATCAATGGACAGATCATGGAAACAGAAACTGAACAGAGACAGAGTGAAACTAGTAGAGGTTATGAATTTGGATTTAACGGATATCTATAGAACATTTTATTCTAAAATAAAAGAATATAACTTCTTCTCAGCACCTGACGGCACCTTCTCCAAAGTGACTATATGTCACTTGACCATATAGTCAGTGACAAAACAGGCCTCAAAAGATATAAGAAGATTGAAATACTCCCATGCATCCTATCAGATCACCATGGACTAAGGCTGGTTTTTAATAACAACAAAAACAACAAAAGGCCCACATACACAGGAAGAAATAAAGAAAGAAATTTAGGATTTGTTTAGAATTTAACGAAAATGAAGGCACAATATACTCAAAGTTATGAAATGCTATGGAAGCAGTACAAAGAGGAAAACTCAGGTCTCAGTGCCTCCAAAAAGAACCTGGAGAAAGCATATACTACCAGCTTCACAGGAAACCTAAAATCTCTTGAACAAACAGAAGCAGATACACCCAAAAGGAATAGATGGCAGGAAATAATCAAACTCAGAACTGAAATCAGCTAAGTATAAACAAAAAGAACTATACAAAGCATCAACAAAACCAGAAACTGGTTCTTTGAGAAAATCAACAAGATCGATAAACCCTTAGCCAGACTAACTAGAGAGCACAGAGAGAGAGTATCCAAATTAACAAAATCAGAAATGAAAGGGGAGACATAACAACAGAAACAGGAAATTTAAAAAAATCATCAGATCCTACAACGAAAGTATATACTCAAGAAAATTGGAAAATCTAGAAGAAATAGACAACTTTCTAGACAGATACCAGGTACTGAAGTTAAATCAAGTTCTGGTAAACTATCTAAACACTCCATAACACATAAAGAAATAGAAGCAGTCATCAAAAGCCTCCCAAAAATATAAAGCCTAAGACTAGATGGGTTCAATACAGAATTCTATCAGATTTTCATAAAACCTAATACTAACTAAAACTAATACTCTAAACTATTCCACAAATAGAAACAGAAGGAACACTACACAACTTATTCTTTGAAGACACAATTACACTCAGACCTAAACCACACAAAGACCATACAAAGAAAGAGAACTTCAGACCAATTTCCCTCATGAACATCAATTCTTGCAAACAGAATCCAAGAACACATCAAAACAATCATTCACATGAACAAGTAGGCTTCATCGCAGGGATGCAGGAATGGTAGAAATTCATCACCGTAATCCACTATCTAAATAAACTAAATAAAATCACATGATCATCATACTAGATGCTGAGAAGCATTTGACAAAATTCAACACCCCTTCATGTTAAAAAAGTCTTGCACGATCAGGAATCCAAGGCCCAAACTTAAACATAGTAAAAGCAATATACAGCAAACCATAGCTAACATCAAACTAAATGATGAGAAGCTTGAAGCAATCCCACTAAAATCAGGGACTCGACAAGGCTGCCCACTCGCCCCCAACCTATTCCATATAGTACTTGAAGTCCTGGCTGAAGCAATTAGACAGCTAAGGGAAGTCAAATAGATAAAAATTGGAAAGGAATGAGTCAAAATATCACTATTTGCAGATGATATGATAATATACTTAAGTGACCCCAAAAATTTCACTAGAGAACTTTTACAACTGATAAACAACTTCAGCAACGTGGCTTGATATAATATTAGCTCAAACAAATTAATAGCTGTCCTCCACTCAAAGGATAAGCAGGCTGAGAAAGAAATTAGGGAAAAGACCCTTCATAATAGTCACAAACAATATGAAATACCTTGGTGTGACACTAACTAAGCAAGTGAAAGATCTGTATGACAAGAACTTCAAATCTCTGAGAAGGAAATTGAAGAAGATTTCAGAAGATGAAAATATCTCGCATGCTCATGGATTAGAAAGATCAACACTGTAAAAGATTCAATGCAATCCCCATCAAAATTCCAACTCAATTCTTCATAGAGTTAGAAAGAGCAATTTGCAAATTCATTTGGAATAACAAAAAAACCTAGGATTTTGAAAACTATTCTCAGCAATAAAAAACACTTCAGATAAAAATCACTATCCCTAAACTCAAGCTATATTACAGATCAATCGTGATAACAACTGCATGGTTTTGGTACAGAGATAGAAAGGTAGATCAATGGAACAGAACTGAAGCCCCAGGAATGAACCCACATACCTATGGTCAGTTGATACTTGTCAAAGGAGCTAAAAATATTCAATGGAAAAAGCACAGCCTCTTCAACAATGGTGCTGGTTCAACTGACAGTCAGCATGCACAAGAACGCAAATCTATCCTTATCTTTTTATACACAGCTCAAGTCCAAGTGGATCAACGAACTCTGCATAAAACCAGGTACACTGAAAGTATTAAAATAGAAAGTGGGGAAGAGCATTGAACACATAGGCACAGGGGGAAATTTCCTGAACAGAACACCAATGGCTTATGTTCTAAGATCAAGAATCGACAAATGGGATGTCATGAAATTGCAAAGTTTCTGTAAGGCTAAGGACACTGTTAAGAAGACAAAATGGCAGCCAGCAGATTAGGAAAAGATCTTTACCAATCCTACATCTGACAGAGGGCTAATATCCAATATATACAAAGAACTCAAGAAGTTAGACCCCAGAGAAACAAATAATCCTATTTAAAAATAGAGTACAGAGCTAAACAAAGAATTCTCAACTGAATGGCCAAGAAGCACCTTAACAAATGTTCAACATCCCTAGTCATCATAGAAATGCAAATCAAAACAACCCTGAGATTCCACCTCACACTAGTTAGAATGGCTAAGATCAAAAACTCAGATGACAGCAGATGCTGGCAAGTATGTGGAGAAAGAGGAACACTCCTTTTCTGTTGATGGGGTTGTAAGCTGGTACAACGACTCTGGAAATCAGTCTGGCGGTTCCTCAGAAAATTGGACATAGTACTACCTAAAGACCCAGCTATTCCACTCCTGGGCATATACCCAAAAAATCCTTCCAACATATAACAAGGAAACATGCTCCACCATGTTCAGAGCAGCCTTATTTATAATAGCCAGAAGCTGGAAAGAATCCAGATGTCCTTCAACAGAGGAATGAATACAGAAAGTGTGGTACATTTACACAATGGAGTACTACTCAGCTATTAGAAAACAATGAGTTTATGAAATTTCTAGGTAAATGGATGGAACTAGAGACTGTTATACTGAGTGAGGCAACCCAGTCACAAAAGAACACACTTAGCATGATAAGGGGATATTAGTCCCGATCTCTGAACACCCAAGAAACAAATCACAGACCTTACAAAGCTCAGAAAAAGGAAGGCCAGAATGTGGATGCCTCAGTCCTTCTTAGAAGGGAGAACAAAACACTCATGGGAGGAAACACAAAGTCAAATAGAGGAGCAGGGATTGAAGAAAAATCAATCTGAAGAAGCTGAAGAAGCTGAAAGGGGTTGCAGCGTCATGGGAGAAACATTATCAACTAACCAAATCCTCCACAACTCCCAGGGACTAATTGAACACACATTTTGAGACCCTTAGCCCCAGCTGCATGTGTAGCAGGAGATTGTATTGTCTGGCATCAATGTGAGAAGAGGCCTTTGGTCCAGAAAAGGGGAGCAGTGTAGGGGAATGCCAAGGCACTGAGGTGGAGAGAGTGATTGGGAGAGGGAGCACCTTCATGAAAACAAGTGGAAGGGGAGGGGGGGATGGGAGTGAGGGTGACAGTGATAACATTTGAAATGTAAGTACAGAGAATATCCAATATAATAATTTTTAAAAGAATCTATTTTCTCTTGTTTAGAAAGTTTAAATCACAACTGTTTTATAAGGTGTCAGTTGTGCTAATTGAATGAATGATTTTAAAAGTGTATCTAGAGAACCTGAAGACATGCCTCTATGCTTCAGAACACTTGAGGGTGTCCCAAAGGATTGGGCTTTCATACCCTGCTCTCACAATCACTGAATAGCTCCAGTTCAGAGGACCTGCTGTTCTCTTCGGAACTCTATGGGCAGCAGGCACACAGGTGGAGTGCATACTACACGTAGATTAGTGCATTAGAATATTATATACATTCGTATACATCATCACAGCAGGGAGAGAGAGGTGGATGCAGGAGACAGACAGGCTGTGACATAGTGACAGACACTGGTCCTGGTGTGGGCTTGATATCTCAAAGGTCCAGTGACATACCTCCTCCATCAAGGCCACATGGCAGCACAGCTGCCTGACACAGTTCCAGCGAGTGGATCGCTACTGCTGTCCTTCCTTCTCTAATTTTGGGTTTGGGTTTCTGTGTGTTGCGTTCTTGGGGACTTTCTGCATTATGATTCATTTTATATCCTTTCCTGAGAAAAATTATGTGAGTCCTTTTAGGAAAAATCCTAAAATTATCTTTATTTGGCCACTATTCGGAAGTCTTCCTTACACCTTGGAAATTATTAAGCCCAGTTAAGCACATAACGAGACGAGGCTATTACTCAGGGAACCTTCTTGGAGTATCTGCCCAGAGCAAACTCAAACAGTATAATTGGTGTAGGGCAAAGAGAAAACTGACAAACTCTGACTGGCCAGGGGAACAGGTTACAGATTCAAGGTTTCTTTTTATTATAGGTCTAGAGCTCTCTGAGAATGTAGTTTAAAGATGGGGTCGTTATATAGGGTACACATTTGGAGGAACTACGTAAACAAGATCGACTGACTGAAGTAAACTTTTCCAATTTTATAGCATAGCTGGTGAAACAATTAATAAAAGAAGTTAGGTATTAGTATTTGCTACTCATAAAAAGACCAGCTCAGACACCTTCTGTTTATCCGAAGTGATTTAAAACAGCAAAGACTGCTAGCCTAAAGGCAGGATGTAAAATTGAATGTGTTCACTTTGGAGTAGACTCTTTGGATTCTTTAAATTGGAGTTATAGGGCTGATAACAAGAATAAAATCCATTCTGTTTGTATTTTCTAGTTGTAACTGAATGTGCAACCCTGGACATATAATTAAAAAATCAACACATAACCTATACCAGTTGGATAATCATTAGTTTGTCCTTGTTCTGTGAAACCTGAGTGAATAAAGAAGCACCTAGTTGCTAGTCAGTCAGGGCAGCATAAATGGTCTGACTGCTAGGAAGTCAGCCACAGAGGCAGCCTTACTGCTAACCAGTCAGAGCTGTTAAATTTCCTTGACCATTGCCTGAATCCTTCCTTCCCCTTGTTGAACCTTTTATCCCCACTGTAGGCTGCCCTGTCAGCAAGGACCCTTGGCTGAGAAACTGGCCTACCCAGAAGCTCCCTGTCCACTGACTCCCTGATGACTGAGCATTTAAATACTTGTGCCTATAGGGGCCATTTTTATTCCAGCCATTCAGGAAAGACTCATACTCATAAAATATATTTTAGTAGTTTAGCATATAAATAAAACTACCACACAGTGCTCTGTAAATACATTTTTCTTATTCATTAAAAACTAACTTAACCAAGCATGGTGGTGCATGATCTCTGAGTTCTAAGACAGCTAGAGCTATACAGTGAGATTCTGTCTAAAAACAAAACAAAACAACAAAAACATTCTCCCCAAAACAGTAACAGTCTTATATTGTTTTAATTTATACTGGCAGCATGCCTCCCAAATGTAATTTCTAATAACTGATACTAACTTGTTTTCCCCATTAACAGGATGTGTAGGGCCACATGCATCAGGACCTGATTCCTGGTTGTTTGATGATGTCACCAATAGCCCCAGGGCTCTGGGTGGTCACAGGTGAGTAGAAAGACTACCAAGTGTACAGCACCTTTGCCTTCCCATGCTTGGTGGTTCATGCTCTGATAAATTCGACTATCCCAATGCATGTAACAGTATCAGAAAGTTAACAGAGTTAGGACACTGTTCTGTGGGGCAGTGATGTTATCAGTTCCTGATATTGTGATTGGATTCATGCTCTAGAGCTGTGCTTTTCTGTCTGCTGTGGTATAAGCAGCAGGCTGAGCTATGGGAACTATGCTGCTTCTATGTAACACCTTTACAAGTAACACATTGCCTCTCTGCATTTATGTCTGTGACTCTGTCATATTAATTTTATCTGAGTGTTTGGCCAACATGTTTTTATTTGCACAATGTTCTTGTCTGGTAGCCCAGGTCTCAGAAGTTGTCTGACCCCTTAGAACTTCAGTTGTAAGCTACCAAGAGAGAGTTAGAACTCAAACTCCTGTCCTCTGGAAGAACAGTAGCGTTTTTAGCTAATAAACTATATCTCCAGACCCAGAAACCTCATTCTCATGACAGATGGAATCTCTGCATTATCCAACATTGATTCGCCAGCTAAGAGTGCACTTTCTTCTATTCAGCAGAGATTTCTGAATATCCAGTTTGCTTTCAATGGGGATGGAATAGAACACTCCACAATTCTTTTCATTAGTCAGTTACATGGACTTTCAAAAAGATCATATGGTTACTTACTCATTTCAGATCTTATAGTCTTGACATTAAAAGCAAATATCAACACACACACACACACACACACACACACACACACACACACACACACACACACACACACGAGAACACTGGCCTGTTTAGCCATAAAGAGTGCCTAAAATTAGAAAGGGCTAAGAAAAAGTCTAATTATTTTGGTAGGCCCATTAAAAATATCACAAATTTCACATTACTAATTTTAACAGGTCAGGCTACAGGTATGGTGAGATAATCCACATTTGCAATTGTTTTTCTTGGCAAGTCCCAATATTATGACTTCTACCTTAAAATTTTGGAAGGTATCTTGGCCCAGCAACACATCTGTCTGTTCACATTCTTCTGCACCTTTGTCATTTGTACTCACAGGAGAACCACAATATCCACAAGCAGATGGGATGGGCAGAAGAGAGAAGTACTTGTCATCTGTGGATCATCCTTGACCATGATGATCTAGCTATACCAGATAAAAGGTAAGTTAAACAAACTATGTGTAAGAGGGTGCTGGATCACCTTGAACAGAGGGTTGTGAGCTGCTATGAGGGTGGTGGGAACTGAACCCAGGTCACTCAGCATCTCACCAGTCCTAATACTTACACATGTACTTAAATATAAAGGAAAAGCCAAATCTCTGTGTTCAGGTGTGGCTGACAGGGAAAGTATGGCTTGGAGGTTTGTACTTAAAGCTTCCATAACTGTGAATTCCAATCTCACTGCCAGGCAATTTCTGTTACATTCATTATAATGCCTCAAACATGAAATATAAACTTTAACAAGACTATGCAAATCATATAAAGTTTAAGTATTGTGGGAAGATTTTGAATGAAAGTATTCTAGTTCTTGATCAAGCCTTGCAAATTATCCTGCATTTCTGATATGTTAATATAAAGTGAGAGGCTCAAGTTGGAGGCTAGATCACTTTTACTCACTGATTTCCACACCCAAAAAAAAAAAAAAAAAAAAAAAACATTAAACACAACTGCTTTATTTATTTATTTAAAAAATCATCTTACATAGAGTTGTAGAACATTTCAAAAATACATATGGTTTTATGAAATTAGAGGTAACGATAGGAGGGATGTTACTTTACTAAAATATGGAAACCTACAGTTATTATTGACCATTTTCAAAGAAAGCAAAGGTGAGTTCCATGGTTTACACTGTTCATCACAACTATATTCTCAAATATTAGATTTTACTTTCCTGATTTTTTTCCACATACATTTCATTGAGGACAACTAGACAGAGATCTATGGATTTATCTTTTTTTTTTCAGATATTTCAGATTTCTAAAATATGTTATTGAGATCTCCCTGCCTCTCCCTATTGAAGGCTAGGATAGCTCTTTTCTCTTCCTATTGCTTAGCATACTTACCTCATGTGTGCTTCTCCTGCAAAATAAAGTTCATCTCCACTTGTGTTATAGTGTTGAAGCTCGCTTAGACTACTAATTCTTCATGGCCCAAGTGATACAAATTTCAGGAGGTTGCTGGAGCAGCAGGCATGTAAGCGGCCATGATTTCAGAATCCTGCCCACACTAAGAAAACTGAACTCCAACAGATTAGGGCACTTCAACCACCATGTGTTACAAAGGCAAAAAGTGACTCCTGAAATCAAAGGATTCCAAGGCAGGATTCTGCTCAGGTTGTGAAAGCTATGTTCAGGATTCTGCTCAGGTTGTGAAAGCTATGTTTTACATAGTGAATCGAAGAAGAAAACAATCAGGGTTAAGTGGTTAAAAAAAAAAAAGTGGTCTTCATGGGCACACACTGACAGAATTCTCTCTGGGACTGGAACACAGTCATGAACTAGTGTAGATCTCAAGAGGTCATCAAGCAGAAGGGCCTCAGTCTTGTAGCATCTGTATGAAGATCTGACCCCGGGAAAATCTGGATTTGCCATAATGAGTCTGTCTAGATGTAATCACCAGATGGTTAGCAGCTAGTCATTAGGTACCTAACTTCATCACTCCTGTCTCAGATTCATCAGTTCTGAAGCAGCAACAATTGATACACATTATCATAAAATCATCTGTAAGCAAGACAGCACAGTATCTGGGTATATAAAGAAACCCTACTGTGTTTATATTTCATCAAATTCTAACACTAGCATTACTCAAATGTTAATATAAATTTTTTATTTACTCAAATAGAAATATCCTCCTCCAAATCTCCTTATGCATCTGGTTTCCTTCTTTGCAGTAATATACTTGTTTGTGTAATGTCTGTTGTGTCTTAGTGTTTCTAAGTGAATCACTGGCTTTTCAGTTGGAATACTTTTCCAATCTTCTTGAGTACTAAAAAACAATTCTCCTGAACACTCTGGAATTTTCTGGCTATGCATGTACATGTATCACAAGTTATTTCTTTAATGTTTCTCATACTCTTACTCTATGTATGGTTTGACTCCTGAGTGATTATATTGAAGCTAAGAAAAAGAGGGGTCATTAAAGGAGTCTCTTGGGTTTTCCTTCAGGATAACTTTTCAGATGTATCTACAATTTTAACACTAGGTAAAGGCTTTGAAAAAAATCAATGCATATCATGGATTCTCTAGCATGGAATTTCTAATGCACAAGACATGAGGATTTCACAACAGTGAACATTCTTATGGTTTCTTTCTGGTTTGAATTTTCTGTGTTTTATCCTCAGGAATTCACATAAACTCTTGGTGTTTTCTATGATTTAATCATTAATAAAAGCTCTCAAGTGGTTTTTTATGTTCGTGTTTTTCTCCAGTGTGGATCCTCTTGTGCTTTGTAAGAAGAGAACGCTGGGTAAAGGATTTCTCGCATTCTCCACACTTGTAAGGTTTCTCTCCAGTGTGGATTCTGGAATGGGTTTTAAGGTTTGACAGCCAATAAAAGGACTTGCCACACTCCTCACATTTGTAGGGTTTCACCCCAGCATGAATTTTCTGATGAGCTTTAAGACTTGAGCAGTGGGTAAAGGATTTGTCACATTCTCCACATGTGTAAGGTTTCTCTCCAGTGTGGATTCTGGAATGTCTTTTAAGGTTTGACAGCCAATGGAAGAACTTACCACATTCCTTGCAATTGTACGGTTTCTCTCCAGTGTGGACTCTGAAATGTTCTTTAAGTCTTGACAATAGATAAAAGGATTTACCACAGTCTTTGCATTTGTGGGGTTTCTCCCCAGTATGGATTTTCTGATGTGTACTAAGAGCCGTGCAGTGGGTAAAGGATTTGTCGCATTCCTTACACTTGTAAGGTTTCTCTCCTGTATGGATTCTATAATGGTTTTTAAGTTTTGACAACTGAGAAAAGCACTTACCACACTCCTCACATTTGTGAGGTTTTTCTCCAGTGTGCGTTCTGCAATGGCTTTTTAGGTGAGACAACACATAAAAACATTTGCTGCACTTTTCACATTTGTAGGGTTTTTCATCAGTATGAATTTTCTGATGTCTTTTAAGAGCTGTGCAGCGGGTAAAGTACTTGTCACATTCTAAACATTTGCAAGGTTTCTCTCCAGTATGTGTTCTATAATGGCTTTTAAGTCTTGACAACTGAGAAAATGACTTGTCACATTCCCTACATTTGTAAGGTGTCTCTCCAGTGTGGATTCTGTAGTGGCTTTTAAGGCCTGACAGCCAATGGAAGAACTTACCACAGTCCTTGCACTTGTACGGTTTCTCTCCAGTGTGGACTCTGAAATGTTCTTTAAGTGCTGACAATAGATAAAAGGATTTACCACAGTCTTTGCATTTGTGGGGTTTCTCCCCAGTATGGATTTTCTGATGTGTACTAAGAGCCGTGCAGTGGGTAAAGGATTTGTCGCATTCCTTACACTTGTAAGGTTTCTCTCCTGTATGGATTCTATAATGGTTTTTAAGTCTTGACAACCGAGAAAAGCACTTATCACACTCCTCACATTTGTGAGGTTTCTCTCCAGTGTGCGTTCTGCAATGGCTTCTAAGTCTAGACAACCGGGAAAAGCCCTTATCACACTCCTCACATTTGTAAGGTTTCTCTCCAGTGTGGATTCTGCAATGGGTTTTAAGGTGAGACAACCACTTAAAGGACTTACCACATTCTTTACATCTCCATGGCTTCTCTCCAGTGTGAAGTCTCTGATATGCACTGAGGCTTGAGCAACTCCTACAGCATCTCCCACAATTGTGTGTTTTCTCTCCACTATGAGCTCTTTGCTGTACAAGTGTGTGTGTAGAACCCCAAAGCATATCACTTTCTGTATACTTGTGCTCCATTGTTAGAGCACAGATACTCTGATTTGAACTACTGTTGGAACATGCACATTTGCCACACTCTTTATACTTAAGCAGTTCTTCTCCAGTGTGCATACTTTCATGTCTGTGTAGGTTTGATGATTCAGTGGAAGCATCCTGGTGGTGACCACATCTGCACTTGTTGCAGTTTTCTGCAGTACTACTTGTGTTAGAAGGTATACATGGAGAGGACTCGTGAACCATTTTGCCCACCTCCTTATATCTGTAAGACTTTTCTTGGACATTCACATGTTGACGGACTATATGCTCTGAGTGCTGATCCAAGACCTTCTCATCTTTACCACACATGTGATGCTTCTCTGGGAAATGAGCACAATTAGGAATAATAGGGAATGTCTCGTGAGTAACAGATTGAAGAGATGAACCAGCGTCAGTTCTCTAAGACAAGCAATAGTTATTTACAACACAACTCTTAGTGGACTTTTCATTTTCACCACTGCTATGTGGATGTTCAGAACTTCCATTTTGATCTTCATCACACTGTGGGATTGATACTAGAATTCGTATTTTTATCTAAACTGCACTACTTGCAGAAGGTAGGAGAATCAGATGAGGAAGCAATAAATAACATTGGAAAAAGAGCTATAAGAAGGATTATATTTAAAATATTTTTGTCTTTGTAAATCTCCTTCCCCCAAAATCGCTGAAGAATAGCTTAATGCAAAACTAAAGTGAAAACATTCCACTTACTGAGTGTATTGCAATGCATATCTTTGCTCCATACATTTAAATAAAACTTGTGTGGGAAGGGACAGCCAGTCCTTGGTGGTACACCTTTAATTTTAGCACCAGAGGCAGAGGGAGGTGGACCTCTTTCAGTTTAAGGACAGTCTAGTCTATAAATTGAGTTCAGAGCTTCACTGAGAAACTCTGTGTTGGAAAAAACAAAACAACAAAAGAAAGAAAAGGGAGAAAGGAAGGAAGGAAGAAAAACCAACTTGGTAAGAGAACTGGAGAGATAGGTTAGTAGTTAAGACCAATTGTTGGTTTTTTCAGATGACTTAAGAAAATGAAAAGGAAATTTCATGAAAAATTTGTGTTTTGTTTTGTTACTAGAATTTTCCGAATTCCCTGTAATTTCTAGACAATATCAGAAAATTTATAAACCTATATACCAGGTAAATAAAAAGGATGGAATTCTGCAAGAAGAATGTTCTCACCCACAGAGACCAGGTTGCTGTAATTCTCCAACATCACATCAATGTACAAAGCCCTCTGAGAAGAGTCCAGGCATTCCCACTCCTCCTGGGAGAAATCCAAAGCCACATCCCCGAATGTCACCAGATCCTGTAATAGAAATGTAAGAGTTTTACCATGGGCAAAAATTGTCATAAGAATTTGTGGATATTTTTGGGATACAGATGAGACAAGGAACTTATTCTTTCAGATGTTTAGAAGGGCTGGAGATACAGCTTAGCAGTCAAAAGTATTGCTTGTTCTTCCAGATGTCTTTGGTTTCATTCTCAAGACCTAGATAACATCTAACATCCACCTGTAGCTCCAGTTTCCCATAATGCATTGCCCTCATCTGGCGTCTGAGGACAACAAGCATGCAAGTAGTACATAGACTTACATGTAGGCAAAACCACCCATACATATAAAAGAAAAATAAAATTTAATTGCATATTCAAACTTTGTATGCTATATAGCAGTTTGGTCAGAATTTGAAACGTTCTTTCCTATAGAAAAAAGTTAAAACATTTTAAAAGAAAAAAAACGCTAATCTGAGCCAGACAGTTGGGAGTATATATCTTTAATTCTACCACTTAGGAGAGAAGCAGATATCTGTGAGACTGGCTTGATCTACTAGAACAGCCAGGTACACAGTGAAACCCTGTTTTGAAACAATATCCATCCATCCCTAAATTAAAAAGTAAATCTGTCCATCACAGTCTTTTCCCCATAATCTCCACCCATGAAAAGCAGCAGCTTCAACAAAAGAAAAAAGGAAGTGATGTGACAACCTTCTACTCTGAAGATAGAGACCAGAGCAAAGCAGTTAAGAGGAATCTTCATATCTTCATGAAATTCAATGACTTTGTACATTACTCATTCAACACACTCATGAAAATTCGTACTAGCATATTCCACATGATGTCATAAGACTAACCACCAGGAGACGCTACACAATAGGTCACTGTCTGAAACCACAGACAAAAGACAAAGAGAAAATACTCAACTCTCTAGTTTGGGAAGTTACCACTGAACACTGGAATCAAGTAGATGATCTGAGCAGGAATTCTCCGAGACAAATAGATCCCAGGTGTCAACAAACACAGAGACATCATCACCACTGTGTGATACCAAGTGCTGAAGAAAGAGACCAAAGACCACATACAATTTGCATCTCATCACAGAAGTGTCAGTTTCATGGCATGGTCAAGGCACATATTCCTGACATCTTCAACACTCTCTAGAGTGTTTCAATGTTTAGCATTATAATCCAATTGAAGATCCAAAGAGTATGTCTTTGTCCTTTTCCAAAAACATTATTAGGGATTCTAGCAAGAAGTTCAAGGTGTTTGAATGTGTACTTCCATAAGCCTAGTTGAAGGGAACCTAAGTACAATCCTCAGATGGAATTACATTGCACACGAGGCCTTGATAACTAATTTATAAGTACACAAACCCATCCTCTGTAGCAACTGAACAACATATCTAACTGACCACAGTGGAAACACAGGTCTTATTTTCATTGTGAATAGTTACCCACACACAAAGAGAGGGCTGAATAGGGAAAAGGCTGTGATACACAGTAGACATGTATCTTAAAAGTTAATGTTCAGTACTGGATGAAATAGGAATTTATGGGGACCAAACACTTCAGATCACATTATCAGAAACAGAGGATTGCAAAGTTTTTTTTTTTTTTTTTTTTTTTTTTAAAGATTTATTCATTTTATTTCTATGAGTACACTGTGGCTGTCCTCAGACACACTAGAAGAGGGCATCAGATCCCATTACAGATGGTTGTGAGCCACCATGTGGTTACTGGGAATTGAACTCAGGACCTCTGGAAGAGCAGTCAGTGCTCTTAACCACTGAGCCATCTCTCCAGCCCGCAAAGTTTTAATATATAACAATTCTCATTTAAAAAAAAAAAAGGCAACATGACATCGACCTGGGATGTACTTACTGGAGAAGCAGCCATTTCTTCCTGTTGCTCTGCGCTGAGTTTCTGTTTCAAAAACAATAACTGGACCCCTTCTTGCCTTTCGCATCAGGCATCAAAAATGCAAAATAAAAATTAATACTAACGTCTCTTAAAGAAGAATATTAAACAAACCACATAAAGACAGAAACATCAGAATAATTCTAAAGCAAGGGGAAAAGAGAAAAATATATTTAAATTCTTAAAAGTAATTGTCAATCATATTATTGCAGCCAGAAAAACTATGTCTTAAAATTGACAGAGAGGTACATTTGAAGATGCTCACGAATTAACACATGACATTCTACTCAAGTCATTACAGATATAATTAAAAGCAAATACATAGATCAGTTAAAAAATTATCAACAAAAATACAAGAAATAAAATATTAGAGGAGAGCTGGGGAGTAACTACCTACGTCTGTATAACTTTAAAATAAAGTTAATAAATATTTGTTTAAAAAGGCAGTCAGTAACAGAAAAAGTAAAATAAAAAGTATTTCTATTATATATATATATGAATATTTGCCCTAAATATATGAATGTGTATCATGCCAGTGTTGGTGCTCAGAGAAATCACACTGCACTGGATGCACTGGAACCAGAATTACAGACAGTTATGGGCTACCATGTAGATTTTGGGAAACAAATCCAGGTCCTCTGAAAGAGCAACACGTGTTTTTTTTTTTTTTTTTGGTTTGGTTTTGGGACACAGTGACACATTTCCTCCAACAAGGCCATACCTATTCCATAAGACCACACCTCCTAGTTGTGCCACTCTCTGTGGGCCAGGCATTCAAGCATGAGCTTACG
This sequence comes from Micromys minutus, assembly GCF_963924665.1. Taxonomy (NCBI): domain Eukaryota; kingdom Metazoa; phylum Chordata; class Mammalia; order Rodentia; family Muridae; genus Micromys; species Micromys minutus. The sequence continues at coordinate 26,064,550 of NC_137967.1, forward strand.
GGGATCATACCAAATTTTGGTATTTTACTGAAAACAGTTTTTCCTACCATTGTCTTAGTTAGATTTTTTTTATTGCTGTGACCATGACCATGACAACTCTTAAAAAGGTAAACATTTATTTGGGGCTAGCTTCCAGTTTCATAAGTTTAGTTCATTAACATCATGAAGAGAAGCATGGCAGTTGTCATCATCCTGGAGAAGGAGCTGTAGGAGACTGTGTGCCATACTGGGTAAAGCGTTAGCATACGAGACCTCAAAGCTCACCCCACAATGCCACACTTCCTCCAACAAGGCCACACCTTTGAATAATGCTGTTCCCTATGGGCCAAGCATTCGAACACAGGAGCCCATAGGGACCATTCCAATTCAAAGCAGCACACACATAATATATCCTGAGTGCAGTTTCCTCTCCCTCTTCTCCACCAGGTCCTCCCCAGGACTCCTCCTATCCAGATCCACGCACTTTCCTGTCTCTCATTAGAAAACAAAGAAGCTTCTAAGAGATAGTAATAAAAGTAATGTAATAAGATAAAACAAAAGCTAACACCTCAGAACTGTACAAAACAAACAAGGAGGAGAGAAGGCACAAGAAACAGATCCACTAGTCTGCATATCATACTCAGCAATTTCATAAAAATACTAACCTTTAAGCCATAATATATACACAAAGGATCCAGAGAGTAAAAAGACAGAAGAATATATACATATGAAATAAAAATTAGTATACAATGATGAAAAAAAAACTAACATGATGTTTGATTAAAAAAAAAAAAAAAAAAGAGAGAGAACCCTTCAAAAATGCCATCAAGTTCATTTTTTGTTGGCCATCCACCTTCAGGCATGTGCCACTATCCCTTGGCTCAAAAAAAAAAAAAAAAAAAAAAAAAAAACCTGTTCTTAACTGTTCAGCTATCTCTCTTGACAGCCTCACTTTGTGGACCAGGCTGACCTCAAACTCAGAGATTTACCTGATTCCAGAGCCTTGTGATTAAAGGCATGTACCGCCAACATTAGGCTGCCAGCCATTTAAAAGAAGTGTTTATCATCCTTAGCCACAAGGTAATTACAAATTTAAAACCAACTGGTCCTCCTCCTTACCCTATTCAGGGTATAGTGGGTCTCATTTCCTCCTGTCCCACCAGAGGAAACAGCAGCAGCTCAGTACCAGCCGGGTATAAATAGTGAGTTCCAAGCCAGATAGAACTACACCACATGGCTGCCTCAAAACAAACAAACAAAAAATAAAGAAAAAGGAAAAAAACCTCAGCAAATGCCATCAAGGAAATAGAAAAGTAGGGCACAATCACTTCTCAGAGGCTATGAACCAGTAAAAATCATAGAAATCATTTTGGAGTTTACAAAACCCAAAATCTTAACCACATTACCTACTACAGTAAAAAATAGCCCCTAAGTTTTACCAAAGACAGACATACAAGTTTATTGCCACACTATTCAAAGAAGATAAGAAATGAACCATCCTAGATGCCCAACAACAGAAAAGAAATGGAATGAACTTACATGGTGGAATTTTATTTTGCTACCAAAAAAATTACAATCATGAATTTTGCATTAAAACCAATAGAAGTGTAAATTATCTGAATTTTACTTTCAACACGGAAAGACAAAGTCTGTAGGTTTTCTCCCATTTATTAAGTCCATTTTTATATACATGAGTATGAGTGTGAGTCTAGGGCAAGGTGAGTAGTTCTCAACGTCTTTTTAGATATCTTTGAGGAGGTCACATATCAGACATACACTATTATTTATAACAGTAGTAAAACTGCAGTTATGAAGTAACAACAAAATAACTCTATGGTTGGGGTTCATGGAAACACAAGGAACTGTATTCCATGGCATTAGAAGAGCTGAGATCCACTGCTCTAGACAGAGCATCATCTAGACAGAGACGGGAACGAGAGCTCTGAATGGATGTAGAAAATGAAGACAAAATTAGGAGTGGAGTGGCGGTAGTTGGACTGGGAAAGGAAGCTGACACACAGCTGCCCTTTAGGAATGAGGTGTATAGAAGGAAGGGCCTGGAAACCATGATAGGGCCTTGAGGGAGGAAAGCATCACAAAAGAAGCACTCAGCACTGTGTTCCTTAGATGGCATCCGTAAGGCAAGAGTGCAGTGTTGAATGACAGCATCACAAGATCATAGCTCAGGAAAAGGAATGCTTCCATAATGACATGGGCGGGGACAATGGTGTGTTCCTAGCACAAATATAGAAAATCATGTCCAATATGAAAACAATCACCATCCCAGATACATTATTTTCTGAGAAAAGGTTTGAGGGGTTCTAAAACTTCCCAACACTGCATATTTCTGTCAGTTTTTCTATATAGTGGAAAATACCTGGAATACAATATCTTACTCTTTGATCACATTATTTGCCACGTGTGTCATCATATCATGTATATACATGTATGTATGTATATAGTTACAGTCAACCTCAGCTTCGCCTAAGCAGACCATACATTGCTCACTGAGGTAAAGTGTCCCTTTCCAACTTAATTCTCTTCTCAAGCTGGACCTGCTGATGTATTACTTGCATTCGCAACACTGTGTGAGAAGATCTGTCACCTGCAACCCTTCTGAAGCCACCTTTGGGTGTCCTGAAACTAGCTCTGTAGACTAGCCTGGCCTTGAACTCACAGAGATGCACCTGCCTTCACCCTGTAGCTGTAGGGATTAAAGGTGTATGCCACCACCACCCAGTGGGAAGGCCCACTTTTAATATGGAGCTTTTGAAGCAGGAAGATGAACCTTTAATCTGGGCCACACCTTCTGCTAGCAGCCTGTATAAGTGACGTGAAAAAAGAAGCTTGTTCTGTTTTCCTGCTTGCCTTTTCTGTCTTTGCCAAGTCCATTAGCACCCGCTTCTCAAAGACTTCAGTGTATACTGAGGACCAGCTGAGACACACGGACTTATGAACTGAACAATTACTGAATGTGCGGCTTTCTATTGGCTGAACAAGCTATACAATAACCTGTAACCCACTCCAATAAAACCCCTTCTGTGTCTATATATAGATTCACACTATCAGCTCTTTTGCTCTTGAGAATCCTTACTACACATTGATGTGACTGCTCTACAGGTAGTTACATGTGATCAGTGAAATTCACAGCAGCAACTAACATAACAACAAACCATATTCCCAAAAGGTATTGTGCAGGCTGCCGTGGTAAGAGCTCATATCCAGAAGTGAACCCCGGATGCTAAAAATCCCTACCTGCTAGACACCAGTGTAATAGTGCCAAGATGATTTTGTAGTTAATGAAGACTTTCTCGTTGGATTTGTGACTGGCTCCACTGGACGGATATCACTGGAAAGCTGCCCAAAAGCCAATGACTGGGAAGAGCCAGGCCTTAGGAAAGAATACGTTCTTGACTTTTTGTTACAAGTACAAATACTCTCACTGGCCTTTAATTCAGTTTGTCTGTAGTCATAGTTTGGTGCTTCTTTTAGCCTCAATCAGAGAAACTTTGTTTACAGATGAAACAGCTATTTCAGAGATCTCTGATTACACAGCCTTGTCATGGGAAATTTACATCACAGAATCGAAATCTCAGGGAATACTACAGAGGAAAGGGAAAAAGACTGTAAGAGACAGAGGATAGGGAGGTGATATATGGAAAACTATACTGTCATAATACATGACAGTTGGAATTATGCTCACAAATGTCAGCCTGGCTGCTCGTCCAAGATTGGCACAAAAGATACATGAAATAAAAGGGGCAGTAATTGGGAAGTAAATATGAGTGATCAGAAATGGTAGGAAAGGTGACAAAAGAATGGATAATGGTGAAGATCACACTACACTCAATATGCAATGATCAAATATCACAATTAATCACTATAAAATCTGTAAAAGATGTAAAGAAATACCGATACCTATTTGTCAGCAAAATTTAATCATTTATACAGTCACCTAATTATAAAACCCATGTGCTATTATTACTGCTATTTACACAATTAGTACTAAAGAGAACCCCTACCCCCAAACCCAACAGGATTTCTCTGGGTAACAGTCTGGCTGTCCTGGATCTCTCAGGCTGGCCTCGAACTCACAGAAACCCACCTGCCTCTGCCTCCTGATGCTGGGATTAAAAGTATACACCGCTATTCCTGACTCAAAAATACATTTCTCTAATGGGGAAAAAAACCTCAAAAACTTAAACAAACACAATAAAGTCCTCTAAAATGAACTCTAATTTGTTATGGGAGTGGCAGATGGGTAGACACACAGTCATGAAACAGAGCAGCAGATTGAGAACCAGACCAAGGGCAATGACCATGCGAGTCACCGAAACACCACATAAGTGCTGCATAGTACGCGCTTTGACAATTAATGATGATGGGAAAGTCTCTACCCACACAGAAATATGAACCTGAGTGCAATTCTCTCCCAGTGTCCATGGATCACAGACCTCCATGTGTATTTACTATGAATGCATTTCACAGAAGCACCCACATACAAGAAGCAATCAGTGGAGAACTGTAGGGAGAAAACAGACAGACAGTGACGCAGCAAAACTTCAACACCCACCAGTCTCTGAGGCACAACGAAATCAGACAGAGAACCAACTGTCTAGCAGGAATCCACAAGAATAAACCGTATAATGGTAAAAGAGTCCCAGGCAGAATTCTCTAACTTCATGATAACTCGTCAGTGTGGCCGTGTCCTAGATATACCAGAATTAAAAAACTAACAAATATCAATGTTTTAAAAACTCTCTTTCCTGAATCTGAAACACAGACACCATCAGCAGATAGGAAACAGAATACATTAGAAGATACAGTGCTAGAATCTGCCAATTCAAACATAGGACAATGTAGAGGAGGTCTGTATACTATAAATATTCTAAGCAATCTATACCAAAATATTAGTTATTTTTGCAGAAAATGAGAAAATAATCCTAAAATGCACAAACTTATGAGAAACCATAGACTTCAAAAATTATGAGAGAAGGATCAGAAGCAATTTCAAAATACATTAAAGAACAGCAATGGAAACTGTCAAGTACTGTCATAACAACTCACAACAGGCATGAGCAATCGGAAGACAATGAAGATGGAGTTTGATACTGCAGATACATACTAAGTAATGCTTGTCAGATGCCCACTGGCATTACTTTATGGAATAGAGAAATTAACTTGAAAGGACTTAAAACCAAAGAAAATGCAATAAGCCCCAAAAATTTGAAGCGGGAAAAACCTAAAGGCATCACCAACCAGAATGGCTAAGATCAAAAATTCAGATGACAGCAGATGCTGGTGAGGATGTGGAGAAAGAGAAACACTTCTCCACTGTTGGTGAGGTTGTAAACTGGTACAACCACTCTGGAAATCAGTTTGGCAATTCCTCAGAAAATTGGACATAGTACTACCTGAAGACCCAGCTATTCCACTTCTGGGCATTTGCCCCAGAGATGCTCCAACATACAACAAAGACACATGCACCACAATATTCATAGCAGCCCTATTTATAATAGCCAGAAGTTGGAAAGAACCCAGATGTCCTTCAGAAGATGAATGGATACAAAAATTGTGGTATATTTACACAGTGCAGTACTACTCAGCTATCAGAAACAATGACTTTATGAAATTCTTAAGAAAATGGATGTATCTAGAGAGTTTCATCCTGAGTGAGGTAACCCAATCACAAAAGAACAGACATAATATGCAGTCACTGATAGTTAGTTAGTTAGATACTAACCCCAGAAAGCTCTGAACACCCCAGAAACAACTAACTCACAGACTATATGAAGTTCAAGAAAAACAAAGGCCAAAAAAAAAAAAAAGAAAAGAAAAAGAAACTGAAAAACCATTATGCTTAATCTTTACACACTAAGAAAACTTTGACTATTTCTAGGTTACATCTTGTTTTACACGTACTTTCTGTTCATTGTAACTAGTAAGATTTTAATGCATACTATCAAACCTTTAAAAAAAATCAAGTACTGACAAAAATTTATTCGCACACTTTTATGTAAAAATGCTTAAAATCTGTACATTTATCTTTGTTTTTTTAAATAAAGTTGTTCAATTTAAAAAAAAAAAAAAACCTAAAGGCATCAAGTATCTTGGTGAAGCATTACATTAAAATTATAGAAAGGAAAACCATTTAATATTGGTATGACTACATGATCAGCAATATGAATGGAAGAGGAATAGACTCACTTCAATCAAAATCAAATCAAATTGTAATTGTTCCTAGTACTTAGTCTTATACAGAGAATCTTCTAAAGTTTACAATGGGATAATCCTGAGAAGATCATTCTCAGTGGAATTCTGCAGAATCATTTCTGCAACAGATGTGGCAATACTCCATGTCCCATTTGCACTGCTGCTTGAACCCCTTTCCACCCCGTCCATCCTCCAACATACCTGGAGCCTTTGCTACTGTTGCTTCTGTCTCCTCCTTCCAGAGGGCCCTTTGTCCTGCCACAGGACAAGCAGACAAGACTGAAAAGTGCAGGCCCTGCATAATGAGAAAGATTTCTAACACAGCACTGTGCTCAGTAGAAATACAGAAAAGGGAATAGACGGTCCTACAAATGATCTCCCATCTTTATACAGGCTCAGCACAGCACAAATATTTAGGGAACATTTTCAGCTTCTATAACTTGAATCCTACTTCTAATCACAGCTCGATCATAACTCAAGGGAAGAAATAATCTGTATTACTGGAGTGATATACACTACTGAGTATCCGATTTCACCGTGGAACAAAAAGAAAAGAAGCCTTTACACCTCCCAAAATAAGAAACAAGAAAAACAGATAAAATTTCACGAAAATTTTGTCTTTTTCTGAGGCTTTCATTTTCTTCTGTGAGTTGTGAGGCTCATTCCCACACAGCTCACACATTTGCAGAGTAAGTTCCCCAGGAACCCTGAGAAGGAGCAAGGAAGACTGCAAAAACTTTTGTCGCCCGCAGAAACAGGGCTGCTGTAATTCTGCAATACTCAATCTCAGTACAAAAGCCTATGAGCAGGGTCTAGATATTTCCCCCTCTTCCTAAGTTCCGTCACATCGCTGCAGGTCGCCAACCCTGACACTGGGAAGCAACAGTTTGGCCATTTGTCCATCGTCAATGTGCTTCTGGCGCCAGAAAAAATGCTTCCTAACTTTGTCCTAATATCTATTGTTTTCCAATGAAAACAGTGTGGCTTGATATTCTCACATTCAACATGCATACTGGACTTTTCTGGACTCTTGAGGTGTGCTTTAAAACCTCAGCACAAGAACACACATTTGTTATATTTACATCAGAGTGTAGGCATCTTAAATGCAAAATTAGTGGTGAGTAAAAACTTTACTTAATAATTGTTAAAATTTACAACCATAACTGTGTAGTTTGACAAAAAAAATTCCCAAATTGATCAAAATTTGCAGTTACTTCTTATGAAGCTGAGAAGTAACAAGTTCTCTGGGACCTTAAAGTCTCCATGTTAAATGCCACTCTCCTCGGTAGGAAAGGGGTAGAAAGCGTTAAAAGTATGTTTAAATTTAAATGCCAGCAGTTTTAGCTTTTGCACAACAGCAAAAAGAACCGTGCTTGCAAACACCAACACATGAATTCAATAAGTCATTGAGAATATTCTGGAAATCATAGATAAATGACAAAATCAGCATGTGCCCATTTCATACGTTCTCAGACTTATCTTCGAGGGTATCTTTAACAGAATTGGGAAAGCGGTATCGGTACGCGGTTCAGAAAACTGAACAAGCCCCCGGTTCAGTTCTCACCTGTTTCCCCGCAGCTCCTCCGACCCGGGAGGCTGCAGGACCGCCAGGCGGCGTTTCCCGCTCCTGTGGTGCAGACTGGCGACTCTCCCACCCGAGACTCTGGCCTGCGTCGGCCACCCAACGCGCACACAAAGATTTCCCCGCGGTCCCTCGGCGGGTTTTCCGGCCCCTCCCTCCTGTGGTCTTTGGGTCCGCCTATTAAAGACAGGTTCCGGTTACGTAGGCTCTCTGACCCAGCCCACCGGTTCAAATCCCTGTCCAATTGAGTTTTCCAGGCCTCCCGAGCTGGCTTTTTCCTCATCGCTCCTTTTATCTAGGAGACCAGTTTCCCTGCCGGGTGGAGACTTTGTCCCAGGCTGCCTTCCTCTGGAGCAGCTCTGCACAGCCTCCCCATGACCACTGACGTCCTGGACCAGAACCGGATCTAGTAGGGCGCTGCACAGCAGTAACTGCCCCCAACCCCTGGGTTCAGAACCTTTCAGATGCAAGACAGACAGCCTAACACCTCGACTTTACTACTAGCCTACAGGCTACATACATCAAGCAATAACAGATTAAATTCAGATGCCAGAGTCCCATCCCCAACACACACACACACACACACACGCACACACACACACACACACACACACACACACACACGACAAGCCAAAACCAAACACTACAATTGTGACAGATATTTCCGAAACCTGGATTTTGAAAAGAAATAGATGTATCAAAAATTCATACTGTTCGCTAAGAGTCAGGGCTGGGTTTATGCTGCGGTGTACTGCTTTAACCACTAGATGGTGGTCTTGTCATTTCGGTAACTCAGAGGGAGTTGGTCTGTGACTCAGGTTAAAAGTGCTTTAAAACAGAAATTTTCATTGAAAAATAATGCAGTAATGTATGCAGAGACTTTTGGCTATCGGTACCTAAAATGAGTAAGGTATGGGGGTCCAGCCCTAAAAATGTCAGTTACACCATTCCATCTCTTGCTCTGGAACACTGAGGAAGAACTATTCTGGAAGTAAGAAGGGAAAGAGGCACAGACACACCGTTCTCTAAACTCCATACAACTACTGTAAGCAGTACCCAGCAGCAAGTGTACTTTTGTGCACCGGTTTCACAGAAGACCACAATCAGTCCAGGAAAGGGAGGGGCTCACCTTACCTCTCAGACGTCAGCTATGGATAGATTGTAGAAGAATCACAGCCTTTACTTGTTATCCTCGGATGAGCACGTCGGGCTCCAGCGCATAGCGCCAAAGCCACAGTCTATGAATAGAGATGAACGCAGTACAGTGATTGCTGGAATTGAGGACCAGAATAGCAGAGGTAGGTGAGATTGGGCAGTATGTGAGTGTGTGTATACATGTGTGTATGTATACATACTTATTTTATACATATTTGAGGCACATATATGCATGTGCATACAGTATATATATATATATATATATATATATACATATATACATATATATATATATATATGCACACACACGGTGTCTGTATATATTCATATGCATGTATAAATTAGCTAATAATAACAAACTTTCTAAATGGCCACATCAGTCTACTTTTTTTTTTTTTTGGTTGTATCATTATCTGGTTTAATACCAGGTACTAACTACTAAGAGTCAGGAGATTTCCATTTTTGTGGCAAGAAGTATTTAAGTGTTAAGTAGCTTTGCTGTTGAGTTCTTTGCAGTTCTGATAGAATCCTGTCAATCTGGTGCTGGGATTGGCCTTAGGGAGAATTTTTTTCCTGCTCCAGTCTCATTGCTACTAGCATAATCTTTAATAAGAATCTAAACACTTTTCCTTACACATACAGATAAGCATAGTCTTCACCGATCATTAAGAAAACTCTTTGGAACAGAAACCCACAGCTAATCAAAATGCAGAGTAGTGGAGGCCAGCCCCCCTACAAAACGTTCCTGAAAGTAAGCTGAAGGAATCGTTTTGAACAGGGGATACAAAGACTGTAAGAGCCAGAGGGCCAGGGAGCGTGTTGGGCGATTGTGTTTCCTAGTAATGCCAGAAGCTATATCCATAAATCTCGCCAACACAGCCTCCCCAACAGGAGCTTCACATAGACAATGGACTTGCCAAAGTGGTTGGGGAAATACTCACAAAGCCTCAAGCTGACAGGCAACTGGGAAATGCTGGGAACAGAACAATCTCCTCCAAGGAAGAGCACCTCACTGGTTATTCAATACCAAATGGTCATCCTTGAAAACAAACATACAAGTAACAGTGTATGGTTCGTGTAGATTAAATTGAGAAATATCTCCATGCACACATATATGTGATAATAATTAATAGAAGAAGAGGCTATGAGTTGGAAAGAGATCAGAAAGGTGTTTGTGGGAGGAAAAGTAAATGAGAAACAATGTACTTATATAATAATCTCAAGATTAAAAGAGTAAAAATGAAAGGAAAGCAACAACAAACTAAACAAACCCATATTAAAACTGAAATGAACGTGGTTCTCAGAAAAATGCAGACTAGGCCTTCTTTAAGCTTTCATGCTACCCTAGCTACAATGAATCATCATCAGGCATAGAAATGATACCTAGCGTTGTCATTGATGTGGGAGAGGAGGTCGTACACATGTGCAGGAGAACCAGAGAATCGACTTTTGAAATCAGTGTAGATGCTCTTTTAAGAAAAGGTATAAGAAGGAAAACTACCTTGTGACCCAATTTTAGCACTAATATATGATGCTATTTCTGTGGAGAATGTGACAAACATCTACTTATTGCAGATAAGGAACCAATGAAAACTAAAGCTGGGAACCAACAAAGTCTAACTTGGAGAACCAATGAGGCTTCCACTTGCTTTCTTTTAGCGACGTTTCTCTGCATGGATGTCTATGCACCGAGTATGTTCCTGGAGCACGTAGCGACCAGAGGAGAGCCATGGAATCCCTGAAGTCAAGACTACAGATTGAGTGCTTATTCAAAGGTGTTGGGAATTCTAGGTGAGTCTCTGGAAACTGCAGACAGTGCTTTTAACCAATGACTCATTTCTAAAGTCAAGTGTGATTTATTGGAGTGCCTTACAGGAATGAGCAGTTCCTGATAGAAGCACAAAAGGTGTCCTGACAGCTGTATCACCCTGTGAAGGGGATGGCTAAGGAAACTGCAAACCTGGGGGTCACTGTACAGCTTGCAGGGAGCTCACCTGACTGCAGTGGGATGTTTGTTTGTCATGCTACTCACTGACTCCTCCAGGCAGCTGGTCTTATCTGGTCCAAGCTGCTTGACTGGTGTCTGCTTCATGACTGGTCTAAGCATCTTTGTGCACCTCTTATCTAACAGTGTCTGCAGTCCTTGGAGATTATATATGCCTGAGGTAGGAGGGCACTAGTGAATCATGCCAATTTCTGAGACTTCCTGAAGTTATTAAGTTGGCTATTTCTGATCTTTGGGGCCTTCTCTACAGGACTGAATATTTCACCTCCTTCCTGTTCTTTTACCTCTTTTTAAATATCCTGTGTTGAAAGAGCATCATCCAGCACGATAGGACTTAGTATCAGAGGAAGCTGATGTGCAATATCCAGTTCTTGGCATAAACTCCAAGAACTTTCCATATTACTCACAAGTAATTGGAATTGCCCATAACTGCCCGTTATGTTTATAGCTGCTTTGTTCACAGTATCTAGGGTATGAAATCAACCTAGATGCCCATCAACTGAAGCATGCATGCTTGAATATGTGGACTCTAGTTTCAAACTTTTTGTTTTGTGTGTTCACGTAAGACTGCATGTAGAAGCCAGGAATCTAGAAATGGATCATTAGTTGAGTGATGTATACTGGGACAGAAGAGTTCAAATATGTAGTGGATTGGCAGGGAAGAGAAGGAGTGAGTGGGTGAAAGGTCAACGCAAATGAGATGTCCATAAAGATCATGCATTGGAACTCTATCATTTTGCAACACAAGTAAACAATATAGTAGCGTATAGTAGAACACATGCGATGGAAAAGAATTGGAGCTCTTCTAATGATTAACTAGGGATAGGGCAGGAAGAAAGGAGGAAGAGTGGATGGATTAAACAAAACGGAAGTATAAAGGTATGAAAAATCATGAAATCCCATTATATTACATATTAATAACAAGTATAATTTGAAGCAAATTGAGCAGATATATCTCACATGGGTAAATAAGCTACTCCCAGGCACCAAGGCTATTAAATGAAACTCTCTCTAGCCAGTATTAGATCTGCCTAGGAATTACAGACTATGGCAGCCCCGGGGCACTCCATACCTAACAGATCATTGCCAGTGCTCTCGCTTGGCCACCATAAGCACGTGGTGATGCTTACAACACCAAGCACTTTGGCTGGAATCTGAATATCGGAGAGCAGTGTTGACTTACTAGGAAACTTTCACTCTGGCTAGCTTTTGTAGCACTTAAAGGGTTTCTACAGGCTGCTGGCAGAGAAAAGATGTCGATGGTCATACTTATGACCTGCATCCCACAACACCAGTCTCCAAGCCAGGCTGTGTTTACTGGTGCAATACTGACACGGCTGTTAATGGGCACAATCAATCTGTTTCCTGATAGGAGTCGAGATCTGCTCCATAGAGGTACATTCATGTCTGATATTGTAAACATGGTTAAAAAACAAAAGGAGCTAGGAGATAGCTAAGTGGATAAAAGGCAAATCACTGGATGCTCTCCTAGAGGACAAAGGTTCAATTCTGGACACACACACACAGGAGGTTACAGCTGTCTTTAACTCCAACTTCAGGGGATCTGATGTCTCTTCAGCCAGAGGCACCAGGCATCATGTTGTGCAAAACACCCATAGCTGTTTAAAGCACAAAACCCAAACCAGCTTTTTATGCAATTACATTTGCAAAATTGTATTTTAACATAAATTCTCTGATATTTTCTAAGATTAAATCTTCCTTAAAGACTTTCCTAAGTTTTTGGTTTTTTGGTATTTTTTGAGACAAAGTTTTTCTGTGTAGCCCTGGCTTTCCTGGAACTTGCTCTGTGGACCATGCTGACCTCAGACTAAAAACTCAGATCCAACTGGCAGTGTCTCCCAAGTGCTGGGATTAAAGTTGTATACCACCATGCCTAGATACTTATGTTTATATTATGTATGCTGTTATGATTTGTAAGTAAAGACTGCTAGATAAATGCTCTGTCCCATAACTTAGATGGGTATTTATTTCTTCAGTATGAATTTTCTGAAGTGCTGTTAGAGTTGAACACCGAGAAAAAATTTGTTACATTCTTCACACATGTAGGGTCTCTTTAATTTGAACTCTCAGATGTCTTCTCAGATATGAATGCTTGATAAGGGCAGGTCAGTCATTCCATTGATTTGGTTTTCTCTCCAGTATGAACTCTCTGATGTCTTCTAAGATGTGAGTCCTGGATAAAGGATTTGTTTCATACCTCACATTTTTAAGGCTTCTTACCATTATGGATTATGGAATGTGTTTTAAAATGTGATAATTCAAGAAAGAACTTGCCACATTTTTGTATTTGCATAATTTCTCTAGAGAACGAGTTTTCTGATGCCTTCTGTATGGCATAGTGGTAAAGATCTGTCACATTCATTGCATTTGGTTTTTTTGTTTGTTTTGTTTTTTTTGTTTTTATTGGATATTCTGTGTATTTACATTTCAAATGTTATGCCCTTTCCCCCATCCTCATTCCCCCTCCACCTCCCCTTGCTTCCATTAAGGAAGCAACCACCCTCTCCACCTCAATGCCTTGGTGTTCTCCTACAGTGAAAAAATGAGCTATCACTGGACCAAAGGCCTCTTCTCCCATTGATGCCAGAGAATGCCATTCTCTGCTGCACATGTACCTGGAGCCATGGGTACCCATTGGTTAGTGTTTTAGTCCCTGGGAGCTCTAGAGGGCTTGGTTGGTTGATAATGTTCTTCCTATGGGTTTGAAAATCCTTTCAGCTTCTTCAGTCCTTTCTCTAGCTCTTTCACTGGGGTCCCGTGCTCACTCCGATGTTTAGTTGCAAGCATCCCCATCTATATCAGTATGGCTCTGGCAGAGCCTCTGAGGAGGCATCCATATCAGGCTTCTGCCAGTAAACACTTCTTGGAATCAGCATAGGACTTGGATTTGGTGGCTGTATATGGGATAGATCCTCAGGTGAGGCAGTCTCTGGATGATCTTTTCTTCAATCTCTGCTCCTCTCTTTGCTCCTGAATTTCCTCCTGGGAGTGTTTTGTTCTCCCTTCTAAGAAGGATTGAGGCATCCACCTTCTGGTCTTCTTACTTTTTAAGCTTAATAAGGTTTGTGAATTGTTTTTTGGGTATTCTGAGCTTTTGGGGATAGTGTCCCCTTATCAGTGAGTGCATAACTTGTGTGCTCCTTTGTGACTGGGTTACTTCACTCACGATGATAGTCTCTAGTTCCATCCATTTGCCTATGAATTTCATGACGTCAGTGTTTTTAACAGCTGAGTACACTTATATGTAAATGTACCACAATTTCTGTATCCGTTTCTCTGGTGAAGAACATCTGGGTTTTTTCCATCTTCTGGCTATTATCAATAAGGCTGCTATGAACATAGTGGAGCATGTATCCTTGTTATATGTTGGAAGGATTTTTTGGGTATATGCCCAGAAGTGGAATAGCTGGGTCTTCAGGTAGGACTATGTCCAATTTTCTGAGGAGCCACCAGACTGATTTTCAGAGTAGTTGTACCAGCTTACAACCCCACCAACAGAGGAGGAGTGTTCCTCTTTCTCCACATCCTTGCCAGCATCTGCTGTCACCTGAGGTTTTGATCTTGGCCAATCTGACTGGTGTGAGGTGGAATCTCAGGATTGTTTTGATTTGCATTTCCCTGATGACTAAGAATATTGAACATTTCTTTAGGTGCTTCTCAGCCATTCGATATTCCTCAGTTGAGAATACTTTTTTATCTCTGTCCCCCATTTTTAAATAGGATTATTTGATTTTCTGGAGTCTAATGTCTTGAGTTCTTTGTATATATTGGATATTCTCCCTCTGTTGGAAGTAGGATTGGCAAAGATCTTTTTCCATTCTGTTAATTGTAATATTGTCTTAATGACAGTGTTCTTTGCCTTATAGAAGCTTTACAGTTTTATGAGGTGCCATTTGTTGATTCTAGATCTTAAAGCATAAGCCATTGGTGTTCTGTTAAGGAAATTTCCCCCTGTGCCTATGTGTTATATGTGGGACTTTTGTTGTTCAGGAAAATTTACCCTTTGTCTATGTGTTCTAAGGTTTTCCCTACTTTCTCTTCCAATAGTTTCAGTGTACCTGGTTTAATGTGGAGATCTTTGATCCACTTGCACTTGAGCTTTGTACAAGGAGATAAGAAAGGGTCTATTTTCATTCTTCTGCATGCTGAGTGCCAGTTGGACCAACACCATTTGTTGAATAGGCTGTCCTTTTTCCATTCAATGTTAACAGCTCCTCTGTCAAAAATCAGGTGACCATATACGTGAGGGCTCATTTCTGGATCTTCTATTCTATTCCATTGATCCATGTGCCCATTTCTATACCAGTACCATGCAGTTTTCAGCACAATTGCCTTGTAATATAGCTTGAGGTCAGAGATAGTGATTCCCGCAGATGTTTTCTTGTTGTTGAGGATGGATTTTGCTATTCTAGGTCTTTTGTTATTCCAGATGAAATTGCACATTGCTCTTTCCAACTCAATGAAGAACTGGGTTGGAATTTTAATGGGGATTGCATTGAATCTGTAGATTGCTTTTGGTAAGATGGCCATTTTTAAAATGTTGATCCTTCCAATCCATGAGCATGGAAGATCTTTCCATTTTCTGAGATCTTCCTCGATTTCTTTCTTTAGAGGTTTGAAGTTCTTGTCATATAGGTCCTTCACTTGCTTAGTTAGAGTCACACCAAGGTATTTCATAGTTTTTGTGACTATTGTGAAGGGTATCTTTTCCCTAATTTCTTTCTCCACATGTTTGTCCTTTGAATATAGGAAGGCTACTGATTTGTTTAGTTAATTTTATATCTGGCCACTTTGCTGAACTTATTTATCAGCTGTAGGAGTTCTCTGGTGGAATTTGTGGGTTTGCTTAAATACACTATCATGTCATCTGCAAATAGTGATGTTTTTACTTCTCCCTTTCCAACTTGTATCCCTTTGATTTTCTTTTGCTGTCTAATTGCTCTGGCCAGGACTTCCAGTACTATGTTGAATAGGTAGGGGGAGAGTGGGCAGCCTTGTCAAGTCCCTGATTTTAGTGGGATTGCTTCAAGTTTCCCACCGTTAAGTTTGATGTTGGCTGTTGGTTTGCTGTATATAGCTTTTATTACGTTTAGATATGGGCCTTGGATTCCTATTCTTTCCAAGACTTTTAACATGAAGGGGTGTTGAATTTTGTCAAATGCTTTCTAAGCATCTTGTGAGATGACCATGTAGATTTTTTTCTTTGAGTTTGTTTATATGGTGGATTACATTGATGAATTTCCATATGTTAAACTATCCCTGCATGCCAGGGATGAAGCCTACTTGATCATGGTGAATGATCATTTTGATGTGTTCTTGGGTTCGGTTTGCAAGGATTTTGTTCAGTATTTTTGCATCAATGTTCATAAGTGAGATTGGTCTGAGGTTCTCTTTCCTTGTAGGGTCTCTGTGTGGTTTAGAAATGAGGTTTATTGTAGCCTCGAAAATGAGTTAGGTAGTTTTCCATCTGATTCTATTTTGTGGAATAGTTTGAAGAGTATTGGTATTATGTCGTAAATAAATGCCTGATAAAATTCTGCACTAAACCCATTTGAACCTGGGCTTTTTTTTTTTTTTTTTTTTTTTTTTTTTTTTTTTTTTTTTTTTTTGGTTGGGAGGCTTTTGGTGACTGCCTTTATTTCTTTAGGTGTTATGGTATTATTTGGATGGTTTGCCTGCTCCTGATTTAACTTTAGTACCTTGTATCTGTCTAGGAATTCATCCATTTCCTCCAGATTTTCCAGCTTTGTTGAAAATAGGCTTTTGTAGTAGGATCTGATGATATCTTGAATTTCCTCAGTTTCAGTTTTTATTTCTCCACTTTCCTTTCTGATTTTGTTAATTTGGATACTCTCTCTTTGCCCTCTAGTTAGTCTGGCTAAGGGTTTATCAATCTTGTTGATTTTCTCAAAGAGCCAGCTCTTGGTTTTGTTGATTCTTTCAATGGTTCTTTTTGTTCTTTTGTTTCTTTTGATTTCTGCCCTAAGTTTGATTATTTCTTGCCATCTACTTCTCTTAGGTGTATCTGTTTCCTTTTGTTCTAGAGCTTTAAGCTGTGCTGTCAAGTTGCTGATGTATGCTTTCTCCAGTTTCTTTTTGGAAGCACTCAGAGCTATGAGTTTTCCTCTCAGTACTTCTTTCATTGCATCCCATAGGTTTGGGTATGTTGTGTTTTCGTTTTCATTGAAATCTAGAAAATCCTTGATTTCTTTCTTTATTTCTTCTTTGATCCTGCTATTGTTTAACAGAGAGTTGTTTAGTTTCCATGTGTATGTGGGCTTTTTGTTGTCTTTGCTGTTGTTAAAGACCAGCCTTAGACCATGGTGATCTGAGAGGATGCATGGGAGTATTTCAATTTTCTTATATCTATTGAGGCTTGTTTTGTGACCAATTATGTGGTCAATTTTTGAGAGGGTGCCATGAGGTGCTGAGAAGAAGGTGTATTTTTTTTTTTAGGATGATATGTTCTGTAGATATCTATTAATTTCAGTTGGTTCATAGTCTTTGCAAGTTTTACAGTGTCATTGTTCAGTTTCTGTTTCCATAATCTGTCCATTGGTGAGAGTGGGGTATTAAAGTCTCCCACTATTATTGTGTGGGGTGAAATGTATATTTTGAGCTTTAGTAGGGTTTCTTTTATGAATATGGGTGCTTTTGTATTTGGAGCATATATGTTAAGGATTGAGTGTTCCTCCTGACAGATTTCCCCTGTAATGAGTAAAAAGTGTCCTTCCTTATCTTTTTTGATAACTTTTGGTTGGAAATTTACTTTATTTGATATTAGAATAGCCACTCCAGCTTGCTTCTTGGTGCCGTTTGCTTGGAAGTTTTTTTTTCCCAATCTTTTACTCTGAGATAGTATCTGTCTCTGAGATGAGTTTCCTGTATGCAGCAAAATGCTGGGTTTTGTTTATGTATTCAGTTTGATAGCCTATATCTTTTTATTGGGGATTTGAGTCTATTTATGTTAATAGATATCAAGGAATAGTGGTTGCTGTTTCCTGCTATTATTGCTTTTGTAGTTTGAATTGCGCCTGTGTCTCTTTCTCTTTTTGGTTTTCTTGCTTAGGAGTTTTCTTGTTTTTACTAGGATGCAGTTCCCCTCATTGTATTGGGTTTTCTACCTATAATTCATTGTAGTGCTGGGTTTGTAGTCAGATATTGTGTAAATTTAGTTTTGTGTTGGAATATTTTCATCTCTCCATCTATGGTGATTGAGAGTTTTGCTGGATATAGCAGCTTGGGCTGACACTTGTGCTCTCTTAGGGTGTGTATGATGTCTGTCCAGGCTCTTCTAGCTTACATAGTCTCTGCTGTGAAGTCGGGTGTGAGTGATTCTGATTGGTCTGCCTTTATATGTTACACGACCTTTTTCGCTTAGTGCTTTTAGTATTCTTTCTTCAGGCACTTGACGTTTTGACTATTATGTGTTGGGAGGAATTTCTTTTCTGGTCTAACCTATAGGGAATTCTGTAGGCTTCTTTTATATTCGTGGTCATCTCATTCTTAAGGGTAGGGAAGTTTTCTTCTATGATTTCGTTGAAGATATTTACTGTGCCTCTTAGTTGATATTCTTTGCCCTCTTCTATTCCTAATATCCTTAGGGTTGGTATTCTCATTGTGTCCTGGATCTCCTTGACATTTTGGGTTAGGAGCTTTTTGGTTTTTTATCTTCTCTGACTGCTTTGTGTATGTTTTCAATGTTGTCTTGCCCCCGAGATTCTCTCTTCCATCTCTTGTAGTCTGCTGGAAATGCTTGCATCTGTGACTCACGATTTCTTTTTTAGGTTTTCTACCTCTAGGGTTGTGTCTTTTAGTGTTTTCTTCATGGTATCTATTTCCGTTTAAAATTTCTTCTTCCATTCCTTCATCTCTTTGGTTCTGTTTTCCTCTGGTTCTTTGAGCTTTTTGAGTGTTTGTCTTGTTTCCTCTTTAAAAGCTTCTAATTCTTTATGCTTTTCTTCCAGTTCTTGTTTAAGGATCTCTATCATTATCTTGAGGTATGATTTCGGGTCTGAGTCTTCTTTTTCTCAAGTATTTGGCATTCTGCTCTTAGCTGTGATGGGAGACCTGGGTTCCGGTGTTGTCAGGTTGTCTTGGTTTCTCTGGGGTACTGCCTCTTTCCATTTTGTTGTCTGTGTTTATACGTGTTCTTGTTGTCAGTGATTGGTTCTCGCCTCTCCCTTGTACCTGGCCTGTGTACCTGGATCTCCGCTGTTCCTGGTGGCGGATGGTCTCCAGAGTATATTTCAAATACATGTCTATGTTTAAATATATTTCTCAGATAAAAATAATCAAGGTGTTTATTCAATTTCCAGGTTCACAGCATTTGTACATATTAATGCAAAAAAGTACTGTTCAAAATTCTTCTTTAGATTAAAGGTTATGAAAATGTAGGAATATATATGTATATATATATATATATATATATATTCTTTTTTAAATAAAAAACCTTATGAGATCTTCAAAAATAATGCATGGGAAGCAAGTACTTTGCCAGATATTCAGTGCTCTAGATCATTTTAGACTGAAATAGTTTGAAGGGGAAACTGGAAGAAATAGATAGAGTGGAAGCTACAGTTAGGATATACTATATGAGAAAACAATCCATTTCAATAAAGGAAAAATAAAAAATGACACGTGTAGACCTAGTTTATGCTACTGTGCTGCTGCATGCATTTTGGAAAACAAAGTGTTAATGATACCTGTAAATGAACAATTGAAAGAAAAAACAAACATCATGAAAATCTCTATTCAATTATCAAACTTTTCAGAGTCCCCTGTTGTTTTAAAAACAGCTTGACAGAGTCTACAACCCATTACGTTATTATATACAATGGACAAGTCAGGTATTTTAAGTGAAATATTCTGATCCACAGACACCAGGTTGCTATAATTCTCCATCACATCAATGTACAGAGCACTCTGAGCACAGCTGAGGCATTCCCACTCCTCTGGAGGGAAGTCCAAAGCCACATCCCAGAATATCAACAGACCCTGAATAAAAAAATACAGTTTAAAAACACGCTGCCTTACAGTCTCTGGATTGGTCAATTTCAGTATTCGAACCTTTGTAGTTGTTTGTTTGCAGATTTCTTTTATATTAAAGTTGAAAAAATTACCAGGAGCAGAAAATTAAAGGCTTGGTTTAAAATTAAAATTAAAGTTCATGGTTTAAAATATAATATTTCCAGAAAAGTAATGGACATGACCACTGACCTGGAATATATTTCCTGAAGAATTAGCCATTTCCCAGAGTTTCTATTCTTTGAGTTTTTCTTTCAATAAAGATGAATAGATGACGTGCTGCCCATGCATATGAAAGAATCAAAAAGAAAAGGCAGAAACTAATGAATACTGTTAAAGAACAATGCCAAACACACAAAAAGGCCCAACAGAGCAAGAAAATTCTTCCGGGTATCTAGTTAATGATAGGAAAGCTGGGAGAGCATGAAGTAAAAGTTTGGATAGAAAAGCACCATCAACAATATTAGTATGCCCACAAAAATACTCTTTTAAAATAATCTAGACATAAGTGCATTTGGAGGTAGTCATAATTAACACAATTCACCTCCCTAAAACATCACAGTACATAATAAATTGAAACAAATTATATACTGGATAATCAGAGGAATTATGAAGAAGAACATGAAGAATAATACATTTTATGTGAAGAATAGAGAAGACAGGAAAAGTGAGAAGTAATCATCCATACTCAACACAGCAAACCAGTAACTCTCATGGTAGAGAAAAAAGAATACTACCATTAATCCAACCAGAAGCAACGTAAAAAAAAACAACAACAACAAAAGAAAACCCAAAAAACAAAAAACAAAAAAAAAAATCATATGGATTAAAAAAAACCTTTTTGAACTTTATTTTAAAAAACAAAGATAAATGTACAGATTTTTAAGCATTTTTGCATAAAAGTATACAAATACATTTTTATAAGGTTGTAATTAAGTATTTGTGGGTACATATAACATACACATATGTATATATGTAACAATAATATAGGAAAAGAGGTTATTAATTTGAGGAGATAGGAGAGAAACTGGGAGGGGCTGTAGGAAGGAAAGAGGGATGTGATACAGTTCTATTTTAATTAAAATATTTTCTTTTTTTTCTTTTTATTTCTGATCTTCACACAGTCTGTGGGTTGTTTCTGGGATGTTCAGAGCTTTCTGGGGTTAGTGTTCAGAGCTTTCTGGGGTTAGTATCCCATAAAAAAAGAAGTAATAATGAACTCTAAATATAGGTACATCCATAAATTTATGAAGTGATTATACATATAAATAACAATAGTATTATCCAGTCACATGACTTAGCATAGAAATAATTAATGGACACCCAAAACACATGAGTAGAATGGACATAATTTTAATTTAAAAGTTTCAAAGTGCTCAGAAATTTTAGAAGGGAGGGCTGAAATATTCATTTTGGACTTGTAAATATGTGTGCTTAAATATAACAATAACTACTGAAGGAATATAATATATCAATTCCAAAACAATAGAAAGCTTAAACATGAAATTAAACAATAAAAAGTAAAAAGATTTGTTCAGAAAATAAAGGAAGAAAACAAAGAACAAGGTAAAATTTATGGTGTATATTGGTAACAACAGTAAGTTCATACATTTGAGCTAGCCACCATAAATGTAAGTCGACTTAATGTATTAGGAATTGGAAGATTATAATACTAAAAGCAATTAAATACATCTCATATGAAATAAGGGTACACTTGCAATAGAAGTTTATATTGAAAGCTTTAAATAAAATTGGAAAGTGTATGATAAATATTAAAATGTGGATGTATTATTTTTATTTCCTCTTTGTATTGAAAAATGATTATTTTATCATATCATATTTTATCATGCTTTTATTTTCCCCTCTCTACTGCTCCCATTTTCTCACAACCCTCCTTCCCATCTATCTTCTAAGAGATAACAACAAAACAAAACAATATTAAACACAGTAAATTAAAGTAAAAGCCACACATGCACCACAATGTTCATAGCAGCTCTATTTATAATAGCCAGAAGCTGGAAAGAACCCAGATGTCCTTCAGAAGATGAATGGATACAAAAATTGTGGTACATTTACACAATGGAGTACTACTCAGCTATCAGA
Organism: Micromys minutus; assembly: GCF_963924665.1. NCBI lineage: Eukaryota > Metazoa > Chordata > Mammalia > Rodentia > Muridae > Micromys > Micromys minutus. The sequence goes on from NC_137967.1 coordinate 26,086,635, forward strand.
AACAATGACTTAATGAAATTCTTAAGAAAATGGTTGCATCTAGATAATATCATCCTGAGTGAGATAACCCAGTCACAAAGAACAGACATATTATGCAGTCACTGATAATGGGATACTAACCCCAGAAAACTCTGAACACCCCAGAAACAACTCACAGATTGTGTGAAGTTCAAGAAAAAGAAAAAGAAAAGAAAAAACCATGATGTTTACTCCTTACACACCAAGAAAACTTTGACTAATTCCAGGTTACATCCTGTTTTACATGTACTTTATGCTCATTGTAACTAATAAGATCTTAATGCACACTATCAAACCTTAAAAAAAAAAAAGCCAAGCAATGACAAAAATGCATTCGTATACTTTTATGCAAAAATGCTTAAAATTTGTACATTTATCTTTGTTTTTTTTTAAAAACAAAGTTCTTCAATAAAAAAATGAAAAAAAAAAAAAAAACCCTAAGAACAAAATAACAATGTAGCCAATCTGTAAACCTAAATGGAAATCCTCAGATCAATAAACAAATCCATAAGTTAAATAAATCTAGCACATACCGCAGAAATTTCACTCCATGGCATAAGCTCAAAGGGTTCAACATAATACTATGTAAACACATGTTCACCCACATTCCTTTCTGCTACATTCACAATATATTCCCAATAGCTTCAAAAGGGAAAGAACATCCTTTATCTAACAAGTAGATAATAAAAATGAGGTGCATATACTATATGGAATAGTATTTAGCTGTAAAGAATATTGACATTATGAGCTTTTCAGGTAAATAGGTGGACGTAGAAAAGAACATACTGGGTGCAGATACAGAAAGACAGACATTGCGTGCTCACTCTCGTAGAAAGTTCTTAGTTCCAGATCTTCAGATCTGTGTACATAACCTGGAGTAAATACAGTAACCCAAGAAAGCAAAAAGAGACCACTGGGATGCATGGGTGCAGGGTAGGGTGCGAGCAATAAAGAAGAGTAATAACAAAGAAAAACTGATTTGAAGAAAAAAAAGGGTTTTAATTATGGAGACAGAACAGATAGAAACACAAAACCAGGAGTTTAAAATAACAGTAAAACATTTGAACAGTCATAATGAGTCATACTTTTATCCGTCTAGCAAAAACAATTCTACAATACATATAAGTTTGTATATGCACAGACATTTAATGTGTAAAGAATAATTTCACATCTTGATGATGTTCCTTAAAAAAGCCGTAACTTTTATACCAAAACCACAAACATAAGAAATGGAAGTCGTGGTCTGAAGTAGTTGGACAAATATCCAAGAGATAAGAAAAAATGACAGGCTTTTTCCAACCTAAACCAGCAGAGAATCTGGGGCACAAGCCTGGTGAGGTTGCACCATGAATATCCAGAGTGCTGAGAGCACTTGGTGGTGCTTACGGAAAAGGGTCTTTCCGGCCCACAGTGAGGGCCAGGAATTGGGATCTGCCCAGAAAGGATGTGCTTGCCGACCAAACTCTCACCTCTTTTCCACCAGGACCAGCAGAGAGCCTGGGTCACAGGCCTGGCAAGGGCATGCCATGAATAACCAGAGTGCAGAGAATGAGATAACCATTAGCATAAGAAAAGCCTACAGAACTCCAAATAGATTGGACCAAAAAAAAAAAAAAAAAAAATTCTTCCTAACACATAACAGTCAAAACACCAAGTGTATAAAACAAAGAAAGAATACTAAAAGCAATAAGGGAAAAAGGACAAGTAGCATACAAAGGCAGACCAATCAGAATTACACCCGACTTCTCAACAGAGACTATAAAAGCTAGAAGATCCTGGACAGACATCATACAGATGCCAAGAGAACACAAATGCCAGCCCAGGTTATTACATCCAGCAAAACTCTCAATCACCATAGATGGAGAGACAAAGATGTTCCAGGACAAAACTAAATTTACACAATATCTGAACAAAAATCCAGCCCTACAAAGAATAATTGATGGAAAATCCAACATAAGAACCCTAGAATAAGGGGGAAAAACACTAAGCAAGAAAACTGAAAGAAGAAAGAAAAACAGACATAATTCTACTTCTAACAACAAAAATAACAAGAAACAAAAACTATTATTCCTTAATATCTGTTAACATAAATGGACTCAATTCACCAATGAGGAGACAGAGACTATCATATGGGATATATAAACAGAATGCAGCACTTTGGTGCATACATTCATCTCAGAAACAAAGACAGACACTACCTAAGAGTGCAAGTCTGGAAAAAAACTTCCAAGAAAATGGCCCCAAGAAACAAGCTGGAGTAGCCATTCTAATATCTAATATTGAATAAAATAGATTTTCAACCAAAAGTTATCAGAAAAGATAAGGAAGGACACTTTTTACTCATTACAGGAAAAAATCTATCAGAATGAACTCTCAATCCTAAACATATATGCTACAAATACAAGAGCACCCATATTCATAAAGGAAACCCTAAAAGCTCAAAACATATATTGTACCACACACAATAATAGTGGGAGACTTCAATACCCCCACACTCATCAATGAAGAGATCGTGGAAGCAGAAACTGAACACAGACACAGTGAACCTAGCAGAGGTTATGAACCATATGGAATTAACAGACACCTACAGAACATTTTATCCCAAAACAAAAGAATACACCTTCATCTCAGCACCTCATGGCACATTTTCCAAAAATTGACCATATAATTGGCCACAAAACAAGCCTGAACATATAGAAGATCTAAATTCTTCCATGCATCCTATCAGATAACCATGGACTAAGGTTGGTCTTTAATAACAAAAGACAACAAAAAGCCCAAATATACATGGAAGCTGAAAAATGCGCTTCTCAACAATAACATGGTCAGAGAAGAAATAAAAAAAAAAAATTAAGGATTTTCTAGAATTTAATGAAAATGAAAGCACAACATACCCAAACCTATGGGATGCAATGCAAGCAGTACTGAGAGAAATACTAATAGCTCTGAGTGCCTCCAAAAAGAAACTGGAGAGAGCATACACTAGCAACTTGACAGCACAATGAAAGCTCTAGAATAAAAAGAAGCAGATACACCCAAGAGGAGTAGATGGCAGTAAATAATTAAACTCAGAGCATAAATCAACCAAGTAAAAACAAAACCAAGAGCTGGCTCTTTGAGAAAATCAACAACATCTATAAACCCTTAGCCAGAATACCTAGAGGGCACAGAGAGAGTATCCAAATTAACAAAATCAGAAATGAAAGGGGAGACATAACAACAGAAACTGAGGAAATTCAAGAAATCATAATATCCTACTACAAAAGCCTATACTCAACAAAACTGGAAAGTCTGGAGGAAATGGATAAATTTCTAGACAGATACCAAATACCAAAGTTAAATCAGGATCAGATAAACCATTTAAACAATCCCATAACACCAAAAGAAATAGAAGCAGTCATCAAAAGCCTCCCAAATAAAAGAAGCCCAGGACCAGATGGATTCAATGCAGTATTCTATCAGACATTTATTGATGACCTAATACCAATACTCTCCAAACTATTCTACAAAATAGAGTCAGATGGAACACTTTTTTCAAGGCTATAATTATTCTCATTCCTAAACCACACAAAAACCCTACAAAAAAAGAGAACTTCGGACAAATCTCCCTTATGAACATTGATAAAAAATACTCAAAAATTTTTTTGCAAATCGAATAAAACATCACATCAAAACAATTATTCGCCATGATCAAGTAGGCTTCATCCCTGGGATGCAGGGATGGTTTAATATATGAAAATCCATCAACATAATCTGACATATAAATAAATTAAAAAAAAAAAACATGATCATCTCACTAGATGCTGAGAAAGCATTTGACAAAATCCAACACCCTTCACAATAAAAGTCATGGAAAGAGCAGATATCCAAGACCAGTTCCTAAACATAATAAAAGTAATATACAGCATACCAATAGCCAACATCAAATTAAATGGTGAGAAACTTAAAGCAATCCAACTAAAATCAGGAACCAGACAAGGTTGCCCACTCTCTCCCTACCAATTCAACATAGTCCTGGAAGTCCTGGCCTGAGCAATTAAACAGCAAAAGGAAGTCAAAGAGATACAAATCGGAAAAAAAGAAGTCAAAATATCACTATTTGCAGATGACATGATAGTATACTTAAGTGACCCCAAAAGTTCCACCAAAGAACTTTTACAGTTGATAAAAACTTCAGCAAAGTGGTGGGATATAAATTATCTCAAACAAATCAGTATCCTTCCTCTACTCAAAGGATAAATATGCTCAGAAAGAAATTATGGAAAAGATACCCTTCACAATAGTCACAAATAATATGAAATACCTTGATGTGCCCCTGTAAGCATGTGAAGAATCTGTATGACAAGAACTTCAAATCTCTGAAGAAGGAAATTGAAAAAGATCTCAGAAGATGGAAAGATCTCCCATGCTCATGGATTGAAAGGTTGAACACTGTAAAAATGGCTGTCTTACCAAAAGCAATCTCCAGATTCAATGCAATCCCCATCAAAATTCCTACCCAATTTTTCATAAAGTTGGAAAGAGCAACTTGCAAATTCATCTTGAATAACAAAGAACCTAGAATGGCAAAATCTATTCTCAACAACAAGAAAATTTCTGCAAGAATCACCATCCCTGACCTCAAGCTATATTACAAAGTAATTGTGTTAAAAATGACATGGTACTAGTACTGAGATAGGCAGGTAGATCAATGGAAGAGAACAGAACATCCAGAAATGAACTCTCACACATATGATCACTTGATCTTTGACAAAGAAGCTGAAAACATTAAATGGAAAAAGGACATCCTCTTCGACAAATGGTGTTGGCTCAACTGCCAGTCAGCATGCAGAAGAATATAAATAGGTCCTTTCTTATCTCCTTGTACAATTCTCAAGTGCAAGTGGATCAAAGATCACCATATAAAACTAGGTACACTTAAACTATTAGAAGAGAAAGTGGGGAAAACCTTAGAACACATAGGCATAGAGGAAATTTTCAAAACACCAATGGCTTGTGTTCTAAGATTAAGAATCTATAAATGAGACTTCTTGAGACTGCAAATTTTCTGTAAGGCTAAGGACACTGTCAAGTAAACAAAATGGCACTCAACAGATTAGAAAAAGATCTTTACCAATACCACATCTGATAGAGGTCTAATATACAATATATACAAACAAGTTAGACCCCAGAGAATCAAACAATTCTATTTAAAAATGGGATAGAGAGATAAACAAATAATTCTCAATTTAGGAATATCGAATGACTGAGAAGCACCTAAGGAAATGCTCAAAATCCATAGTCATCAGGGAAATGCAAGTCAAAAAAACCCTGAGACTCCACCTCACACCAGTCAGAATGGCTAAGATCAAAAACTCAGATGACAGCAGATGCTGGCAAGGATGCAGAGAAAGAGGAACACTACTCCACTGTTGGTGAGGTTGTAAACTGATACAACCACTCTGGAAATCAGTCTGGTGGTTCCTCAGAAAATTGGACATAGTCCTACCTGAAGACCCAGTTATTCCACTTCTGGGCATATACCCCAAAGATGCTTCAACCTATAATAAGGACACATGCTCCACCACGTTTATAGCAGCCTTATTTATAATAGCCAGAAGCTGGAAAGAACCCAGATGTCCTTCGGTAGATGAATGGATAAAGAATTGTGGTATATTTACACAATTGAGTACTACTCAGCTATTAGAAACAATGACTTTATGAAATTCCTAGGCAAATGAATGGATCTAGAGAATAGATCCTGAGTGAGGTACCCCAGTCACAAAAGAACAGACATAATATGTAGTCACTGGTAATTGGATACTAGCTTCAGAAAGCTCTGAATACCCAAGGAACAACTCACAGACCATATGAAGCTCAAAAAAAGAAGAAGAAAAGAAAAACAAAGAAAGAAAAGAAAAGAAGAAAGTCTAAGAAGTGGAAACCTTAGCACTTCTTAGGAAATAAAAGTGTATAGCACCCTCTCAGAGTGGGGCACACCTAGACCTTAAATCATTATTAATTCAAGAGCTAAGAAGGTAGCCTTACGGCAATCTTTGGTATTTAAATGTCATTATGTTTAATTTTTACACGCTAAGAAAACTTTGAGTATTCCATGTTACATTTTGTTTTACATGTACTTTATGCTAGTTGTAACTAGTAAGATTTCAATGCATATTATCAAACCTTTAAACAAATCTAGTATTGACAAATATTTATTCATATAGTTTTATGCCAAAATACTTTTAAACAATCTGTACATGTATCTCTGTTTTTTTAAATAAAGTTGAAAAACAAAAACAAAAGAGACTCAAAAAAAAAAAAAAAAAAAAGAGAGAGACTCAAAAAACATTATAAGGTATCACTGTTGCCCACGGTTGCCTCCTAGATGTAGCAAGTGAGTCCGTACTACTGAAAGAGCTGTGCACTCGGACACGAATGCCACATGATTCAAGATGTATCTGACATCAAAGCCTTCACCCCGGGGACTAGCTTTCATAGTAGGAGAAAACAACATGGTACTCCATCCAACTGAGGGAGCCAACCAACAGTCCTACCCAGCTATGGCACCTATGAGCCAGAGCAATGGCCAACTGAGCGTGCAAGAGCGGCCCACATAGTTTAATGACAACTAATGGCTTCTTTCTCATTAGATTTAGGACTGTCCAACAAGAGGGAAATTAATCCTGACACTGGAAACCTAGTCAGATTCCCTAGGGTTAGTGAAGTCAAGGATCTTGGAAGAGAACCTACAAACACTAGAACTGCATTCTAAATATTTCCCCTTATTCCCACTGATAAATGAAGTTGTAACTCCTCGTTAAGAAAGTTAATTTTGCAATCATGAAGATTATTACAGAAAACCACAATCAGTCAGAATGCAGACTTGTGATGCTCATCCCAATTGACACATAAGCAACACAACAGCAGTAAGGTCAGGGATTACTAAGAAAGAGTGAGCAGGAATATTGTAAGAGCAGAAGAAATAGAAGGTTTGCTGTGATGTTGTATCTCTTAGAAATGTCAATGAAACTACAGGAATAAAATCTTACAAACATGGTACCTGAACAAAGACAACACCAAGAGACATGCTAATGAAGAAGGGAGAAAGCTTAATGGGCCTCTCAACCCTTGTCAAACACTAAAGAATTCTGAGAGCTGGAGAAAGTGTCTTCAGTAGAATACACCATATATTTATCAAAAAGAAATGTTTATCTATACTGAAAACATACAGATTGAGTAGGCTGTGTTTTTTGTTAGGTATACATGCACACACACAAACAACAGCAGTGAAATAAAAACTGTTAACAAATAATAAAATGAGCCAGGAGGTAGTGGTACATGTCTTTATTATGAGCACTTTTGTCATCGGTAGGCAGATTCCTGAGTTTGAGGCCAGTATGGTCTATAGAGTGATTTCCAGGGAAACCATGAGTACCCAGAAAAATCCTACCTTGAAAAACAAAAACAACTAAAAGATAATAAATTCCTGTGTAAAGTCAAGATTTAAGATCATCTATGTTAAAAAAAATAAAGGACTAGAATGGCTTTATAATATTGATGATTAGACTTAATAAGAGGCTAGGTAGATGATGCAATGGTTATAAACACCTATTGTTCTGAGAAACAAAAGTTCAGTTCCCAAAAACTGCAATATGGATCCAAACTCTCCACAACTACAATTCTATAGTGCAAAGGACATGTAGTCATTCATGCAAACAAACAAAACACTTGTTTTATAAAATATGTAAATGTAAATAAAAGTCAGGAAAGAGAAAGATTAGATAAATGATAGATAGATGATAGATAGATAAATAGATAGATAGATAAATAGATAGATAGATAGATAGATAGATAGATAGATAGATAGATGATAGATAGAAAACAAAACACAGACTCCTTAAATAAACTTATTTATGCTGATGAAAGGCCTCTACATAAGAATGTGGTTGAGAGAAATGAAGGTTTGTAAAATGAAAAATTGCTGAGGGAACTAAGGATGATGTAAACTAGAACATGCTAAGATGAATGGGAATAAAATATTTTGAAATATGTATTTCTGAAAGTGGTTTATACTGTCAGTTGAAACTACATAACATTTAATATCCCACTATCTACCTCACAAAAATAGTAAAAAATTAATTCAGAATTTATATTGATGCACATATTCCATAGGTAAAGAACTCTAAGAAAATATTGCAATGTTCAAGCTATTCCAGTGTGACTCCTGATCAGTCCAGTGCAACAGAAGCAGATCTAGAATCTGCCCAGTAGCAATGACTAACCATCGTAATAGTCATAGCAATAACTGTCACCAAAATACCACAAACGTGTTGCAGACTAGACAGCCTCTTCAAACAGCAGTATTGTGAAAATTATTTCTTTGCATATAAAGAATGAAACTGGATTCAAGTCTCTCATACCATAGAAGGAATCACAGACCTTCATGTGTCATCTGAAACAGTGAATCCTGTAGGGTAACAGAAAGGGGACACTTGGTATAAGAGAGGTAACTGAAAAATGATAGCATCAAATTCAAAACACCATGGAAAAAACAATAATTAAAAGTATGAAGAGGCACCCTACATGGCAAATATAATTCTTAGCTATAAATCTATAGTGTAATGAATAGAAACACAGAATCTGTCAATAAACTACAAAGGAAGAAAATTATAATCTAATCAATAAGCAAATGAATTGAATACACTACATTCAATAGCAGTTGAAATGGCCAATATGTACAGATTAAAAAGTTCTCCATTGTAAGCCATGGAATACTGTATAGAGACTTTATTTCTGCTAGAAAGTGTCCACAATCTTAGGACATCAAGTCTCTGTGAGGCTTTGTGCATCCTCTCCCACTGAAGGCAACCCAGCTAGAGCATATCTTACATACAGGCAATAGCTTTTGGGATAACCCCAGCTCCAGTTGCTCAAGAGCCACATGAAGACCAAGCTGAACATCTGCTACATATGTGCAGTGAGGTCTGGGTCTAATCTGTGTATGTTCTTTATTTGGTGGTTCAGTCTCTGAGTGCCTCAAGGGTCCAGGTAGGTTGGTCTTCCTGTGGAGTTCCTGCTTCCTTCTGGCCTGCATCCTTCCTTCTATTGTTCCATAAGAGAGCTCTAGTGCCATTCATGATTTGGCTGTGGGTGTCTGCATCTGTCTTGACTCAGGTGCTGGGTGGATCCTGTCCACCCAGTCATACTAGCTAGCCTCTTATCTGTAAGTATAACAGTATTATTAATAGTGGCAGGTTACTTGCCCATAGGATGAGTCTCAATTTGGGCTGATTATTGCTTAGCCATTCTTTCAGTCTCTGCTACATTCCCTGTCCCTGCCTTTTTTGTAGACAGGATAAATTTGGGGTAGAAAGTTTTGTAGGTGGATTGGTATCTCTATTGCTCCACTGAGGTTCCTGCCTGCCTATAGGAAGTAACCATTTTGGGTTCTATATTCCCAATGCTGTTAGTCTTCCCATTGATTTTGGGTGCCTCCCTCATCCCTGTATCATCGTGGGAATACCCCCACTTCCCACCCCCATCAGTTGCAGACTTCCATTCATTCTCATGGCCATCTGTCCTGTCCCTCGAAACACCTGATTCGAAAACTCATTTCCCCCCCTTCCCCTCTCCCACCTGGTTTCCTCCATCCATCTGCCTCTTAATAACTATTTTATTCCTCCTTCTAAGATTCAAGCATGCTCACTTATGCCTTCCTTCTTTTTTAGCTTCTTGGGGTTTGTAGCATGTAGCATGGGTGTCCTGTATTTTATGACTAGCACCCACTTATAGGTGAGTACATACCATGCATGTCTTTTTGGGACTGAATTACCTCACTCAGGATTGATATTCTCAAGTTCCATCCATTTGCCTACCAAACTCATTTGTCTTTGTTTTTAACAGCTGAATAGTATTCCATTCTGTAGATGTACCCACACTGTTTTCTTAATCCCAAGTCCATATTCCTCTGAACAAAGCCATGGTCAGGCCTATCTCAACAATGCCCCGGTTCCTGGAACCACTTCTGTCTTAGTTAGGGTTTTATTGCTCTGTACAGACACCATCACCAAGGCAACTCTTACAAAGGCAAAGATTTAATTGGGCCTGGCTTACATCTTCAGAGGGCTAGTTAATTATCTTCATGGCAAGAGGCATGCTATCCTGGAGGCAGAAGGCCAGGAGGAGACTATCATCAAAAGGAATCAGGAGACTGTCTTTTGCACTGGGCAGAACCTCAGAGACTTCATAGCCCACCTCCACAGTTACACACTTCCTCCAAGAAGGCCACACCTTCCAATAGAGCCACTCCCTACAGCTGTGCATTTAAACACACGAATCTCTGGAAAGTACATCTATTCAAACTACCACACTAGGCCTAGAATCAATACAGATATCCATCAACTGACACATGGAAAATTAAAATGTGATATGTATCTATAAAACCTGACATATTACTCAGTTGTGAATAAAAATAAAAGCTTGATATCTGGATATAAAGTAGGTAACTAGAAATTATGAGTCTGACTCCTGGTCCCTAACACTCACACAGCATGTTTGCTCTTATATGTGGGTCTTAGCTTCAGAGTTTGTGTTTATTCAAGTAAGACTGCATGTAGAAGCTAGAAACAGACCAGTAGAAGGGAGATGCAGAAAGCAAGAATGGATAGTGGGTTATGGGTGATATAAAATTAGAGAGTGGGGATATTGGGAAGAATCATTCAAATATGTAATGGAGTCGTGGGGAGGAGCTCTTGAAAGCTCAACAGAAATGAGATGCCTATAGGCAACCTGTCTAGTGACTGGATTTGAGGCCTGCCAATAGAGAGGAATTCATAATATAGATAAATCAGGACTAGGAAAATGTAGGTCCAAGGACAGAACTTACTGACATTTTATTAGTGATCATGCTGTTCATTTTCCATCTAAATACTTAGGTCCAGTTTACACAACTCTCCAGCTTGGTGAAAGCAGGTGGTAGATAATGCAGAAACTCACAACTCTTCAGAAGGTTCCAAGAACAAGCAACTGTGTAAGATTTGAGCAATTACCATTTCACAGTGGTTGATGAGGGTCCCAGAGTTTCTTTTACCTCATTGACTGTGGACTGGCTGTTAATGGCAACTATATGATTTTAAATTTGAATATTAGCTAATACTTTTGAATTTTTCTTCAGTAGTGCAAAATGAATTTCTGTGTGTGTGCCCTCAGAGATTTTTCTTGAGGCAACTGATCTTGAACTCAGAGATCCACTTGCTTCTGCCAGCAGGGTGCTGGGAATACAGGCCTGCACAGAGTCCAGAACCCTTGCCGATTTCTGAGTTCTGTGTAAGCATGCCCATGATGCTACATGCACAGCTTACACATCTCTTTATAGTTTCTTACCTTCTTGCTAATTGTAAGGCTTGATTCTAGTATAAAGATTTTAAGGTGAATGAAAGATGAGACTTTATTAGAGGTTTTTTTTTTTGTTTTCTTTCTCTATGATGAATTTGTTTTCCTGTCAGCAATTTCAGCACTAAGTAAAAGCTTTGTGAAATTCAATACATACGGGGGTGTGGGGGTGTGTAATTCCCAATGAAGAGCAAGACATGGAAACTACATATGGTATAACTTTACATGACTTCTCAAAAATATGAATGTTGTGATATACAGCACATTTTTGTTTGTTTGTTTGTTTTTGTCACATTTAATGTTAACTACATTTTGCCATTATTATTATTTTTTGAGACAGGGTTTAAGTAGTTCTGGCTGTCCTTGAATTATCAGGACAACATTGACTTCACATGTATCTTCTTGCCTTTGTTTACTGAGTGCTGGAATTAAATGGTGTGCACAAAGTTGCATGGAATTAATTTCATTATGAAATTTTGGATTACAAGATGTTTTAATTGCCACTCTGCCCAGGGAGTAGAGAGATAGCTTAGTAGGTAAAAGCAAGGTCTGCTCTTTTAGAGGACTGGGGATCAATTCCCCAAAACACACACAGACACAGTGTCATTAACTCCACCTTCGGGGATCTCTTGCCAGCTTCTGGCCTCCATGGGCACTATGCATACATGTAATGCAGTGATACAAGTACAAAAGCACACATACACTACACACAAACACACACAGAAAGAGAGAGGGGAGGAGGAACTTTTCACACAATAACATTTGCAAAATTTTAACTCAAACTCTGGTATTTTCTAAGATTGAAAACTTCATTGAAAGCTTTCACAAGTTTCTCATCTGTAGTTTCTTTTATGTAAAATGTTTAGATTGGTAAGTTTAGGTAATACTGGATAAATGACAAGTCACATGATTTACACTGGTATGTTTCTCTCCAGGATGAACACTCTGATGTCTTCTAAGATTTGAAAGGTGGATAAAGGATTTGTCACAGTCTGTGCATTTGTAAGGTTTCTCTCCAGTATGAATTTTCTGATGTGCTCTAAGGTAAGAGCACCTAGTGAAAGATCTGTCACATTCCGTACATCTATAAGGTTTTTCTCCAGTATGAACTCTCTGATGTGCTCTAAGATTTGAGTTATGAGTAAAGGACTTGTCACATTCCATACATTTGTAAGGTTTCTCCCCAGTATGAAGTTTCTGATGTCTTTTGAGATTTGAAATCTGGTTAAATGATATATCACAGTCTTCACATTTGTAAGGTTTCTCTCCAGTATGGATTTTCTGATGTATTCTAAGACTAGAAATCCGGAGAAAGGATATGTCACAGTCTTTGCATTTGTAAGGTTTCTCTCCAGTATGAATTTTCTGATGTGCTCTAAGATATGAACACCTAGTAAATGTTTTGTCACATTCCTTACATATGTAAGGTCTCTCACCAGTATGAACTCTGTGATGTGTTTTAAGATGTGAGTCCTGGGTAAAGGATTTGTCACATTCCCCACATTTGTAAGGTTTTTCTCCAGTATGGATTTTCTGATGCGTTCTAAGAGTTGAACATGTAGTAAAAGATTTGCCACATTCCTTGCATACATAAGGTCTCTCTCCAGTATGAACTCTCAGATGACTTCTGAGATATGAATGCTGGGTAAAGGATTTGTCACATTCTCCACATTTGTAAGTTTTTTCTCCAGTATGAATTTTCTGATGTTCTCTAAGAGTTGAACACTCAGTAAAAGTTTTGCCACATTCCTTACATACATAAGGTCTCTCTCCAGTATGAACACTCTGATGTCTTCTAAGATGTGAGTTATGAGTAAAGGACTTGTCACATTCTCTACACTTGTAAGGTTTTTCTCCAGTATGAATTTTCTGATGGGTCTTAAGAGTTGAATTCACAGTAAAGGATTTATCACATATCTCACATTTGTACGGCTTTTCGCCAGTATGAATTCTGTTATGCCTTTTAAGATGTGATAATTCAATGAAGGACTTACCACACTCTTTGCATTCATAATGTACCTCTGGAGAATGAGTTTTCTGATGCCATCTCAGTGATGCATAGTGGGTAAAGGATCTGTCACACTCACTGCATTTGTAAGGCTTCTCTCCAGTGTGGAGTCTGTAATGTTTTCTAAAATGTGAAAGCTGACGAAATTCCCTGCCACATTCTGGACAACTACAGTGTTCCTCAGAAGTATGGATTTTCTGGTGTGTCCTGAAACTGGAAGAGTGGGCAAAGGATTTGTCACACTCCTTACATTTGTAAGGCTTCTCTCCAGTGTGCATTTTCTGATGGCTTTTAAGTACAGAGGTTTGACGAAATGACTTTCCACATTCTTTGCACTTGTAAGGTTTCTCCCCAGTATGAAGTCTTTGGTGTATTTTAAGATTTGCACACTGGTTATAGGATTTGTCACAAATGTTACACTTATAAGGTTTCTTTCCAGTGTGAATTCTCTGATGTTTAACGAGCCTTGAGGAGGTACTGAAGCATTTCCCACATTTCCCACACTTGTGTGGTTTCTCTTCAAGGTAGATTGTTTGTTGCATGAGATTATATGTACTGTTGAAATAGCTGTTATGTTCTTCTTCTCTGTGCTCTTTGTTTGCAGTGTAGAGTCTTTCATCTTGAGGAATGCTGGAACACGCATTTAAAGATTTCTCACAGTCTTCAGATTTGCAAGGTTCTTCTCCAGTGTGTGTGCTTGTGTGTCTATCTGGGTTTGACGAGTCAGCAGAGGCATCCCTGTTCCTACAGCATCTGTGGTGATTGGAGGTTTCTGTAGCGTCCCCTCTTTTATAAAGTGCACAGTTGGAGGGATCATGAAGCAGTTCCCCCTTTTCAGTCCTCATTTGTTGGTAGACAGTATCACATATGCAATAGTTCTCTGAAAATAAGTACAATTCAGATTAATAAGGTTTGTTCTATGATCAAACATTTAAAAAATGACTATCTTCCTAAAGAGTCTCCCTTAAGAGAAGTCAACCAGCAGATGTGTTTCTTTTACTGTGATTTTATATATTCCCACAAATGCAGCAAGTCAGCCTTCAAGGGTCTGTGATTTATAATAGCTATGTGATCTTTATGAAAAATGTCTAATGGCTCAAGATGGATCAAATAATTGGGGAATCAATTATTAATTTGGGGACGGAGTTCACTGGTTATATTTAGAATACATGCCGCTATTTTTTTTTCAATCCTTGTACATGCGGTTTGCTTCTTGAATGGTGACATGTCTCTCCTTTTCCAAGTCAATTTCATTGCCAACTATATACAAACAGATTACATTTCCCAACATATTCCGTAATGATTTGGCCCAGTTGGCCCAGTTTTTTTTACCTTCTGAAACGAATGTACATCTGTTACATCATAAACTAAAATAGCTCCGTTCGAATCTCGGTAGTGAATTGGACCCAGAGCACGGAATCTCTCTTGCCCTGCTGTATCCCATATGGCAAGGTTTACTCTTTTCCCACCATCATTTAACTTCTGGGTTAACAAAGACGCAGGGTGGTGATGTGCTTGTCCTTGAACTTGTTCTTGCTGTAGCGCAACACCAGGGACATCTTCCCCATTCAGCCTTCTCTCAGCACCACCGTGAAGGAGTCGGCTGCAGCCCTCAGGTTGCTGCCCAGCCTGAGAGCAGCGCTGCGCTGAAGAGCCCCGGAGCCGCAGCACCGCAGTCAGGACGCGGGCTCCTCCCAGGCCCGGCTCTTTCAAGCCCAGCCGAGCCCAGTGCTCGCTGTGTCCCTCCGCGATCGAGGCCTGCGAGGGCCGAGAGAAAGTCCCAGAATGAAGGGCTCCAGCCACCAGGTCAAACACCCGAGGCTAGAGGAGAGCTACTTTATACAGTATTACCTCACCATAATTCAGGAGCAATAAGGCACGGTATCTTCCTTTTTCATTTTTAATGTTACTGAAATAATTTAAAGGTCAACAGTAATATTATTTGTTAGAACAAAGCATGGTAATGCACCTAGAGCCCCAGTCCTTGGGAAGCTGAACTGTGAGGTTTGAGCAACTGGCCAGCTTGGGCCACATAAAGAAGTCAAGACAAACTTGGGATAGAGAAGTCTTATCTCAAAGAAAGAAAACAAAGTAGCAGGTGGGTTGAGCAGTCATCTAGGTATATGTCATATGAAATAGTATTAAGTAGGCTCGAGTGGTTTTCCAAAGAGCCCCAGGGCTTTGTGTTTTACCATTTACAACAGGCAGGACGCATTCTGGGGCCAAGACATTATACTAGGCTAATTTGTCGGTAATCATTTCAAGTGGAATTAAACATAGCAAAGCATTTTCCCTTTCCCTTCAATTCTCCACTCTTGCCTCCCCCCTCCCTAACTCACCCTGTCTGTGGCTCATCTCTCCTGTCCACATTCCAGGACAATCTAATTTTTTCCACACAGGTGACCTGGCCTACCCTGCAAACAATAATTCAAGTGTTCTGTGAAGTAGCCCATAACCCATGCTAGAAATTTAAAAAAAGAATACAGGCATCTATCATACTACTCTACACAGTGCATGAGAGAACACAATGTAGAGGAATCTAGGAATGAGTTCCCAATTGCAATTTCCTGTCAGAATCTTCAGCACATTAAGGGACAATTTTTAATTCACTTATGTTGAATTTTTTCCTCACAATTAAAACTATGTAATTACAAATGTTAGACACGGAGCTGTAAGACATGGATTAAGTATTATATGATAGTATGTTATGAATTAATTGTGGAAACCAAATGAAGGCTATATGATACCTCTAGAATGGAAAGTTGAATGAATAAATCATATCCCATGAAAAAGTTCTTTTCTACTATCAAACTTTCCCTAGTTTCATCTTGTTTCCAAACAGCTTAACAGAGTTTACTACCATAAAATCAATATATAGAAAGAAGAGGTAGAAGTTCTACAAGCAAAATGTTCTCACCAACAGAGACCAGGTTGCTGTAATTCTCCAACATCACATCAATGTACAAAGCCCTCTGAGAAGAGTCCAGGCATTCCCACTCCTCCTGAGGGAAGTCCACAGCCACATCCCCGAATGTCAACAGACACTGAAACAAAAATGCACAAACCATGTGATGCTGGGAACAGTACTTTTCTGGAAATAAGGAGATGTAGGTGAACGAAGACCATTACTCAAGAGATGATTTCTCAAGTACACTCACTCTATAATGATTCTTCCACCTCTGTGGAAACAGGATGGCACAACAGTCTCACAAGCATGTCCACGAAAAAGGACACACAGTGGACGTCTAGACATGATTATCTATCTGTTATGGACACTTTGTGTCCCTCAGGATCACAGTGTACATTTCTCAGGATAATTTGTGGTGAGGAAATGTGCTTTAAAATACTACAACTGACAATCATGCTAAACTACTGACACTGAATTCAGTACTTGGCTTTATATAGACGCACAGGAACTAACCCTAAGTAAACAGATAAGATGATGATGATGATGATGATGATGATGATGATGATGGTGTGTGTGTGTGTGTGTGTATAAACAGTTTCTGTCTAAAGGCACACAGACACCTAAAGAAGGGGAGAAAATCTATACTAGTGACACTCTAAATAGGGAATCATGTCTAGAATTTACCAAGAATTACAGAAATTAAATACCAAGAAAATAAAACTGTCAATGGGGGAAAAATGTGACTAGACACCTTGAGAGGACAGAAAGCCAAATGTTCAATACAAATGGCAAAAAGAATCCAAGATTCCTAAAATGCCATCAGAGAAACACAAACTTAAAGTATTTTAAAATATTGCCTCACCATAGGCACAATTGCTATCATCAACTACTTTGACAACAAAAGTTGGAGAAGATGTGGAAAGAAAGGAAGCCTTTGTGCTGTTAGGGTGTGTGTGTGTATGTGTGTGTGTGTGTGTGTGTGTGTGTGTGTGTGTGTATGTGTGTGTGTGTGTGCCTGTGAGTGTGCATGTGTATGTAGAAATCATTTTGAAGAGTATTCAAAAAATAAAGATATAATTAGTGGCTCTGCAACTGCATTCCTAGAAAGATCCTGGAGAACTCTGCACTCCATTCTACATAATCCACACACTTCATGTTTACTGGTGCTTTACTCACCATTGCAAAGAGCTGTCATCAACCTAATTGTCTATCACCACATGAATTCATAAATGAAAATGTTACACATATAGAATAGAAATCTATTCAGGTAAAGAGAAAAATACAGTAATTTGTAGAAAAATAACTGGACTTAGAATGTGTACTATTAAGTAAGGTCATACACTGCCAGAAAGAAGAAACCATATCTTCCCTCACATGCAGAATCTACACAATTATATTTGCTTATGGAAACCATGTACATGTGGGCACAACAGAACATGGAGAAAAGAAAACAAGAAAGGTTAAATATCAGGGGCTGAGTTATGACTAAATGCAAGTAACAGCCACCACTTACGAAAAAAGATATAACGCTAATTACTTTTCTAGTTCTAATTTACATTTTTTGTAATGTCACGTGTTTTGTTTTTGGTTTTGTATTTTTTGGTAGTGGGTAAGTACATCAAAATATACCAGATATTCAAACTATTAAGTCAAATGAGTCTCCAGAGCTTTTGTTCCAGTGACTAATTTAACTGTATAAAAGTTCATTTAGTTGTACAGATTTTGGGTCTGGTTGTTTTCAGTGTGTGATTTTGTTTCTTTGTTGCCAATGTGTTTTATAATAAAAAAATTATCAGAAGCAGAAAACTAAAGGCTTGCAATACTTGAAAATATGACATTTCTAGAAAGGACGTGAGCATGACCACTCACCTGGGACATGTTTACTGGAAAACCATCCATTTCTTTCTGTGTCTCTTCTTTGAGTTTCTCTTATAGAAAAATGAATAGATGACCTGCTGCCCTTTCATATTAAAGAGTCAAAAAGAAGAAGAAAAGGCAGAAATTAATGTTGAAGTCTATTAAAGAATAGGGTCAAACCACATAAAAAGATTCAAACAGCAGAATACTATGGTCCTAAAACCAGAACATGGCACCACATCTGAAGCTTGGAGGGAAGGTCACTATCAACCACATTGTTGCATCCAGAAAAATAATCTTTTTAAATTCATGATGAGATATAAGTGTATTGTAAGACAGTCCAAATTAACACAATTCTTTTCACTAAAGCAACCCAATATATAGTAAATTACAGGAAAATATGCACAAGAGAAATAGATGAATAGCCATTGAGACATGGGAATAATAAATTTGATGTGGAAAACAGATAAATACAGGAGAGAGCAAGACAGCAACAATACTAATTCTCATAGAGAAAGAAGAAGAAGATACCAATAATCCAAGCAACAACATAAATAATAAAAGCACTGGGAATAGAACCCCATGAACAACAACAACAAAAAAAATGTAGCCACTGTGAGTATCAATATGGAGAATCTTCAATTAAAAGAACAAATCCTCAAGTTAAATAAATCTAGCATGTGACCCAGCTCTTCTATTCCTTTGCATATGCTCAAAGAAATCAATGTCCTACTCCACATACAACATGCTCACCCATGTTCATTGCTGCTCTATTCACAACAGCTTCAAAAAAGGAAACAATATAAATGTCTTCAATAGACAAATGGGTAGTGAAATGTGGTGCATATGGAATATTACTGAGCTGTAAAGAAAAAGTGATGAGTCCTGTGGGTAAACAGATGGACCTATAAAAGCTCATACTGAGTGGAGTAACCCAGACCCAGAAAGACAGACATTGCATTCTGAACTCTCATAGGAAGTTCAAAATTTTCTGAGTTCATAAACTGGAGTACTTGCAGTAATCAGAAAAGTAAAAACAGACCATAATGGAATGTGGAGGAATAATAGAGAGGGAAGTAACAGGGAACAAGTAATCTAAAGGGGAGAATGGAGTAACAGTGGAACATATTTAATTATGGAGAAGAGACAGATATGACTTCTGGTTTAGTTAGGATTTTACTATTGTGAACAGACACCATGACCAATGCCACTCTTAAAAGGAAAACATTTAATCAGGGCTGGCTTACAGGTTCAGAGGTTCAGTCCATTATTATCAAGGTGGGAAAATGGCAGTGTCCAGGCAGGCATGGTGCAGGAGGAGCTGAGAATCTACTCTTCATCTGAAGGCTGCTAAGATGAATGTGTTAAAGCCCAGGCCTATGGTGGCACACCTACTCCAACAAGGCCACACCTACTCCAAAAATACCACTCCCTGTGTCAACCATGTACAAACCATCACAATCCAGAAGGACAATGAAATTAAAGAAAACAGTAAAGATGTCTAAAAAGTCATAAGGAATCGCACCACTATCCACCCATCAACAATGCCTATAATACATATGCCTCTGGATACACATATTTTTAGAGTATAAATGAAGCTTGCTTTGAAGCTGTTGGTCATACTGTCCAGGTGGCTGCCAGTACATTATAGGCTATTGCTGCTGCTCTTGGTTGCCTCCTAAAGGCAAAAGGTGATTCCCTGTTGTTGAAGATGCCATGCACTTCAGACACAGAACCATAAGATGGATTGCACCTTAAAGCATCCTCCCTGGAGGCTAACTTGTATGGTATAAGAAGGTAACATGAAAGCTTCCAAAGGAGAGCCAACCAACAGCCCTACCCAGCTATGACACCTATGAACCAAAACAGTGATCTGCCCTGCACAAGAACCCTAAGGGTTCGAGAGTGGCACACATACTTTGGTGGCAACCAACAGCTTCTAGTTGGAATTAAGTCCTCAACAAGAGGGAATTCACACCTAGTAACGGAAAACTAGCCATGTTTTCCAGGGCTAATAATGTCATGGATCTTGGAGAGCATACAAATGCTTAACTAAATCAGCCCAATCCCAAACAGCACTCTAAATACACAAATAAATGTAATCCTCACTCTCATTAAGCAAGACACAAAGAACATTACAGAAAACCACTATCAGTCAAAATATGAAGTTGTGATGCTCAGTCCCAACTGATACAACTCCTGCACTAGGGCTCAGGCATCACTGAGCAAGAGGGGTGGGGATATTATAAGAGCCAGAGCCAGAAGAACAGAGGTTTGCTGTGACATTGTGTCTTCCAGAAATGTCAGAGAAGCTACTTATATAAAATCATACAAATTTAGCTGTGAAACATGAACTGAACAAGGATATTACCCAAAGACATGCTAACACGGAAGGGAGAAACCTCACTGGGTCTCAGCCTTAGTCAAACAGTAGTGAATTATAAGAGCTGAAGGACAGTATGCCATATGGTTATCCAAGTGTTCATTCCCGAAAAACACAGACTGAGCGTAGGTAGGAATGTCATATTTAAGAGTGCAAAAAACCCCACAACAATAAAAGAAAAACTTATTAAAAATAGTAAATGCCTACACGAAGTCAAGCTTTTTATTATTTAAATTTAAAAAATAAAATCAACGAAAATGGCTTTATATCATTTTCTATAATTGCTACTTACATAAATAAAACTTACTAGGGGTCTAGGGAGATGGTTCGATATTTCTGAAGAAATGATACTCTTTTGGAGACCTTTAAACAAAAAGCTAAATATTAGTAATTAGAAAAGACAAATAGAGAAAGCGGGGAGGAGGAGGAAGAGGAAGTGAAAGGGAAGAGGAGGGAGGGAAGGAAGGGGGAGAGGAAGGAAGGGAAAACAAAATAAAAAACTCCACCAGTGAACTGACCAAGCTTATGAAATGTCTGTACAGCGAAAACTATGATTTGCTGAAGGAACTGAAGAAAACACTAACAAGAACATGGAAAAATGTTTCACTCACACAGAATGGGACATAATATTGGGAAATTTGCAGGATCTCTGGAAGTGGTTATATGACCAGTTCAAACTCTATGACACATAAACTTCCTGCAATATACTTCAAAAAAATAGTGAAGAGAAGCCTAGAATTTGCATTAATGCACAAATTCCCTGCATGCAGAACAATCCTTGGAAAATGTTGCAATGCTTGAGCTGTGCCCTATAATTCCAGATCAGCCCAGTGCAAGAGCAGCAGACGCAGAACCCGTCACCAAATAACACAAACACAGGTTGCAGATGAGATATCTTCTTCTTGAAATGTAGACAATATTCCTTAAGCTAAACATGTAAACAAACAGAAACATTCAAAATTGGCAGCAGATAAAAAACACATTTTCTGCAAAATATTTACTTCATATCTAAAGATACAAAATATTGAGAAAGAAGGAATGTCCTTTAAATGGCATGTGTCTGGAAGGCAGTTCAGACTGATGGTCATAATCATACCAGCGACAAAAAATCCAGACAAAAGTGTTAAAATACAAAATAAAGACTTTTTACAAGTGCTATATTGGCCCGTGTGATAGAAAGTCCGTGATCAACATGGGTACATGTCACAAAGCCCAGAGTGCAAACATCTATAGCAGAATACACAAAACGTGAAGACTGGCACATTGCCTCATGTGCTTCTGAAACATGAGAAAACAACCTGGAAGGCGGTCTGTCCTCTGTAAGACTCCAAGCTGTTTCTATTAGATCCTATTTGCACACTTTACAGAAAGTCATCCAGAAAGCACCAAGGAACAGCACAGAGCCAAAAAACACTAAGAGATCACACCTTGAGGAGATCTCACAGCGTATCACAATCACAGCAATGACAACCAATTGGAATTGTCATGACAACAGGCAATAGGAAGTATCAAAGGGAAGACGAGATAGGTCTATAAATATAGCTTCAGATTCTTATTAAAAGTCTGTTGGCATTATTTTCAGGAATGGAAAAATTAACAATAAAAAGTAGAAAATGTGCTAAAATACCAAAAGCTCTAAAATTCTGAAAACAATAAATAAACTTAGATGTATTAATTTTCATTGTTTTATAATACATAAAAATACTGAAACAAAACCTTTAATATTGGTAAGTAGACCTGACCAGTGACGTGCAAGGAATAAGGACAGCGTCATTCACATGCACAGTGACGTGCAAGGAACAAGGACAGCGTCATTCACATGCACAGTCAAATAAACTTTACTTGCCTTCTATTATCAATTCTTGTGTAGAAAGAATTGTAGGACAATTCTTAAGAGATTTGTCTCAGCAGAAGTCTCCAGAAACTGATTTCATGTCCCACTTCCTCAGTCACTGGAGCCCCTTGTCATCCCTTTGCCAATCCTCCAACACACCTGGATCCTTAGCTACTGTGTCCCGTCTCTCCACCTTCTGGGGCGCTTGTTCTGCTCCACAGGTGAGCAGGTCTGGGTGAACGAGAAAGATTCTTTAGCAATCACCTGCATTTCTAGCACAGTTCTGTGCTCAGGGGATAAAAAGACTCTGCAGAGATCCCCCAATTCTCAGGCAGTGTTAGATACTGAGCATATTTAAGAAGCACTTTCAGTTAGTGTAATGTGAGCCTCACTTCAAGTCTCAGGGGCACAAGAATATTACACATTAGTGAGGTGCTGAATTTATTATGACCTAAAAAGGATGGAAGCCTTACAATCTCAAGGAACTCACACTTGCAGAGTAACTTGCCTTTTCCTGACTGGATCCAAAGTATTCTGACTCATACAAACCAGACTGCTATAATTCTGCAACACCCAGTCTCTCTGTACAAAGCCTTCCCAGAAGAGTCCTGACATTGCCTGTCCTGGGATAAATCCACAGTCACTCCAGTGGCTGTGAACTGACCACAAAATACAAAATAGCAGTTTGAATCGTTGTCCTGGTGCACACCTTTAATCCCACATGAAGGGATTAAAGGCATGTGCCAATACCACCTGGTTTATACTGCCCTCGCTGTGAAAGTACTGTGCTTTTCCAGGCTCTGGGAACTCAGCACAGGAACAAGTTTCTCTTTTCTTTCTTTCTGTCCTT
This sequence comes from Micromys minutus, assembly GCF_963924665.1. Taxonomy (NCBI): domain Eukaryota; kingdom Metazoa; phylum Chordata; class Mammalia; order Rodentia; family Muridae; genus Micromys; species Micromys minutus. The sequence continues at coordinate 26,109,866 of NC_137967.1, forward strand.
TTGTTATTGAGACAGGCGCTCATCTTGTAGCTCTAGCTACCCTGACCTCACCATGTAGACCAGGCTGGTCTCCAGCTGCAGGATCAGCCTGCCTCTGCTATCCTTCCCCCGTGCTGCGACTAAAGGTGAGAGCCACCAAGCCTGGTGGCTTTACATTCTGCTTCGTTTACATCACAGATATATATATATATATGCTTTTAGATTCACTACATTTGCAGCCACTCCTCTCATGACTAGTATCTAAAAGCTCCCCCTGGGTGAAAAGTCACCAAGAACCTCTGCGGGTATACTAAGGGAGTTAGGTTAGCATGGATGAAGGTAAAATCCAAGAGCGTTGTCCTTTTCACCTAAACAAATCAGGATTATTTCAGGTCATATGAGGTAAAATTTGTTGAAAAGGAGAAACATCCACAGCAGAATTTCAGAGCCTGCTTCCTTATGAACAGCAGAGAAACTGATCAGAGCCTGGTCCCTTCCCCTGGGTTCGCAGCCCGGCAGCGTCGCTGACCTGGGAGGACCCAGGGCTGAAGGGAGGCGGTTTCTGCCGCCGCCTTACACACCACCCCGGGACACCCCGCGCCGCACCCGTGGCTGTCGGTCGTTTTACCTTTCCCGAAGTCCACCGTGTGGTCTGCCCCCAGGTCTGCACCACGTGGCCCCCCACAGTGCGGGCCTGGGAGTTCTGGACCTGAACAGGTCGTTGACACTTCTGGCTTTGACTCTCAGTCCAACTACCCAGGCCTCAGTCAGCCTGTTCCCAGCTTCCGTTCACGTCACTCCCCTAGCTCCTCCCACTCTGAGCACTGCTACCCCCACGCCCACACACCCCTTAACACTCAACATCCTCGCACCCTCTGTTTCCGGGTGAGCGGCTCCGCCCTGCGGTGACCAGTCCGTCCCATTTTGTGTCAAGCTGCCCTCCACACAGCTCCAGATGTGGAGCTGCATAGCCGCCCCACATGCATGCTGTCAGCCTAGACCAGAAATGGATCTGGTAGGACGCTGCACCCGGTGTTTGACACACAGACTGAGTTCTGAATGAACACTTTAGATCCAAGATAGCCTACCACCTCAACTTAGCAAACCAGCCTTTGTGCTACATACATACTTCATACCAAACAGCAACAGGCTGTCCCATCCCAACACACAAGCATGAGAAGCCAAAACCCTGGAATTTTGACTTGAGGAGAGATATTTAAAGAAATTGGATTTTGAAATAAGCGTCTGAAGAAGTCAGAGGTCAGGCTTTTTGCTAGCAGCAAAGGAGAGACTTTATCCTGCAGTTTACGGCTTTTACCACAGGAGGGCGGTCTTGTCGTTTTACTAACTCAGAAAAGATTAGTCTTCTATGACTTACGGTGCTTTGAGAGAAAACAGAATTTCTTCCTTCCTTTTTTTTTATGGAGTTATGAAGGCAGAGACTCTTGGCTGCCCCAGCTGCAGAAAATAGGTAAGGTCTTTAAAAGGCAACTACGCCATCCACCTGTAGCTCTGGGACCAAGGCAGAAGAAGAGGTGGCTAGGAAATAAGAAGGGAAAGGGGAAAAGGCTAGGGCACGGCGTTCTCTAGACTCCATACTGCATTGTAATCAGTAACCAACAGCAACTGTCCTTGTCTGCACTGGCTTTACACGAGACCACGGTCAGTCTGAGAAGAGGAGCGGCTCACGTTACCTCTCAGACGTCAGCTATGGATAGATTGTAGAAGAACCACTTCTTTACTTGTTATCCTCGGCTGAGCACGTCTGGCTCCAGCGCATAGCGCCAAAGCCACAGTCTCACAAAGGGCTCTGGTTCACCTCAGAGGGTCCAGGCAACATGAATACATATGAACACAGTAGAGTGACTGCTGGAATTGTGGACCACGATAGTGGAGAGGCAGGAGTGAGAGTGGGCAGCGTTTGATGTGTGCACACATACACACTGTCTATATAAATATGTTATACATATTATATCAGTGTTAAATAGCTAATAATAGAAAGATTAAGGCGATTTATTCATTCGTTTGTTCATTCAAGACAGAATTTCTCCGTGTAAACTTCTTTTTAAAGGCAATGGCTTAAATGACCACATCAGCCTGTAATTTATAACTTAGTAGCACCAATATCTCATAGATTTTTTTTTTGTTTATATTTTTGTTTTGCAAGATAGGCTGTCTTTAAATTCACTGAGGTGATCCTTCTCTGGCTCTAGTATGCTAGGGTTAATGACATGTGCCACCATGCTGGGCTCATTATCAGTTTTAGTATGAGCTAATATCAGAAGTAGTCATTAGTCTCCCTGTGGGAGCTCCATCTTACGGAGAGTGTGGTGGCTCTATTTGGAGTCTGTGAGTATGTTAGTCCCTGGGGGCAACCAGACCTTAGGGCAAGTATTTAGTATTACAATACAGAGCAACAAATCAAAGCTCAGTGTGATGGTTTGCATATGCTTGGGAGTGGCACTAGTAGAGGGTGTGGCCTTGCTGGAGGAAGTGTGTCACTCTGGGTCTGGGCTTGGAGACATTCCTCCTGGCTGCCTGAGGATGCTCAGTCTGTTCCTGGCTTCCTTGGGATGAAGATGTGGAACTCTCAGCTCCTCCTGTACCATGCCTGCCTGGATGCTGCCATGCTTCTGCCTTGATACTGGACTGAACCTCTGAACCTGTAAGCCAACCTCAATTAAATGCTTTTATTTATAAGAATTACCTTGGTCATGATGTCTGTTTACAGCAATAAAACCCTAACTAAGACACTCAGCATCAAAGAATATATTAAAAATATTCACAAGAAGTATTGCTTTGTTATGTCAAGAAGTATTAAGCTGATAGTTTTTGGAAGTTCTGATAGAATCCTGTCAATGTGGTCTTGGGGTTGTTTTTAAGGTTTTTATAGTTGCTTCAGTGACATTGCTACCTGTAGTATATTTTATATTGTTTATTTCATCATGTTTACACTTAGCATGTTATATGAACCTGGAAACTCATCTATTTCAATTAGAGTTTTCAATTTAGCATAATAGAAGTTTTAATGTCAGTAGACATAAGATCTGCTTCTTAACTAACTCCTATCAAGTAGCTTGCGGATAACTGTCAAGACATTACAAGCTGAAAGTGGTGGTGCACTCCTCCAATCCCCAAGCCGGTCTCTGTGAGTTCAGGGCTAGCCTGGTCTACAGAGTGAGCTCCAAGTTAGCCAAGGTTTATACAGTGAAAGTCTGTCTCTGAAAACAAACAAACAAATAAACAAACAAAGAAAGACATCAGAAAAGTAATGTATAATACGGTAAGGCCATGCAAGCCTCAAACCCAGAACTCAGGAGGGAAATGTAAGGTGAACTCTGTTCAAGTCCAGTCTGCTACACATAGAGAATCTACATCTGCCGGCAATACACTGGGAGACGCTGTCTCAGAATAAAGTCAACTCCTCCCTGTGGAATCGCTTTTATGATACCAGATCCAGCATGCAAGCTTCCTGTTAAGGTCTGGGTAAAATAGTAAGGCCTAGGAAAATGTTAAGGCCTAGGTAATACTTACCTGGATAGCTGTGATTATAAGGAAACTTTCTCATATGTTTCTATTGTTACTAGGAAACTTCCAAATGGCAAGACTGATTACATATTCTGTTATGTTCTGTGCCCTGAGAAACAATCACAACAGAAGTCAGTAGAACTGTTTTGTATCGTTACTCACAGTAGACTTAGACCTGTGCCACCCAGGAGCACTTCCTGTGAATAAGCTTTTATGGTACTAAGCTGCCCCTGGAATGGACTTCCATTTTGAGTAGTAATCCAGGAAAGTTTAAGTTCCAAAGACCTCCCTGAGAACTGCCACCCTACCTGGCAGAAAGAGACATGTACATGGGTAACTGAAATCCTAGTTGGGAAGTTAAGACATGAATGTTAGACAGTCTCATCTTGTTAGACAAATGAAGACATGAATGTAGACAAGGCAACCCTTGAATACACCAACAAATCGAAGCAGGGTAAATGGAAAACAAAGACATCTTCCTAAGAAAATATCGATACCCCTACATTCTGATTAGGGAAATAACTTGGCACAGATGATTGTGGACTTGGGAGCTTAAAAACTCTGTAGGGTCTTAATTCAATGTCATGATTCATGTCAAGTCTACCAGTCATGGGGTGTATGCTCAATAAACGATTCCTATCTGGCTGAGATCAGTGTTTGTGTGGGTTGTGAAGCAATTTTGGACCCAGAACACTTACAAAGAAGGAATCTAATGAATGGTCCAACACAGTTACGATGCCTATGGCCACATAAATGTTCATCTGGTTAGGACAGCTCTAAGGGTGCAAGCTCACCTTAGTGGAAAGCAACAGGTTTCTAGTTGGATTTAAGACACTCTTGAGAAAAGGAAACCATGTGTGATACTGGAAACATAGCTACCTACTCAGGGAATGTGATGTCAGGAATCTTAGAGGAGAGCCAACAACCACCATTTTACTAAATCAGAATAATCTCTATTAAAGAAATTTAAACATTTTTAATCATACCCACAATAAATGTAATCTTCTTTCCTCATCTGGGAAACTTCTCTTTCAATGGACAGAAACCACTTAAAAAACACACACACACACACACACAACTAATCTAAATGTAGAGTTGTGGAGCACATGCCCATTGGAGATATCTACAAAGCATTCCTGTACCTAAGGCTCAAGGAAGAATTTCTGAACAATTTGTAAACAATTATAGAATTAGAAGCCATTAATTTAAAAGTGGGCATGAAATAATATATGTGAGGATTTGGCAGTAGGAAAAGGAATGAAAATATTTTTTCAATTTTTTATTTAATATTCTCTGTGTTGATATTTCAAATGCTATCCCCTTAACCCCCACATCAATTTCCCCTCCCCCTTCCTTTGCTTCCATAGAGGTGCTCCATCTCCTAACCACCCACTCTCACCTCAGTGCCTTGGTGTTCCCCGACACTGGGAAAATTTGCCTTCACTGGACCAAAAGGCCTACTGATGCCAGACATTGCCATTCTCTGCTATATAAGCAATTGGAGCCATAGGTCTCTCTATGTAAAATCATTGGTTGGTGTTTTCATCCCTGGGACCTCTGAAGAGTTTGGTTGGTTGATAATGTTGTTCTTCCCATGGGATTGTAAACCCTTTCTCCTTCAGTCCATTCTCTAGCTCCTTCACGGGGTCCCCTTGTTCAGTCTGATGATTAGGTGCAAGCATCCTCAACTATATCAGTATGGCTCTGGCAGAGCCTCTAAGGAGGCATCAATATCTGGCTCCTGCCAGTAAGCACTTCTTCTCATCAGCTTCGGTTTAGTGGCTGCATATGGGATGGATCCCAAAGTGAGGCAGTCTCTGTAGATCTTTTCTTCAATCCCTGCTCCTTTATTTGTCCCTGTATCTCCTCCCATGAATGTTTTGTTCTCTCTTTTTTTTCTAAACTTTATTTTAAAATACAAAGATAAATGTAATGATTTTAAGCATTTTTGCATAAAAGTACACAAATACATTTTTATAAGATTGTAATTAAGTATTTATGGGTACATATACATACACATATGTATATCTGTAACAATAATATAGGAAAAGAAGTTATTAATTTGAGGAGATAGGAGAGAAACTAGGAGGGGCTGTAGGGAGGAAAGGGGGATGTGATACAGTTCTATTTTAATTAAAATATATTCTTTTTTTTTCTTTTTTTCTTGATCTTCACACAGTCTGTGGGTTGAATCTGGGGTGTTCAGAGATTTCTGGTGTTAGTATCCCATTATCAGTGACTGCATATTATGTCTGTTCTTTTGTGACTGGGTTATCACACTCAGTATGATATTTTCTAGATGCAAACATTTTCTTACGAATTTTGTTAAGCCACTGTTTCTCTTAGCAGAGTAGTACTCCATTGTGTAAATGTACCACAATTTTTGTATCCATTCATCAACTGAAGGACATCTGGGTTCTTTCCAGCTTCTGGCTATTATAAATAAAGCAGCAATGAACATTGTAGAGCATGTATCTTTGTTGTATGTTGGAGCATCTCTGTGGTAAATGCCCAGAAGTAGACTAACTGGGTCTTCAGGTAGTACTATGTCCATTTTTCTGAGGAACCGCCAGACTGATTTTCAGAGTGGTTGTATCAGTTTACAACCCCACCAGCAATGGAGAAGTGTTCCTCTTTCTCTGCATCCTCACCAGCATCTGCTGTTATCTGAATTTTGGATCTTGGCCAATCTGACTGGTGTGAGGTGGAATCTCAGGGTTGTTTTGATTTGCATTTCCCTGATAGCTAAGGATGTTAGGCACTTCCTTAGATGTTTCTCAGCCATTTGATATTCCTTCATTGAGAATTTTTTTTTAAGTCTGTACCCCATTTTTAAATGGGGTTGTTTGATTCTCTGGTATCTCGCTTTCTGAGTTCTTTGTATATCTTGGACATTAGGCCTCTATCTGATGTGGGGTTGGTAAATATCTTTTCCCACTCTGTTGGCTGCCATTTTGTTTTCATGATAGTGTCTTTAGTCTTACAGAAACTTTGCAATCTCATTAAGTCCCATTTGTCAATCTTTGACCTTAGAGCTTGAGCTATTGGTGTTCTGTTTAGGAAATTTTCTCCTGTGCCTATGAGTTCTAAGGCTTTCCCTACTTTCTCATCTAATAGTTTCAGTGTACCTGGTTTAATGTGGAGATCTATGATCCACTTGCACTTGAGATTTGTACAAGGACATAAGAAAGGGTCTATTTTCATTCTTTTGCATGCTGAGTGCCAGTTGGACCAATACCATTTGTTGAATAGGCTGTCCTTTTTCCATTGAATGTTTACAGCTCCTTTATCAAAAATCAGGTAACCATATATGTGAGGGCTCATTTCTGGATCTTCTATTCTATTCCATTGATCCACGTGTCTATTTCTGTAGCAGTACCGTGCAGTTTTCAGCACAATTGCCTTGTAATATAGCTTGATGTAGGGATAGTGATTCCCACAGTTGTTTTCTTGTGGTTGAGGATGGATTTCGCTATTCTAGGTCTTTTGTTATTCCAAATAAAATTGCACATTGCTCTTTCCAACTCAGTGAAGAACTGGGTTGGAAATTTTGATGGGGATTGCATTAAATCTGTAGATTGCTTTTGGTAAGATGACCATTTTTAAAATGTTGATCCTTTCAATCCATGAGCATGGGAGATCTTTCCATTTTCTGAGATCTTCCTCGATTTCCTTCTTTAGAGGTTTGAAGTTCTTGTCATACAGGTCCTTCACTTGCTTAGAGTCACACCAAGGTATTTCATAGTTTTTGTGACTATTGTGAAGAATATCTTTTCCCTAATTTCTTTCTCCACATGTTTGTCCTTTGAGTATAGGAAGGCTACTGATTTGTTTGAGTTAATTTTATATCCAGCCACTTTGCTGAACTTGTTTATCAGCTGAAGGAGTTCTCTGGTGGAATTTGTGGGTTCGCTTAAGTACACTATCATGTCATCAGCAAATAGTGATGTTTTTACTTTTTCCTTTCCAATTTGTATCCCTTTGATTTTCTTTAGCTGTCTAATTGGTTCAGCCAGGACTTCCAGTACTAAGTTGAATAGGTAGGGGAAGAATGGGCAGCCTTGTCAAGTCCCTGATTTTAGTGGGATTGCTTCAAGTTTCCCATTCAAGTTTGATGTTGGCTCTTGGTTTGCTGTATATTGCTTTTATTTTGTTTAGGTATGGACCTTGTATTCCTGTTCTTTCCAAGACTTTTAACATGAATGGTTGTTGAATTTTGTCAAATGCTTTCTCAGCATCTAGTGAGATGACCATGTGGTTTTTTCCTTTGAGTTTGTTTACATGGTGGATTGCATTGATGGATTTTTGTATCTTAAACCATCCCTGCATCCCAGGGATGAAGCTTACTTGATCCTGGTGAATGATCATTTTGATGTGTTCTTGGGTTCGGTTTGCAAAGATTTTGTTCAGTATTTTTGCATCAATGTTCATAAGTGAGATTGGTCTGAGGTTCTCTTTCCTTGTAGGTTCTCTTTGTGGTTTAGGAATGAGGGTTATTGTAGCCTCAAAAAATGAGTTAGGTAGTTTTCCATCGGATTCTATTTTGTAGAATAGTTTGTTGAGTATTGGTATTATGTAGTCAATAAATGTCTGATAAAATTCTGCACTAAACCCATATGGACCTGTCCTTTTTTTGATTGGAAGGCTTTTGATGACTGCCTCTATTTCTTTAGGTGTAAGACTGGTGCAGTGACCTTTTCATTAAGGCCAAGGGAGGGTTCTGTGGTCTCCATTAATTCCATGAGGGTGTAGTGGCTGGTAATGGCAGCTGTATTATTTAATTTTAGAGTTTGGAGCAAATATTTCCCCATCAGTACTTCAAAAGGAATCTCTGCTTGCCTACAGAGATTGATTGCATTCTTTGTCCCCCTTCTCTGAGACTGTTTTCTCTTTGTAATCCTGACTGAGTTGAAATTTGTACTGTCGACAAGGCTGCCGTGAAAATTATATGGATGTACCCACTTCTCTGTCCAGATCACTGGGATCAGAGGGTGCAGGATGACATTCTTAGCCTTTGAGAATTTCTAAGCGGTATGTCAGCAGTCCAATTATGTCACATGCACAGCCTATTTCTTGACAGTCTGTCTCCTTGATATTTGTAAGGGTTAACTCTAGTATGAAAAATGTGAAGGTGAATGAGTTATGAGAATTTATTACAGGACTTTTCTTTCATGATGAATTTTCTTTTATTTTTGCAATTTTAGGACTATTTTGAAAGGATTTGTCAAATTCAATACATTTAGGGGTGGTGTAATTTCCAAGGAAGAACAACACTTCAGTATTACATACAGTATACCTTTACATGGTCTATCATAAGTACATATGTGATATACAGTACAGTTAGATGTCTTTGCCATTTTTGTGTTATTACATGTCCTTATTGTGACCTTTATAGAGAGGGTCAGTGAGGTCCTGGCAGTCCTGGAGTGGGACTCAGTGATCGTCTAGCCTGTCTTCTGAGTGCTCAGTGAGTACCATCATGCCTGGCGTTATTATGAATTGTTAGATGTAAAATAAGCTAAATGTTTTGTTGTAGCTTTCCCCAAGGGTGGGAGAGAAGGCTCAGTGGTTAGGAGCACTGGTTTCTTGTCCAGAGAACCAGAGTTAAATTCCCAACATACAAATTGCTATACACAACTATCTGTACTGACAACTTCAGGGGATCTGATGTTCTCTTCTGGCTTCTACCTGCACCAGGCATATATGTAGTGTACAGACACATACTTGCAGCCCAGTATTTAAAAGAAATAAAAAGATTCCCCCACAGTTACATTTACAGAATTTTATTTTAATATAAACTCTGATACATTTTGTGAGATTTAAGTCTTCATTAAAAGCTTTTACAAGCTTCTCTTTATGTTTCTACCATCTTTTCTGTTGTGATTTGTAAGCAAGGAATACCAGACAAATATTATGTTATTATTTACAATGGTACCTTTTTCTCCAGTATGACTTTTCTGATGTCTTCTAAGACTTGAAATAAAAAAATAAAGGATGTCACAGGTTTTGCATTTGTAAGGTTTTTCTCCAGTGTGAATTTTCAGATGGTCTCTAAGATATGAGCACCTAGTAAAGAATTTGTTACATTCCTGACATTTATAAGGTTTCTCTCCAGTGTGAACTTTCTGATGGTCTCTTAGAGTTGAGTACTGAGTAAAGGATTTGCCACATTCCTTACATGTGGAAGGTCTCTCTCCAGTATGAACTCTCTGATGTGTTCTCATATGTGAGGCCTGGGAAAAAGATATGTTATAGTCTTTGCTTTTGTAAGGTTTCTCTCCAATATGAATTTTATGATGTGCTCTAAGAGTTGAGCCTGTAGGAATAGATTTGTGCATTGCATACATTTGTAAGGTTTCTCTCCAGTATGAACACTCTGATGTTCTAAGATGTGAGCATCTGGTAAAAGATTTGTTGCCTTCCATACATTTATAAAGTTTCTATCTAGTGTGAATTTTCTGATGTACTCTAAGAGTTGAGGCTTTAGTAAAACATTTGCCACATTCCATACATCTGTAAGGTCTCTCTCCAGTATGTACTCTCTGATGTGTTCTAAGATGTACATACTGGGTAAAACATTTGTCACATTCCCTACATCTGTAAGGTTTCTCCCCAGTATGAATTTTCTGGTGAGTTTTAAGAGCAGAATTCGAAGTAAAGGATTTATCACATACCTCACATCTGTACGGCTTTTCACCAGTGTGAGTTCTGTAATGCCTTTTAAGATGTGATAAGTCAAGAAAGGATTTACCACACTCTTTGCATTGGTCATGTATCTCAGAAGAATGGGTTTTCTGATGCCTTCTGTATGAAGCACAGTGGGCAAAGGATCTGTCACAGTCTTGGCATTTGTAAGGCTTCTCTCCAGTGTGCCTTCTCTGATGGCTTTTAAGTGCGGATAGCTGCACAAATGACTTTCCACATTCTTTGCATTTGTACGGTTTCTCTCCAGTATGAAGTCTTTGATGTGTTTTAAGATTTGTGCCCTTGTTAAAGGATTTGTCACAAACGTTGCACTTGTAAGGTTTCTCTCCAGTGTGAATCCTTTTATGTATGCTGAAGCTTGAGGCAGTACTGAAGTATTTCCTGCAGTGTCCACACTGATATGGTTTCTCTCCAGTTTCAATGGTGGGTAGCATAAGACGGTATGCAGAGCTGAAATGGTCATCACGTTCATTTTGCTTGTGCTCTTTCTTTGCAGTGTAGAGTCTTTGATCTTCCCTGATGTTGGAACACAAACTGAAAGATTTCTCACAGTCTTTAGATTGACAACACTCTTCTCCAGTGTGTGTGCTTGTGTGTCTATCTGGGTTTGACGAGTCAGCAGAGGCATCCCTGTCCTTACAGCATCTGTGGTTATTGGAGGTTTCTGTAGAGTCCCTTACTTTATAGTGTGAACCACGGGAGGGATCATGAAGCATTTCACCAAGTGCATCACACTGACAAGACTCCTTTTTAGCCCTCACTTGCTGATGGACAGTTTCACATTTGCAGTAGTTCTCTGAAAACGAATACAATTCAGATTAATAGGGCTTGATCTTAGATGACATTTGTGATAAATGACTGTCTCTGTAAGTTCTCATTTAAAAGGTCAAAGCACAGCTGTTTAGAACCACGTTCCCAGTAGCTGACACTTTTTGTTCACTGTGAATATATGGGTCCTCACAAAGTCAGCCTGACAGTCTTCAAGGTCAGTGATTTCTGATAGATACCTGATCTTTACTAAAAATGGTGAACTTGGCACAAGATGGAACACATAAGTGAGGGTAAGGAATCAGCTTTTCGATGGCACTTACTCACTGATTATACTTACAACACATGTCTCTATTTTTTTTTTCCACTCAGAAATGGATAAAACCTTTAATCTAATTCCAGGTTCACAGTGAGTGTCCTTCCTAATATATAACAAAGACAACTGCTCTTCAGTAGACCCATTTCCCTTTAAGATAAAGGCTTACTGTAAAGCATTAAAGGGTTTGTTCCTTTCTAAAATCGATAGATAGATAGACAGATAGATATATAAATGGCATTAGATTCTTCCAAAATAATAAATGTGACACAAATATTTTGCCAGATATCTAAATGTCTAGATCAGTTGAAGCAGGACTTCCACGGGCAGCTGTTGCCCATATCTTTTCCTCCGTTGCCTGAGCCCCACACACTGCTGTTTCCTAACTTTCCTTATGTGGTCATTCTCACATACACTCTGTATACAGCCTCCTAAGGTTATTTCCACAAGGATGTCTCTGTATCTCCACTGAAATGAAAATTAAACACATAATATGAAGACATACAAACAAGTTAGGCAATTGCAGAATAATCCTAGTTCATGGACTCACATTAGATATATAATTTGTAAAATCATTTCAATTTCATGTCAGCACAGTCAAGTAAAAATGCACATTGTACTAGTATTAAGGCCCCATACAGGCCGAGAGGTTTAATGAGTCACAACATCTTCTAAGAGTTACAGCAGGCAGGATGCATCTTAAGGACAGGAGACTGTAGTAAGTGCAGCGATCAGGAGTCCTTCAAGTATGGCTGAATACAGCAAAGGTTTTCTCTTGTCTTTCTCTTCACTTGAAACCTTTGCTGTTGTCTGGCTCACTCCCACTTCCTGGATTCGGTTACTTCATCTTCTCCACCTTCCATTGTGACCTCATTAGCTCCACACAAGTCACCAGGCTTATTCTACATAGAGTAGCCCAGGCTTTCTGTGAGGTAGTCCATGACCCATGTTAGAAGTTTTGGGAACAAAGGTGTCTAACAACATACTGTGCTCAGTACATTAGAAGGACAGAAAGTACAGGAACCTAAGAATAAATTCCCAGTACCATGTCCCGTCAGAATCTCCAGCATATTCCGGGAGAAGTTTCAGTTTGCATATCTTCAGTTTTCTTGCAATTAAAACAATATCAATCGCAGTGATGGTTATGGAGGTTTAAAGATATGGCTTGAATTAGTATATACTACTGAATTTCAGAATGCATCTTGGAACCAAAACCAAGGTGTATGATACTTCTAAAATGAAAAATGAAAAGAAAAACCTAAATACCATAAAGTGTTCTCTTTTTCTTAACTTAATACTTTTACTGTTTGTGAATTTTGCACCATGTACCTTATTCCATTAATACCCCAGTCCTTTCATATCTACCTTCTACCTCTGCAACTTACCCCTCACAAAAAAATTTAAAAATTAATTAAAAAATTTTAAAAATAGACAGTTTTTAAAAAATCTGCCTAACTCCTATGGGGAACTCCATGCTCTTGTAACAATGGCAGCTTCTCTAATATCTGGAAAAACTGTTAGGGCACCATGTCTGCTGTGCATGTCCAAGTCCACCCCACCATCACATATATCATACCATATACCCTTTTGCTCAAAGAGTTTTACTTGCAAATGTTTATTGCAATGAGTAATTGCTCCGGTTTCAGGCCTCTGGCTTCTGCTACGCCATCAGTACAGAACCTTGGACAGGACTCCTCTTGTATATCTTACTGTTGTACGAGTCGTGGAGATCCTGCAGTTTGGTTCAGGATAACTGGCCTTTTCACATGATCCCGTTGATTATAGTTGTGGTAGATGTCTGGGTGGACTAACTTAGTTCTGGAACTGGTCCTGGAGGGTAGCTGAGTTCGTCGCCAATTAGTTCTCCTGCACCCATGTCATCAGAAACAGTTCTCACACGCTGAAGTCATAGCTTGCACAACCATGGCTGGTAGAGGCAGAGACAGCTCAGGTAACCCCTCAGTCATCAACATGCCCTCAGGCAGCAACCTGAATGCAGACCATAGAAACCTGCACGGCCAGTTGTAGTAACATGGGCCATAGACATTGACACAGACACACTGTAGTAGTGTCATGAACCCAAACATGGCAATCGGCAGTGGCAGTATGGCCCAGACATCACCAAGACGTCAGGTGGCACCACAGGCCTCTCTATCGGGCTGTTCCTCACTGTGCTTGAGTCTTCAGTTTCAGCTCTTCTTGATAGTGCACAAATCACTATGCTCCTTGTCTCCAGTCTGTCCACCATATACTTCATCACAGTAGTCACACCCTCAGACTGTCTTCTGGCAGCATGGGCAGGCGAACCTCTTGTCACACCCTCAGACTGTCTTCTGGCAGCATGGGCAGGCGAACCTCTTGTCACACCCTCTGACTGTTTCTGGCAGCATGGGCAGGCGAACCTCTTGTCACACCCTCTGACTGTTTCTGGCAGCATGGGCAGGCGAACCTCTTGTCACACCCTCTGACTGTTTCTGGCAGCATGGGCAGGCGAACCTCTTGGAAAATTTCTTTTTCATTACCAAACTGCCTAGTTTTCTGGGTTTTTTCCCCCATAATAGCTTATATTGAGAATTTACAACCTATAGGGTCAGTATTTACAAAGGATGAGTTAAAAATTCTACAAGCAAAATGTTCTCACCCACAGAGACCAGGTTGTTGTAATTCTCCAACATCACATCAATGTACAATGCCCTCTGAGCAGAGTCCAGACATTCCCACTCCTCCTGGGAGAAGTTCACAGCCACATCCCCGAATGTCAACAGACCCTGAAATAAAAATTGCAGTTTGATTATGCTCTAAAAATTAGAATAAGGAGATAGTATGTAGATGAGTGAAGACAATTATCATCATAAATCATTTTAAAAATTTAAAATTTATCAAAATGAAAATTTCCAATATGGTCACATTTTGTAAAGAATTTTTGAACTCTGTGAAAACAGGATGACACAATAGTTTTACAAGCAGTATCAATGAAGAAAGAGACACATTTAAGAACTAGAAATGATTATCTATCACAGGATCACAGTGTACATGTCTCAGAAGGACATTCATGATGAGGACATGTATTCTTAAATTTTCTGCCTGAAGATCATGCTAAAATAGTGAGTTAATCCTGTCTCTACTTGTGTCTCACATAACTCTATTCTAACAGGCTCAGGTATGATTTTTAAATTCTAGGTTCAATGCCACACCACTAAATAACAAAGGGGTAGGTATGGAAGGCAGAATTCATGACCAACTTCTAGGCAAAGAAGGCAAAGATTTTTTTCCCACAGAAGCAAAGATTGTAGTAACACTACAAACTGAAAAATTTAACTATAACATATAAAAATCAAGTCGCTTGCTCAATTAATTTTATAGGGATATTTGGGCCACTAACAAACAGAAAAGTTTACATCAGACACATTTAATATAATCAAAAATTTTCCTAAGAATATACAAGAGCCACCATAAATAAATAATAATTTCAGAACTGTGCAGCTGCAAAGTAAGCATGGAGCACTGACTTTCAAACACAGTGTCTAGAGCAAGGACATCATGAGGGACAGTTTCTCTGCATCAAATGTGACAGCGTGTGCACATGTCTCAGTCAATGACCATAAGACATTTGTACTGATGCATTCTACAGAATTTTACATAATGAGTCCAAGTCTAAGTGTTCTGCATTGTAGGATGGCGTGGGGAACAATAACAAAAAAATAAAGGGAAAAAAAAGTAAAAATACTGAACTCTCTACTTTGGTAAATTATCATTGAGCTTCCTAAAGAAGTGAATGATTTTTCTAAGACTAGCAGATATGAGGTGCCAATAAACACATGGACACATCAATCGTGATATTAAACACCAGAGATAAATACAGGAAGATTAAAATCTTAGTCTATACACAATAACATTAGTTTCATGTCATAATTAAGTCACATATGACTTCCATGAAGGTAATGGTCACCAGTTATAAAAAAGGATCTAAAGGTAAATGTTGTTCTTACTGTAATTCAATCACAAAATTTGGGGGGTTTGGTGTTGCATTAGTATATAAACATATATTTAAAAGTGAAAACATAAAACCACATCTGAGGATCCAGAGCTTCTGTCCCAAATGAATGCTGTATCTGCATAAAGTGCATTGAGTTGTGTAGTCTATAGATGTGATTAATTGCAGTGTGTAATTTTTTTGTTCTGCTGGCAAAATTTTTCAAAATGAAAATCATCAGAAGCAGAAAATTAGACTTGTAATGCATCAAACTATAATATTTTTAGAAATAGAGTAGACACAGCCACTGACCTGGGACATGTCTTTCTGTTTCTCTTCTTTGATTTTCTCTTTGAAGAACAATGAATAGCTGTCTTGTGGATCTTTAATATTAAGGAGTCAAATGAGAAAAGTAAAATTAATACTGAATGCTGTTCAAGAACAAGGTCAAACCATATAAAAAGACTTAAGTAACAGAATGCTACCTGGTGTCTGGTCCCAGAGCCAGCAGAGCATGGAAAGACATCTAAAGTGCGGAGAGAGAAAATTCCCAGCAACCACATCGTTACACTCAGAAAAATACTCTCTCAAAACAATGGAGACACAAGTGCATGTGAAGACGGTCATGAATTATCACCATTCATTTTACCAAAGCAGCATAGCACATAGTAAATTAGAGGCAAAACATACACAGAACGATTAGAGGAATTATCTGTGAGAACATGAGAAATGATACATTTCATGTGAAGAATAAATAAATATAGGAAAACTGTTAAGGAATCATCCATGCTCAAGACAATAAACCACCTATTTTAACAGTGAGGAAAGAATAGTATAAATTATCTAACCAGCAACATCAACAAAAAGTCATAAGGAATATAAGCGCTAAGAAGAAAAATCATAGCCATATATCATTGCTGCTATGTTCATAATAGGTACTAAGTGGAAATAAAGTAAATGTTCTTCAACTGACAAATAAAAATGCACATACATATATATGTGTGTATATATACTATAAATTATTATTAAGGTCTAAAGAACATTGAAGTCATGATATTTGCAGGTAACTGGATGGATTTACAACAGATCATACTGAGTGTAGTAACCCAGACCCAGAAAGACAGACATTGCATGTTCTCTCTCATAGGAAGTTCCTAAGTTCAAATCTTCAGATGTGAGTACACAACCTGGAGTATATACAGTAACCAGAAAAGTAAAAACAGACCATGGTGGGATGTGGGGAGTAACAGACAGGAGATAACATGGAACAACTCATCTAAAAAGAAAAATAGAAAAAGTAGGGGAGGAACTTCAATTATAGAGAAGGGACAAATATAAACACATAAGAAGGAGAAAAAACATCAAGGATGTCTAAACCGTCATGAGGAATTATCCATCGACCATAAAAGGCCTACCATGCATATAAGCCTGTGAACGCACATACACTTGGAGTATGAAGGAAAACTTCCCATTGGGCTGATAATGCTCCCTGCAAGAATTTATTTCCTAATATATTTCCTAATAAAACCACCAATGAGAAGCTTGCTGTAAAGTTGCTGTTACAGCTGTAGAGTTGACTCCCAATACATTACAGGATATTGCTGTTGTTCGTGGTTGCCTGACAGACATAGAAGATGAGTCCATATTGTTGAAGAAGTCATAAACTTTGGACACAGATCCCAGGGAACTCAAGATATGGATCTGACAATAAAGCCTCCTCCCTGGGGACTAGCTTTCATGCAAGAGACAACATGCAGGTTTACCAAGGAGGGAGCCAACCAACAATCCTACCCAGCTATGACACCTTATGAACCAAAACATCTGCACTGCATGATAATGTTGAGGGTGCAAGAGTGGCAGCCATGCCTTGGTGGAAAACAACAGCTTTCTAATTGACTTAAGATCCTCTCAACAAGAGAGCCATGCCTGGTACTGAAAAGTTAGCCAGTTTCCCCAAGACTAGTAAAGTCACAGATCTTGGAGGAGAACCTACAACCACTAAATCAGAATAAATCCTAACTGCATTCTAAATATGTATCATAACTCCCACAAATAAATGTGGTAATCACCTCTCATCAAGGAAATGGAGATTATTACAGAAAACTACAATCAGTCAAAATGTAAAGTTGTGATGCTTGATCCAACTGACATATAAGCAACACAACTTGGATACTAAGGTTCAGGCATCACTGAGCAAGAGGGAACTGGAGGTTTGATGTGACACTGTGTCTCCTAGAAATGTCAAAGAAGCTACATGCATGCGACCTTTTAATTAATGTTGCCTATACATTCATTGAAGAAGGACAACACCAAAGGTATGCTAACATAGAAGGGAGAAAGCTCACTAGGCCTCACCCCTAGTCAAACACTAAGGAATTCTGAGAGCTGGAGAAATAGTCTTCCCCAGAAAATAGTATAGTATATGGTTACCCAATAGCAAGTGGATATCCCTGAAAACATACAGGCAAGTAGACTGTAGTTTTATATTTAGGAATTTACAGTAACATAAAACAACAATGAAATAAAATGTTATTAAGAAATAATAAATGTCTGTGTAAAGTGAAGATTTTGCATCATCTACATAACAATGACCAGAATTCTTCTTTGCTATTTGTATTATAGCTGCTAACATCAATGACACTTAATAGGCAGTGAGAGAGATAGACCAATGTTTTTGGTGCCTTTTGTTTTTGCAAAGACCTGGGTTACATGCCTAGAATCTCAACTCCAGTATTATGATATTCACATGATATACAGTCCTACACTATGTAAAGGCATACTCTGAGTTAGGCAAGGCACTCATATACCTAAATATATGAATCTAAATGTAAAGAAATTGGAGAGAGGGGGAGAGAACAAAATTAAAAATTCATGACTGAAATAGTCATGTAAATGAAGATCTATACAATGAAAAATTTGATTCATTGAAGAACTAAAGAAGACACTGACTAGTACATGGAACAATAGTTCAGATATAGAATGGGACAGTATGAAATCTGAAGTCATTCTGAATGGGATTTACAGCTTCAGTTCAAACAGCATTAGATTTAAACTTCACACAATAACTTTCAGAGAACTGGTAAAGAGAAACCTAAAATGTATGTTGACCCAGAAATTCCTGTGTAAATTCAAGGAACATGTTGTCATGTTTGAGCTCTCCCCTGTGACTCCAGACTAACCCTCTCCCCTGTGACTCCAGACCAACCCTCTCCCCTGTGACTCCAGGCCAACCCTCTTCCCTGTGACTCCAGGCCAACCCTCTCCCCTGTGACTCCAGACCAACCCGAAGCAGTAGAACAGCAGAACCTAAACCTGCCCCATAGCAATGACAATGTGAACGCTACAAAATATTACAAACAAGGGCTGTACACTAGACAGCCTCTTCAAACAGTGGTATCTGGGAAAGTAATTATCCACATATATAAAGAAGAACCTGGGTCCAAGTGTCTGTTACAATACAAGAAATCAAAGGCCTTCACGTATGATCTGAAACAGTGAATCCTACACAGTAACACAGGGGCAACATTTGATGTAAGAGCAGAAACTGACAAATAGTACTGTGTACAATATAAACATCCAAGGAAATGATAATAACTAAAAGTATAAAGAGAAAGAACACACCATAAATATACTCATTATCTGTCTATCTACAGAACAGTGGATGAGAACCCAGAATCAATCAAATAATTACAAAGGAAGCAAATGGTGATATAAATAAATAAGCAACTGAATCGAACCCATCATGCTCAACAGCAGTTCCAGTGGCCAATATGTACATATTAAAAGGCTCTGCATTACAAGTCGTAATATACTGTAAGTTCAAATACAGAGATTCCAATTCTGTCTACTCAATGTTCACACTCATGTTTCTAAACAGTAACAAGTGTATTTTTCAACAATTTCTTCAAATATAAGTAGATAATATTCCCTAAGCTAAAGATATAAACAATATTGAAAAAAAGAAAAAGAAAACGTTACTATCCAAAGGATGACAGGGACAAAAAAAAATGTAACAGAGACTGAAGGAAAGACCATTAAGATATTGTTCCACCTAGGGATCCATCCCATCTGCACATATCAAAGCCCCACACTATTGCTGATGCCAAGAAGTGCTTGTTGACAGGAGCCTGATATGGACATTCCCTGAGAGGCTCTACCAGCATCTGACCAATACGATACAGATACTCACAGCCAACCATTGGACTGTGCTCGGGAATCCCAGTGGAAGAGCTAGGGGAAGGACTGAAGGAGACCTGAGGGAATTGCAAGCACACAAGAAGAACAATATCAACTAGCTGGACCACTCAGAGCTTCCAGAGACTAAACAACCAACCAGTGAGTATACACTGGGACCCCTTGGCTCCAGCTGCATATGAAGCACAGGATGCCATTGTCTGCCATCAATAGGAGGAGAAGCCCTTGGTCCTGTGAAGGTTCGTTTTGCCAGTGTAGGGAAATGTCAGGATGTTGAGGTGGGAGTGGGTGGTTGGGAGTGGGAGCATCTTCATAGAACTATGGGGAGGAAATGCCAGGGGAAGGCTGAGCTTGCAGATCATCTGCACAGGCTCTTTTCCACCTAGACCAACGGTGAACCTGGGGCCCAGGCCCAGGGTGGTCACACCGGGAGTTCTTGGAGCACAAAGAGCATGGTGCTCTCTGGAAAAAGGGTCCTTTCTGGGCTACAGAGGGCCGGGTCACTATCATCAGGACTTGGGATCTGCCCGGGGAAGGCTGTACACCCAGATCAGCTGCACAGGTGCTTTTCCACCTGGACCAAGGGTGAGCCTGATGCCTAGGCCTGCTGAGTGTCCAGCGAGGGAATGCAAGTACTTCTTGGAGGGCAGGGAGCATGGTGCTCTCTAGAAAAGGGTCCTTGTTGGCCTAGAGAAAAAGCCAGGTCTCCGCCATTAGGACTCAGGACTTGTGGGCAGAAGGCTGAACTCCCAGAACAGCCTTGAAAGAGCTCTCACACCTGAGCCCACGAAGACAGAACTAAGTCATTGCCATCAGAATTCACTGCTTGCACACAGAGAGCCAAACATCCAGGAGCAATCTCTCTCCTGAGACCACGGGCTTTCAGACCCACAGGAGACACAAGCACCAGTCAGAAACAAAAACATCACCAACAATCACAGACAACAAGACAACAAGAAGAAAGCACAAGAACCCACACAATGGAAACCAAGACAACTTGACAATAACAGAACCCAGTTCTGCGACCACAGCAAGTAGTGGATTTCCCAACAGTCCAGACAAACAAGATTTAAACTTAAAATCATACTTCATGATAATGATGGAGATCTTTGAGAGGCACACGAATAACTAACTGCCTTAAACAATTGCAGGAGAACCAGGAGAAATCACTCAAAGTCCTACAGGATACACAATCAAACAGGTGAAGGAATTGAAAATAAAAATAGATACAATAAAGATATCACAAAAAGAGACAACCCTAGAGATCGAAAACCTAAGAAAGAAATCAGGAGTCATAGATACAAGCATCTCCAATAGACTACAAGAGACAAAAGAGAGGATCGCAGGGGCTGAAGAAACAAAGAACACATAGACAAAAAGACAGAGAAGATGCAAAAAACAAAAATCTCCTAACCCAAAATGTCCAGGAGATCCAGGACACAATAAGAAGACCAAACCTAAGGATAATAGGTATAGAAGAGAACAAAGAATCAACTAAAAGGAACAGTAAATATTGTCAACGAAATCATAGAAGAAAACTTCCATAACCTTAAGAAGGAGATGACCACGAACATACAAGAAGCCTACAGAATTCCAAATAGATTGGACCAGAAAAGAAATTCTTCCTGACACATAATAGTCAGAACACCAAATGTTTAAAAAAAAGAAAAAATACTAAAGGCAGTAAGAGAAAGAGGACATGTAACATATAAAGGCAGAGTAATCAGAACTACACCAGACTTCTCAACAGAAACTATAAAAGGTAGAAGATCATGGACAGACATCATACAGATTCTAAGAGAACACAAATGTCAGGCCAGGTTACTATACCCAGCAATTCTTTAAATTACCATAGATGAGGAGACCAAAACATTCCAGGACAAAATCAAATTTATACAATATCTTACCACAAACCTAGCCCTACAAATGATAATTGATGGAAAACCCATCACAAGTAAGGAAACTACATCCTAGGAAAAGCCAAGAAAAAAAAACTATGCAAGAAAATAAAAAGAAGAAAGATACAAACATAATTCTACCTCTATCAACAAAAATAACAGGAAACAACAATCTTTACTCCTAAATATCTGATAACATTAACAAAATCAATTCCCCAATAAAGAGACATAAACTATCAGACTGGATACACAAACAGAATCAAGCATTTTACTGTATACAGGGTACTCATCTCAGAGACAAGACAGACACTACCTCAGAGTAAAAGGCTGGAAAAAAACTTCCAAGCAATTGGCCCTAAGAACCAAGCTGGAGTAGCCATTTTAATTTCAAATAAAATACAACCAAAAGTTGTCAAAAAGATAAAGAAAGACACTTTTTACTCACTCAAGGAAGAATCTACCAAGATGTATTCTCAATCTATTCTCCAAATACAAGAGCACCCACATTCATAAAAGAAACCCTACTAAAGCTCAAAACATATATTGTACCTCACTCAATATTAGTGGGAGACTTCAACACCCCACTCTCATCAATGGACAGATCATGGAAGCAGAAACTGAACAGAGACACAGTGAAACTGGCAGAGGTTATGAACTAATTGGAATTAACAGACATCTACAGAACATTTCATTCTAAAACAAAAGAATATACCTTCTTCTCAACACCTCATGAAACCTTTTCCAAAACTGACCATATACTCGATCACAAAACAGGCCTCAACCAAATACAAGAAGATTGAAATATTCCCATGCATCCTATAAGATCATTCTGGACTAAAGCTGGTTTTAATAACAACAAAGACAACAAAAAGCCCACATACATATGGAAGCTGAACAATGCACTACTCAACGATAACATGGTCAAGAAAGAAATTAAGGATTTTTGTAGGATTTAATGAAAATTAAAGCACAACATGCCCAACCTATGTGATGCAATGAAAGCATTACTAAGAGGAAAACTCATAGTTCTAAGTGTCTCTAAAGAGAGACTGCAGAGAGCATACATTAGCAGTTTGACAGCTGAAAGCTCTTGACCAAAAAGAAACAGATAGATCCGAGAAGAGTAGACATCAGTAAATAATCAAATTCAGAGCAGAAATCAGCCATGTAGAAACAAAAATAATCATACAAAGAATCAACCAAACCAGGAGCTGGTTCTTTGAGAAAATCAACAACATCTATAAACCCTGAGCCAGAATAAGTAGAGGATACAGAGAGAGTATGCAAATTAACAAAATCAGAAATGAAAGGGGAGCCATAACGACAGAAACTGAGGAAATTCAAAAAATCATCAGATCCTACTGCAAAAGCTTATACTCAACAAAACTGGAAAATGTGGAGGAAATGGATAATTTTCTAGACTGATACCAGATACCAAAGTTAAATCAGAATCAGATAAACCATCTAAAGAGTCTCATAACACCTAAAGAAATAGAAGCAGTCAACAAAAGCCTCCCAAACAAAACAGCCCAGGACAAGATGGGTTCAGTGCAGAATTCTATCAAACCTTCATAGAAGACCTAATACCAATACTGTCCAAACTATTCCACAAAAGAGAGACAGAAGGAACACCATCCAACTCATTCTTCAGAGCTACAATTATTCTCATTCCTAAATCACATAAAGACCCTATAAGGAAAGAGAACTTCAGTCCAATCTCCCTCATGAATATTGATGAAAAATACTCAATAAAATTCTTGGAAACCAATTCCAAGAACACATCAAAACGATTATTCACCATCAGCAAGGAGGCTTCATCCCTGGGACGCAGGGATGGTTTAATATATGAAAATCCACCAGTGTAATCCACCATATAAACAAACGCAAAGAAAAAAACCACATGTTCATCTCATTAGATGCTGAGAAATCATTTGACAAAATCTAACACCCCTTCAAGGTAAAAGTCTTGGAAAAAGCAGGAATCCAAGGCCCATACCTAAACATAATAAAAGCAATATACAGCAAACCAGTAGCCAACATCAAACTAAACAGTGATAAACTTGAAGCAATCCCACTAAAATCAGGGACTAGACAAGGCTACCCACTCTGCCCCTACCTTTTCAACATAGTACTGGAAGTACTGGACAGAACAATTAACCAGCAAAAGGAAATCAAAGGGATACAAATCTGAAAGGAAGAAGTCAAAATATCACTAATTTATGATGACATGATAGTTTACTTAAATGACCCAAAACTTCCACCAGAGAACTTTTACAGCTGACAAACAACTTCAGCAAAGTGGCTGGATATAAAATTAACTCAAGCAAATCAGTAGCTTTCCTCTACTCAAAGAATAAATATGCTCAGAAAGAAATTAGAGAAAAGATACCCTTCACAATAGTCACAAATAATATGAAATACCTTGGTGTGACCCTACCTAAGCAAGTGAAAGATCTGTATGACAAGAAATTCAAGTCTCTGAAGAAGGAAATTAAAGAAGATCTCAGAAGATGGAAAGATCTCCAATGCTTATGGATTGGAAGGATCAACATTGTAAAAATGGCCATCTTACCAAAAGCAATCTCCAGATTCAATGCAATCCCCATCAAAATTTCAACTCAATTCTTTATAGAGATGGAAAAAGCAATTTACAAATCCATCTGAAATAACAAAAAACTTAGAATAGCAAAATCTATTCTAAAAAAAAAGAAAAAAGAAAAGAAAAAAAAAAAAAAAACATCTGCGGGAATCACATTTTCTGACTTCAAGCTATATTATAAAGCAGTTGTGTTAAAAACCTCATGGTATTAATACAGAGATAGGCCAGTTGATCAATAGAAGAGAATAGAAGATCCAAAAATGAGCCCTCATACCTATGGTCACTTGATTTTTGTAAAAGGAGCTGAAAACATTGAATGGAAAAAGGACAGCCTCTTCAACAAATGGTGTTGGCTCAACTGGCAGTCAGCTTGCAAAAGAATGAAAATCGACCCTTTCTTATCTTCTAGTACAAAGCTCAAGTGCAAGTGGATCAAAGATCTCTACATAAAACCAAGCACACTTAAACTATTAGAAGAGAAAGTGGAGAAAAGCTTAGAACACAAAGACACAGGGGAAATTTTCCTGAACAGAACACCAATGGCTTGTACTCTAAGTTCAAGAATCGATAAATGGGACTTCATGAGATTGCAAAGTTTCTGTAAGGCTAAGGACACTCTCAGGAAAACAAAATGCCAGCCAACAGACTGGGAAAGGATCATTACCAATCCCACATCTGACAGAGGTCTAATATCCAATATATACAAAGAACTCAACAAGTTAGACCCCAGAGAATCAAACAATCCTATTTAAAAATGGGGTACAGAGCTAAATAAAGAATTCTCAATTGAGAAATATCAAATGGCTGAGAAGCACCTGAGGAAATGCTCAACATCCCTAGTCATCAGGAAAATGCAAATAAAAACAACCCTGAGATTCCACCTCACACCAGTCAGAATGGCTAAGATCAAAAACTCAGATGACAGCAGATGCTGGCAAGGATGCAGTGAAAGAGGAACACTCCTATGCTGTTGGTGGGGTTGTAACTTGGTACAACCATTCTGGAAATCAATCTGGTGGTTCCTTGGAAAATTGTACATAGTTCTACCTAAAGACCCAGTTATTCCACTTCTGGATACATACCCCATAGATGCTCCAACATACAATAAGGACACATGCTTCACTATATTCATATCAGCCTTATTTATAATAGCCAGATGCTGGAAAGAATCCAGATGTTCTTAAGTAGATGAATGGATACAAAAATTGTGGTATATTTACACAATGGAGTACTACTCAGCTATTAAAAATAATGACTTTATGAAATTCTTAGGGAAATGGATATATCTAGAGAATATCATCCTGAGTATGGTAACCCTGTCCAAAAAGAACAGACATAATATGCAGTCACTGATAATTGGATACTAGCCCCAGAAAGCTCTGAATACCCAAGAAACAATTCACAGACCATATGAAGCTCAAAAAAAAAAAAAGAAAGGCCAAAATGTGAAAACAGTCCTTCTTAGAGAAAAAAAAACAATAAGCGTATAGCACCCTCTCAGAGTGGGGAACACCTAGACCTTAAACTATTAATAAATCAAGAGCTAAGAAGATAGCCTTGTGGCATTTTTTGATATTTAAAAATCATTGTTTAATCTTTACATACCAAGAAAACTTTGACTATTTTCATGTTATGCTTTGTTTTACATGTACTTTATGCTCATTGTAACTAGTAAGTTTCTAATGAATACTATTAAACCTTTAAAAAAATCAAGTACTGACAAAAAATATATTCATATAGTTCTATGCCAAAAAATAAAAGTAAAAATAAAAAGTGTATAGCACCCTCTCAGAGTGTGGTGTGCCTAGACATTAAATCATTAATAATCCAAGAGCTAAGAACGCAGCTTTGTGACAATCGTTGGTATTTAAATATCATTATGTTTAATCTTTATACACAAGAAAACTTCAAGTATTTCCATGTTACTTTTTGTTTTATATGTCCTTTATGCTCATTATAACTAGTACATTTCTAATGAATACTATTAAACCTTTAAAAAAATCAAGTACTGACAAAAATATATTCATATAGTTTTTTGCAAAAATGCTTTTAAAATCTGTACATTTATCTTTTTTTAAAAAATAAAGTTGTTTAATTAAAAAATAAAAACAATATATAATAAGCTTGGAAAAAAAAGTAGGGGGAGAGAGATTGAAGAGCAGAACATTAGAAATGTAAATACATAAAACATCCAATAAAAAAAAGAGTACACATGGCGGGAGCCAGTCTCTAGCTACATATGTACCAGAGGATGGCCTTATCTGTCATTATTGGGAGGGGATGGAGCCTTGATGCACCAGCATAGGGGGATGCTAGAAAGGTGAGACCAGAGTCAGTGAATGGGTGGAGGAGCACTCTCATAGAGGAAAAGGAGAGGCAGGAGAGGAGGATGACGTGTGGGGATTGGTAGAGGGGTGACTGGGAAGGGGGATAGCATTTGAAATGTAAATGAATAAAATAATAATAAAAGTGACAGCTGACATTAAAACATGTATTTCTGCTGAAATCCATGCAGAAGGAACGGCAAACAGTTTTAGAACTCATGGAATGGGGCCCATTGGATGGCACAGACAAGACGGATGTGACTTTGAGAGGCACAACCCCAAGGAGCACATGTCCTGAGGACACTGCCAAAGTCGGTTTCTCAAACAAGTGAGAATAGTCCGACTTCAATCAATTCTCCAGTTGCCTTCTGTTTGACCACAGCTTAGGCTGGGTCTGGGCAGTAGGCAAGGCATTGGGGCAGTTAAGTACAGTAGTTATCATACCTCAATCCCAGTGATGTCCTATGTCATTATGCCCATATATTCTTGGAGACCTTGGGGGGTCACTGTTAGGAATCCGAAGTTTCTGTCTCTTATGGTAAGTTCAAACATATTAGCTCCATATTCAGCAGATCTCTGAGTGGTTTGAGATCTACCTGTACTACCTACCTAGTCTTTCTGAGCTAAACAACCTTTGTCTGTCTTAGTTATCTACTTCTAACGGCACCTTTTAAACATTATACAGGAGACTAAATAAAACTTTAATGTTAAAATTAACTGCATCAATACTTAGCATGACTTTAAATACATTTCTTAACATATTAAAGGATTTAATCTTCTTCAAGGTTACTGACTGTCAATTTCTGTTAGACTTGAACCTTAAAAGCTACAGTTTTGACTACTTTAGAAATCGGTTTCATGGTTTCTCAGAAAACTGGGAATAATTCTACTTCAAGACCCAGCTTATATCAATCCTTGGCATACACCCCAAAAATGCTGCTGCTCCAACATCCCACAAGGACACTTGCTCAACTCTGTTTTTAGCAGCTTCATTCGTAATAGCCAGACACTGGAAACATGCAACCTAGATGTCCCTAAACTAAAGAATGGATAAAGAAAATGTTATACATCTACACAGTGGAATATTATTCAGCTACAAAAAAGAAGGATGTCATGATTTATTTATTAAAATTAAAACACGATGTAGAACCAAACAGGTATGTGGTCAGTTTGTCCTTCCTCTAATCCAAGTCAGTTCTCCGTGTCAACCACTAGAAGGTATGCTATAGCAATAATATGAAAGAGATGTCAGCCATAAAAAAATGGCTGCAGCTTTTCTAGTGAGGTCAGGCCATAACAGGAACAAGGCTGACATGACAGATGGGACTCTCACTGAGGCTGGACTGATGACGATTGATTTCTTATGTCCATGTCTGCCCTCAGAGTATTGGTGTGATTTAATAAGAACTGCTGATGAGTAGTTCTGAGGATTTACAGTAGATGTGACTGTTTTATATAAAAATTTCAATTTGTGATTCTTTGAAGATTCTTTTGAATATAAATAATAAAGTCATCTATCCTGATTTGCTACCTTACAGTAAAAGAAACTGGCTGAGAAAACTACCTTGCTTTCTCACACTTTGTTAATCCATTACAAGTTGCTTAGTCATGAATGTAAGTGGATTCTTGGGCATAATTTCTTTTCTTTACCTGTACTATATAACATTTCTTGTAAAGGTATTGAAGGATATATTGTTTTTTCATAGTCATTCACTACAAAAAAAAACAGAATGAAATCACATTGTAATTTTATACTGATTAAAAGATTTTTCTGAGATATATAAGCTATGAGAGAAAAAATAAAGATGTTGAAACCTTGTTCCATTTATGAAATCTGCATATATGGATATGTAAAGTTTATATGGGAATGTGTTGGAACTTTGTTCCATCCGTCTGTATGTATGTAGATATGTAAAGCTTGAGTGAGTGATTGTTGGAGCTTGCTCTATCCACTAACTATGTGTATATATATACACGAGAGTGTGTGTGTGTGTGTGTGTGTGTGTGTGTGTGTGTGTGTGTGTGTGAAATACTTGGAGTCTGCTTGCTGGAGCTTTGCTCCAGCCATTCAATGTCTGAATACGTACATCTGTCTGTCCATCCATCCATCTTTTGCTGCTTCCACTCAGTGCGAGTCTGTCTGCCTGACTGACTGACTGACTGACTGTCTGTCTATGGATTTGCTCTTTCCTTTTCTTTCTCGCTGGCCCCTAAGAGTTCAAAGAATTTAGAATCTTTCCTCTGGCACAGGGACTGCCAGCCACAGTCAATCAAGTTTTGTGCCTGAGAGAAATGTCTCCTGAGTAACTTCTCTAGTTGCTGACTGCCATAGGCAGCAGCCCTATAGGTACATGGACTGACATCTCAACCTGCACCTCAGCCCCTCTTAGTGCTGACCCCCATCAGCTGCTCTTCAGCACTGGTCCCCACCCACTCCTCAATGCCTATCGCAGCTTACACCTCCCCTTCATGAGTGGGAAGTCTGGTCTTTGACATCCTACATATTCTCTATCAAAAAATCCATTTCATTTTGTTGTGGTCCAGGAGTTACTGCAGAAAACATTCTAACACTGATCTCAGTTAAAAAAGACAGATTATGTAGCACGCACCCTAAGACTGATCAACCAGGGCAACAGCTCAAGGCTGTGCACGGCACATTTCTCAGGGCCAGTTTATAAAAATAAAACTGCAGAAATCACATTGAGCTCAGAGATTAATGCTGGAAGTGCTATTGGTTAAACCCTGATTCAACCTATTTTAGACATAATACAATAGACCTTTAATTTGATGGGTCCTATGTAAAAAATTATAGTTGTAGAATTTCTGAAGATTAACAAACCTCATATCATACAGGACACAGCAGGGAATGTGGTCAGCATGACCCTGCTCTGAGTCAAGTTATTTTCTGCATCACTGACTGGCAGGCATATGACAGCAACAATACAAAATACCTGGCAGTCATGGAACAAAATGGCCACACTGTGCTGGGACGGGGGAGGTCTGAACAATATCTAAATATACAAAATACTGGGCAATAATACAATTTTTTGGAGACAGTAGCTTTAGTTAGCTGTCCTGGAACTTGCTCCGTAGTCTAGGCTGGCCTTGAACTCACAGAGATCAGCCTGCTTCTTCCTCCAAAGTGCTGGGACTAAAGGCTTGCACTAACACCATCAGGTTGAAACATTTTTTAAAAGAGTGCTATAACTGTGAACAGCAGTAAGAAGACTGATGATCATAATTGTACTAGTGACAGAAAATCTGAGACAAAAGTATTAAAATTCAAAATAAAAAGTATTAGCAAATGATAAAATCAAGCATTAGATATAAAGTCCTTGAGAAACATGGGTGCATGTCAGAAAAGCCAGAATGCAGACACCCCAGCAGACATGAACAGGAGACTGTGTAAAACTTATAAAGACAGTCACATTGGCCATGTTCTTTTGAGCCTGAGAAGAACCTAGAAAAAGGTTTGTCTTTTCTAAGACTCCAACTACTTCCTATTAAAACTCTATTTGCTTATTTTACAAAAAATCATCCTGAAAGTATCAAGATGCAGTAAAGAACCAGAAAACACTAAGAGGATCACACCTAGAGGTGATCTCACGGTATATCACAGTCACAGCAATGGAAACCACTAGGAATTGTCATGACAACGGGCAATAAGAGGTACCCCCAGGAAGACAGGATAGACTGGTTTAACTGTTGGCAAATATAATTTCTGATTCTTATGAAAACAATGTTGGCATTATTTTCAGGAAAAGAGAAATTAACAATAAAAGGTAGAGAGCATGGTAGAATACCAAAAGCTCAAAATTCTGAAAATAATAAATATACCTAAAAGTATTAATTTTTATAATACATTAAAACCACTGAAATAAAAACCTTAAAATTGATATGTAGACCTGATCAGTGGTGTGCATGGAACAAGGCCAGCATCACTCACATGCACAGTCAGGTAAAAGTTTACTGCCTCCTAGTATCAGTTCTTCTGCAGAAAGTCTTCTCATCTCTACAATAGGACAGTCCTGAGGAGATTTTTCTCAGTGGAAGTCTCCACAATTATTTCCAGTGAAACAGATGTGGCAGAACTGACTTCCACAGTCACTCGAGCCCCTTGTCATCCCTTCACCACTCCCCCAACACACCTGGATCCTCAGCCACTGTCTCATGTCTCTCCATCTTCACAGGTGAGCAGGTCTGGGAGATCAGTGAGCCCTGCACATGAGAAAGAGTTCAGTCAGAAGGACCCTCTATTTCTAAGACAGTACTGTGCTCAGGAGATAGAGACAAACTAACTGAAGACTATAGTGACCCTGCACATGAGAAAGAGTTCAGTCAGAAAGACCCTCTATTTCTAAGACAGTACTGTGCTCAGTCGATAGAGACAAACTAACTAAAGACTATAGTGACCCTGCACATGAGAAAGAGTTCAGTCAGAAAGACCCTCTATTTCTAAGACAGTACTGTGCTCAGGAGATAGAGACAAACTAACTGAAGACTATAGTGACCCTGCACATGAGAAAGAGTTCAGTCAGAAAGACCCTCTATTTCTAAGACAGTACTGTGCTCAGGAGATAGAGACAAACTAACTGAAGACTATAGTGACCCTGCAAGTGTCGGGCAGGGTCAGACACTGAAAACGTTCAGAAGCACTTTCAGTTAGCATCATTTGACCCTCCCTTCCACTCAAAGCTCATTTTGGTGCAGATGTGGGACTGACTGAGTGGAAGGAGAATGCTACACACTAGAGAGGTTCTGAATTTATCATGGACTAAAATGATGGAAGCCTTTCACTCCCACATGAACTCACACAAAAAAGAGAAAACTTTTCCTGAAATGTCTTTGTTCCTCTGAGGATTCTGACTTACTCTGTAGAGTATGAGACGCATACATACAAATATCACATACTTGCAGTCTAATTTGCCAAGAACCCCAAGGAGGAGCAAGGGAGACAGCAAGCAGACTATTCTCACCCACAGAAACCACTCTTCTTATTCACAACATCCAACTCCTTACGGAGACCGCTGAGCAGGAACCAGGCATTGCCCCTCCTCCTGGGAGAAGTCCACGGTCACACCACTGATTGTCAACTGACCACAAAATAAAAGACAACAGAGTGCACAGCTTTAAAATGTTAGCACTGAGGTGGGTGAAAATCTGCGAATCCCAGTCCACCTAGTCTACATGGTGACTTCTACTACAGTTTGGTCATGTATCCAGGGGCAGAATGCCTTTCTTGACCAATAAGAAGAGAACTGCAGAGCGTTTTCTGATGTGGATGAGTCAACGTGGTTATTACAGGACCATTTCTAATATTATCCTATACTACAATTAGTGCCTTTTAATTTTGTTTCATTCTCTCTTTCTTTTTGCTGCAAAACAGGAATTCTCTATGTAGCCCTGGCTGTCCTTAAAGTCACTCTATAGACCAGGCTTGGCAAAGAACTCCATGATCTACCTGCCTCTGCCTCTGGAGTGCTGGGATTAAAGGTGTGTGTCACCACCTCAGGCTGGTTTATAATGCCCTGGCTACCTGAAAATCCTGAGACCTGATGCCCATAGACAGCATACTGTGGATTTCCCAGGCTCTAATTTACAACATTAAGAACTCAGAACAAGAGGAGGGAGAAGAACTAGGGAGAGAGAAAGAAGCCTCCTCGAATATAGATGGATCATAAACATGTGGCCAGGAGAAATAGCAAGTATTTTGGGCGTTCATGATATACTAGAAATCACACAAGATTAGTCTGGGGAGGCAGAAAACAAAGCCCCTGAGAGGAAAGGAGAGGAAAGATAAAGATTTGGTGATGAGGACAGATTCACTGGAGATGATGTGGAATCTGGTCAGCTGCTTCGAGTCTTCAACAATGGCAGGCTGCCGCAATGCCTTACCCGACATTCATCGTTCACTGGCTACAGGTGGATCCTTTGATCTTCCACGGAAGTGGAGGCGTTGGCCGTGCAGGAAGATGCAAAAATGAAGAATGAAGAGAAAGACCAAGGTCAACTGAAAAAGCCCCTAAATGGAAAAAAAAATGAAGGCTTAAAACTTATCAAGGATGTTGATTTCATGCTTGTTGAGAGACAAGCATGTCTCAACAACTATTCATTCCTGGGGTGTTTGATCTGGTAGTAACCATGGTAACCTCTCTCTCTCTCTCTCTCTCTCTCTCTCTCTCTCTCTCTCTCTCTCTCTGTTTGTGTGTGTGTGTGTGTGTGTGTGTGTGTGTTTAGGTAATTCTGTTGTGATGCTCTGTCCCTAAACTGAAGCCATGATACGGAAATAGGTTATTAAAAAGTATCACCTTCAAATTGCATCCAAGGAAGGACACACTGTTTATGTCCCAACAAAATCCACTGTCTATCTTGGGTTACTTAGTCAGATATGTGTTTAATTATGTCTTGGTGAGTTAGAACCCTTTTCTTAGTTTGTATAAACTGATACCTATAAATTTAATACTTTCTAGGATTTGTAGGAAATTATATTTTTTTGTGAGATGGAATTAGTAGTAAAAAATAAATTATAAAATGTGTTTATTTTTAATTAAAATTGCACCTTATTTCCCACAAAATATTAGGAGAGATCTGGAAATATTGTAAAAGTTGTAACAACTTAAACATCTCTAGAATGTTTTTGTTGAATGTATTTTGCATCTAGTCTGGATGTCCTGTGAGTTTTCATATGGACCCACATAACATAAAATTTGTGACAAATTTGCTTATATGAAACATACACATTGAATAAATCCCACTATATTCCTTGTTTTAATATGGATTGTACAAGATATTGTGCTCTTTTTTCTTAGACTGTCTTTCCTCTGGGCTTTTGTGTGTGTAAATTTTTGCTGGAGTAATTTCATCAGGAATGCTGATCTTAATTTTTATACATTTTTTTCTAACATACAATACATATTTCCCTTATTTTGTCTCCTGAAGTAAGCTGGGTAAAACGCGACAATACACATGAAAGAATAGAGATGTTCCTTAAATTCCCTGATGTTCCTGCCTGTGTTGATAAAGGTTAACTGTGACCAGAGGCAGATGTTGGGGGCTTCATTGTTTTCAGCTCTCAGATATATTTTTTGATAAAATAATCAACACTGGTCTAGAAGTGTGCATTGAATTAATATTCAACAACATCTATTAGTCATAAAAAACTCACAACAAGGAAACACCTTTTTTCTTTTCTTCTTTCCTTCTTTCTACACACCCTTTTCTTTTTCTTGTAGTTGTTAGTTTTTTGTTTTTTGAAACAGGGTCTCACCCTGGCGCTCTGGCTATTCTGTAACTCACAATGAAAACCAAGCTAGCTTCACTGAGATCCACCTGCCTCTGCCTCCTGGGTGCGGAGAGAAAAGGAGACTGTCACCAAACCTTGCTGCACACCTTATACAGCATTGTATTCACATAGCAGGTTTGCAAACGTTTCCTGTGGAAAATTAATGGTGGACAGAATGTTTACTTTTAAAAGTTAATGTTTGCATCCATACCCATTGACCTCACAACAAATACAGTTTCCTATTCAAATAAATTTTCAGAGGTTCCTTTCATGACTAGTACCTAAAGTATTGCTGGGAAGCCAAGTCCCTAGGTTGAATAGGGAAGTGGTAAAACACGGAAGTTAGTATGGATGGTAGTAAAGGTCAATAGCTTGGTCCTTTTCATCATAGCAAAGAGAACTAAGTTTGCAAATATCAGCAGATAAATTCAAATATTCTACTAGATTAGTCTTATGAGAATATCTGGAAGAATATAGATTTTAAAAGTGCATTATTTCAGTTAATATTACTGAAAATTTATCGACGAGGGTAAGACATTCACAGCAGAATTCTGAGAGCTGTCATTCTTATGTGTAGCACACCCACTGATCATGCTCTGTTCTGCTCCCACCGGTTCTGCAGCCCCACAGCTCCTCTGACCTGTTTGTGTTCGAAGCCTCCGGGCTGCGGTTCCCGTGGCGGAGGTGCTGGCTGCTGCCTCTCCCAGGACGCCCCAGAGCTACCGGAGGCTTAGGGAAGTTTTTTGTTCCACGAGTCCCCGGCCGTGCCCTTTGCACTCAGGTCTCCAACACGCGATTCCCCACGGTGCAGGCCGCCCCAGCTCAGTCTGGAAATGGGTCCTTGACACTTCTGGCTTTGTCTCTTTTTTTTCCCCCACTTCCTTTGGTTCACAAGCTTAGCGTCCAACTTCGTAAGCGTCACTCCTTTAACCCCACCCACTCTGCACCCTCTCCGCACAACCAGCCAACAGACCACATCCTCCCATCCCTGTTTCTAGGTGAGTGGCCCCGCCCTGCCGAAGCCAGCACCTCCCCCTAAGTCTCTGGCTTCCTTCTATACTGTTTCAGCTCTCAGGCTGCCCTGGACCCTCTGTGCACAGTCTCCCCACGTGCGAGCGACTGAAAGACCCCCGCAGAGGGGAGACTCTCACTCAAGTCTCGGGATGACACGACCCCCTCCCCCAAGAACTCAAGAGAGACCATCATTGCTGCAATCATCTGAGGTTTATTTACGGGAATTGACCAGAACCAAGGAGTTTTTAAAGGAAAAAAAAACCACAACCCAAGAGGGGAGGGAGTACGTCATTGGAGAATGCCAAAAATACCAGTGAAGAATCCCAAGGGAAACACCCCGTTTCTCAAGATTGTTTACAAGGTTTTACTTTAACTTTTATGGTTTTATGGTCAGTCAGTTCCTGGAACAGAGTCAATGAACCAGCTATTCTACATTTTTGGCTCTACTCTACCTGCTCAGGGTCTTCTAATTTACCTGTTAGGGGTCAGGATTTATCCTGGTCTTTCACTGCCAGCCTAGAGCAAAAATGGATATACTAGGACGCTGCACCCGGATATATGACACCATACTAGAATCCTTCAAGATAGGCACCTAAATCTCTATCGGAGTATCAGCCTGTAGGCCACACGAACTGCATACAGAAGAGGCTAAACTTCAGATATCAGAGTCCCATTTCCAAACATAAACACGAGAAGCCAAAACCAAATACTGTAATTTGAGTTGGTGAGAGACCTTCCAGGAACTGTCTCAAGAACTCAGCGGTTAGTGTTAGGGTTCAGGTGTTGCCCCACAAACCAATTTCAGTCAGACAGGGATGGTTTATTGAACACACACCCTAAGACTGATCTATCATGGCCATGATTCAGAATTTGGGGGCTGAGTTACAACCTCAAACATTTGCCAGGGCCTGTTTATAAGCACACACACACGCACACACACACATACACACACACATACACACACACACACACGCACACACACACATACACACACATACACACACACACAGACACACACACATACATACAGATACACACACAGAGACACACACAGACACACACATACACACACAGACACACACACACACACACACACATACACACACACACACACACACACACACACACACACACACACACACACACACTGAGCTCATGTGCAGGTTCAGAGAGTGTTGCCCTGTGGTCAGCCCTGACTCAGGTTATTTTGATTCGCTAGACAAAACAGTTCTAACTGACCTTTATTCTGATCCGTCCTATGTGGAATTTACATTTGTTGAATTTCTTAAGATAAATTAACTTCCGAAAATACAGAACAAACAAGGTATGTGGTCAACGAGACCCTGCTCTGAGTCAAGTTATTTTTCTGAGTCAGTGACTGGCAGGCATGTGACAGAAACAATGTGAAGTTGGCAAGCATGGAGCAAAATGGCTACAGGCATGCTGGATGGTAGGGAGGGACTGACACCCCCATCTGCTCACAGCTAAGAGCCCGGGACTGAATTCATCCCATGATGCACTGCTTTCCGCACTAGATGGCGGGCTTCTCATTTTAGTAACTCAGAAACTAGTTTGTTTTCATGATTTATGCTAAAAGTGCTTTGAGATAAAACCTAGAATTTTTTTTTAAATACAGCGATAAATGCAAAAAAACTTGGATGTTCCTAGTAGAAATAAATTTTTGCATCCTATTTTAATAAACGTTCAACCTCTCCTCTTTCCCACCACCCCACCAGAGGTAGTAGAAGAGAAAACTTATTAGGATATGGGGGAAGTGGACCTGTTTTAACAATAGCTTTTTGGGGGTGAGCTCAGTCTTCTTGTCAGCAGTTCAGTCCTGTAGAAAACACCAAATACAATTCATCAGCTGCAGTCCAGTCCTCTGGACTGTAATTGAATCCTGAAGGAACAGCAAGGCTTGACAGCCACCTGAGGCTACTGAAGTAGCAAGAAACCACAGGAACCTCACCAGAACGTCTTAGGTGAGTTTCTCTCAATGGCAGCATTACCACAAGTGGAGCTCAACAACATTATGTAAGATGAACCAATACATGCATGCCCTTAGCCAAGAATAGTGAGGTAGAACAAAGCAAACCAATGCTCTTACTCCCTCTGTCTGTGAAGTCGTATTTGTCACATGTTCTTTCATGTGTTTGCTATAGTAAGATGTCCTTTCACCTGTGTGCCCCAGCAAAACATCATTTGACTTACCCAATTTTCCAAAGAATCTAGAAGTTTGCACTTCAGTCCCTGCTGCAGAAAATAAGTAAGGTATATGGTTCCAACACTAAAAACGACAGTGACACCAAATGTACCTTCTCTAGCTCTGGGAATACCGAGGAAGAAAGGGATGGTTAGGAAGTAAGACAGGAAAAAGGGGGAAGGGCTAAGACAGGCCATTCTCTAGACTCCATACAACTACTGGAATCAGTTACCAACAGCAACTGTCCTTGACTGCACTGGTCTCACACAAGACCACAGTCTAGGAAAGGAATGGCTCAGTTTACCTCTCTGATATCAGCTATGGGTAGACTTGTTTTATGTTGTTTAAGTTTCATGTTATATGGACCTGGGAACTCATCTATTTGAATTAGAGTTTTCAATTTAT
The DNA here is from genome assembly GCF_963924665.1 of Micromys minutus. Lineage (NCBI taxonomy): Eukaryota > Metazoa > Chordata > Mammalia > Rodentia > Muridae > Micromys > Micromys minutus. Next base: position 26,147,054 of record NC_137967.1, read on the forward strand.
TATAAAAGAAGTCTTTAATATAAGTGGGAATAAGATCTACATGTTCTAAAGACTGTGGGACTCTTAAGGTTATCTAGATCTTGGGGATGAACAAGAAAGTAAGGGCTGATGCTTAATATTGGTTTGTTTACGTGTCAAGTTGACAAGGGGTCAATTGTACTGGCTGGTTTTGTGTCAACTTGACACAAGCTGGAGTTATCACAGAGAAAGGAGCCTCTGTTGAGAAAATGTCTCCATGAGATCCAGCTGTAAGGTATTTTCTCAACTAGAGATCAAGGGGGGAGGGCCCAGCCTATTGTAGGTGGTGCCATCCCTGGGCTGGTAGACCTGGGTTCTATAAGAAACCAGGCTGAGCAACCCAGGGGAAGCAAGCCAGTAAGTAACATCCCTCCATGGCCTCTGCATCAGCTCCTGCTTCCTGACCTGCTTGAGTTCCAGTCCTGACTTCCTTTGGTAATGAACAGCGATGTGGAAGTGTAAGCTGAATAAACCCTTTCCTCCCCAACTTACTTCTTGGTCATGATGTTTGTGCAGAAATGGAAACCCTGACTAAGACATCCATCTTCATGGTTGCCTCTGTGTTTTCTTTATTGTTTCTATTTCCATTTGTAGTTTCTGGACCATTTTGTTCAATGCCTTTACAGGTTTAATTATATTTTTCTACATTTCCTTAAGGGATTTATTTATTTCTTCTTTAAGTGCTTATATTTGTTTGCCTGTTTTCCTGTATTATTTCAAGGGAGTTCTTTATATCCTCCTTAAAGTCCTCTATCATCTTCATTAAATGGGATTTTAGGTTCATTATCTTGCTTTTTTCTTGCATGTTAGAGTAGCCAGAGCTTGCTGTGGTGGGAGGACTGGGTTCTGAAGATGACAAATCACGTTGGGTTCTGTCATTTATAATCTTGCGCTTGCTTCTGGCCATCTGGTACTCTCTGCTGTTAATTGGCCTGGGTGTCTCTGACTGGAACCAACGATCTCCTTGGAGGCAGGTAGAACTCTAAGACCTGAGTTATGGCTGATCTCCTGTATCCTTGGTCACTGTGGACCTCCTGGAAAGCAGCAGGCTACAGCATTTGGGTGGGAATCAGCCAGCTATTTATTTATTTCTATTTATTCACTTTACATCCCAATCTCTGGCCCCCGTCATTGTTCCCCCTCCTACAGTCCCTTCCTAACTTCTCATCCCCTTGTTCTCTGAGAAAATAGACACACACATACACATACACCGTGGGTATCCTCCAACCCTGCCACATCAAATCTCTGCAGGGCTGGGCTCGTCCTCTCTGGGTCAGACAAGGCATCTCAGCTAAAAGAGCTTATTCCATAGACAGGAAACAGCTTTAGGGATAGTCCCTGCTGCAGTTGTTTGGGACCTACATGAAGACCAAGCTGCACATATACTACATGTGTACAGGCTGTGTGTCAGGGTTGACTGATGTGAACAGACACCATGACCAACACAACTCTTATAAGGACAACATTTAATTGGGTCTGGCTTCCAGGTTCAGATGTTCAGTTTATTACCATTAAATCAGGAACATGACAACATCCAGGCAGGCATTGTACAGAAGGAGCTAAAAGTTCTACATCTTCATCTCAAGAATGCTAGCAGAATATTGATTTTCAGGCAGCTAGGATAAGAATCTTAGGCCCATGTCCACAGTGACACACCCACTCCAAGGTCACACCTCCAAAAAGTGCCACTGCCTGGGCCAAACATATTTAAACCACTACATTCTACTCCCTGGCCCCTATAAACTTGTTCAAATATATGAATCTATGAGAACCATACCTAAACATAGCATAATGCAAAATACATGTAGTCTAATTTCAAAGGTTCTCATAGTCTATAGCAGTCTCAGCCATGTTAAAAGTCCAAAAAGTTCAAAGTCTCTTCTGAGATACATCCAACCACTTAACTGCAATCCCCAAAGCAAGACAGGAAACTAGCTGAGTAAACCACAAATGCTGCATCTCTTTGTCTGATTTCAAAGTGGTCTTCAGATCTCCAATTCTTTTTTCATCTTTGTCGATTGCAACAAAACCTGAAACAAAATAGTTATAGTTATTTGTAAGAAGTATAGCCAGTGAAACAGTTAAGAGAAACAGACTTCAACATGTATAATAAAAATACATATATAACTAAATATAACCTATTCAGTCCATATCATATTACTTATACATTACATATCATATATGTTTTCAAGGCTGACCATTTGGTAAGAATTGATTAGCTGGTGTGCAAGTCCCTGGGGGGACTCCTGCTCCCAGCATTGTGCAGTAATACACTCTGCAGAGATTGAGGCCTCGTGGGCTCCTCTCCATCCACATTGACATGTGCCTTGTGGTTGTGCTTGTTCACCACTTTATTGGACAGTTATGCTCTGAGATGCTATAGATAAGCTTCTGGTGTTTCTAGGAGAAACAATCTCACAGCAAACTCCCTGATCCTCTGCCTCATGATTATTGATACCCATCTTCAAAATTATTCCTTGAGCAGTGGGTAATAAAGAGTTTTGTTAATGTTTCTATTGGGCCTGGGCTCTACAACTCTACACTTTGATTAGTTGTGGATTTTTTTGTACTGGTCTCTGTTGAAATAGAAGTTTCCTTGGTAAGAAAAGAAGCCTACATTTGTTTGTTGGTACAAGGAAAAATGTTTAGATTTTTATTAGAGTTTATGCTGGTTTAGTAAAGTGGTGGTTGTTGGTTCTCCTGTAAGATTCCTGATTTCACCAGCACTGAAAAGGTAGCTATGTTTTCCAGTGTCAGTCATGGTTTCCTTTTGTTAATAGTGTCCTATGTTCAGTGAGAGAACTATTGGTTACCAAGGTGATCTTGCCATTACTGCACCCTTAGAGTTCTCCTGCAAAGATGACTGTTGAAGTGGTTCATAGGCATCATAACTGAGTGGGACTATTCATTAGATTCCTCCTTTGGAAGCTTGTAAGCTGATTCTGGTTTTATACAAGCTATTCCTCGGGGAGCAGTCTGCTCTATTTTGAGACAGGGTCTCTCTCTGTAATGTCAGATGTCCTAGATTCCCTATGTAGTCTAGGCTGGCCTTGAGTACATAGTTCCTTTGTTTCTACCTCTTGAGTGCTTGGTTTGAAGGCTTACAAGACCTTACCCAACTACACGTACCTTTTTCTTATGTCGTTGTCGTTGTTGTTGTTCATTGGTTTGTTTGTAGAGGCAGGGTTTCATTGTGAAACTTGGGCTGTTCTGGAACTCACTCTGTAGGCCAGGCTGGCCTTGAACTCACTGGAACCTGCTTGTCTTTGCCTGGATTAAATGCATCCACCACTGTCCAGCTCATAAGATCCTGACAAAGGGACAACTTACTTGATAGAAACATGCTAACAAGTACATTTCTGTCAACTGACATTAAAGACTTCTATCCCACTAAATAGGACACTCCAATAGAAATGGATGAGTTTCCAGGTGCATATAACATACCAAATATAAACAACATGAAATAAATAATATAAACAGGACTAAGAGGAACTGTCATGCCCAACCTCAACCAGCAAGAAAGACACGACCTGGGGAAGATCTTCTTCAGCAGCTTATTCAGGAACCTGAACAAGCTTCTTCTTCAGCTTCTGCCTCTGTCTCCGCTCCCGGGCGGGGGGGGGGGGGGAGGGAGCAGGCTAAATACTCTAGACTGGAAAACCATAAGCTGCCACGTGGGCAATGCAGATAGGTTGTAACCACTCGGAAGTTAAGGAGCCAGGCAAGTGCGTCCAAATAAGGAGTTGTTTATCACAGGGAGCGCTCGCCATCAGGAAGGCGGAAGGTGGAGGTCAGTGCCATCTTTGGGGCGCAGCACAGCATAGCACCCTACAAGGAACAATAGGACTGAAGCCATTATAAAACCCATCCTTAAAACAGTAGCACCCAGAATGACAGCATTCTATGAGAACTTCAAAGAACTAACAGTCAATCAACTTAACATTTGACAAAGAAATCAAGCCTTCTTAATTCTATGACCTGATGCTAAACCAGATGATGAACGTGGCATGGTGGAACATGCCTTTAATTCTAGTATTCCAGAGGCAGAAAAGGCTGATTTCAATTAGTTCCAGGCCAGCATGTCTCAAAAATATAATTAATAATTATACCATATACTGGTACAACCAAAAAAAAATCACACACTGATTTTTTTTAAACAATTGATCTGGTCACATTAGCCTGGGTCTTTAAACACAGGTTCACATAGAGAAACCCTGTCTACAATGAATGAATGAATGAATGAGCCCCCAAATTTTCTATTTTTAGAAATTATACACACACACACACACACACACACACACACTGCATCATTGTGAGTTTCTATGCCCACTTCAAATACTGCCTACTCTTACCTCAACTTTTTTCCAGTATCCTGGTACACAATTACAACAATCACTCTATTGTGTTCATATATATTCATATTGCCTGGGACCCACAGAGATTAACCAGAGCTATTTGTGAGACTGCTTGCTCATTTGGAGGTATGTACTGGAGCCTGATGTGCTCAGCAGAGGATAACAAGTAATGGAAGTGATTCTTCTCAAATCTATCTATAGCCAAGGTCTGGGAGTTAAAGAGAGCTGTCCCCCTTTCTAGACTGACTATGGTCTTGAGTGAGGGTATTTCGGGTGAGTACAGTTGCTCTTCACTACTGATTGCAATAGCTGTATGGAGTTTAGAGAATTGTGTGTCTTAGCCTTTCCCCTCATCTTTCCCTTCTTATTTCCTAACCACCTCTTCTTCATCCTTCTTCTTGGAGATAGAGACGGGATGGTGTAACTGGCTATTTTAGAATTAGAATCATGTACTTTATTTATTTTCTACATTTAGGATAGCCATGAGTCTCCGAATCTAACAAAAATGTTTGAGGGACTCTAAGGGCTTTTACAGTCCCACACCCTTCTTACAGCTTCCCCCCTCACCTGGTGATAAGACTAGGCCAAGTTCCATTCTCTACCCACAGAAACGTCGTTGAATAAAGAAGTTCTCAGAATGTACTAACTGGCCCTCTGAAGAGCCCCAGGTAGAGTTCAAATCAGTGTCATACTTGCCAGTCAATAAATTTAAAGGTCAATATGCTTAGCCAATATGTTTAAACTGTAACCTTGCTGATGTAACCTGTGCCCCCAAAAAGTATAAAAACTGCTTGTTATAGCCATTTTGGGTCACCTTCTAATCACTCACCATGAGGGGCTGATTGAAGGTTGACCCTGACATGCTGGAAAATAAAACTCTTGTATTTGCATCAATCCCCAATTTCTAGTCTTATTCAAGGGAGTCTCCAGGTAGTTAAGGCTTAATTCAAGTCTTACATTTGGTGCATGTGCCAGGAATCAAGAATTCCTGAAGTGACATGAGAGCCTGGTGAACAGAGAACACAGGCATGAAGGTCAAGTACTGCATTTGTCTTATCCTGTCTGATTGTCTTTCTCTTATTTTCAGTTTTGGTTTTCTCATGAGTGTCTGTAAAACTTGGAGAGCCTCTGGTCTGGTGCAGTCAAAATATGACCCTGTTTTCAAGAAAAAATATTGGATCAAAGTAGCCACCAACACCAAAATATATTCATAAACTACCCAAAGAACAGTGGACCTAGGAATGGGTCGGGTATCCCAATCATATATGGTCATCCCAGACTGTCCCTACCCTCCATTGGGGCAAGGCTTGCTCTCCAAGATGGGAGCTCAGATCTAATTCCTTCCTGAGGGCCCTCAATTGAGGATGCCTGCCCGGGAACCTGCCTCAGTCCTTACTATTAGACTGGAAAACAAAAACACATTGTTTGAGACCAACACCCAAAAGACAGAAGATATTGCTTAGTGGCTGAGAAAGTTTCCTTTAGCTTGGGCTGAAATGGCAGGGTTAGGTCATGCATGTATGCAGACCCCTGTGTATGTGGAGCTTCAGACCCAGGCTGATCCTGTCTTGGTGCGCCAGTACCTGATATTGGGGTGGAATTAGAAGAAATTAAGCCACACATAACCAGCTTTCTTCAGCATGGGGTATTACTTTGTACTCTTCGGGCTGGAACACACTGCTCCTGACAGTTAACAAGCCGGGAACTAACAATTATTCCCCAATCTAGGACTTATGAGAGGTAAACTGTCGGGTGGCTGACACCTACCTTACTGTGCCTAGCCCTACACTCCGTTGAGTTCATTGCCATGTTCCAGAATTTGGTAAACACTCAAAAGATGTTTTCTTTTGCCTGACATTGGCATCCCAAAATCAAAAATACTTCACCTTTGAATGGAAAGACCCAAAGGATGGGACCACCGGTCAGATGATGTGGACTAGATTCTCCATGTCAATCTGGGCTCAATCTGGCCACCTTGTTGCCTGATCCCAACCTCAAGCCACCACAACCGAAGTATCAAGAAATACGGGCAGAAGCCCATGGGCAAAGGAATGACCTCTCTGACCAACCCTACCAGGAGCTGAGGTTATGTGGTTTACAGACAGAAGCAGTTTTCTCCATGAATGTCAGAGATGAGCAGGTGCTGTCATGGTGGATGGCACAAATGTCATCTGGGCTGAACCTCTTACTCCCTGGTATGTTGTTACAGAAAGAGGGCTAATTTTCTTCACCAGAGTCTTGGAACTTGAGGCCAGAAGGACCTTATGTTTTAGCCAGAGAGAGCATAGAACAGTGTAATGTGTGTCAGCCAAGAACAAACAGGGAAAGAGACCTGAGAACAACCTGGGGTATATTGGGAGGCTAATTTCACAGAATTTAAGTCAGGAAAATATGGTTACAAATATTTCCTAGTGTTTGTAGATACTTTCTCTGGATGGGTTTAGGCTTTTCCCACCAAGCAGGAAACAGCTACTGTGGTAGCCAAGAAGATATTAGAAGAAATTTTCCTGAGGTTTAGAGTGCCCAAAATAATTGGATTGGACAATAATCCTGCTTTTGTTTCTAAGGTAAGTCATGGATTGACAAAGATATTGGGGAGTAATTGGAAGCTCCATTGTGCATACCATCCCCAGAGCTCAAGGTAGGTAGAGAGAACCTAAAATACACGTTAACTAAGTTGACCTTGGAGACTGGTACTGACTGGGTGGTGCTCCTTCCTTGTTCTAAGCCTGGAACACATCTTACCATTTAACCTGACCCCTTTTGAGATCCTGTTTGGTACCCAAACACCCTTGGTATCCACTGGGTCCTCCCTAGAAGTAACACAACTCACTGATAGGAACCTCTTCTTGAGGTTCCAAGCCTTTCATACAATACAACATGAGATTTTACCCAAATCTGCCTTATATGCTCCAGGAATGCCAGAAACCCCTCACTCTTCTCAGACTGGTGACTGGGTCTATGTCCAGAGGCATCGGACACAGTTGCTGGAACCCCAGTGGAAGGGACTCTTCCTAGTGCTGTTAACCCTTCCACAGCCCTCCAGGTGGGTGGTATTGTGGCCCGAGTGCATTCATCCCATGTGACACTCACCAGGTCCTCACCCCCGCCCTCCTGTGCCAGTCCATCAACCTTGGACTGTGATTTCCACTGGAACTGGAGATAAGGTCACCTCCCTGATGGCCTCTAAATCCCTAAACACCTGGTGGCCCAACCTCAATTCTGGCCTGTGCCAGCTGGTTGGTGGCAGGTCTACATATCAATATTAAATGGTGTACACTTCTATGATTTAATATATTTTAAAGTTATAAAATTAGTACCACTAAATGTAATATTTAATGATTTTTAGAGCTATTGGTATTCTAGGACCTTCTCTACATTTTAGTGTTTGTTTTTTCAGTTCTTAAATAATGCCAAGAGACTTTTGATGAGAATCGGGAGCTATATTCGTAGATAGTTAAATTCTGTCTAGCCTGTCTTCCCATAGATATTTCCTATTGTCTGTTGTCATGACAATTCCAAGTGGTTTTCATTGCTGTGATTGTAATATCCTGTGAGATCACCTCTGGGTGTGATCCTCTTAGTCTTTCCTGGCTCTGTGCTGTTTCTTGGTGCTTTCAGGATGACTTTCTGTAAATATGCACATCGGATTTTAATGGACTTACTTGGCATCTTAACCAGGTTGTCTTCGCATGTTTGAGAAGCATATGGTCAAGGTGCAGGTTTTCACATGTATTATGTGGTCTGTTATAGATGCTGGCATTCTGGGTTTGTGACCTGCACCTGTGTTGGTCAAGGACTTTCTATCTATGCACCGTATACCACTTGTTAGTACTCTTCTTTTGCATTTTAACACTTTTGTTTTAAGTTTTCTGTCACTGGTATAGTTATGACCATCAGTCTTTACTGTACTGCATATTCATGGCTTTGAGAAGAGATTCCTTCTTTTTTAGTATTTTGTATCTGTTGATATGAAATAAACTTTTGGTAGAAAACATATTTTAAATATCAACTTTCATTTTGTGGGTATTTTGGTTGTTATTTTTTTTCCCCGAAATGCTGTTTACATCCTTGGCCTAGAGATTCTTATCCATTTACATGTCATGAAACTACTGGAGCAACTGCATTTGTTATTATATAGGAAGTTCAGAGTGGACACTTACTATGCAAAACTGGAACCTGTGTATAAAAAATTGGCATTGGCTTAGGATCTAAAATGTAGAGCTTCTTTATTTTTTATTGAAAAACATTATTTAAAAAACAAAGATAAATGTACAAAATTTTAAGCATTTTTGCATAAAGGTATACAAATACATTTTAAGGTTAAAATTAAGTATTTGTGGGTACATATACATACACATATGTATATATATAACAATAATATAGGAAAAGAGGGTATTAATTTGAGGGGATAGGAGAGAAACTGGGAGGGGTTGTAGGAAGAAAAGGGGGATGTGGTACAGTTCTATTTAATTAAAATATATTCTTGTTTTTTGAACTTCACACAGTCTGTGAGTTGTTTCTGGGGTGTTCAGAGCTTTATGAAGTTAGTATCCCATTATCAGTGACTGCATATTATGTCTGTTCTTTTGTGACTGGGTTATCACACTCAGGATGATAGTCTCTAATGCATCCAAATCTTAAGAATTTCATTAAGCCGATGTTTCTGAAGGCTGAGTAGTACTCCATTGTGTAAATGTACAACAATTTTTGTATCCATTCATCTACTGAAGGACATCTGGGTTCTTTCCAGCTTCTGGATATTATAAATAGAGCTGCAATGAACATTGTGGTGCATGTATCTTTGTTGTATGTTGAAACGTCTCTGGGGTAAATGCCCAGAAGTGGAATAACTGGGTCTTCAGGTAGTACTATGTCCATTTTTCTGAGGAACCCCGAGACTGATTTCCAGAGTGGTTGTATCAGTTTACAACCTCACCAATAGTGGAGAAGTGATCCTCTTTCTCCACATCCTTGCCAGAATCTGCTGTCATCTGAGTTTTGGATCTTGACCAATCTGACTGGTGTGAGGTGGAATCTCAGGGTTGTTTTGATTTGCATTTCCCTGATGGTTAAAAATGTTGAGCACTTCCTTAGATGCTTCTAAGCCGTTCGATATAACTCTATTGAGAACTTTTTGTTTAAGTCTGTACCCCATTTTTAATAGGGTTGTTTGATTCGCTGGTATTTCGCTTTTTGAGTTCTTTGTATACCGTGGATATTAGGCCTCTATCTGATATCTTTTCCCACTCTGTTGGCTGCCATTTTGTTTTCTTGACAGTGTCTTTAGCCGTACCGAAATTTTGCAATCTCATTAAGTCTCATTTGTCAATCTTTGACCTGAGAGCTCTAGCTATTGGTGTTCTGTTCAGGAAATTTTCTCCTGTGCCTATGAGTTCTAAGGTTTTCCCTACTTTCTCACCTAATAGTTTCAGTATACCTGGTTTAATGTGGAGATCTTTGATCCATTTGCACTTGAGCTTTGTACAAGAAGATAAGAAAGGGTCTATTTTCATTCTTTTGCATGCTGAGTGCCAGTTGGACCAACACCATTTGTTGAATAGGCTGTCCTTTTTCCATTGAATATCTACAGCTCCTTTGTCAAAAATCAGGTGACCATATACGTGAGGGCTCATTTCTGGATCTTCTATTCTATTCCATTGTTCCACTTGCCTATTTCTGTACCAGTACCAAGCAGTTTTCAGCACAATTGCCTTGTAATATATCTTGAGTTTAGGGATAATGATTCCCACAGATGTTTTCTTGTTGTTGAGGATAGATTTCACAATTCTAAGTCTTTTGTTATTCCAAATGAAATTGCACATTGCTCTTTCCAACTCAATGAAGAACTGGGTTGGAATTTTAATGGGGATTGCATTGAATCTGTAGATTGTTTTTGGTAAGATGGCCATTTTTAAAATGTAGATTTTTCCAAACCATGAGCATGCGAGATCTTTCCATTTTCTGAGATCTTCCTCGATTTCCTTCTTTAGAGAATTGAAGTTCTTGTCATACAGGTCCTTCACTTGCTTAGTTAGAGTTACACCTAGGTATTTCATAGTTTTTGTGACTATTGTGAAGGGTATGTTTTCCCTGATTTCTTTATCCACATGTTTGTCCTTTGAATATAGGAAGGCTACTGATTTATTTGAGTTAATTTTATATCCAACCACATTGCTGAACTTGTTTATCAGCTGTAGGAGTTCTCTGGTGGAATTTGTGGGGTTGCTTAAGTACACTACCATATCATCTACAAATAGTGATGTTTTTACTTCTTCCTTTCTAATTTATATTCCTTTGATTTCCTTATGCTGTTTAATTGCTCCAGCCAGGACTTCCAGTAATATGTTGAATAGGTAGGGGAAGAGTGGGCAGCCTTGTCTAGACCCTGATTTTAGTGGGATTGCTTCAAGTTTCCCACTGTTAAGTTTCATGTTGGCTGTTGGTTTGCAGTATATTGCTTTTATTATGTTTAGATATGGGCCTTGGATTCCTGTTCTTTCCAAGACTTTTAACATCAATGGGTGTTGAATTTTGTCAAATGCTTTCTCAGCATCTAGTGAGAAGACCATGTGGTTTTTTCTTTGAGTTTGTTTACATGGTGGATTTCATTGATGGATTTCCATATGTCAAACCATCCCTGCATCCCAAGGATGAAGCCTACTTGATCATGGTGAATGACTGTTTTGATGTGTTCTTGGATTTTGTTTGCAAGGATTTTGATGAGTATATTTGCATCAATGTTCATAAGTGAGATTGGTCTGAGGTTCTCTTTTCTTGTAGTGTCTCTGTGTGGTTTAGGAATGAGGGATATTGTAGCCTCAAAAAATGAGTTATGTAGTGTTCCATATGATTCTATTTTGTGAAATAGTTTGAAGAGTATTGGTAATATGTCATCAAAAAAATGTCTGATAAAATTCTGCACTAAACCAATCTGGACCTGGGATTTTTTTGGTTGGAAGGCTTTTGATGACTGCCTCAATTTCTTTAGGTGTTATGGGATTATTTAGATGGTTTACCCGGTCCTGATTTAACTTTAGTATCTTGTATTTGTCTAGGAATTCATCCATTTCCTCCAGATTTTCCAGCTTTGTTGAGTATAGGTTTTTGTAGTAGGATCCAATAATTTTTTGAATTTCCTCAGTTTCAGTTGTTATTTCTCCACTTTCCTTTCTGATTTTGTTAATTTGGATACTCTCTCTTTGCCCTCTAGTTAGTCTGGCTAAGAGTTTAACAATCTTGTTAATTTTCTCAAAGAACCAGCTCTTGGTTTTGTTGATTCTTTTAATGCTACTTTTTGTTTCTATTTGGTCTATTTCTATCCTAAGTTTGATTATTTCTTGCATTCTACTGCTCTTGGGTTTATCTGCTTTCTTTTGTTCTAGAGCTTTCAGCTGTGCTGTCAAGTTGCTGATTATACTCTCTCCAGTTTTTTTTTGGAAGCACTCAGAGCTATGAGTTTTCCTCTAGGTACTGCTTTCATTGCATCCCATAGGTTTGGGTATGTTGTGTTTTCTTTTTCATTGAATTCCAGAAAATCCTTTTTTTTTCTTTATTTATTTTATCTTGCTATCATTTAATAGAGCATTGTTTAGTTTCCATGTGTATGTGGGCTTTTTGTTGTCATTGTTGTTATTAAAGACCAGCCTTAGACCATGGTGATCTGAAAAAATACATGGGAGTATTTCATTCTTCTCATATCTATTGAGGCTCGTTTTGTGACCAATTATATGGTCAATTTTTGAGAAGGTGCCATAAGGTGCTGAGAAGAAGGTATATTCTTTTGTTTTAGGATGATATGTTCTGTAGATATCTATTAATTCCAGTTGGCTCATAACCTCTGCTAGTTTTACGGTGTTCATTTTTAGTTTTTGTTTCCATGATTTGTCCATTGGTGAGAGTGGAATATTTCCCACTATTATTATGTGGTGCACAATGTATTTTTTTTTTTTTTTTGAGCTTTAGTAGGGTTTCTTTTATGAATATCGGTGCTTTTGCATTTGGAGCATATATGTTAAGGATTGAGAGTTCCTCCTGACAGATTTTCCCTGTAATGAGTAAAAAGTGTCCTTCCTCATCTTTTTGATAACTTTTGGTTGAAAATCTACTTTATTCAATATTAGATTGGCTCCTCCAGCTTGCTTCTTGCGGCCACTTTCTTGAAAGCATTTTTTCCCAAACTTTTACTCTGAGATAGTGTCTGTCTTTGCCTCTGAGATGAGTTTCCTGTATGCAGCAAAAGCTGGGTTTTGTTTATGTATCCAGTCTGATAGCCTATGTCTTTTTATTGGGAAATTGAGTCCATTTATGTTAACAGATATCAAGGAATAGTGTTTGCTGTGTCCTGCTATTATTGTTTTTGGAGGTTGAATTGTGCCTGTATGTCTTTTTTCCTTTAGTGTTTTTGGTTAGGAATTTTTTTTATTAGGATGTAGTTCCCCTTGTTGTATTGGGTTTTCCCCCTATAATTCGTTGGAGTGCTTGGTTTGTTGTCAGATATTGTGTAAATTAATTTTGTCTTGGAATATCTTAGTCTCTCTATTCTTGGTGATTTAGAGTTTTACTTGGTATAGCAGCTTTGGCTGGCACCTGTGCTCTCTTAGATTCTACATGATGTCTGTCCAGGCTCTTCTAGCTTTCATAGTCTCTGTTGAGATATCGGGTGTGATTCTGATTGGTCTGCCTTTATATGTTACATGACCTTTTCCACTTACTTATTATTTTTTCTTTGCTTTGGGCTCTTGGTGTTTTGATTATGTGTTGGGACAAATTTCATTTCTGGTCCAATCTATTTGGAGTCCTGTAGGCTTGTTTTATGCTCATGGTCATCTCATTCTTAAGAGTAGGGAAGTTTTCTTCTATGAGTTTTGTTGAAGATATTTACTGTGCCTCTTAGTTGATATTCTTTACCCTCTTCTATTCCTATTATCCTTAGATTTGGTCTTCTCATTTTGTCCTGGATCTCCTGCACATTTTGGGTTAGTAGCTTTTTGGTTTTTGCATCTTCTCTGAATGTTTTGTCTATGTTTTCAATGTTGTCTTTGGCCCCCGAGATTCTCTCTTCCATCTCTTGTAGTCTATTGGAAATGCTTGCATCTGTGACTCCTGATTTCTTTTTTAGGCTTTCTACCTCTAGGCTTGTCACTTTTATTGGTTTTTTTTTTTTTTTATTGTGTCCATTTTAGTTTTAAATTCCTTCTTCCATTCCTTCATCTTTTTGTTCTGTTTTTTTTCTAGTTCTTTGAGTGTTTTTCTTGTTTCCTCTTTAAAAGCTTCTAATTCTTTATGCTTTTCCTCCTGTTCTTGTTTAAGGATCTCTCGTCTTCTTGAGGTATGATTTCACGTCTGCGTCTTCTTTTTCTGGAATGTTTGACATTCCGCTGTTTGCTGTGATGGGAGAGTTGGGTACTGGTGTTGCCAGGTTGTCTTGGTTTCCGGGGGAACATTCTTTCCCTTTCCTCTTACCATCTTGTTGTCAGTCTTGTGTCCCTGGATCACCACTGGATCATTGCTGGCTCACTGCTGGCTCACAGCTGTTCCTGGTGGCGGATGGTCTGAGTGCGCGTTCTGCACTCAATGTCGTCCGGCTGGAAACCAAATGTAGAGCTTCTTAACTTGTACATATTAAACATTTCTTCTGCTCTTGAGCATGGTCTGTTTAATTGATTTGCATAATTATTGATTATATTATTGTTTGATTAATCTATAGTTTTGATAGGCTTTATGTTTTGATCCATTGTACTGTAGAAATCTAATACATTTAACTACTGAACAGTCTGTCGCTTCAAACATTACTTATCACTATATTTTCTTGAATGTTTAAATTGTACACAGTACTATTTGTCAGTTCCTGCTCTTAATACCACTTTTTCATACTCTTATTTTGTGTTGCCTTCTTGTGTTACTCTGCAAGATTCACTGCTTCAGGTTATACATGAAGGTCTGTGATTCCTTGTATGGGAAGAGACACTTGGGCTCATGTTCGTGTTTTTAGAGGATAGATACCTTCCCCAGTACCACTGTTTGGAGAGGCTGTCCCTTCTGCAATGCATGCTTGTGGCATTTTGGTGACATTCACATGGTCACTGCTCATGGACAGCTTCTGGATCTGCTGCACGTTTGCATTGCTCATCTGGAATCACACTGGATTGCTCAAGCCCTGTAACATTTTCCATTTAGATATTTATGTTTCATGTGTACGAGTATTTTGCTCGCATCATATCCATTCTAGACCTGGAATTATGGGTAGTTGGGAAGCACATGTGCGTCCTGTTATGGAACTTGGGTTTCTACAAGAACAGCAGACAGTGGAAGTACAGTGCCATCTCTCTATCTCCTTTCCTTATTTATGTGAGTAGGAATACTAGAAAATGGTCTAAATCCTTCTAATCCTTTTATGTGTTATTGACAAATTTTCCAATTTAGACATATAGTTATTATTTTAAATAATTTCTTTAATTGTTGTTGTATGTTTGTGTGGATTCTTAAACATAAAATTACCACCTACCCAATTTGTATGCTTTCAGGGATGAACACTTGGTATTAGATGTTCTATTTTCTGGGGAAGACTATTTGTCCAACTAATTCTCCACTGAATTCCTTAGTGTTTGACTAGGGTTGAGGCCAAAAGAGCTTACTCCATTCCATGTTAGCATGTTTCTTGGTGTTGTCCTTGCTGGGCTCATGTTTAGACAATCATGTTTGTAGGATTTCAGGCAGATAGCCTTTTTGACATTTCTAGGAGACAATCTCAGAGTAAATATCCTGTTCCTCCAGCCCTTAAATATCTTCCTCTCCTAGTCTTGCCCTAAGCCCTGTTTCTCAGTGACCCCTGAGCTTTAGATGCAGGACTTGAGTAGCTCATGTGTCAGTTGAGACTGAGCATCACAGCTCTGCCTTTTGACTGATTGTCATTTTTTGTATAATTTCCATGTGTTCCAAAAGGAACTTTCCTTGATGAGGGATCAAGAGTACAGTTATATATGGGAATTAGGATAAATATTCAAAATGTATTTGTGATTTTGGTGGTTTAGTAAATTGTTGGTTGTAGGTTCTCTCCCAAGATTCCTAGCTTCATAAGCCCAGGGGATACTGTCTAGTTCCCACTACCAGGTGTGATTTCCCTCTTGTTGAGGTGTTAGGTTCAATTAGAAACTGTTGGTTACCACCAAGGTATGTGTGCCATTCTCATAGCCTTGGGTTATGGTGCAGTGTTGTGGTTCATAGGTGTCATAGCTGGGTAGGGCTGTTTCTTGTCTCTCTCCTTTGTACACTTACATGTTGCTCTGGTACCATGAGAACTAGTCACCAGGGAGCAGGCTTGATGTCCAGATCCATCTTGAGTCTTATGATTTTGTATCTAAAGTGTATGGCATCTCCAACAGAAGGGACTCAGCTTCTACCTCTAAGAGGAAACTATGGGGAAAAATAGCTTATACTGTTTTAGGAGTCTCTTGGGCAGCTGTGACCAACTATTTGAAAGCAGAAGTCTCATGCCTGGTGTTGGTAGCTTTGTTAAAAAAAAAAACTATAGTTCTTAAATGAAACATTTTTTATTCATATTATAAATATATATGTCTCTATAGACTTTTTTGGCTTATAGTCATTTTTAATATTGGACAACAGTATGATTCCTTATCACATTTTTAGACATCCTCATTTAATTTACTTTTTGAGTCTACTTATAGTTTCCTGCTTGTTTTTCTTTTTCTCCTTTTGAATCATTTGTTCCCTGTTATTGCCTGTCTATTACTTCCCCACATCCCACTGTGTTCTTACTTCTCTGGTTACTGAAGTTACTCTAGGTGGTGAACTCACATCTGAAGATTTGGAGGTAGGAACTTCCTATGAGAGAGAACATGCAATGTCTGTCTCTCAGGGTCTAACTTAGCTCACTCAGTATGTTTTCTTCTGGGTCCACACATTTACCTGCAAAGTTCATTCATGCTTTGAATTTTCATAACAGCTGTATAATATTACATAGTGTGTATGTACCCCATTTCACTACCCATTTGTCAGTTGAAGGTCTGTTTCGATTGTAGCTATTGTGAATTTAGCAGCAATGAATGTGAGTGATCACATATCCACGGAATAGGCTATGTCAAGAAATCGAACAGCTGCATCATGTGCTAGATTTATTTAACTTGGGGATTTTTTTATTTAATTGAAGATTGTAATGATGTACAGACTGAATGTTGGTTGTTCATATAGTTTTTATTCTCTGTGATTTTGCTTTTATATTGTTGCTAGATGGATTGTTGATAGTACTCTTCTTCCTTTTCTGAGAAAATTAGTGGTTTGCTTTCTTTACTGCGTGCCTATTTTTATTGTTCTCATGGATAATTCCCCTGATTGTTCTGTATATGATGTACCTCTAACTTATTATGTGAAATCAATTCTGTTAGTTACAATCTTCAAACACGTTTATGTCGCTATCAGTTTTGACAGTGTATTTTTCTGAGTGCAACAACATGGTTAATGGAGATTTTTCTCTCCAACTTGTAAATGTCATGTTTTCCTGGCTTTCAGATCACTGACCGGACACGAGGTAATACTCTACTGCTTGGTTCTTTTCATGAGGATAGACATTGTTCTTTAACATTTTTCTGTATTAATTTTTGTCTTTTATTTTTGATTCCTTGATAGTAAAGGGCCACAAGCCCACTATTTATTCCTGAAAGAGAAAATTAAGAAAGAGAAAAGGTAAAACATGACTGACTCTTCATTTAACATGTCCCAGGTCAGTAGTCAGTTCTACTCTTCTTTAAAAAATTATATTTTAAGACATTGCAAGCCTTTAATTTTCTGCTTCTGATAATGTTTTTAAAAAAACTTTATCCTAAAACACATTGGAAACAAAGAAACATAATCACATACTGAAATTAGCCAATCCACAGACTATACAACTCAATGCACTTTTGTGCACTTACAGTGAAGAAGCTCTGGAACCTTACGTGCGATTTTATCTTTTCACTATTGACTATACTTTATGAACTGATCTACCACAAAAAAAAAAAAAAAAAAAAAAAAAAAAAAAAAAAAAAAAAAAAAAAAAAACATAATTCCTCTGACAGAATTAGAACTGGAAAAGCAATTAGTTTTATATCCTTTTTCATAACTGGTGGCCATCACATGCATTCAGACGTATCTCAGCCCCTGGTATTTAAGCATTTTGTTCCCTTTTCCCCATGTTCTGCAGTGCTTACATATGCACTGTTTCCATATAGATATGTCATTGGCTAGATTTTGAATATTACCTCACTTAATATTATACACTATAAGTTCAACCATTTTCCTGAAAAGTTTGATTACATTTTTTTCTTTTGCTAAATAATATTCCATTTTATATGTATGGCATTTTTGTTATCTATTCATCTCTTGGTAGACAGATAGATTCCAGTTCTTTCCTATAGTGGAGAAAGCAGCTGTATGCATGTGGTCCAAGTATCTCTAGGGTAGATTATAAACTTCTCTGGAAGTTCATATATGTATCCCTAGAACTATAATAGCTGGGACATATGATATGTAGATATCTAAATATTTGAATAATCTCCAAATTGATTTTCACAAGGGTTGGATTAACTTTCAAAATAACCAACACACAGACACACACACACACACACACACACACACACACACACACACACGCAGTGAATAAGGTTATCATATTTTTCTCTAACATTTGTTATGAGGTTAATTGATGGCAGCCATTCTGCTGCCAGGGTGAGGCTCTATATCAAAGTGATTTCACTGTTTTATTTTATATTATGATAGCATATTAGGGATTTTAGACTCCTTTTGCAGTATTTATTGGCCATTTGTTTTTTTTTTTTTTTTCTTTTCTCAAAGTGTCTATTTAGTACATTTGCCCATTTGTTGATTGTTAGTTTTGTTTCTTTGAAATTTAATTTCTATAATTCTTGGTAAATTCTAGATATGAGCTCCTATCCAGAGTGTCACTGTACAGATTATCACACATTCTCTGGGGGGTCTAAGTCTCCTGCTGATTGCTCTTTTTGATGGACAAAAACTTTACATTCATCTTGTCCCAACTGTTAATACTTGGGACAACATGAATACTTAATTAATTAATACTTCCTGTGCTGTTGGTGTTTTTTCTATTCAACAAGTTCTTGTCAGTCCCAGTATCCTAATGGGATATGATGTTTTCTAGGTTTCTGTGTGTCTGGCTTTAAATAAGATATTTGGTCAGTTTTGAATGGATTTTAATTAAAAGTGAGAAAGAATTTAATTTCATTTTCCTATTGGATCTAGTTTTTGAGCACCATTTGTTGAGAAGACCATATTTTTGAGATGTATCATTTTGCCTTCTTTGTTAAATATTAAGTAAACATGGCTTTCTCATTTTATTTCTGAGTCCTTTGTCCTGTTATTCTCCTGTCGACACTAGGCTGTCTTTATGACTACAGTTATACACAATAGTTCCACATTCATGATCTCCTATGGTTCATTCTTCAAATCTGCCCTTCCGATCCTCTACCCCCTTTTTAAGGCAAATATTCCACGTGGATTTATGAACTGTAATTTTAAAAATATTTTTCTTGTGACACATGAGTAAAAAAGTATATTGGTACCTAATTGCTATTAGCCTAACTATTACATATTATTGCATGAAGGTTTGTGTGCTACATATGCTATTTGTGGGATATGTCACATTTTGTTTGATCATGGTTGTAAAAATGCATATTGGAACACATGAAGTAGTTGACTGTGGAAGGCCTTTTGGGGGCCACTTGCTTCTAGACACTTGGTGGGGATTTGACGTTACCAGATCAAAAGAAATAAGCTCAAACCAGGAAACTGACTCTTGGCCTGAGCAAAGGAAACAGACCCAGATTAAGAACACTTACATTTGAAGCTCAGGGAAGGCTCAGCAGAAGCATGTGTGGCAGTTCTTCTGCCTTAGTCATCCTTCTTAGCCCCTAGAAAGATTTTACAGGATTTTGGCTTATTGCCTTGCTTGTTCCTTGACGCAGAACTGATCTTATTATCCTTTCATGGAAATAGAGTGGTTTAAAAGCAGATTGGAAAATAATAAAGCTGCTTCAGCCTCAGAACTGGCTGGAGTTATGTTATAGTTTTGTCTAATTGACTTTTTTCTTTTCAATAATTACTTCTGACCTGGAGAATCCGTTGAGTGACCGAGCTGACCTTGGTCAACTTATAAATGTGTGAAATTGAAAGAGATTTATATCTTGGTTTTAAATCCTAAATGATACTTGTTCCTAATTCTAAGGATTTGAGCATACTGTGGGTTGCTGAACATGACAAGCATGTGGGGCTTGATTGTGCCATTGAATTGCTATTTTTCAGTGTAGAGTCAGATTGTAATCTACTTGTACTTTTCTCTGGTCTTTAATATCATGGCAGTGAAGATGTATCCATGTGTCTGTTGATGAGGGACATTGAGGGCTTTTGTGGTCCTGCACTCTCCACTGAGAGCCTTACAGTTCCCTCTTTCACTGAGGGCTTTCATGGTCCCACACTCTGCAAACAGAAGTGCTTTGACCTTATCTGGGAAGCCCCTGGGATGTAGGGGAAGAGTTATGACCCTGACACAACACTTCCCAGGGGGAGTTGCCTTTTCTGGGAAGCCCTGGAATGAAGGGTATAGGCCCTTAGATGCAACACACATTGGCATCAGCCAATCGATGTAAAGTCATCTAAACCCACCAATGCTTGCATGCCTAGTCACCATCACTGTGGCCCACCCATTATTAAGTGTATTAAAAAACTGTACAAATGGATAGCAGAGGTCGCCTCACCTCTGGATGTAGGTCAGCCAATGCACTGGACTAATAAGCCTCTTGCTTTGGCATCCATCCCCAAACTCTTGTCTCATTCATGGGAGCCTCAAATTGATAAGACTCAATATGGGTCTTACATTTGGTGCACTGGCCAGGAAGCGAGACTCCCTGAAGAGAGACAAGGGCCAGCAAATGGAGGGAGGTCAGAGTACCATGGTTGTTTGTTCTGTTTGATTGTCTTTTTTTTTTTTTTTTCTTCTCAGTTTTGGGTAGCTCTGGAGTGTCTGTAAGACTTGGAGAGCCTTTTGGTCTGATCTGGTTAAATGCGGCTGGCAGACATGTCTTGAAGTGATGGCTGTGAAGAGTCTTTGGGATGCTATGCCCCCCCCCCTTTGTTGGTTAGACTCAGTATTAATTTAGGTCACCTGATTACCTGGTTTATCTGAAATCTGTGTGGCACATGCAGTTTGATTGTTGTTTGTCTCTGTTTGGCTCTCTGTATGGTTTTGGACTTGGACAGATGGAATTTTTGGACAATGGGACAGAAAGAATCTACTCCCTTGAGTCTTAGGGCCATTGGAATGAGACTAAGAGTTGGGCCCGCAACCTTTCAGTAACCATTAAGAAGGGAAAATAGATCGCCCTATGCTTGTCTAAGTGGCCCACCTTTGAGGTTGGGTGGCCCACACTGGAACATTTGATCTTTCAGTTACTAGTGCTCCAAAAAGAAGGTATTCAGGATCAGCCCGGCTGGCTACCCTGACCAGGTCCAATACATTATTGTCTGGGAAGACTTAGTGACTACCCCCTCTCTGGGTTAAGCCTTTCCTCCCCACCAAGCCTTTGAAGGTCATGGCTGTACAAGACCAGGAGAGCGCCCACCCTGAGAAGAAGCCACAGAAGTAGATTCTTCAGGACTCTGACAGGGCAGACCTTCTCCTGGATGCCCCCCCTCCATACCCACCAGAGGCTGTACCCTTGGCCATACCAATACCAGCTGAAGGGTTTGAAGCACTGCCAGATCCAACACCTTTGGGATTCTACCCTACCCTTTCTCAGTTAGGAGGGGGCCCCAGGCCAGCTATGGGGACCTGGAGTAAGAGAGCCGCTTCTCCTGATACAACCATCGCTGTCCCCCTGAGTGCCTATGGGCTCTCGGATGCTGAAGGGAATCAAATCATGCAGTATTGGCCTTTTTCCACTTCTGATTTGTATAATTCGAAGGTGAAGCACCCACCACCCTTTTCAGAAAATTTCAGGGGACTCAGTAACATGACAGAATCGATTCTCTTTACCTCAGCCCACCTGGGATGATTATCTGCTGTTTCTCCAGGTCCTTTTTACTACAGAGGAGAAGGAACACATACTCTTGGAAGCTAGGAAAAATGTTCCAGGGGACAATGGTGCTCCCACCCAGACACTGACAGTGGATTTCCCCTTAGGAGACAAGATTGGGACTTCAATTCGGCAGAAGGTAAGGAGCTCCTGAAGGTCTACTGCCAGGCTCTGTTGACAGGTCTCAAGGGCACTGCTTTGACTAAGGTAAGGGAAATCATGCAAGGTTCCGATGAGTCTCCAGCTGTCTTCCTGGAGCAACTCATGAAGGCAGTATACGCCCTATGACCCTAGTAGTGAAGAGCCTAGGGCTATAGTAACAATGGCTTTCATAGATCAGGCTAGTCGGGACATTAAGAGGAAACTTCAGAGATTAGAGGGCCTGCAGGGTAAGTCTTTGAAGGATCTAGTACAGGCTGCTGAGAAAATCTTCCACAATCAGGAGACTGAAGACTAAAGAGAACAGAGGAAACAGAAAGGAGGAGAGAAAGATTAGGAAAGTAAAGCACCAAGAGAAAAATTTAGAGGATCTTACCAACCATAGTGAGAGAAAGTAGGACTACTAGATCCCAGACCAGGAAGGAGACTGCTCAACAAAGACCTCTGTGCATACTACAAGGAAAAGGCCACTGGGTCTGGGAATGTCCCAACAAAAGAAAGACTGGTTACGTCCTCTGTTCCTAATGGTATTCGTACTCACCCTGAAATAGTCAGATTTCCTTTTGAAATGGCATTTTTACAAATTTAAACTGTTTTGTACTTATATTGCCTTGAGATAATTCATGCAAATGCTGTGCACTTGTTCAATGGAATTATTGTTGAAAAACTGACATTTTTTCTGATATAAAATACTGAATCATTAAAAAAAAGAACTCTTTTATCATTTGATATCACTAACCCAACACTTGGTATACTTTTTAAGAAACTTAAAGGTAATAAAACCTGTTACTAAGAAGAAAAAAAAGGGGAAAGGCTGAAAGGCCATGACCTGGGAGAGACACTCTCCTACTCCAAAGGTTCTGGCCCTGGATGAGGAAGAGAACTAGGGAAGGCAGGGTTCAGACTCCCTCCCCGAGCCCAGGGTAACCTTAAGAGTGGAGAGGAAGGCTACTCAATTCCTGGTGAACACTGGGGTGCAACATTCTGTCCTGCTCCACATGGACAGACCCATTTCTAACAAGAGGTCATAGGTACAGGGATGAAACACTATGCATGTACTACCCAAAGAGCGGTTGATCTAGGTGTGGGCTGGGTATCCCACTCGTTCATGGTTATCCTTGATTGCCCATACTCACTACTTGGGCGATCCTCCTCACAAAAATGGGTATCCAAATCTATTTCCTCCCAGACGGACTGCAGCTAAAGGGGCTAGATGAGGAGCCCATCAAGGTTCTCACTGTTAGACTAGAGGACAAGTACAAATTTTCTGAGTCTGCCTCTAAAGGACCAACCCCCAGGGATATCGACTGGTGGCTAAAAATCTTCCCTCAAGCATGGGCAAAGATGGCAGGGGTTGGAAAGGCCATACATGCCCCCCTTCATCAATATAAAGCTCAAAGTCCAGGCTACTCCCATCTCTGTGTCCCAAGAGGTTCAGGAAGTCATCAAACCCCACACCCACAGATTCCTACAACTAGGTATTCTGTGCAAATGCCAGTCACCTGGAACATGCCACTCTTACTGGTTAAGAAAACGGGCACCCAAGAACCTCCAGGAGGTCAACCAGCGCATGGCTGATCTACACCCCACAGTCTCTAACCTTTACACCCTACTAAGCTCTCTGCCACCCTGTAGGACCTGGTACACCATCTAAGACTTGAAAGATGCATTTTTCTGTGTGCCGCTAGCCACCCCCCTAAAGAGTACTTTGCCTTCAAATTGAAGGACCCTGATCTAAGGGTGACTTGTCCCAGTTAACTGGGACACAACTGCTCCAGTGTTTCAAAAATTTACCTACCATTTTTGATGGGGCTCTTCACCAAGTCCTAGCAATCGACTGGGGGGCTAACCTGCAGATAATGCTCCTGCAATATTTAGATGACCTCTGATAGCAGCTGAAAGCAAGATGCAATGCCTGGAAGGTACCAAGCACCTACTTGCGGAACTGGGGAAGTTAGGTTACCAAGCTTCAGCAAAGAAGGCCAAAATCTGCCAACATCAGGTAAGCTATCTAGGTTACCTCCTATAGGAGGTCAGCAATGGCCATGAGAGGCCAAAAAGGAAACCATCCTTCATATTCCCCTGCCAACAAGTTCTAAGCAGGTGAAGGAGTACCTAGCACTTCTGGGTTATGGTTTTACAGAGACGCCCCCCTACCCCCTCACAAAGAATGGGCTACCATCCTTATGGGAGAAGAAGAAACAAGAGGATTTTGATACTATCAAACTGGCCCTGATGATGGCACCCACGCTGGGGCTCCCAGACACCTCGAAACCCTTTCATTTGTTTGTGGCCGAAAGTAAGGGAATAGCTAAGGGAGTGAGAACCCAGAAATTAAGCTCCTGAAAGAGACCTATGGCCTACTTATCCAAAAATATAGACCCAGTGGTAGCCAGATGCCAGCCTGCCTCTGCATAGTAGCAGTTGTGGCCACTCTGGTCAAAGATGCAGATAAGCTGACTCTGGGCCAAAATCTGAAGGTGGCAGCACCCCACACCTTGAAGAGCATGACCCAGCAGCCCCCAGACAGGTGGCTGACTAATGCCCATATGACTCACTACCACACTGTTATTGAACTCAGATCAGGACCCCTTCACTCTGCCAATGTCGCTCAACCTAGCTACCCTGCTGCCAGATCCAGATCTGTACATTCCTCTGCAGGACTGCCAGCAGATATTAGCAGACGTCCATAGATGATGCAAAAACTTGTCTGATCAGCCATTAGCTGACACAGACACCAATTGGTTTATGGACAGGAGCAGCTACCTGGTAGATGGCCAACAACAGGCAGGGGCAGCGATTTTGGATGATTGTCAGACTGTGTGGGCTGAGCCACTACCCTCAGCAACATCTGCTCAGAAAGCCGAGCTGATTGCCTGACCAAGACACTAGAATTGGGGGCAGACAAGAAGGTGAACATCTATACTGATAGCAGATACACTTTTGCCACAGCCCATGTGCATGGGCCATATGTCAGCAGAGGGAGCTTTTGGCATCAGATGGAAAAGGGATTAAGAACAAGCCCAAGATTAACACTCCCAACAGCCCTCCACAAGCCAAGGAAAGTGAGTATCATCCAGTGCCCTGGTCACCAGAAGGGGACGAACCCATAGATAGAGGAAATAATATGGCCAACCGAGTGACCAAGGAGACGGCATGAAAAGAGGTTGCCCCACCCTGGTACAAAACAAGGCAATAATGAAGCAGGTATGGGATTGGACGAAAGGATGGCCTCACCTCCATTGCAGAGAGGGGGAGATTGGCCAGATCGCTAACCTTCCTACCAATCAAAGGACAGTGGTACACCCAAGAGACCATGCTTTAGACTGGTTTCTCCAGATGCACTAGTGGACACACTTGGAGAGTAAAAATGAATAGAAGCAGTCAAAGGGTCAAAGACTTATATTATAGACTTAAGAGCCTTGGCAGAGAAAGTGGTAAGATAATGTGAAGTTTGTCAGAGAGTAAATGCCTGCAAGACTAAGATAGAAAAAGGAAAGAGGCCTAGGGGGTGACAGACTGGGAAGTGGATTTCACTGAGGTTAAACCTGGGAAATACGGTTACAAGTATGTACTAACATTTGTAGACACCTTCTTGGAATGGGTCGAGGCCCTTCCTACCAAACGAGAGATGGCTACAGTGGTGGCTAAGAAGATCCTAGAAGAAATCTTCCCAAGATTTGGGGTCCCCAAGATAATTGAGTCAGCCAACAGCCCCACATTCATGTTGCAGGTAAGCCAAGAATTGACAAAAATGCTGGGACCAATTCAGACTGCATTGTGTCTGTCATCCCCCGAGCTCAGGGCAAATGGAGAGGATGAATGGAACTGTAAAAGAGACTTAACTAAACTGACCTTGGAGACTGGTAAAGACTGGGTGGTGCTCCTTCCCTTAGCCTTGTTCAGAACACCCCCTCCTGCTTCAGTCTAACCCTGTTCAAAATCCTATATGGTACCCCACCACTCTTAACCACACCACCATTGGTGACTATATGAAAGTCATCTGCTTTGGCAACTGTGACCTCTACTTAAGATTACTGGCCTTGCGAATTGTGCAACAGGAGGTCTGATCCAAACTTTCTGCTCTTTACACCACAGGAACTCCAGAGTCTCCCCAGCGGTTTCAAGTGGGTGATGCTGTGTAGTCCCTGGAACCCCTCTGGGAGGGACCATATTTGGTGCTTCTCACTACCCCTACCAAGTGAAAGTTTTGATGGGAATGTAGCCTGGATTCATGCCCCCCCCATGAAAAGCCAGCACCCAGATTGTCCCGTCCAAACAAGGGCACTTCCTGGAGTCTTAGGAAAATGGAAAACCCACTAAACAGCTCAAGACTGTCAAGAAATTATGAACTTCCCAAGACTATTTGGTTCCTGATGCTACTATCCCTCTGCTCCTTAGGCAAGCCTGCTTTAGAAAAACCCAACCCCATTCCCCCAATAGACTCAACTGGATGGTCTCATCAGCCGCTGTGGATGCCCTATGGTCCACATCAACAAAAGACCCCATTATACCTGGTGGCCCACTCTGACCCCCAGATTGGATATGTGGGATATTCCTACTCAGGAACCAGGAGAGGGGCTATCAGAATGCAAGGGTAAACCTTCATGCTTCCTGAAGCCCTGACCCAGGCATGGACTGGGAGGATGAGGATTAGGATGCAGGCATCCCCACCTAAGCAGAGAGCTACACTTCATCCCAGTATATGTATGCCCCTGAAATGGACAGAATAGGGCATGGACCCACAGGTGCAGAGGAGCTGGTGGCTACTTTTGTGGTGCATGGAGTTGCGTAACTCGGGGCTACCTATTGGAAGCCCTACTCCTCATGGGATTT
The DNA here is from genome assembly GCF_963924665.1 of Micromys minutus. Taxonomy (NCBI): domain Eukaryota; kingdom Metazoa; phylum Chordata; class Mammalia; order Rodentia; family Muridae; genus Micromys; species Micromys minutus. Next base: position 26,173,524 of record NC_137967.1, read on the forward strand.
AATTACTGTAAAAAGGAGATTCACAGACATGGGGCTAAAATGCTGCAATTGTGGAGGGTATAATAATCCCATGGGCACCTTACCCTTTGGAGCCTGTCCTGATGTCACCTGGGTAAGTCAACAACCCTCAGAAGCCTGGGAAGGGGAAGGGCCCTGTCTTTACTTCTCTAGCAATTCCGTCTCCATTCAGTTCATTGAGGTGGAAAAAAAGAGCATGTACTTGGGAAAAGGAAAACACCTGGGAACTAAGGGTGTACCAATCTGGCCATGATAATGGGCTTCTTTTTACCATCTGTCTGTGGATGGAGGCCCTGACTACCTCCATCGGGCCCAACTCTGTTCTAGCCCCACTGCCCCCCCCAGTCCCTAGGCCATCCAGCCCTCAACCCACAATGCCAAGTCATACTATGGTAATGAAAAGACTGTTCACTGATTGGGAAGACTGTTCACTGATTGGGACCCCCCAGGGCGATGGGCACCCACTTCTAATAGAAGAATCTTCCTTAGTCCTTAACTCAGCTGGATCCACCCTCACTAGCTCCTGTTGGCATTGTTGTGATACTGCTCCACCCTATTAGAAGGCATAGCCACCACAGCTAATGTAAACCAGACTATCAGGGATAGTGCCTACAGATGTAAGTCTCAGATGTCCCTTACAGCAGGTGTCAGGACAGCGATTGTGTGTAGCCTCAGTTTCCCCAAGTAGACAGTTCCTTTGCAATCTCACCTATAACACCCAAACCAATGGAGGCAGGTACTTAGTCCCTCCTGACTACATCTGGGGGAATGTTCCATGTGAGGTGTGCTAACTCCCTGTGTACATTTAGACATCCTAAGCAGGACTCAGGGGTTTTGTGTCCTGGTCAGGCTAGTATCTGGGCTTCTGTACCACAAGAACTCTGAATTCCTAAAAGAATTAGAAGAAAATGTGGGACTGTTCAAGAAAAAAAGATAGCCTAACCCTGGGCATCCTAATAGGGGCCAGCTTGCAGGGATTAGGGACTGGGATTACCTCCCTAGCAGCCCAATCCTATTATTCCAATCTGCGAATAGCAATTGACATGAGTATCCAGAGAATTGAGGACTCTATCTTCCAGCTACAAGAATCACCAACTTCCTTAGCAGAGGTGGTCCTCCAAAACAAAAGAGGCCTAGACTAACTGTTCTTACAACAAGGAGAGCTATGCACAGCTCTAAGAATAGAATGTTGCTTTTATATAGAACATTCAGGAGTAGTGAAGAACACCATGGCCAAGGTCAGGGAAGGTCTAACTAAAAGGAGAAGAGAAAAGGAAGCTACACAGAGCTGGTTTGAATCATGGTTTAATTCCTCCCATGATTGACCACCTTTGTTTCTACCCTGGTAGGACCTCTAGTTATTTTACTTTTGCTTTTAGCCTTTGGAACCCCTGTATTTTAAACCACCTCGTAGCTTTTGTTAAAGGCCACATTAACACGGTGCAGGTAATGGTGCTTAGGTATCAACACCAGACCATCTTGGGCAAAAATAAATAAATAAATTGGGTGATTTCATTATTTACACACACACACACACACACACACACACACACACAAAGGGGGGAATGAGGGACACTGAGGGCTTTTGTGGTCCTGCACTCTTCACTGAGAACCTTACAGTTTCCTCTTTTACTGAGGGCTTTCACAGTCCCACTCTCTCCAAATAGGAGTCCTTCAACCTTATCTGGGAAGCCCCTGGGATGTAGGGGAAGAGTTATGATCCTGGCACAACACATCCCAGGAAGGAGTTACTTTATCTGGGTAGCCCTGGAATTAAAGACATAGGCCCTTAGATGAAACCCATGTTGGCAGCCAATTGATTTAAAGTCAGCTAAACCCACCAATGCTTGCATGCCTAATTACCATCACTGTAGCCCACCCATTATTGGGTGTATAAAAAACTGTACAAATGGATAGCAGAGGTTGCTTCTCCTCTGGATGTAGGCCACCCCAGCGCACTGGACTAATAAACCTTTTGCTTTTGCATCAATCCCAAAACTTTTGTCTCATTCATGGGAACCTCAAATTAATAAGACTCAATTTGGGTCTTACATTGTCAGCTCATATCTCTTGTCTCAGGACTATTGATGCTTATATAACTCACTTGCTTAATATGCTCAGTGCTAACTTCTCAATCTAAAGAGATCATGATTCCACTGTTCAGCCCTTTCTGGCTGTGACTCCTTATGTAGTGTAAGACTCAGATGGAGCCTTAACTACCAGGGACTCCCATGAATGAGACAAGAGAGCAGAGACTGATGCAAAAGCAAGAGGTTTATTATTCCAGTGCACCGGGGTGGCCTACATCCAAAGGAGAGGCAACCCTGGGCCCTCTTTCAGTACAGTTTTTATACACTTAGTAATGGGCAGGCTACAGCAATAGTGACCAGGCATGCAAGCACTGGTGGCTTTAGTTGACTTTTAAGTTGATTGACTGCTGCCAAGGTGGGTTGCATTTCAGGACCTATGCTCTACATTCCAAGGCTGCCCAGATAAGACACTTCTCCATGGGAATAAATGCTGCTTGGCATCTGGGTTGTATATCAAGGCCCTTGTCCTATGTTCTAGGGGCTTCCTAGATATGGTTGAAGCACTCCTTCCTGGAGGGTGTGGGACCACAAAAGCCCTCATTGAGAGAGGGGAGTTGTAAGACCCTCAGTGGGCTACAGGTTTACATTTTTATTCCTGATTCATGAAATAGTCGGAATATGTCACCACTTTACATTGTCAGAGAAATTCCTAAAGAACTGTAAATACTACTAACTAAAATCTGTTAGGGCAACATACTAAAGAAGAATACATTGAGGACTGAAAAGTTCAGATACTGTACCTCAAAGTGTTATCCTGGGCCATGCTTTTAAGCTATATTATATTTGTGACACACTGAAAGTGACTATAACCTTCATATAATTTAATATATTCATTTACTCACAGGTTTGAAGGTCCAGAAGAGGATAAAAACTCCACTGGAGGGCCAACTGAGTCAACTAACCAGCTTGCTTGGGTCTCTCAGAAACTAATCCAGCAACCAATGAGCATGCATGGTGCAGTGGTTTGAATGTTTAGCCCAGGGAATGACACTACTTGAGTGTTTAGCTACTTAGCTTCCCTCCTGTAAAAGGTATTTAATTCCGGTTTCACCCTCAGTAAGATGTGTGTGTTCTCATTCGCCACCAAACAGAAATGAATAAGAAAGGACCTTCTCTTCAATGATCACTGCTAGGGGTTGAAGGGGTTGGAGGGAGGAAGCCAGCAGTGCCTGGGTATACAGGAGACTGGAAACCATAGCAATCATCCCAGACTCCACTGTTTCCCTATCTGGGAAACATGGACAGAAGACTCCCATTACTGAATATGTTCTGCCTGCCCTGACAGATTTATGCTGGTAGTGCTTCAGGCACCCCAGAAGCAAGGCAGGAAACCAACAAAGTCCAAGTTGGTGAACCAATGTGATTTCTTTTTTAGTATTGTTTTGTCTGCAAGTATGTCTGTGCCCCATATGTTTCCTTGCAGAGGCTATAAGAGGGCACTAGATGCCCTGGAGTTGAGGTTATAGATTGAATGCCCATGTGAGGGTGCTGAGAATTCAAAGTGAGTCTTTGAAAGAGCAGACAGTGCTCTTAGCCACTGAGTCATCTCTAAATGCCAGTAGACCACAAGTGTGTTGAGAGGATATTGATAGAAGCACAAATGAATCAGTGACAATCGCCTCATCTTTTGAGAGCAAGGGTTAATCACGTTGCAAACCTGGGGACCACTGAACAGCTTGCAGCCCACTCACCTGAGGTGAGAACTTACTCTTCGAGCCACTTGCTGCTTCCTTCAGAAGATTTTTTGGTCTTGTCCACATAGCTTGACAAGTTACTACTTCATGGCGGGTCTGACCATCTTCCATATAGCTCATTTTGTCTGACAGTATTAGTAGTCCTTACCAATTATACATGTTTGAGACAAGAAGACTCTAGTGAATCTTGCCAGTTTCTGGGACTTCCTAAAGTTGCTAAGTCCTCTATTTCTGAGCTTTGGGAGATACTCTATAGGACTGGCTGTTACAGGATCAGGTTTCTTTACCTCTGCTTTAATACCCTGTGTTTTAAGGCACTTCCTTAAAGCTTTAAGTTGAAAGGCTTAATCTCAAACAAAACTGATACAAACCAATCTGTTCCAGACATGACCTTCAAGGACTCTCCATCTTAACCAAGGAACACTTGCTCATCATTTTCATTGCACCTTTATTCACAGTACCTAGGCAATGAAATCAACTCAGACATGCATCAACTGACATATGTGTAAATATAAACATGACATATGTCTTCAAATCAAAGGTATATTACCCACAAGTAAATGAAATAAAACTGGGAAATCTGGATGTAAAAAGTAGGTAACTATAAATTATGATGAGTGCTGCCTCCCAGGACCCAACAGTCAAACATCATATTCCCCTAATAAGTGAATCTTAGCTTCATCTGTTTGTGTGTTCTAGTAAGACTACAGTAGAAGCCAGGATGCTAGAAATGCACTTTGTAGTGGAGAGATGCAGGAAGAGAGCGGAGGACAGGGTGGACATTAGAATATAGGTGATAAGAAAATAGACTAGGAATGCTGGGTACACAATGATTCAAACATGTAATGGAGTAATGGGGAAGAAAGGGGGCGCTAAAGCACAACTCAAATGCGATGTCTGTGAATGAGCTACATGGAAACCTACTGCTTTGCATCCCAAGTAAAAACTTAATAGAAGGGGATAGCAGAACATGTGTGCTATAAAAAGATGGAACATTGAATAAGGTATAATATGTGTTTTACTTGAGATGGGGGCAGAAAAAAAGAAGACAGGGTGGGTTAACAAAAAAGATTTATAGAAGCCATATGAAACTCCATTATCTTAGAAGTTAATAAGAAATAAGGTATTAAAGATGTTGAGCAGTGGTGTCACACATAGGATAAAGATGGACAAAGATGATAGGGTCATTAAATAGAGCTCTCTGTAGCAGTTATTGATATCTGCTTAGAACTTACTGCTAATGGAGGCTCCAGAGGCACCCCAAACAAAACAGGTCATTGCTAATGTTCTTGCATGTCCATCCTAAGCACATGGTGTTAGTAAAGACACAAAACACTTTGGTTACAAGACAGACAGACAGTAATCTTGAACTTACCAGGAAACTCTCCCAACTGCCTAATTTTTGCAGCACTGCAACATCTTGTGCAGGCTGCTGGCATAGAAATGGCATTGCAGTCTTACCATAAACCCTGCATCCTACAGTACCAACAAACTAGCCAAGATGTGTGCACTGGTGTAATGCTGGCAATATTGTGTATAGTCATAACTAACCTCCCTGTTGAATGGATCTGAGGTCTGATGCCTAGAGGAATTTATACCATAATAATAAATGCTTTGGAAGAATAGATCCAAGGACAGAAGCTATGATGTTTTTTAAATATATTGCTAATCTACATCACAATATTCATGTTTATAATTATCAGTTTGTACAACTCTGTAGCATGGTAAAAAGAACCTCCTCTTGCAGGAGGAAGTAGGTAATGCAGAGAACCATAACTATTGAGAAAGTATGAAGAGAATATGCAACTGTATAAAACTGGAGCAATTACCATTTTGAAAAAGCTGATGGAGGGTTCTGGAGCCTCCATTACGTCTATGAGGGTCTAATGGCTGTAAATGGCAAGTAATAATATTTAGAATATAGAGCAAATACTTCCCTATTGAAACTTCAAGAATCCCACATGCCTACAGGGATTGCATTTTTTCTTTTTCAAGACTGAGAGTTTCTGTGTAACCCTCGCTGACTTGGAATTTGTTCTGTCGACAAGACTGGTCTCATACTCACAAGATGTATCTACCTCTGTGTCCAGCACTCCAGCCATGAAAGGTATGCATTACCACATCCTTAGCCTTTGAGGATTTCTAAGACGTGAACACACCAGTAATGTCACATGTGTAGCCTAGTTTTTACTCTTTGTGTCCTTGGTATTTGTAAGAATAGGTTCTACTGTGAAGATTCTGAAGGTGAATGAAAGATGAGTATTTATTATAGCATTTTTCATGATGAATTATCTATTATCTTTACAATTTTTTAAAGGATTTATCAAATTCAATACATTTGTGGAGTGTGTTTGTATTATCCAATAAACAGCAAACCATAAGGATAGTAAATAGTATAACTTCACAGGGTTTCCCATAGGGATGAACTTTGTGATGTCCAGCACAATTGGTTGTCTCTGTCATATTGTTTTCTTCTTACATGATGTACTTATTGAGATTTTGTTGTTGTTGTTCAGACAGGATCTATGTAGCCATGGCAGTCTTGAAACTCACTATGTAGACAAGGATGGCCTCAAATTCAGAGTAATCTTGTCTCTGAGTTCTGAGTGCTTGGATTAAAGGCATGCACCACTCTGCCTCATTATTGTGAACACTTGGATGTTACTCAGATAAATCTTTTGTTATATCTTTTCCCCAGTATAAGAAGGCCTGTTGATCAAGAGCACTGATTGCTCTTAAGAACTAGAGTTCAATTGCAACTTACAAATAGCTGCACACACAACTGTCTTTACTGCCAACATCATGCAATCTGATGCTCTCTTATAGCTTCTACCTGCACCAGGCATATGTGTAGTACACAGACATATGAGTAGACCAGGCACTCATGTGCATTAAATAAAATAAAATTTAAAAATTTAATGTGCATTAAAATAAATAAAAAGCATTCTATGCAGTTACATTTACAGAATTTTATTTTAATATAAACTTTGTTACATTTTTAAAGATTTCAATTGTCATTAAAAAATTTCACAAGTTTGTTATCTTTGTGTGTCTACTACTTATCCCCTTGTGATAAGCAGGCAACAGCAGATAAATGTTATGTCACATTATTTACAACAGTATGTTTTTCTCCAGTATGAGTTTTCTGATGTTTTCTAAGATGTGAGATACACATAAAAGATATGTCACAGTCTTTGCATTTGTAAGGTTTCTCTCCAGTATGTATTCTCTGATGTTTTCTAAGACGAAAGTACTCAGTATAAGATTTGTCACATTCCATACATCTGTAGGGTTTCTCTCCTGTATGAACTCTCTGATGTCTTTGAAGATGTGCATACCTGATAAAAGATTTGTCACATTCCTTACATTTATAAGGTTTCTCTCCAGTATGAATTTTCTTATGTGCTCTAAGAGTTGTGCCTTCACGAAAAGATTTGCCACATTCTGTACATCTGTATGGTCTTTCTCCAGTATGAACTCTCTGATGTATTCTAAGAGTTGCACTTGTAGTAAAGGATTTGTCACATACGGTACAATTGTAAGGCTTCTCTCCAGTATGAACTCTTTGATGTGTTCTTAGATATGTGAGCTGGGAAAAGGATTTGTCACATTCTTCACATTTGTAAGGCTGCTCTTTAGTATGAATTTTCTGATGTTGTCTAAGAATTGAGCTTCTAGTAAAACATTTGTTACATTCCTTACATCTATGTGGTTTCTCTCCAGTATGAACACTCTGATGTCTTTTAAGAAGTGAGTTATGAAGAAAGGATTTGTCACATTCAGCACATTTGTATGGTTTTGCACCAGGATGGATTATGCAATGCCTTTTAAGTTGTGATAATTCAGTAAAAGACTTGCCACATTCTTTGCATTTATAATCTATTTCTGAAGAATGAGTTTTCTGATGAATTATAAATAATTCATACTGGGTAAAGGATCTATGACACTCACTGCATTTGTAAGGATTCTCTCCAGTATGAAGTCCCTGGTGGCTTTTAAAGTGTGAAAGCTGATGTAAGTCTTTACCACAATCCAGACCAGTATAATGTTTCTTATTCTCAGCACTATGGGTTTTCTGATGTCTCCTGAAACTGGAAGAGTGGGCAAAGGATCTGTCACACTCCTTACATTTGTAAGGCTTCTCTCCAGTGTGCAATTTCTGATGGCTTTTAAGGGCTGACAACTGAGGAAATGACTTTTCACATTCTTTGCATTTATAGGGTTTCTCACCAGTATGAAGACGTTGGTGTGTTTTAAGAGTTATGTACTGGGCAAAGGATTTGTCACAAACGTTGCACTTGTAGGGTTTCTCGCCAGTATGAATTCTCTGATGTACAGTGAGGTTTGCGGAGGTACTGAAGCATTTCCTGCACTGCCCACATTGGTGTCGCCTATCTCTATTGTAGACTGTTCGTTGTACTAGACTGTCTGTAGAGCTGAAATGGTCACCAGATTTTTCCTGCTCTTGGTTTGCAGTGTTTATTCTTTGATCTTGAGCAATGTTGGAACACAAACTGAAAGATTTCTCACAGTCTTTAGATTGACAACACTCTTCTCCGGTTTGTGTGCTTGTGTGTCTATCTGGGTTTGACGAGTCAGCAGAGGCATCCCCGTCCTTACAGCATCTGTGGTGATTGGAGGTTTCTGTAGTGTCCCTTCTTTTATAGTGTGAACCACGGGAGGAATCATGAAGCATTTCACCAAGTGCATTACACTGACAAGACTCCTTTTCAGCCCTCACTTGGTAATGGACAGTATTAAGTATGCCATATTTCTCTGAAAATGAGTACAATTCATATTAATGGTCTTGTTCCCAGATTACGTGTAATAAATGACTGTCTCTGTAAATTCTCTTTTAAGATAATTCAACCTGCAACAATTTAGAAAAGAGTTCCCAGTCGTTGGCATTTTTCATTCATTGTAATTGATCCTTACCTGACAGGCTGTTTTCTTGAGGATTCATACAGTAACAAAGAGAGGATCTTTCATGGGTCAGTGATTTCTAATACATATCATTACTGAAAATGTCTAACTTGGCATTCTCTAAAATTTGAAAACGTTTAATCCAGTCCCAGTCTCACACTGTTTGTACCTCATTTGCTCCAGGCAGGTGACCAGTCCTACTCTGCACACAATAATCTACGTTTTCTATGAGGAAACCAACAACCAATGCTAGAATTTTGGGGGGAAAATACAGTTGTGTGAGACATGAGAAATGCTTAAAGTAGAAGAATCTAGGAATGAATTCACAATTATTATTTCCAGTCAGCATCTCCAGCATATTCTGGGAGAAATTTTAGTTTGCACATCTTGACTATTTATTACAATTAAAACAGTATCAACTGCAATGATGCCTATGAATGTTTAAGATGTGGGAAGAAACAGTATGTGCAACTGAATTTTTTAATACATCAACAAATCAAAATGAAGGGTTCCTGATTCTCTGTGAGATCACATCATGCACCACAAGTCCACTTGTTTTCTGGACCTTCCAAATCTGCCTTGCACCTTTGTAACCTACCCCTTAAAAGACAATAAAAAAAATAAAAGCTAAAATTAAGAAAAAAAGTCTGAGCATTGCTCTGGGCAACAGCCTGCTCATGTATCAACTGCAGCGTTGTCTGAGCAGTGCTGCAGGGCATGTACAGGCCCATGCCTTCATCACACATCTTCATTATACTGGCTTTGGAAGCTGTGGAGTGTCACACCATACACCTTTTTACTTAGAGTTTTACTTGCAAATGTGTGTGGCAATGAGTCATTGGTCTGCTTCCAGCCCTCTGACTTCAACCACACCATCAATAATGGACCCCTGCAAAGGCTCCTTTTGGATATCCTGCTATGGCCATGAGTCATTAAAATCCTGCTGCTTTGGTTCAACAGGACTGGACCCTTCAAGAGCTCCAGAAGTTCATGAATGGGGTAGATGTTGGGACAGGCTAAATCAAGACATAAAACTTTTCTTGGGTGGTAACTGGGGCAGTCAGCCCCCCAGCTCTTCTGCATACCCATGCCATCCGGGCCAGTTCTCCTCTTCCCCCTAGGCAAGGAGCAGGGCAAGCTCTTCCAAGTCAAAGTCTAGGTTGCACCTCCATGTAGTGGCTGGTGAGAGGCAGAGCCATCTTAAGAAGTCCCTAGGACATCAACATGGCCTCAGGCAGCATATGGCCTATAAATCCATATGGCCTATAGTAACAACATGAGCTGTAGATATAGACACAGACCCATAGTGCCAGTGGGGCCACTAACCACAGCAAGGCCTTTGGTGGTGGCAATATGGCCTGGATATCACCATGGCCTTGGGCTGCAGTACAGGCCTCTCACATTAGGTTGTTCCTTACAGCATTCAGATCTCCATTTCTAGCTCTTCATAGTGCGTACACACCATGCTTCCCTTTGTCTCCAATTTCTCCAGAACATGCTTGCTTTTAATAAGGGTGCATGCTGGCTTTTTTCTGCCTGCCTGAGCAAGAAAACCTCTTGGAAAATTTTCTTTTTTACTCCCTAGACTTCTGTTTATTTCCATGATGGTGCAATAGAGAGTTTACAAGCTATAAAGTCAGTACTTACAAAGGAAGCGTTAGGAACTCCTGTACAAGAAAAATATTCTTACCCACAGACACCAGGTTTCTGTAATTCTCCACCATCACGTCAATGTACAAAGCCCTCTGAGCAGAGTCCAGGCATTTCCACTCCTCCTGGGAGAAATCCACAGCCACATCTCGGAATGTCAACAGACGCTGAAAGGAAAAGTTACACTTTGACTATGTGCTACAGGGTGGAATGCTTTCCTGGATATGTGGAGACAGGATGTAGAAGAGGGAAGACCATTGTTACCAACATCATTAAAAACAATCAAAAAATCATCAAAAAGGATATCCAGTGCAGTCACATTCTGTAACAAATGTTCAAACTCTATAAGAGGATGACAGGATAATTTTACAAGCAGGATCCATGAAACAAGACACACAATTTAAGTGTGGGCATGTATTTGAGTTTGTGGGCTACAGGATCACGGTGTACCTGTCTCAGGACAATTCATGATGAGGACATGTGCTTTTAAATGCTCTGCCTGAATGATCCTAATATCCACACACCGAATCAATCGTCTCTGTACTTGGCCCTTATTTATTCTAAAAGGATCACGCATGATTTTTAGATTATAATATTTAACTTCACACCATTAAATAGCAAAGGGGAGGAATGGGGGTCAGAACTCATGATTCCTTTTTACTCAAAGAATTATGACTTTTGCCAAAGTAGCAGGTTTGTAAAAACTCTACATGTTGATAAGTTTAATTGTTACATATGTATATATATATATATATATATATATATAATTGATTTTATACATGTATGTATACTTGTTATTGGGACCACTAACAAATAGGTAAAAAAAAAAATCTGCATCAGAGCCACCTTAGGTAAGTAACAATTTCAGAACTCTACAGATGCAGGGTAGGCTTGGAGAGCTAACATTCAAACAAAAAGTGAGTAGAGCAAAACCATCATGAGGAATACGTTTGTTTCAAATATAACTAACAGCTTATGCACATCTATCAATCAATGCTCATCTGTATGGATGCATTCCACATAATTCTACATAATGAGGCCAAGCCCAAGTGTTCTGCACAATGGGATGCTGTGTGGGATAAAAACAAAGGAAAAGAAGAAAAGTAAAAATACTGTTCTCTCTACTATAGAAAGTTACAACTGAGCTTCTTCATCAATGTGAGACAAACAGATATGAGGTCCAACAAACACGCAGACACATCACACCAACATGAAATTAAACACCCAAGGGTAATAAGTACAAGTAGAACACAATCTCAGCGAACACTCAAGAACATCAGTTTCATGGAATAATTAAGCCACATATGTCTGCCATGAAGGTAATGACCACCTGTTATGAAAAGGATCTATGTTATGAAATAGAGCTAATTGCTTTCCTTTGTTCTAATTCTCTCACAGGCTTTTTGGGGTCTGGTGTTGCATTAGTACATAAACATATATTCCATATTGAACACATAAAAGCACATCTGAGGCTCCAGAGCATGTGTTCCTAATGAATACTGTAACTGCAGAGATGTGTTGTGTAGTCACTGGGTCTGCTGAATGGAAGTTTGCAATTTTTTGTCTGTTTGCAAATTTCAAGATAACATTTAAAAAGCTATCAGAAGCAGAAAATTAGAGGTTTGCAATGTATCAGATTATAACATTTTTAGAAATACACTGGACATAACCACTGACCTGGGACATGTTTACTGAAGAATCAGCCATTTCTTTCTTTATCTCTTCTTTGATTTTTCTCTTTGGAGAAGAATGAATAGTCGGCTAGTGGCCCTTTAATATCAAGAGGTCAAACAGGAAAAGTAAAATTAATACTGAATGTTGTTAAAGAACAATGTGAAAACACATGAAAAGGCCCAAGTAACATAATACTACCTGGTGTCTGGTCAGTGATCCCAAAGCCAGGAGAGCATGGAAAGACATTTAAAATTGGAGAAAAATTCACCAGCAGCCATATTATTGCACTCAGAAAAATGCTCTCTCAAAACCGAGGGAGAGAGAAGTGCATGTGAAGACGGTCATGAATTATCACCGTTTATTTTACCAAAGCAGCATAGCACATAGTAAATTAGAGGCAAAACATACAGGTGAGACTTAGAGAAACTATGAGAACTTGGGAAATAATACATTTCATGTCAATAGAGGAATATAGAAGAACGGGGAAGTAATCATCCAAGCTCAAAGGTGCAGGTCACTCTTTCTCACAGTAAAGAATACCACAAAAAATCTAGCCAGCAACAACATTAAAAAAATCATAGGGAATAAAAATACTATGAACAAAAAACATAGCCATTCTAGAAACCAATATAAAGAACTGTCAATTAAACAAATCCTCAAGTTAAATAAATCTCACATGTAACCCAGCTCTTCTCCTTGCATATGCTCAAAGTGTTCAACATCCTACCACACAGATAGGTGCTCACCCTTGTCCATCGCCGCTGTATTCACAGTAGGTACCAAATGGAAACAACGTAAGTATTCTTCACTTCATAAATCACACACACACACACACACACACACACACACACACACTAAAAATTACTATTGAAAAACACAAAAAGAAGCTGAGTGGGGAGGCAAGTCTCAAGCAGTCAGTGGTTGGCTCACAGCAACAGCCTAGGGCTGAAATCGTCCTGTGCTGTACTGCCTTTACCACTAGATGGTGGTCTCGAGTTAACTACCAAGTTACACTTCCAGGACTCATGCAAAAAGTCTCTCTCTCTCTCCTCTCTCTCTCTCTCTCTCTCTCTCTCTCTCTCTCTATTTCTTTCTTCCTTTGACTCTGTGTGAGTGATAAACTGTCCTAGCTGCAGAAAATAGGTAAGGTCTTTAAAAGGTAGCTACACCATTCACCTGTAGCTCTGGGACCAAGGCATAAGAAGAGGTGGCTAGGAAATAAGAAGGGAAAGGGGAAAAGGCTAGGGCACGGTGTTCTCTAGACTCCATACTGCATTGTAATCAGTAACCAACAGCAACTGTCCTTGTCTGCACTGGCTTTACACGAGACCACGGTCAGTCTGAGAAGAGGAGCGGCTCACGTTACCTCTCAGACGTCAGCTATGGATAGATTGTAGAAGAACCACTTCTTTACTTGTTATCCTCGGCTGAGCACGTCTGGCTCCAGCGCATAGCGCCAAAGCCACAGTCTCACAAAGGGCTCTGGTTCACCTCAGAGGGTCCAGGCAACATGAATACATATGAACACAGTAGAGTGACTGCTGGAATTGTGGACCCCGATAGTGGAGAGGCAGGAGTGAGAGTGGGCAGCGTTTGATATGCACACACATACACACTGTCTATATAAATATGTTATAAATATGTAGTCAGTGTTAAATAGCTAATAATAGAAGTTTGAAAGGGCCATTCATTCATGCAAGACAGGGTTTTTCCTCCCTCCCTCCCTCCCTCCCTCCCAGTTTTTCAAGACTCACTGGGCTTGAAACCACTGAGATCAGCCTAATCTGCCTCTGGGACGCTATGATTAAAGGCATGTGCCGCCATGTTGGGCTCATTATCTGCTTTAATGTCAGGTAAAAGAATCAGGAAATCTTGCTTTTTTTGTGTCAAGCATTATTAAATGTTTGCTGTTCATTCTTAGAAGTTGTAATATATTTCTATCAATCTGGTCCTGGGGTTGTTTTCGGGGTTCCATTTTATAATTGCTTAAGTCACATTTATACTTGAAATCTTGTTCATAATATTTATTTCATGTTTACATTTGGTGTGCTATATGTACCTTGAACCTCGTGTATTTCAATTAGCCTTCCAATTCACAGTGATAGAAGTCTTTATTGTTAGTAGACATAGGCTCCATTTTTTAGCTCATTGTTATCAAATGAGTAAACAGTTGGGACATTACAAGAAGAGAACGGTGGCACATGGCTTTAATCCTGCACTCAGGATGCAGAATCAGGCAGATTTCTGAGAGTTCAAGGCCAGCCTGGTGTACTGAGTTTCAGGTCAGCCAAGGTTATATGGTAATACCCTTCTTCTACAAAGACATAATAACAAAAAGTTGTGCTTAGTTGGACAAAGTCATGCAATGTTTCAAACTGACTTCTCTGAAGACAGATGCAAGAGGAAATGTGAGTTCAAAGCCAGTCTGGAAATCATAGAAAGTCCAGACAAGTGTCAATGCACAGATAGACCCTGTCACAAAGCAAACTCCTGCCTGAGTAGTAGCTTTGATGATACCAAAAGCACCATTCAAGATCTAAGAACTGCAAGAACACAACTGCTCATTCTGGTGTTTCCCATAGATGCAATGATTCTACTACAAGTCCACTGCAGACATAGATGTGTGAAGTAACAATTAATGAAAAAAGTTGCCATGAGTTTGAAAGAGAACAGGAGGGTATCTGGGAGGATTTGGCAGGAAGAAAGAGAGAGGAAAAATGTTCTAATCATACAATAAACTCAAAATAAAAAATGAAAAGCAAAACAAAACACACAACAAAGCCACACTAAAATCAAACTAAACAAACAGGAAAACAAAGATAAGGGCTCCTTAACTTCCATGCTACCCTAGTTACAATATCAATCTTCAGGAATAGAAATGATAACTGATGTTGCCATAAATGTGGAGAAAGGTCATATATATTTTTTTATGATACTAAAAGCTACAGAATAGACTTTTGCAATCAGTCTAGATGTCCTTATTAAAATAAATGAATAAATAAAAAAGAAAGCTTCTGTGTGACCAAATTACAGCACTAATGTGTGACACTATTCCTGTGGAAACAAGGACAATCATCTACAGATAAGAAAACAGTGACAAATGAATGTTGGGGAACCAAGAAAGTCCATCTTAATGAGTCACTGTGGTTTTTCAGTCATGTCTTCATTTATGTCTGTGTATGATGTGTGTCCCTTGTCTTCACAGAGGCCAGAAAAAGGACACTGCAGGCCCTGGAGTTAAGGTTAGAGATTAAGTGCCCATGTGATGATGATGGAAATACAAAGCGAATCTTCAAAGGAGCAAACAGTGTTCTTAACCTCCGGATCATTTGTAAAGCCCAGTGGGCTAATGAGTTTGATTGGAGTGACTTACAAGAATCTGGATGAGGGGTTTCTGATAGAAGCATAAAGGAATCGATGACAGCTGCCACCCTGTGAGAGTCATGGGTAATGAAGATGGAAACCTGCAGTTCCAGGCAGCTCACCTGGGTTGGGAAGTGTGTCTTTCAAGCCACTTAGTGCCTCCTCCAGGAGGATGCCTTATGTTCTCTGGTCCAGGCAGCTTGACTGGTGTCTGCCTCATGGCTGGTCTGAGCATCTTCTGTAAAGCTCATCCAGTCTGATCTTGTCAGCAGTCCTTACTGATGATATATGCTTGAGGCAGGAAGGCTCTAGTGAATCTCGCCAGTTTCTGGGACTTCCTGAAGCTATTAAATTTTCTATTTCTGAGCTTTGGGAGAGTCTCTATAGAATGGACAGTTAATGGCCCATTATGTTCCCTGCCATTGGGCTGGATAGATGGCTTCCAGAGGTCCTGAGTTCAATTCCCAGCAATCACATGGTGGCTCACAACCATCTGTAATGGGATCCCATGCCCTCTTCTGGTGTGTCTTAAGACAGTGTACAGTGTACTTACATAAAACAATAAATAAAATCTTTTTTTAAAAAAGTCCCCTGCCATTAAGGCACCAGTTAATTTCCCTTTCCTCTAACACCCCCCTCCCCTTTTGTAATGGAGCGTTCTTAAACATGAAAAGGTTAAATCTTAAGAACTCTAATACAAAGTAATCTATCTTATTCACAATGTCTAGGCCTGCAATCAATTCAGTTACTTATCAACGGACACATTGGTGAATAAAAATGTGATCCCTATCTATAGAACATGGTATATTACTCAGTTGTAAATAAAAATGGAAGTGTGAAATCTGGATGTAAATGTAGGCAACTGGAAAATATGGTGACTGATGCCAACTAGTCCCCAACAGTCAACAGCATGCTTCCTCTCACATGGGCATCTTAGCTTTAATGTTTTGTTTTGATTGTTGATGTAAGCCTACATATAGGAGCTAGGAAGCTAGAAATGGACCAATACAGGGAGATTCCCGAAGAAAAAATGGATAGTAGCTTATGGGTGATATGAAATTAGAGAGGGGAATACTGGGAAAGAATAGTTCAAGTGTGCAGTGCAGTAGTGGAGAGTAGAGGGACTACTGAGTGGTCTGCCCAAAGGAGACGTCCATGAGAAAGATACAGAGGCCCCTATCCTTCTGCAAATGAAGTAAAAAAATGACAGGATAGTAGAACATATGACATAAAACAACTGGGAATAAGTAAAATGTTAAATGTGAAACTGGGGATGGGGCAGGAAGAAAGGAGGAAGAGGGGCTGGGATAATCAAAAGTCATATGAATTTCTTTTAATAAAATCTAACTGTTTTACAAATTAAACTTATAAACCTTTGAACAGAGGTATCATATCCCTTATAGGTAAATGAGGCTGCTACCAGACAACAGAGCTATTGAATTACTGGTTATAACCAGTTACTGGTTATCTACCTAGGATTACTGGTCAGGGAGACTCCAGAGGCACTCTAAACAAAAGAAGTCACTGTCAGTCCTCATGTTGGTGATCGTAAGTACATGGAGTTGCTGAAGACACCTAACACTCTGGGTCTGAAATACAGAGAGTTCAAGTTTGAACTCTATATCCAACAATACCAAGCAACTAGGTAAGAGATGTGCACTGATGCAATACTAGCCTGTTCATGTAGAAGCAAGCTCTCCCTTGACTGCATTTGAAGCCTTGCTATGGAGATGAATTCATGCCATGGCCAAGCCCAAGTCTTGGAAGTATAAGTCCAAGGGCAGAACTTAATAAAGTTTTGTTGATGACTCTCCTGTTAATCTGTCATCTAAATATCCATGTTTATAATTATCAGTCTGTACTACTCCCCAGCTTGGTAAAAGCAGCCTCCTCTTCTAGTAGGATGTGTATAATGCAGAGACCCAAAACTGTGTTCAAAGTACTAAGAACAAAGAACTGCATAAGATAGGGGTGATTACCATTTCATCATAGTTGACAGAGGGTCCTCGAGTCTCGTTTACCTCAAGGATGGACTGGCTATTAATGGCACCTATATGCTTTTAATTTAGAGTATGGGTTAATACTTCCCAATTTCCTTCAGTAGTATAAAATTAATTTCTTGATACCCTCATAGATTTCTTTCTTTTTTTTTTTTTAAACTTCTTTGATTTTTCTTAGATAGGGTTTTTCTAAGTAGCCCTGGCTGTTTTGGGCTTGCAGTATAGACCATAGATCTTGAACTCAGAGATCTACTTGCTTCTACCTTCAGAAGGTGGGTAATAAGGTTGAACCAGGAAGCCCATAATGCTTGGGGACTTTAAGCTCTATGTGAGCGTGCCCACAGTGTCACATACATATCTTATATATCCCCTCACACTTTCCTATCTTCTTGCTATTTGTGAGGTTTGACCCTCTTGTGATAATTTTAAAGATGAATGAGAAATGATACTTTATTGCAGTACTTTTGTGTGTTTTCTCTCATGATGAATTTGCTTTTATGTCAGCACTAGGTAAAGGATTTGTCAAATTCAATGAATTTGGTGGGTATAATTTTCAATGGTGAACAAGACTTGGAGATTATATATGATGTACCTTTATATGGATTCTCAGAAGTGTGAGCTTTATGAATTACAACACAATTAAAAGTCTTTGAAATATATTTAATGATATTCGTTTTGTCATTATTATTTTTTGAGCTGTGTAGTTCATGTTATCCTAAAACTTGCTATGTAGACCAGGATGGCCTTGGGTTCACAGAGATCTTCTTGCTTTTGCCTCCCAAGTGCTAGGATTAATGGCATTTCCCACCTTGCCTGAAATTATGAACTTTTGGATGTTGGTAAATATTTTATTACAGCTTTTCCCAGGGGCTAAAGAGATGTCTAGTGGTTAAAACCACTGGCTGCTCTTACAGATACTATTGGGATTCATCTCCCAACAAACATAGTACTTCACAATTCCCTTTAACTATAGTATCAGAGCGATGTAAGTCCTGGATAAAGGATTTCTCATTTTTCATACCCTTGTAAGAGTTCTTTCGAGCATAAATTTTTTCTGACATGTTCTAAGAGTTGAGCACATAGCAAAAGATCTGGCACATTCCTTACATATATGAGGTCTGTTTCCAATATAAACTCTGTGGTAGTGATTTCTAAGATATTCTCGCTGAATAAAGGATTTGTCACATTTTCTATATTTGTAAGTTACTCTCCAGTATGACTTTTCTGATGTTCACTAAGAGCTGACCTCTCACTAAAAGATCTGTCACATTCCTTACTTCTGTAAAGTCTCTCTCCAGTATGAACACTTTGATGTCTTCTAATATAAAAGTCATGAGTATTTATCACATTCACTACATAAATACTTGCAAACCAAATTCAAGGACACATCAAAAACAGCATCCACCATGATCAAGTAGACTTCATCCCAGGGATTCAGGGGTTGTTTAATATACAAAAATCCATAAACATAACCAACTATACAATTAAATTGAAAGAAAAAACCCATATGGTCATGTCATTAGATGCAGGAAATGCCTTTGACAAAATTCAGCACCTCTTCATGTTAAAATGATTGGATATAAAGCACATGAATTAATACAATAAAGACAATGCACAGCAAGCCCGTTGCCAAAATCAAATTAAATGAATTCTACTAAAATCAGGGGCAAAGCAAGGCTGCCCACTCTCTCCATATCACTTCAATATAAATAGTACTTGGAGTTGTAGCCAGAGGAATAAGACAACTAAAGGAGGTCAAGTGGACACAAATTGGAAAGGAAGAAGTCAAAGTATCCCTAGTCACACATGATAAGATAGTTCACACATAAGTGACCCCAAAACCTATATGGAGAAACTCCTACAGCTGATAAACATCTTGAAGAAAGTGGCTGGATACAGTTAACTCAAAGAAGTCAATAGCTCTCCTTTATACAAACAATAAATGGGATGAGAAAGAAACTAAAAAAAAACAACACCCTTCACAACAATCAGAAATAATATGAAAATCACTTGATGTAACACTTCGCAAATTTATATTAAAAAGACAAAACACCCAGCATAGCAAAAACAATCCAGTGCAACAAAAGAACTTCTATAGGAACCACCATGCCTGATTTGAATAATAATAAAAAACCACATGGTATTAATATTGAAAAACAGGCTCATCAAAGGAATCAAATCAAAGGCCTAGAAATAAATCCACACCATACATATGGACACTTGATTTTGACCACAAAATGGAAAAAAGAAAGCATCTTCTAGATGCAATAAGACAGCTGTTCTAACTGGATGTCTATATGTAGAAGAATGCAATACATCCATGTTTATCTCCCTGAAAAACTCAAGTCCAAGTGGATCAAAGACCTCAATGTAAAACTAGATACACTAAATTCAATAAAAGAGAAAGTGGAAAATAGCTTTGAATTCTTGAATTCATTGTTACAGGAGATAATTTCCTAAACAGATGGTTCAGGAACTATGATCAACAAATTAATAAAGAGACCTCATGAAATGAAAAGCTTCATGCAACTGAAAAGGCAAAGAACATTGTCAATAAAATAAAAATTCAGCCTACAGATTAGAAAAGAATCTTTCTCAACCCTACACCTGACAGAGGGCTAATACCATATATTATATGATACACACACATACACATCACTCAAATACAAACAAACAACCCAAATAATGGAGTACAGAGCTAAACAGTTTTTCCACACAGTAATCTCAAATGCCCAAGAAGCACTTAAAGAAATGTTCAACATCTTTAGTCATCAAGGAAATGCTAATGAAAGTGAACCTGGGATCTTACACCCACCAGAATGGACAAGATCAAAACTCAAGTGATTGCCTATGCTAGCAAGGATATGGAGAAGCTAAACAGGAAGAAAGGTCCAAGAGAAGATGCTTGAATCTCACTTAGAAGGGGAAATAAAACCATCATAGGAGGCAAATGGAGGGAAGATGCTGGTTGGGAGAGAGGGTAGAGAAGAGAATTTGGGGGTTCAGGTTCAAGTGTGAGGAAATGCAAGATGGCGGGCCAGGAGAATGAATGGGAATCTGCAGCTGGCAGGGTTTGAGGGGTGGGGGGGCATCTCTGGGACATGCCAAATAGTGGGATGGGAGAGTCTCCCAGGAGTCAATGAAGGTGACCTTAGCAGAGCAGTGGGGGTATGGAACCTAAAGAGGCCACCTCCCATAGCCAGCCAGGACACTCAGAGGAAGGATAAGGACACAACCCACACACAAAACTTTTGACCCAAAACTTGTCCTGTCTACAAGAAGTGCAGAAACAAAGGTGGAGCAGAGACTGAGGGAATGGTCAACCAATAACTGGCCCAACTTGAAATGTATCCCATGCGTAAGCACCAATTCCTGACACTATTAATAATACTGTTTGCTGCAGACAGGAGAGGTGGCTGTCCTCTGAAGGGCTCCACCAAGCAGCTGACTAAAATGGATACAGACATCCACAGGTAAACATTGGATGGAGCTTGGGTGGTATTATGGAAGAATTGGGGACGTGGAGGGGATAGGAACTACATCGGAAGACAAACAGACTCAACTAACCTGGACCTTTGGCAGCTTTCAGTGACTGAACACCATCTCAACAGCATACACTGGACCTACCCACTGACACCGCCCACCCCACTCCCATTCTGATGCAGGTCCCCCAACAATAGAACAAGTGCTGTCTGTGAATCTGGTGCCTGCCTGTGGATCCTGTTCCCCTAACTGGGGTGCTTGTCTTGTCTTGATGGGAAAAGATGCACCTAGCCCTGCAGAGACTTAATGTATCAAGGTGGGAAAAACCCAGGGGGCCGTCCACCCTCTCAGAAGAGAAGGGGAAGGGAGATGGGAAAGGAAGTATGTATATGATAGGTGAAATAGTATGGGGGAGGCAGAAATTGGAATCAAAAGAGAATAAATAAGTTAGTGGAAAATGGAATGCTATTCAGCTAATGAGGAAAATGTAATAATAACTTGCAGAAAAATGGTTAGGCTTAACATGTGTAATATTAGGTGAAATCATACAATGTCAGAAACAAAAAAAAGACAAATTTTCCCTCATATGCAGAGTCTAGCCAATACAATATTTATATGGGAACAGTGTATATGTGAATACAGTAGAATATGGAGAAAAAACATGCAATGCTAAATATGAGGGAATGAGGAAGAACTGAATGCAGGTAATGACATCCAGTTATGAAGACACAAAGGTCATTGCTGTCCCAGTCCTAGTTCTGTCACAGGGTTTGGGGTTTTGATGGTTATAAATTCATCAAATTATTGGATATTTAAAGCATCAAATTAAATGAGAATCTATAGAGTTTTTGTTACCAATGACTAATATAACCATATAAAATTTCATTCAGTTGTATAGACTTTGTATCTGGTTATTTTCAGTGTTTGACTCTAAAGCATTTTATAATAAAGTTAAAACAGAAGCAAAAATTTAAGATTTTCAATGCTTGAAAAATATAACATTTCTAGAAAAAAATGGACGTGACCACTGACCTGGGACATGTTTACTGGAGAATCAGCCATTTCTTTCTGTGTCTCTTCTTTGATTTTCTCTTTCAGGAACAATGAATAGCCAGCTTATGACCCTTTCATATAAGGGGCCAAAAAAGAAAAGTAAGAATCAATACTGAAACCTATTTAAAAACAATGTCAAACCACAGAAACAGATCCAAGCACTACAATTCTACCAGGTGTCCTGTCAATAATCCCAAAGCCAGAACATCATGGAACTACATTTGAAGCCTGGAGAGAAAATCACTGTCAACCATATTGTTGCATCCAGGAAAATAGTCTCCTAACATTGATGGAGAGATAAAAGTATATTTCACAACTGTCACAAATCAGCACAATTCACTTCCCTAAAGCAGCACAGTACACAATAAATTAGAGGTAAAATATACACAGGAAAAATAGATACATTATCCATGAGACATAAGAAATAACACAATGCATATAAACAATAAATAAAAATGGAAGAATTGGGAAGTAATGAACCATGGGTAAGAAAGCCAACTTGTAATTCTCACAGAGAAGGAAGAATACAATCAATAACCCAACCAGCAGCACCATAAACAATAGACACATTGGAGGAAAAAAACCCATAAACAAAGAAATGTGATATGGATATCAATATGCAGAATCCTAATACAATAAACTCTCGCGTTAAATGAGTCTAGCACCTGACATGGCTCCTCCATTCTTTGGCATATGCTCAGGAGACTAAACATCCCACTCCACAGATACATGTTATACTCATGTAGCTCACAATAGCTACAAATCAAAGCAACCTAGATGACCTTCAACTGACAAATACAGAGTGAAATGTGGTACATATACATTGTGGAATATTATATAGCTGTTATGCAAATTCAAAGCATGAATGACTTTTGGAGGTAAATGGGTGGGCCAAGGGAGGATCACACTGAGTGAGGTAACCCAAAACCAGGTAGACAGGCATTCCATGTTCTCTCTCATAGAAAGTTCCTAGCTCCAAACCTTCACACGTGAGTTCATAACCTGGAGTAACCGCAGTACCCAGAAAAGTAAAAACAGACCACAGTGGGATATGGGGGAGTAATAGACAGGCAATAATATGGAATAAATTATTTGAATTGGAAAATTTAAAAACAGGGAAATGGATTTAATTATAGATAATGAACAGATACAACCCTCCAAAGCAAAAAAGGATGGTAAAATAAAATAAAGTGTCTGAATAAGATGCCATATTATTATCCAATTATGAAAAAGGGCTATAAGACATATCAGTGTGTACAGACATATGCATTTAGAATACAAATGAAAGCTTCTTGTCTGGGCGAATATTGTGTCACACAAGAGGTATAGATTTTTTTTTTAACAGATTACTAACACTAGGCATGAGAAAAATGCTTTAAAATTGTTGATCTCAGCAGTCCAAGACATTTCCAGATATTATATGCTATTGATATTGCCGTTGGTTCCCTACCAGAGGTAAAACACATACAGTTATTATTTTAAGTAATTTTCCTTTAATTGTCATTGTATGTTTGTGTGGATTCTTAAACAAAAATTACAACCTACCCAATTCGGATGTTTTCAGGAATGAACACTTGGTATTGGGTGTTCTAATCTCTGGGGAAGACAATTTGTCAAACTAATTCACTTTTTGTTGAAGATGTCCTGTATTCTGGATGAAAAACCATGAGATGCGAGATGGATCTGGACATCAAGCCTGCTCCCTTGGAACTAGTTCTCATGGTACCAGAGCAACATGCAAGTTTACAAAAGAGAGAGACAAGAAACAGCCCTAGCCAGCTATGACACCTATGAACCACAACACTGCACCATAACCCAAGGCTATGAGAATGGCACACATACCTTGGTGGTAACCAACAGTTTCTAATTGAACCTAACACCTCAACAAGAGGGAAATCACACCTGGTAGTGGGAACTAGACAGTATCCCCTGGGCTTATGAAGCTAGGAATCTTGGGAGAGAACCTACAACCAACAATTTACTAAACCACCAAAATCACAAATACATTTTGTATATTTATCCTAATTTCCATATATAACTGTACTCTTGATCCCTCATCAAGGAAAGTTCCTTTTGGAACACATGGAAATTATACAAAAAATGACAATCAGTCAAAAGGCAGAGCTGTGATGCTCAGTCTCAACTGACACATGAGCTACTCAAGTCCTGCATCTAAAGCTCAGGGGTCACTGAGAAACAGGGCTTAGGGCAAGACTGGGAGAGGAAGATATTTAAGGGCTGGAGGAACAGGATATTTACTCTGAGATTGTCTCCTAGAAATGTCAAAAAGGCTATCTGCCTGAAATCCTACAAACATGATTGTCTAAACATGAGCCCAGCAAGGACAACACCAAGAAACATGCTAACATGGAATGGAGTAAGCTCTTTTGGCCTCAACCCTAGTCAAACACTAAGGAATTCAGTGGAGAATTAGTTGGACAAATAGTCTTCCTCAGAAAATAGAACAGCTAATACCAAGTGTTCATCCCTGGAAACATACAAATTGGGTAGGTGGTAATTTTATGTTTAAGAATCCACACAAACATACAACAACAATTAAAGAAATTATTTAAAATAATAACTATATGTCTAAATTGGAAAATTTGTCAATAACACATAAAAGGATTAGAAGGATTTAGACCATTTTCTAGTATTCCTACTCACATAAATAAGGAAAGGAGATAGAGAGATGGCACTGTACTTCCACTGTCTGCTGTTCTTGTAGAAACCCAAGTTCCATAACAGGACGCACATGTGCTTCCCAACTACCCATAATTCCAGGTCTAGAATGGATATGATGCGAGCAAAATACTCGTACACATGAAACATAAATATCTAAATGGAAAATGTTACAGGGCTTGAGCAATCCAGTGTGATTCCAGATGAGCAATGCAAACGTGCAGCAGATCCAGAAGCTGTCCATGAGCAGTGACCATGTGAATGTCACCAAAATGCCACAAGCATGCATTGCAGAAGGGACAGCCTCTCCAAACAGTGGTACTGGGGAAGGTATCTATCCTCTAAAAACACGAACATGAGCCCAAGTGTCTCTTCCCATACAAGGAATCACAGACCTTCATGTATAACCTGAAGCAGTGAATCTTGCAGAGTAACACAAGAAGGAAACACAAAATAAGAGTATGAAAAAGTGGTATTAAGAGCAGGAACTGACAAATAGTACTGTGTACAATTTAAACAATCAAGAAAATATAGTGATAAGTAATGTTTGAAGAGACAGACTGTTCAATAGTTAAATTTATTAGATTTCTAAAGTACAATGGATCAAAACATAAAACCTATCAAAACTATAGATTAAGCAAATAATAATATAATCAATAAATATGCAAATAAATTAGACAGACCATGCTCAAGAGCAGAAGAAATGTTCAATATGTACAAGTTAAGAAGCTCTACATTTTATGTCCTAAGACAATGCCAATTTTTTATACACAGGTTCCAATTTTGCATAGTCAGTGTCCACCCAGAACTTACTATATAATAACAAATGCAGTTGCTCCAGTAGTTTCATGACATGTAAATGGATAAGAATCTCTAGGCCAAGGATGTAAACAGCATTTCGAGGAAAAAAGATAACTACCAAAATACCCACAAAATGAAAGCTGAAATTAAAAATATGTTTTCTACCAAAAGTTAATTTCATATCAACAGATACAAAATACTAAAAAAGAAGGAATCTCTTTTCAAAGCCATGAATATGGAGTGCAGTAAAGACTGATGGTCATAACTATACCAGTGACAGAAAACTTAAAACAAAAGTGTTAAAATGCAAAAGAAGAGTACTAACAAGTGGTATACGGTGCATAGATAGAAAGTCCTTGACCAACACAGGTGCAGGTCACAAACCCAGAATGCCGGCATCTATAACAGACCACATAATACATGTGAAAACCTGCACCTTGACCATATGCTTCTCAAACATGTGAAGACAACCTGGTTAAGATGCCAAGTAAGTCCATTAAAATCCTATTTGCACATTTTACAGAAAGTCATCCTGAAAGCACCAAGGAACAGCACAGAGCCAGGAAAAACTAAGAGGATCACACCTAGAGGTGATCTCACGATATATTACAATCACAGCAATGGAAACTACTTGGAATTGTCATGACAACGGGCCATAGGAGGCCCTGGGAAGACAGGATAGACTCTGTTTACCTGTCTGCCAATAAAATTCCTGATCCTTATTAAAACTCTGTTGGCATTATTTTCAGGAATGAAGGAATTACCACTAAAAGATAAGAGAATATGAAAGCTCAAGGGATGGTGCAGTGGTTAAGAACACTGACTGCTCTTCCAGAGGTCCTAGGTTCAAAACCCAGCAACCACAAGGTGGCTCACAACCATCTGTAATGGGATCTGATGCCCTCTTCTGGTGTGTCTGAAGACAGTGACAGTGTATTTACATGCATAAGACAGATAAATAAAGCTAAAAAAAGAAAAAAGTACAGTAAGAGAATGTGCTAAAATACCAAGAGCTCCAAACATCATTAAACATTAAATCTGGAAGTATTAATTTTTATTATTTTGTAGTACACTGTAATCATTGAAATGAAAATGGTTAATACTGGTAAGTAGACCTGATCAGTGGTGTGCATGGAACAAGGCCAGCATCGCTCACATGCACAGTCAGGTAAAAGTTTACTGTCTCCTAGTATCAGTTCTTCTGCAGAAAGTCTTCTCATCTCTACAATAGGACAGTCCTGAGGAGATTTTTCTCAGTGGAAGTCTCCACAATTATTTCCAGTGAAACAGATGTGGCAGAACTGATTTCCACAGTCACTTGAGCCCCTTGTCATCCCTTCACCACTCCCCCAACATACCTGGATCCTCAGCCACTGTCAATCGCTGTCAATCTTCCAGGTCTACACAGGTGAGCGGATCTGGGAGATCAGTGAACCCTGTACTTGTGATTCTTCAAAAAGCACCTGGATTTGTAACATAGTACTGTGATCAACAGATGAAGGGAGAATTGTACAGTGAACCACCCCCAATTCTCATGCAGTTTAAGAATATTTGAAAACATTTAGAAAGCATTTTTTATTTAATGTAACATGACCCTCACTTCCAATCAGCTTGGTGAAAACTGCTGGGCAGAAACAGAGTGGAATGATTGGGATGAAGATATTACACACTAGTGAGTTTCTTTTTTACAATATTCTCATCCACACAAACCAGAATGCTGTAATTGTGCAGCGTCCAGTCTCTGTACAAAACCTTCACAGCATGGTCCTGACGTTGTCCCTCCTTCTGGAAGAAGTCCACAGTTACACCAGTGGCTCCGAACTGACCATAAAACACGAATAATCAGTTAAAAATAATTGTCTTGGTGCACACCTTTAATCCTAGCACTGAGGAGTTGTTGTAACTCAATGACTTCAGTCCAGCCTGGTCTATGTGGTGAGCTTGCTCCAGACGCTGCAACACAATCGGTTCAGGTCTTAAACACAGCAAAGAAAAGAACCAAAAATAAGTTTGGTTGTATGTCCATGGACAGAGTCCTTTACTCGAAAGGAGGAGATAAAAGACTATTATCGATACTTTTCTAATGTAGAAGAGTTGGGAGTAATTATTCAAAAGATGCTTTATAGTACTATACTATACAACAATACCTTTTCATTTCTGTTTTCTTTTCATTTCCCTTTTTCTTCCCCCTTCTCCAACAGACAGGAATTCTTTGTGTAGCCCTGGATGCCCATAAACTATGTCTATATACCAGGATGACCAGAATCTTCCTGCCTGTTTCCCAAGTTGGGGATGAAAGGCTTGTGGCAACACCAGCTGGCTTATAATGTCCTTTTAACTGTGAACTGTCACAGATATGCAATTAGTTGTCATGAGGGCCATGAAACAACTGGAGCGGAGGCTGTCACTGACTCTGTTGCTGGTCTTTAGACTCCACCCCTTCTCAGAAGAGAAAGAAAGGAAGAAAATGGAGGAGGAAGAGCTTGAGGAATGGACTGGGAGAAGAGGAAGTTGGGGTGGGGGTGGGGCGTCGGCGATAGAGGTGTAGAGTAAATAAATTAATAATGAGAAACAGGAGTTTATATATAAATATTAATGTTTACAACCATACCTATGTAACTTGCAAAAAACATTCTTTCGGATTCAATTACATTTGCAGCCATTCCTTTTATGACTAGTATATCTAAAAGATCTCTGGGGATGCCAAGTCACTCACTTTAAGTCCCCTAGTGAAACAGGCGAGTTAGGTTGAATGAATGTAAATTTCAAGAGCTTTTTTTAAAAAACCTTTTCACCTGTTTTTAGTGGTTTTCATATATCAATACATAAATTCAATATTCTACTACAGCATTCTAATAGGAATATTTGGCATTCAGAAGATCAATTTAAAAACCAGGATTAGTCCGATCTATGTGAGCTAAAAGTTATCGACAAGGGAAGACATCTAGTGCAGATTTCCCCAGCCACCTTCCTTAGGAGCAGAAGGCTATCTGACAACGCCCTGTTCCCTTCCCGCCTTTTCCCAGCACTCTGACCTGGGAGGTTCCAGGGCCGCCTGGCTCCAGTTCCCGCCGCTGTGCTGTTGACTGCTGACTCTCCCAGGATGTCCCCGCAAGGCACCCGTGTATGCCTAGAGTTTTAGCTTCCCACGAAGTCCTCTGTGTCCTCCGACCCCTGGTCTGCACCACGCGATTTCTCCACGGTGGCCGCGTTGACACTTCTGGCTTTCCTTCTCAATCCCACTCCGACCTACCACACCCAGTTTCCAGCTTCCGTTCACGTCATTTCTCTAACCCCTCCCACTCGGAACACTATATTCTCAACCCCCACCTAATGTCTAACAACCTTCCACCATGTTTCTGGGTGTATATCCTTGCTCGGCTCAGACCGGTTCCTCCCACTTTGTCTCAGGCTTGCTTGCCACACAGCTGTCAGGCTGCCCTGGACCTGCGATGCACAGCCTCCCCATGACCAGACCAGAACCAGGGCTCATAGGATGCCGCACCCCGATATCTGATTCCCATCCTGGGTTCTGAATCCTTCAGATGCAAAATAGACTTAAAAAGTATAGGACACAAACCTTCATACAAAACAGTAACAGGCTAACAAACAAAAACCAATACCAAATTCTGAAATTTTGACTTTGACTTTTCAAAGAACTTGGATTTGGGGGATTCATCCCACCCCTAGATGGCGGTCGTGTCCTTTTACTAACTAGAAAGGCATTTGTCTTTTGTGACTCATGCACAAGGCTCTTTGCTCATGGCAGGTTTCTGGTAGATGCAGATTCTTGGTTAGCCCAGAGGGGTAGGCGAGTGTGGGGGCAGGGAGCACATGGTTCTAGTCCATGTTCATCTGGAAAGGACTAAGACACACCGTCCTCTAGACTCCATAGAACTACTGTAAGCAGTATCCAACTGCAACTCTACTTACTGCACTGGCCCCACTTTAAGACCACAATCAGTTCAGGAAAGGGAGCGGCTCACGTTTTACCTCTCAGACGTCAGCTATGGATAGATTGTAGAAGAATCACAGCCTTTACTTGTTATCCTCGGATGAGCACGTCCGGCTCCGGCACATAGCGTCAAAGCCACAGTCTCCCAAAGGGCTCTGGTTCATTTAAAAGGTCCAGGCAACATGAATACATATGAACACAGTAGAGTGACTGCTGGAATTGTGGACCACGATAGTGCAGAGGCAGGAGTGAGAGTGGGCAGCGTTTGAAGTGGGCACACAAACTGATCAACCTACAGACACCCTTTATCCGCTTAGGATATAGGTTTTTTTCCTTTGTATAAACTGACCCTGGATAATGTACAGATATGCACATTTCCCAGTCTGAACCTTTTGCCATGATTAATCAGTCTTTCAGTGTGTGTTCAATAAACTGTACATGCCTTACTGAGACTGGTATTTGTGTGGTTTATGGGGCAACTCCTGAACCCAAACAATATATATCTTATACATACATACACAAATACATATTATGCATACAATCACAATTAATGAAATGAGAAGCTTTTTTTTTTTTTTTTTAAAGAAAGCTGGGAAGAATATATGGGAGAATTTTTCAGTAAGAAAGGGAATGGAAACATTTTCTAATTACATATTATCTCAAAAAATTACAGTACAAAAAAGTCAGACAAAAGTAAAACAAATGATAGAACAAACATTTTAACAAACCTAAAAAAAAAAAACTGAAACAAAACAGCTTGTAGATGTCTCAGTGAAATGCAGATGAGGATCCCTTGAGCTACCGTGCTGCTCCAGGTACTGCTCATCGCCAGGAGCAGAAATAACAGCGCCTGTTGGCGTTAAAGTAGGCAAAGGAAGTCAAATGCTGCTGTGGGAATGAAAACCAATGAATCAACTTTGAAAATAGTGTCTATATTCTAGGAAGGAAAGAAGGGAGGGAGGGAAGGAGGGAGGTAGGGAGGGATGGAGGGAGGGAGGAAGCAAGGAAGGATGGAAGGAAGGAAGGAAGGAAGGAAGGAAGGAAGGAAGGAAGGAAGGAAGGAGGGAGGGAAAGAAAGAACCCTTTTCATGGTTTCTCAGAAGTAAGAACTATGTTATGTACAGTACAATTACACATCTTTGTCAAATATTGTTATTACATGTTGTCCTTATAATTTTTTTTGAGAAAGGGTCTATGGAGTTCTGGCAATCCTGGAACTAGTCTCACAGTAATCTTCTAGTCTGTCTTCTGAGTGTTGTGATTAAAAGGATATACCATCTTGCCTGGCATGTATTTAGCGGATGTTGAATAAGCTAAATGATTTTGTTATAGAAGGCTCAGTGGTTAAGAACATTGGTTGCTCTTCTAGAGAACAAGAATTCAACTCCCAACATATAAACAGATGCATATAACTGTCTGTGATGCCAAATCCAGGAGATCTAATGCTCTCTTATGGCTCCTACCTGCACCAGGCATAAGTGTAGTGCACAGACATATTTGTAGGCCAGGTACTCCTACACATTAAAGGGAATAAAAAGTCTTCCCCATAGTTACATTTGCAGAATTTTATTTTATTATAAACTGTGATGCATTTTGTGAAATTTCAATCTCACTAAAGGCTTTAACAATCATGTTATGTCATCTTTATATTTCATTCACTTATCTCCTTGTGATCTGCAAGCAGAGAATACCAGATAAATGTTATGTCACTTTATTTACAATGGTACGTTTTTCTCCAGAATGAATTTTCTGATGTCTTCTAAGATTTGAAATCCACATAAAGGATATGTCACAATCTTTGCATTTGTAAAGTTTCTCTCCAGTATGAGTTTTCTGATGTGCTCTAAGATATGAGCTCCTAGTAAAAGATTTGTTACATTCCTGACATTTGTAAGGTTTCTCTCCAGTATGAACTTTCTGATGTGTTTTAAGATTCGAAATCCACAGAAAGGATAGGTCACAGTCTTTGCACTTGTAAGGTTTCTCTCCAGTATGAATTTTCTGATGTCTTCTAAGACTTGAAATCCACAGAAAGGATACGTCACAGTCTTTGCATTTGTAAGGTTTCTCTCCAGTGTGAATTTTCTGATGGTCTCTTAGAGTTGAGCACTGGGTAAAGGATTTCTCACATTCTCTACATTTGTAAGGTTTCTCTCCAGTATGAATTTTCTGATGTCTCCTAAGACTTGAAATCCACAGAAAGGATATGTCACAGTCTTTGCACATGTAAAGTTTCTCTCCACTATGAATTTTCTGATGGTCTCTAAGATATGAGCTCCTAGTAAACGATTTGTTACATTCCTGACATTTGTAAGGTTTCTCACCAGTATGAATTTTCTGATGTGTTCTAAGATTTGAAATCCACAGAAAGGATATGTCACAGTCTTTGCATTTGTAAGGTCTCTCTCCTGTATGAATTTTCTGATGTGCTCTCAGATTTGAGCCTGTAGTAAAGGATTTGTCACATTCCTTACATCTGTAAGGTTTCTCTCCAGTATGAACTCTCTGATGTGTTCTAAGATTTGAGAACCAGGTAAAAGATCTGCTACATTCCTTACTTCTGTAATGTCTCTCTCCAGCATAAACTTTCTGACTAGAAATCCAGAGAAAGGATTTGTCACAATCTTTGCACTTGAGAGGTTTATCTCCAGTGTGAATTTTCTGATGTTGTCTAAGAATTGAGTGCTTAGTAAAAGATTTGTCACATTCCATACATCTATACGGTCTTTTTCCAGTATGTACTCTCGGATGTGTTCTAAGATGTGAGCACTTGGGAAAACATTTGCCACATTCCATACATCTGTAAGGTCTCTCTCCAGTATGTACTCTCTGATGTGTTCTAATATGTACATACTGGGTAAAACATTGGTCACATTCCCTACATCTGTAAGGTTTCTCCCCAGTATGAATTTTCTGGTGAGCTTTAAGAGCAGAATTCGAAGTAAAGGATTTATCACATACCTCACATCTGTACGGCTTTTCGCCAGTGTGGGTTCTGTAATGCCTTTTAAGATGTGATAAGTCAAGAAAGGATTTACCACACTCTTTGCATTGGTCATGTATCTCAGAAGAATGGGTTTTCTGATGCCTTCTGTATGAAGCACAGTGGGCAAAGGATCTGTCACAGTCTTGGCATTTGTAAGGCTTCTCTCCAGTGTGCCTTCTCTGATGGCTTTTAAGTGCGGATAGCTGCACAAATGACTTTCCACATTCTTTGCATTTGTACGGTTTCTCTCCAGTATGAAGTCTTTGATGTGTTTTAAGATTTGTGCCCTTGTTAAAGGATTTGTCACAAACGTTGCACTTGTAAGGTTTCTCTCCAGTGTGAATCCTTTTATGTATGCTGAAGCTTGAGGCAGTACTGAAGTATTTCCTGCAGTGTCCACACTGATATGGTTTCTCTCCAGTTTCAATGGTGGGTAGCATAAGACGGTATGCAGAGCTGAAATGGTCATCACGTTCATTTTGCTTGTGCTCTTTCTTTGCAGTGTAGAGTCTTTGATCTTCCCTGATGTTGGAAGACAAACTGAAAGATTTCTCACAGTCTTTAGATTGACAACACTCTTCTCCGGTGTGTGTGCTTGTGTGTCTATCTGGGTTTGACGAGTCAGCAGAGGCATCCCCGTCCTTACAGCATCTGTGGTTATTGGAGGTTTCTGTAGTGTCCCTTCCTTTATAGTGTGAACCACGGGAGGAATCATGAAGCATTTCACCAAGTGCATCACACTGACAAGACTCCTTTTCAGTCCTCACTTGTTGATGGACAGTATCACATTTGCAGTAGTTCTCTGAAAACGAATACAATTCAGATTAATAGGGCTTGATCTTAGATGACATTTGTGATAAATGACTGTCTCTGTAAGTTTTCTTTTAAACTAAGTCAACCTGCAACTATTTAGAACCAAACTCTCAGTACCTGACATTTTTAATTTACTGTATGGATCCTCACAAAGCCAGCCTGACAGTCTTCAAGGTCAGTGATTTCTGATAGATATCTGATCTTTATTAAAAATGGTGAACTTGGCACAAGATGGAACACATAAGTGAGGGTAAGGAATCAGCTTTTGGATGGCGCTCACTAACTGGCTATATTTAGAACACATGTCTATTTTTTTTAATTTTTTATCTCAGAAATGGTGCTCACTAACTGGCTATATTTAGAACACATGTCTGTTTTTTTAATTTTTTTTCTCAGAAATGGATGAAGACTTTAATCCAATCCTAGGCTCATAGTAGATGTACTTCCTAATGTATAGCAATGAAGATTGCTGTCCAGGAGACATAATCTTTTCTAAGATTAACGGTTACTGAGAAGCATCAAAGGATTTCGTTCTTTACTTAAAAGAAAAAATAAAAGGCATTAAGATTCTTCAAAAGTAATGAATACAAAGCAAGTATTTTGGCAGATATCCAGTGCTCTAGATCATTTGAGGGCTTTCACGAGCAGGTGTCCCTCACATCTTTCATACAGCATCTGAGCTCCACACTCTGCTCTGCTTTCTTTTCTTTTCTTTTCTTTTCTTTTCTTTTCTTTTCTTTTCTTTTCTTTTCTTTACAGAGCTGAGGATTGAACCCAGGACCTTGATAGGCAATACCACTAAGCTATATCACCAACCCCCACTTCTATGTTTCTTTTTTTTCCCATTTCTTACACCTTAAAAAAAAAGAAGGGATACATATACAGATTTTTAAAGGCATTCTGGCATAACACTATATGAATATTTTTGTCAGTACTTAATTTGTTTTAGAGGTTTGATAGCATGCACTGAAATACCACTAGTTACCATAAGCATAAGGTATATGTAGGACAGAACGTAACATGGAAACAGTTTTCTTGGTGAGTATAGATTAAGCATAATGACCTTTAAACACCAAAAATTCCACAAAGCTATATTCTTAGCTCTTGGATTATTAATGATTTGAGGTCCAGGTATACCACACTCTGAGAGGGTGCAATACATTTATTATTTTCCTAAGAAGGACTGAGGCTTTCATTTTTTTTTTTTTTTTTGGCCTTTGTTTTTCTTGAGCTTCATATGGCCTATAAGTTGTTTCTGGGGTGTTCAGACCATTCTTGGGTTAGTATCCAATTATCAGTGACTGCATATTATGTCTGTTCTTTTGTAACTGAGTTACCTCACTCAGAATGATATTCTCTAGATGCATCCATTTCCTTAGGAATTTCATAAAGTCATTGTTTCTGATAGCTGAGTAGTACTCCACTGTATAAATATACCACAATTTTTGTATCCATTCATCTACTGAAGGACATCTTGGTTCTTTCCAGCTTCTGGCTATTATAAATAGAGCTGCTCTGAACATTGTGGTGCATGTGCCCTTATTGTATGTGGGAGCATCGATGGGGTATATGCCCAGAAGTGGAATAACTGGGTAATCAGATAGGACTATGTCTAATTTTCTGAGGAACCCCGAGACTGATTTCCAGAGTGGTTGTACCAGTTTACAACAACACCAACTGTGTAGGATTCCTCTTTCTCCGAATCCTCGCCAGCATCTGCTGTCATCTGAGTTTTTGATCTTAGCCATTCTGACTGGTGTGAGGTGGAATCTCAGAGTTGTTTTGATTTGTATTTCCCTGATGACTAGGGATATCAAGCACTTAGATGCTTCTCAGCCATTCAATAGTCCTAAATTGAGAATTTTTGTTTAGCTCTGGACCCCATTTTTTAATAGGATTGTTTGATTTTCTGGTGTTTAACATATTGAGTTCTTTGTATACATTGGATATTAGACCTCTATCAGATGTGGGGTTGGAAAAGATCTTTTCCCAATCTCTTGGCTGCATTTTGTTTTCTTGGCAGTGTCCTTAGCCTTACAGAAACTTTGCAATCTCATTATGTCCCATTTCTCGATCTTTGACCATAGAGCACAAGCCATTGGTGTTCTGTTCAGGAAAATTTCCCCTGTGCCTATGTGTTCTAAGGTTTTCCCTACTTTCTCTTTTAATAGTTTCATGGTACCTGGTTTAATGTAGAGATCTTTGATCCACTTGTCCTTGAGCTTTGTACAAGGACATAAGAAAGGGTCTATTTCCATTCTTCTGCATGCTGAGTGCCAGTTGAACCCATATCATTTGTTGAAGAGGCTGTCCTTTTTCCACTGAATGTTTACAGCTCCTTTGTCAAAAATCAAGGGACCATTGTTGTGAGGGTTCATTTATGGGTCTTCTATTCTGTTCCATTGATCAACGTGCCTATCTCTGTACCAGTACCTTCCCGATTTTTAACACAATTGCCCTGTAATATAGCTTGAGGTCCACAATGGTGATCCCACAGATGTTTTCTTGTTGCTGACAATGGATTTTGATATTCTAGGTTTTTTGTTCTTCCAGATGAATTTGCAAGTTGCTCTTTCCAACTCTATGAAGAATTGAGTTGGAATTTTGATGGGGATCGCATGAATCTGTAGATTGCTTTTGGTAAGATGGCCATTTTTACAATGTTGTTCCTTCCAATCCATGAGCATGGGAGAACTTTCTATCTTCTGAGATCTTCCTCAATTTCTTTTTTCAGAGATTTGAAGTCTTTGTCATACAGGTCTTTCACTTGCTTAGTTAGAGTCACACCAAGGTATTTTGTATTGTTTGTGACTATTGTGAAGGGTATCTTTTCCCTAATTTCTTTCTCCACATGTCGGTCCTTTGAGTAGGGGAAGGTTACTGATTTGTTTCAGTTAATTTTATATCCAGCCACTTTGTTAAAGTTATTAGTTGTAAAAGTTCTCTTGTGGAATTTTTTGGGTCACTTACATATACTATCATGTATTCTGAAAATAGTGATATTTTTACTACTTCCTTTCTGAAAAGTATCCCTTTGATTTTCTTTTGCTGTCTAATTTCTCTGACCAGGACTTTCAGTACTATGTTGAATAGGTAGGGGGAGACTGGGCAGCCTTTTCTAGTCCCTGATTTTAGTGGGATTGCTTCCAGTTTCTCACCATTTAGTTTTATGTTGGCTGTATATTAGTTTTATTACGTTTAGGTATGGGTCTTGGATTCCTGCTCTTTCCAAGTCTTTTAACATGAAGGGGTGCTGAATTTTGTCAAATGCTTTCTCAGCATCTAGTTAGATGACCATGTGGTTTTTTTCTTTGAGTTTGTTTATATAGTGGATTATGTTGATGGATTTCCGTATATTAGACCATCCCTGCATCCCAGGGATGAAGCCTACTTGATCATGGTGAATGATCATTTTGATGTCTTCTTCCATTCGGTTTGCAAGGATTTTGTTGAGTATTTTTGCATCAATGTTCATATGGGACATTGGTCTGACTTTCTCTTTCCTTGTAGGGTCTCTGTGTGGTTTAGGATCAAGGGTTATTGTGGCCTCTAAAAAAAGAGTAGTGTTACATCTGACTCTATTTTGTGGAATAGTTGGGAGAGTATTGGTATTAGGTCGTCTCTGATAGAATTCTGCACTAAACCCATCTGGACCTGGGATTTTTTTGGTTGGGAGGCTTTTGATGACTGCTTCTATTTCTTTAGGTGTTATGGGATTATTTAGATGGTTTACCTGATCCTGGTTTAACTTTAGTATCTGGTATCTGTCTAGGAATTCATCCATTTTCTCCAGATTTTTCAGTTTTGCTGAGTATAGTCTTTTGTAGTTGGATCTGATGATTTCTTGAATTTCCTCAGTTTCTGTTGTTATGTCTCCACTTTTATTTCTGATTTTGTTAATTTGGATACTCCCTCTTTGCCCTCTAGTTAGTCTGGCTAAGGGTTTATCAATTTTGTTAATTTTCTCAAAGAACCAGCTCTTGGTTTTGTTGATTCTTTGAATGGTTCTTCCCCCCCCCCCCCCTTTGGTCAATTTCTGCTCTGAGTTTGATTATTTCTTGCTGTCTACTCCTGGGTATATCTGCTTCCTTTGTACTAGAGCTTTCAATTATGCTGTCTATTTGCTAGTGTATCCTCTCTCCTGTTTCTTTTTGGAGGCACTCAGAGGTCTAAGTTTTCTTCTTAGTACTGCTATCATTGCATCCCATAGGTTTGAGTATGTTGTGCTTTCATTTTCACTAAATTCTAGAAAATTCTTAATTTATTTATTCTTTGCCCATGGTTTCATTTAGTAGAACATTGTTTAGCTTCCATGTGTGTATGGCCTTTTTGGGTTTTTTTTTTTTTTTTTTTTTTTTTTGCTATTAAAGACCAGCCTTAGTCCATTGTGATCATATAGGATACATGGGAGTATTTCAAATTTCTTATATCTATTGAGGCTTGTTTTGTGACCGATTATATGTTCATTTTTGGAGAAGGTGCTGTGAGGAGCTGAGAGGAAGGTGTATTTTTTTTTTGTTGTTGTTGTTTGTTTTGTTTTAGGGTGAAATTTTCTGTAGATGTCTATTAATTCCAATTGGTTAATAACCTCTGCTAGTTTCACTGCTTCCTTGTTCAGTTTCTCCTTCCATAATCTGTCCATTGATGAGAGTGCAGTTTTGAAGTCGCCCACTAGTATTGTGTGGGGTGCAATGTATTTTTTGAGCTTTAGTAGGGTTTTTTTTTTTAATGAATATTGTTGCTCTAGTATTTGAAGCATATATTTTAATGATTGAGAGTTCTCTTGATAAAATTTCCCTGTAATGAGTAAAAAGTATTTCTCATCTTTTTTGATAACTTTTGGTTGAAAATTTACTTTATTCGATATTAGAATGGCTACTCCAGCATGTTTCTTGGGGCCAATTTTGCTTGGAAGGTTTTTTCCCAGCCTTTTACTCTGAGATAGTGTCTTTCTTTGTCTCTGATATGAGTTTTCTGTATGCAGCAAAATGCTGGATTCTGTTTATGAATGCAGTCTGATAGTGTATGTCTCTTTATTGGGGAATTGAGTCCATTTATGTTAACAGATATTAAGGAATAGTGATTGCTGTTTCCTGCTGTTTTTGCTTTTAGAGGTAGAATTATGTCTATGTGTCTTTCTTTCTTCATTTGGTTTTCTTTATTTTCTTGTTTATTTTTTTTTCTAGAATGTAGTATCCCTCCTTGTGTTGGGTTTTCCATCTATTATTCTTTGTAGGGCTGGATTTGTGGTCAGATATTGTGTAAATTTAGTTTTGTCCTGGAATATCTTGGTCTCTCCATCTATGGTGATTGAGTTTGGTGCGTATAGCAGCCTGGGCTGACTTTTGTGCTCTCTTAGGGTCTGTGTGATGTCTGTCCAGGATCTTCTAGCTTTCATAGTCTCTGTTGAGAAGACTGGTGTAATTCTGATTGTTCTGCCTTTGTATGTTACATGACACTTTCCCTTTACTGCTTTTAGTATTCTTTCTTTGTTTTGAACACTTTGCATTTTGACTATTATGTGTTGGGAAGAATTTCTTTTCTGGTTCACTCTATTTGGAGTTCTGTAGGCATCTTTCATGCTCGTGGTCATCTCATTCTTAAGGGTAGGAAAGTTTTCTTTATGATTTTTTGAAGATATTTACTGTGCCTCTTATTTGATATTCTTCACCCTCTTCTATTCCTATTATCCTTAGCTTTGGTCTTCTCATTGTGTCTTGGATCTCCTGGACATTTTGGGTTAGGAGATTTTTGGTTTTTGCATCTTCTCTAAATGTCTTGTCTATGTTTTCAATGTTGTCTTCAGCCCCTGAGATTCTCTCTTCCATCTCTTGCAGTCTGTTGGAGATGCTTGCATCTGTGACTCCCAATTTCTTTCTTAAGTTTTCCATCTCCAGGGTTGTCTCCTTTTGTGTTTTCTTTATTGTTTCTATTTCCATTTTCAATTCCCTCATCTCTTTGGTTCTGTTTTGCTGTAGTTCTTTGATTTCTTTGAGTGTTTTTCATGTTTCTTCTTTAGAAGCTTCTATTTGTTTATGGTGTACTCCCGTTCTTGTTTAAGAGAGTTATTCATGCTCTTCTCAAAGGTCTCCATCATCATCTTGAGGTATGATTTCAGGTCTGAGTCTTCTTTTTCTGGAGTGTTTGGTAATCTACTGGTTGCTGTGGTGGGAGAGCTGAGTTCTGATGTTGCCAGGTTGTCATGGTTTCCACTGATTAATTTCTTTCATTTTCCTCTTGCCAACTTGTTGTCTGTGATTATACATTGTCTTGTCAGTGATTCATACCCATCTCTCCATGGACCTGAGGGCCCATGGATTCAGGAAGAAAACTGCTTTTGAGTGTTTGGCTTTTAGTGGGCAAGCAATGAGTCCTGGTAGCCGTGACTCAGCTCTGTCTCTGTGGGCTCAGATGTGGGAGCTCTTGTGAGACTGTTCTGGTAGGTCAGCCCTGTGCCCCCAGGACCTGAGTACTACTGGCAGGGACCTGGCTCTTTTTCTAGGCCACAACGAACCCTTTTCCCAATGCACAGTACTTTCTGCTCTTCTTTGAGGACTCCTGATGTGCTCTCCCTGGGCCTATATGTCAGACTCCCCTCTGGTCCAGGTGTAAGAGGGTCTGTAGAGTTGAACTTCAAGCACTGCCTTTTCCAGGCAAACCCTGGATCCCACAGACAAGGGTCTGTGCCTTGCTGTGGGCCTGTGTGTCTAGACTTTGAGCCAGGGCTTTTCAGGCAGATCCCGATTTCCTATGCCAGGGTTCCAGCTCCACTGAACCAGAGGGCTATGTTTGTGAGGTAACCCATAATACATGCTAGAACTTTTAGCATCAGCATAGACATCTAAGAAAGTACTGTGCAAAGAACATGACAAGAATATAAAGTAGAGGAATCAAGAAATGAATTCCCAATTATTATTTATAGTCAGAATCTCCATCATATTCTAGAAGAGTTTTTACTTTGCATATCTTGAGGTTTTCATACAATTAAAACAATACCAAGGGGGCTAGAGACATGACTCAACAATTAAGAGTGCTGACTACTCTTTCAGAGGCCCTGAATTTGATTCCCAGCAACCATATGGTGGCTCACAACCACCTGTAAGGGGATCCAATGTCTTTTTCTAGTGTGTCTGAAGACAGCTATAATATACTCACATACATAAAATAATAAATAAATCTTTAAAAATATCAATTACAATGATAGCTGTGGAGCTTTAAGATATTGGTGGAAATAGTTATGCCACTGAGTATTTTAATATATCCTGAAACCAAAATCAAAGGTGCATGGACCTCTCATAATGGAAAATGAAAAGAAAAACTACATACCATCATAATGTTCTCCTTTTTAAACATAATTATTTCCTAATTCTTCTTGAATTTCATATCATGTCCCCCAGCTCCCCTCATTTGACAGTCCTTCCATCTCTGCCATCCACTCTTTCAAGCTACCCCACAAACGAAATAAAACATAAAATTTAAAATAAATAATCTGGCCATCCCTTGCGGCAAGAGCCTGCTCTCTTATATGTTGCAGTTGGAACAGCTGTCACTGCACCAGTCTATGAACAAGTCCACTCTGCAATCACATATTCAGCTTTGGAAGTTATGGTGTGTCATACTATACACACTTTTGCACAAAAAAACTTTCCATGAAAATGTTCATTGCGATGAGTCATTATTCTGGTTCTAGGTCTCTGGCTTCTTCTGTACTGTCAATACTGAGCCCCGTTGATAACATGCTGTTGCCATGAGTCATGAACATCCTGCAGCTCTGGTTCAGCCGGACTGGCCCTTTCATGTGCTCCAGCAGTTCATAGGTGGGGTGCACATTTTTGTGAGCTAGCTCAAAGACATGGTCCTGGGTGGTAGCTGAGGTGGTCTGCCCATCAGCCCTCCTGCATCCATGCCATCAGGGATAGCTGTTCCATGCCCAAGTCACATCTTACACAACCATGTAGTGGCTGGTAAAGGCAGGGCCAGCCCAGGGAGCCCCTCAGTCACTAACATGTTCTCTGGCAGCAGCCCAGACTACAGATGTCTACATGGCCCTTGGTAGTGGCAGTATGGCACGGATATCACCAGGCTCAGGTACCAGTGCAGGCCACTCCATCAGGCTGTCACTCACTGTGCTTGGGCCTTCAGTTCCAGCTCTTTTTTCTAAAGCACAGACCACTGTGCTTCCCTTTGTCTCCAGTCTCCCCACCACATACTTACTTAGAGTACTGACTCCCTCTGGCTGTCTTTTGATGCCAGCCTTGGCTGGTGAACCTCTTGGAAAATTTATTTTTCATTACCAAAGTGTGCCTAGTCTTCTGTTTTTTTCCATGACAGCTTAGTAGAGCCTAGAGACTCAGTATTTACAAAGGATGAGTTATAGATTGTACAAGAATGTTCTCACCCACAGAGACCAGGTTGCTGTAATTCTCCAACATCACATCAATGTACAAAGCCCTCTGAGCAGAGTCCAGGCATTCCCACTCCTCCTGAGAGAAGTCCACATCCAGATCCCCGATTGTCAACAGACCCTGAAACAAAAAATTACAGTTCAACTATGTCCTACAGGGTAGAATGTTTTCTAGGGTAGAATGCTTTCTTGGATATAAGAAGACAGGATGTAGATGAGGGAAGAACATTATCATCAAAAATCATCAAAAAAATTAAAAATCTGGAAAATATTAATCAAAAGGATGATTTCCTACATAGTCATATCTGTAATGAATGATCAAACTGTGGGAAAACAGGATGATACAATAGTCTGTTATGGATGCCATATTCATGTCTCACAGGACCACAGTGTACATGTCTCAGAAGCACATTCACGATGAGGGCATGTGTTCTTAAATCTTCTGCCTGAAGATCATGCTAAAATCTAGACACTGAGTCAATCCTCTCCCTACTTGGTCTTACCTAACTCTATCCTAACAGGCTCAGGTATGATTGTTAAACTCTAGATATAATCCTACACCATTAAATAGCAAAGGGGTACATAAGGAAAGTAGAACTCATGATTGACTTTTAGACAAAGCATCTTGGTATTTTTTCAGAGTAGCAAGAATTGTAGTAATGCTACATACTGACAAGTTTAACTATAACATATAAAACTCAAGCAGTCTACTGAATTAATTTTTATAAGAATATCGGGCCACTAACAAGCAGATAAAAATTTGCATGAGATGTACTGAATATAATTAAACTTTTTCTGAGCATATAGAAGAGCCACCACAGACAAAGTTCAGTACACTGCAGCTGCAGGGTAGGTATGGAAAGCTGACATTGGCATAAAGTGTCTAGAGCAAGACCATCATGAGGGACAGTCTCTCTGCATCAAATGTAACAGCTTATGCAAACCTATCAGTCAACGTGCACAGACATCTGTATTGATGCATTCCATATAATTCTACATAATCAGTCCAAGCCCAAGTATTCTGCACTGGGAATGCATGTGGAACACAAAAAAGAGTAGATGAAAAAGAGTAAAAATAATCTCTCTACTTTCAGAAGTAACCACTGAACCTCCTAAACAAGTGTGTAATTCTCCTGAGATAAACAGATATGAGGTGTCAAAAAACCTGTCACCACCATCATGATATTAAAGATGGTGATTTCATTCATTCATCTACAATCAAGAATGAGATTTCATGGCACAATTAAGCCACCATGGAAGTAGTGACCACCCATTATGAAAAAGGACATAAAAGTAATTGCTTTTCTTGTTCTAATTCTGTCACAAATTTGGGGGGTTTGGGTGGTAAATCGGTTCATAAAGATAAATTTAATAAATCATCAGAAGCCAAACATTTAAATGATTGCAATATTTCAAACTATATTTTTGGAATGAAAGTGGACATGACCCACTAACCTGGAACATGTTGACTGAAGAATCAGCCATTTATTCCTGTTTCTCTTCTTTGACTTTCTCTTTGAATAACAATGAATATCCATATTATGGTTCTTTAATACCAAGGGGTAAAAGAGGAAAAGCAAAATTAATACTGAATGCCGTATTAATACAAAATTAGTAAGAACAATATCACACCACAGGAAAAGACCCAAGCAACAAAATACTACTTCATCTCTGCCAATGACCAAAGCCAGGAGAGCATGGAAAGACATTTAAAATTGGAGAAAAAAATTCACCAGCGACCATATTATTGCACTCAGAAAAATTCTCTCTCAAAACTTATGGAGACATACGTGCACTTGAAGACAGTCATGAATTAACACAACTCATTTTACTAAAACTGCATAACACATAATAGAGGCAAAACATGCACAGACAATTAGAGAAATTCTCTATGAGATCACAGGAAATAATACATTTCATGTGAAAAAATAGATAAATATAGAAAAACTGGGAAGTAATCATCCATGCTCAGGACAATAAACCACTGTTTCTGACAGTAAGGAAAAATACTATGAATAATCCAATCAGCAACAATATAGCAGCCTTATTTATAATAGCCAGAAGCTAGAAAGAACACAGGTGTCCTTCAACAGAGGAATGGATACAGAAAGTGTGGTACATTTACACAATGGCGTACTACTCAGCTTTAGAAACAATGACTTCATGAAATTCCTAGGCAAATGGGTGGAACTAGAGACTATCATCCTGAGTGAGGGAACCCAATCACACAAGAACACATATGGTATGCTCTCACTAACAAATAAATACTAGCCCCCAAAAGCTCTGAATAACCAATAAACAACTCACAGACCTTATGAAGCTCATAAAAAAGGAAGGCCAAATGTGGATGCCTCAGTCCTTTTTAGAAGGGAGAACAAAACACTCACAGGAGGAAATACAAGGTCAAATAGAGAAGCAGGGATTGAAGAAAAGATCAACTGGAGACTGCCTCACCTGGGGATTTATCCAATAGGCAGCCACGAAACCCAAGCACTATTGCTTATGCCAAGAAGTGTTTACT
The DNA here is from genome assembly GCF_963924665.1 of Micromys minutus. Taxonomy (NCBI): domain Eukaryota; kingdom Metazoa; phylum Chordata; class Mammalia; order Rodentia; family Muridae; genus Micromys; species Micromys minutus. The sequence goes on from NC_137967.1 coordinate 26,217,631, forward strand.
GGCAGGAATCTGATATGGATGTCTCCTCAAAGGCTCTGCCAGAGTCATAAAGATAAAGTTGAGCATGTTTGCAGCTAAACATCAGACTGAACATGGGGACCCAAATAAAGGAGCTAGAGAAAAGACTGAAGGAGGTGAAAGGGTTTGCAACCTCATGTGAAGAACGACATCATCAACCAGTCAAGGCACTAAGGTGGAGAGGGTAATTGGGAGAGGGAGCACCTGCATGGAAGCAAGTTGAGGGGGAGGAGGGAGGGAAGTGGGGGAGAAGGGTATAACATTTAAAATGCAAATAAAGAGAATAGCCAATAAAATTTTTAAAAATTATATTTAAAAAAACCCAAAATCATAGGGAATAAAAACGCTATGAAGAAAAATCGTAGCCATCTTGGAAATCCATATAGAGAATCTGCAATTAAATAAAAAAAATCCTCAATCTAAACAAATGTATCACGTGGCCCAGCTATTTGACTCCTTTGCTCAAAGGACTCAACATCACGCTCCACAAATATGTGCTCTCCCATGTCCATTGCTGCTACGCTCATCATAGCTACAAAATGGTCATGTTCTGTCTACAGTCAGGAGCCTGCTTTCTGCTCTGTGCAGCTTCTTATCTTTTCTTCTTTCCTTCTGCATTCTGCATATTGCTCTCTAAATTTTTAAGTTGTTCTCTCTGAATTCTTCTATTCTTGCTCTCTCCTTCTGCTCTGATGTAACAATGCCCAGCAATGCAATGTAATCATTCCTCTTCTTAATACTTGTTCAGGGAATAGATCACATGGTTTTTCCAAGCATTCCATTTTATAACATTACAGAGATCTCCTTGACTCAGTCTCCTGGGATTAAAGGCCTGTACTACCTTTTCTGGGCCTAAGCTTATGTCGGCCACTATGCCTCAAGATCTCCATGCCAGGATCCAAGTCAGAAACTTCTGTCTTCCAGACTCAAGATCATAGATAAACCCTCCAATTCTGGATTGTAGTTCATTCCAAATATAGTTAAGCTGCCAACCAAACTACTCATTACAAAATGTAAATGGATAATATTTCCCAAGCTAAAAATGTAATCAAGATACAGTACTTTAAAAAATGACAGCTGAAATTAAAATATATATGTTCTGCAGGAGAAGTGACAGCTTTTGAACTCATGGAATAGGAACCACTGGTAACACAGCTGTCTTAGTCAGACTTCTATTCCTACACAAACATCATGACCAAGAAGCAAGTTGGGGAAGAAAGGGTTTATTCAGCTTACACTTCCACATCGCTGTTCATCACCAAAGGAAGTCAGGACTGGAACTCAACCAGGTCAGGAAGCAGGAGCTGATGCAGAGGCCATGGAGGGATGTTACTTACTGGCTTGCTTCCCCTGGCTTGCTCAGCCTGCTTTCTTATAGAACCCAGGTCTACCAGCCCAGGGATGGCACCACCCACAATGGGCTGGATCCTCCCCACTTGATCACTAGTTGAGAAAATGCCTTACAGCTGGATCTCATCAAGGTATTTCTTCAACTGAAGTTCCTTTCTCTGTGATAACTCCACCTTGTGTCAAGTTGACACAAAACCAGCCGGTACAACAGCCAAAATGGGTTTGCCTCTGTGAGGCATGACCCCAAGGAACAGGTGTCCTGAGAACTTAATGCTGTTTCAGAGTTCCACTAGACTTGGTGTCCTCACATCCCTCTTAATCTAAAAATAATATGAAAACTCTAAGGGGGCTTCTAGCACTTACAGTAATAATGCCTGATTCTTTCAGGCATTGCTCCTGGAGCAGAGCAATAATGCAGTCACCACAATAGGAAAGAACCCAAAAATGTAGGTTGTCAGCAATGATCACAACCCTTAGAAATCATGTGGAAAAAATAGTTTTTAGTGAAACTAGATTAAGATGCTTTTGCTAATTGCTCTGCTATAGAAAATCTTGGGGAAAAATTTGAAGTTCAGAAAGGCACGTTAAGCTCGGAACCTTTCAAGGACAGGGAACAAAAATAATAGTGGCACTCACTGAGGTGACTCTCACTGATGGGATTCTCACTGATGGGACTCCTCTCACTGATGGGACTCCTCTCACTGAGGTGATTCTCACTGAGGGGACTCTCACTGATGGGACTCTCACTGAGGTGACTCTCATTGATGGGACTCTCACTGAGGTGACTCTCACTGATGGGACTCTCACTGAGGTGACTCTCACTGATGGGACTCCTCTCACCGAGGTGACTCTCACTGATGGGACTCTCACTGAGGTGACTCTTACTGAGGGGACTCTCACTGAGGTGACTCTCACTGAAGTGACTCTCACTGAAGTGACTCTCACTGAGGTGACTCTCACTGAGGGGACTCTCACTGAAGTGACTCTCACCCAAGTGACTCTCACTGATGGGACTCTCACTGAGGTGGGACTGCTGATGACTGATTTCTTATTCTCATTTTTGCCCACAGCTTCCTAAAATGATTTAATAGAAATTGCTAATCATTAGATGTGCATTTTCTGAGGACTGAAGATAGATATGGTTAATTTTTATATAAAACTTTCATTTTTATAAAATATTGTTCATATAAAACATTTTGTGATTTTTTTTCACATGATCATCTCCTTAGATACTAGAAAAAGTATTTGATAAAATACAACAACCTTCATGTTAAAAGTATTGGAAATATCAGAAATTCAAGGCCCATAACTAAACATAATAAAAGCAATTTACTGCACACCAACAGCCAATGTAAAATTAAGTAGGGAGATACTTGAGGCAATCCCACTAGCATCAGGGAAAAGACAAGGAGGTCCACTCTCCTCATATCTGTTCAATATCGTACTCCAAATTCTAGCTAGAGCAATAAGACAACAAAAAGAGATCAAGGGGATACAAATTAGCAAAGAAGAAATAAAGGTATCACAAATATGCAGATAATATGATAGTATACATAAGTGGCTATAAAACATCTACCAGAGAGCTTCGATGGCTGATAAACAACTTCAGCAATGTGGCTGGATATAGAATTAACTCAAATAAATCAGTAGCCTTGCTTTCTACAAATGATAAACAGGCTGAGAAAGAAATTAGGGAAATGACAGGCTTCACATAGCCACAAATAATATAAAATATGTTGGGTCAACTTTAGCTAAACAAGTGAAAGATCTGTATGACAATAACTTCAAGTCTCTCAAGGAAAAAATTGAAGAAGATCTTGGAAAATAGAGAGATCTCCCATGCTCATGAATTGGCAGAATTAACAAAGTAAAAATGGCCATCCTACCAAAGGCAATCTTCAGAGTCAATGCAATCTCCATCAAAATCCCAAAACAATTCTTCAAAGACATGGAAAGAGCAATTCTCAAATTTATTTGGAAAAACAAAAAACCCAGAATAGTGAAAACATTTCTAAACAATAAAACCTGGGGATAAACAATAAAAACTGCACGGCACTGGTACAGAGACAGATACATTAACCAATGGAATAGAACTGAAGACCCAGAAATAAAACCACATTTATGAACACTTGATCTTTGACAAAGAAGCCAAAATTATACAAGGGAAAAAGAAAGCATCTTCAATAAATGGTGCTGGTCTAACTGGCAGTCTGGATGTAGAAAAACAAAAATAGATCCATATTTGTCACCTTGCATAATCCATAAAGCTCAAGTGCAAGTGGATCAAAGACCTCAACATAAAACCAGATACACTGAATCTAATAGAAGATAAAATGGGAAAGAGCCTTGAACTCATTGGCACAGGGGGAAATTTCCTAAACAGAACTCCAATGGCTCACAATCTAAGATAAATGGGACCTCATGAAACTGGAAAGGTTCTGTAAGGCATAGGACACAGTCAATAAGACAAATAGGCAACCTACGTGTTGAGAGAAAAATCTTCACTAACCCCACTTCTGATAGAGGGTTAAAATCCAAAACATATAAAGAACTCAAGAAGCTAACCACCAAACAAACAACACAAACAAGAAATGGGGTCTCAAATGGCTGAGAAGCACTTAAAGAAATGTTCAAATTCCTTAGCGATCAGGGTAATGCAAGTCAAGATGACATTGAGATTCCACTTTACACCAATTAGAATGGCTAAGATCAAAAGCTCAGGTGACAACACATGTTGGCTAGAATGTGGAGAAAGTGGAACACTGCGTCATTGCTGATAGGATTGCAAACTGGAACAACCACTCTGGAAATCAACCTGGAGAGTCCTCAGAAAATTGAAAATAGATTTACCTAAAGATTTAGCTATACCACTCTTGGGCATACATCCAAAAGATGCCCTGCCATGCCACAAAGACACGTGCTCCACTATGTTTATAGCGGTTTTGTTTGTGAGAGCTGAAAACAATCCAGATATTCCACAACAGAAGAATGGATACAGAAAATGTGGTTCATTTACAAAATGGAATACTATTCAGCTATTAAGAATGAAGACATCCTGAGTTTTGCAAGCAAATGGATGGAATTAGAAAATATCATCCTAAGTAAGGTAACTTAGACCCAGAAAAAACAAACACACAGACAAACAAACAGGCATAGTATGTACTCACAAAAAAAAAAAAAAAAGAGAGAGAGAGAGAGTACAGAATACCCAGGATACAATCCACCTAAAAGGTTAATGAGCTGAAGATCTCAAGTGAGGAAGCTTCAATACCACTTGGGAGGGAGAAGAAAGTAATCACGGGAGTGGGGGGAAGAGACTTGGGTGGGAAAGGGGACAGGGAGGGGAAGAGGACATGATCAGGTATTGGGTGGGGAGAACAGGACTGAAGCCCTGAGGGACAGCAGAAAAGAAACAGGCAAACTTGGAAGGTAAAAGATGGGAGGGACCCTCCAGAATATACCAGAGACTTGGGATGTGAGAGACTCTCAGGATTCAAAGGGAGGGGATAAAATGACCTGCTATGGGGAGAGGGAACATGTAGAGCCCTCCTCCACCAGAAAGACAGGTCACCAAGTGAGGGATGGGGCTGCCATCCCACAGTCAAAGCTCTGACCCATAATTGTTCCTGTCTGAAAGAACTGCAGGAAAAAAAAAAAAATGAAGAAGAGCCTAAGGAAAAGGAGGTCCAGGGGTAGACCCAAATTAGGATTCAGCACAAGAGGAGGCCCCAAGGCCTGATACTATTACTGAGGCTTCGAAGTGCTCACAGAAAGGAGCTTATCAGGACTGCCCTCTGAAAGACCCTATAAGCAACCGAAAAAGTCAGATGCAGATATTTGCACCCCATCAGTGGACAGAAGCTGCTGACTCCTGTGGTTGGATTAGGGAAAAGCTGGAAGAAGCTGAGGAGGAGGGTGATCTTGTAGGAGAACCAACAGTCTCAACTAAGCAGGACCACCCCCCCAAGATTTCTCTGACACTGAGCTACCAACCAGGCAGCATACACCAGCTCATATGAGGCCCCCAACATATATACAGCAGAGGACTGCCAGGTCTGGATTCAGTCAGAGAAGATGCACCTAACCTTAAAGAAACTGGAGGCCCAGGAAGTGGTGAAGTCTGGGGGCCGGGGGCTGGGGGCTGGGACATTTTGGTGGAGATTGGGAGGAGGTACAGGATGAGGAACAGTCAGAGGGCTAACCGGGAGGGAGATGAAATCTGGACTGTAAAAAACAGATTACATTAAAAATGACTTCTGATTTTTTTAAAAGATTCACATAAGATTACTTTAAAGACAAATAAAACAATCAATCATTTCTTTGTAACTGGAAATTACCCATAAAATACAGTGGCTGAGAAAACGACCTTGCTTGCTCACACATTGTTCCTCTACAACAAGTTGCTTAGTTACAAATGTACATTGGTTCTTGAGAATACTTTGTTTTCTTTACCTATACTTCATAATATTGTTTTTGTCTATACTCCATAATATATTGGGGAACATACATTTTTTTTATAATCAGTCCATAGAAGAAAACTAGAACGTAATCACATTGTAATTTTATGCTGCTTGGGAGACTTTGCTCTTGATATGTTAGCGATGGGAGAAAAATATAAAGTAATTGGAATCTTGTTCCATCCCTCAAATCTGTATATATGCATACATGTAAAGTTTGTGTAAGAGTATGTTGAAACCTTGTTCCATCCATAAAAACTGTATATATGTATATGTAAAGTTTGTATGGGAATATGTTGGAACTTCATTTCATTATCAAATCTGTATGTATGCAAATATGTAAAGCTTCTGTGGGTAACAGTTGGAAGCGTATGTATATTATGGATATATGTGCATGTGTGAAATGCTTGGAGCCTGTTGGTTGGAACATTGTTACTTCCACTCACCAACTGTTTTCATAGATGTATATATGTATATGTGCATATGTGTGTGAAATGCTAGAGCCTACTTCCTGTAGCTTTGCTGCAGCCATTCAACCTGTGAAAATGTCTGTCTGTCTGTCCATGCATCTTTTGCTTTATTCACTGAGTGTGTGTGTGTGTGTGTGTGTGTGTATTCATGTGTATGTGCATATGTGTGCATTTGTGAATTTTCTCTCTTCCTTTTCTTTCTCACTGGCCCCTAAGAGTAAAAAGAGTTCCGAGGTTTTCCTGACACAGTGAGAGCCAGCTCCAGTCAATCAAGCTCTGCTCCTGAGAGAAAAGTCTGCTGAATAATTTCTCTAATTTGGGGCTGCCATAAGCAGCAACCCTGTCTGTATCTGGACCAAGACCTCAAAACCCTGCAGGACCCTAATAGTGATGACCCCCACCCATGTCACTCCTGGCTACCTGCCTCAGTTTACACCCCATGAATGTGAAAGCTGGTCTTTGACATCCTAGACATTTTTTTTTTTTGACAATTTTCTGTTGCAGTTAATATTAAAAAGTAAAAATCGGTTTAGCTCTTTACCGGCCCTGAGGCCTCACTATTCAGGACCGACCCTTTTTTGGAGCCACACGCACCTCTGGAGCCCAGTCTGAGCCGCCAACACGGCCCAACTCCATGTAACTCCCTTCCCTTGTCAGTTTACCACCGCCTGTTCTCCGCCTATGTCCCAGGGTGTTTCTCTACCCCAAAATCCCACAAACACAACTCTACAGCAATAACTTTTCATACAGGTTTATATATTCCACTCTCAATCCACAAACCCTCTACACAATGAAATTGCATGAAATAGACAAAAATACAAACTGCTCTTCTATATGAGATATTAGACCTATAAAATCCTTAATGTTCAGAGCTTTTTAACACCTTAAATCCCACCTGGGTCCAGCTGGTCCTTGGAAAGCTCCATGTTGCCTCGACCTCTAACCTCCGTCTTCTGACCTCCTCAGACCTCTCAGGCCTCTTTAATTCCCCTGCCCCACCCAGTCACTGGCTTTCCTTAATTTTACTAATTAAAATGTGATGGTTGGAGTCACATGAGTAGCCAGCTCTTCTTGAGGAAGGGGAATTAACATTAAAATACAAACAGCTAGATAACCCAGTCACAAAAGAACAGACATAATATGCAGTCACTGATAATTGGATACTAACCCCAGAAAGCTCAGAACACCCCAGAAACAACTCACAGACTGTGTGAAGTTCAAGAAAAAAAGAAAGAAAGAAAATGAAAAACCATTATGCTTAATCTTTACACACCAAGAAAACTTTGACTAATTCCAAGTTACATCTTGTTTTACATGTACTTTATGCTCATTATAACTAGTAAGATCTTAATGCACACTATTAAACCTTTAAAAAAATCAAGTACTGACAAAAATGTATTAGTATACTTTTATGCAAAAATGCTTAAAATCTGTACATTTATCTTTGTTTTTTAAAATAAAGTTGTTCAGTTAAAAAAATTTAAAAAAATATAAACAGCTTCAGGAAAATCTACAATTTTCTATCAAAAAAATCTATTTCACATTTTTGGGATCCAGAATTCACAAAACATGCTAATACTAATCTCAGTTAAACAGGGACGGTTTACTGAATGCACACTCCAAGACTGATAAACCAGGGCAACAGCTCAAAGCTGTGCACGGCACATTTCTCAGGGCCAGTTTATAAAGATAAAACTGCAGAAATCACATTGAGCTCATACACTATGGTGGAAGTGCTATTGGTTAAACCCTGATTCTTGAAGACACTTACAGACATTCCACTGTAGACAGAATACTTCATACTGACCTTTAATTTGATGGGTCCTATATGAAAAATTATAGTTGTAGAATTTCTGAAGATTAACAAACCTCATATCATACAGGACACAGCAGGGAATGTGGTCAGCATGACCCTGCTCTGAGTCAAGTTATTTTCTGCATCACTCACTGGCAGGCATATGACAGCAACAATACAAAATATCTGGCAGTCACGGAGCAAAATGGCCACACTATGCTAGGACAGGGGAGGTCTGAACAATATCTAAATTACGATACACAAAACACACACACACACACACACACACACACACATCCTTGAGAAACATGGGTGCATGTCAGAAAAGCCAGAATGCAGACACCCCCAGCAGACATGAACAGGAGACTATGTAAAACATATAAAGACGGTCACATTGACCATGTTCTTTTCAAACCTAGGAGGACAATCAATAAGGAGGTTTGTCTTCTCTTAGAAGTGACCCAAAAAATCCTATTTGCATATTTCACATAAAGTATTCCAGAAATCTGTGCTGAATATGGATCACACCTAGAGGTGACCTCACAGTATATCACAATCACAGCAATAGCAACCACTTCGAATCGTCATGACAACAGACAACAAAAGGTATCCCTGGGAAGAGAGGATAGACTGTGTTTACCTGTCTGCAAATATAAATCCTGATTCTTATCAAAACTCTGTTGGCATTATTTTTAGGAACAGAAAAATTAACACTAAGAGGTAAGAATATGCTAGAATACAATTTTTCAGAAAACAACAATATACCTAGAACTATTATTATTATTTTATAATACATTAAAATCACTGAAATGAAAGCCATTTAATATTGGTATGTAGACCTGATTAGTGTAAGGCCAGCATCACTCACACTCATTGTCAGGTAAAAGTTTACTGCCTCTTAGTAACAATTTTCTGTACAAAGTCTTCCCATCGCTACAATAGGACAGTCCTGAGGAGATTTTTCTCAGTGGAAGTCTCCACAATTATTTCCAGTGAAACAGATGTGGCAGAACTGACTTCCACAGTCACTCGAGCCCCTTGTCATCCCTTCACCACTCCCCCAACACACCTGGATCCTCAGCCACTGTCTCATGTCTCTCCATCTTCACAGGTGAGCAGGTCTGGGAGATCAGTGAGCCCTGCACATGAGAAAGAGTTCAGTCAGAAAGACCCTCTATTTCTAAGACAGTACTGTGCTCAGGAGATAGAGACAAACTAACTGAAGACTATAGTGACCCTGCACATGAGAAAGAGTTCAGTCAGAAAGACCCTCTATTTCTAAGACAGTACTGTGCTCAGGAGATAGAGACAAACTAACTGAAGACTATAGTGACCCTGCATATGAGAAAGAGTTCAGTCAGAAAGACCCTCTATTTCTAAAACAATACTGTGCTCTGGAGATAGAGACAAACTAACTGAAGACTATAGTGACCCTGCACATGAGAAAGAGTTCAGTCAGAAAGACCCTCTATTTCTAAGACAGTACTGTGCTCAGGAGATAGAGACAAACTAACTGAAGACTATAGTGACCCTGCAAGTGTCGGGCAGGGTCAGACACTGAAAACGTTCAGAAGCACTTTCAGTTAGCATCATTTGACCCTCCCTTCCACTCAAAGCTCATTTTGGTAGAGATGTGGGACTGACTGATTGGAAGGAGAATGCTACACACTAGAGAGGTTCTGAATTTATCATGGACTAAAATGATGGAAGCCTTTCACTCCCACATGAATTCACACAAAGAAGAGAAAACTTTTCCTGAAATGTCTTTGTTCCTCTGAGGATTCTGACTTACTCTGTAGAGTATGAGACGCATACATACAAATATCACATACTTGCAGTCTAATTTGCCAAGAACCCCAAGGAGGAGCAAGGGAGACAGCAAGCAGACTATTCTCACCCACAGAAACCACTCTTCTTATTCACAACATCCAACTCCTTACGGAGACCGCTGAGCAGGAACCAGGCATTGCCCCTCCTCCTGGGAGAAGTCCACGGTCACACCACTGATTGTCAACTGACCACAAAATAAAAGACAACAGTGTGCACAGCTTTAAAATGTTAGCACTGAGGTGGGTGAAAATCTGCGAATCCCAGTCCACCTGGTCTACATGGTGACTTCTACTACAGTTTGGTCATGTATCCAGGGGCAGAATGCCTTTCTTGACCAATAAGAAGAGAACTGCAGAGCGTTTTCTGATGTGGATGAGTCATCGTGGTTATTACAGGACCATTTCTAATATTACCCTATACTACAATTAGTGCCTTTTAATTTTGTTTCATTCTCTTTCTTTTTGCTGCAAAACAGGAATTCTCTGTGTAGCCCTGGCTGTCCTTAAAGTCACTCTATAGACCAGGCTTGGCAAAGAACTCCATGATCTACCTGCCTCTGCCTCTGGAGTGCTGGGATTAAAGGTGTGTGCCACCACCTCAGGCTGGCTACGTGTGAAAATCCTGAGACCAGATTCCCTCAAACAGCATACTGTGGTTTTCCCAGGCTCTAATTTACAACATTAAGAACTCAGCAGAAGTGTTTGGTTCCAAAAGTCATCCCACAAACCACACAAACAAATCCTGATCTCTGTCAGACAGGGATGGTTTATTGAAGGCACACCCTAAGACTCACAAATCAAGTCAGCAGCTCAGACTAAAAGGGATGAGCTACCACAGTGAACATCTCTTCCTGTCAGCTTATAAAGAGAAAGATAAACAGAAAGCAGGGAGGGTTGCCTGGTGGTCAGCTCTGACTCATGCTGTTTCAGACACAACAGTTCATGTTGACCTTTAAGTTGATGGGTACTACATAAAGCTTTGTGGAATTTCTTAAGATTAACAAACCTCAAACAGAATGTAACAGGATATATGATCAGCATGACCTTGCTCTGAGTCAAGGTATTGTTCTGTGTCAATGACTGGCAGGTGTGTAAGAGCAACAATATGAAATTGCTAGTAGGCATGAACAAGATGGCCACAGGTATGTTGTAGTGGGAAGACCTCAACAAGAGGACACTTTTCCTTTTCTTGTTTGGCTTTTCCTTCCTTGATTGCTTGCTTCTTCCCTTCCTCTTTCATTCCTTCATTATTTCTTCCCTCCTCCTTCTGCTTCTTTTTTAATTTGAGATGGGGTCTGGAACTCACTGTGTAGATCAGGCAGGCTCACTGAGACCTGCCTTTGCTTCCTGAGTGCTGGGATAAAAGGTGAGTGTCACCAAGCCTGGTGGCACTCTTTTCACAATGCTGTATTTACATCACAGATTGCATACACTGCAGATGGAAAAAAATTAATGGATAGAAAGCTTATTTTTAAAAGCTAATTTATACATCCATGCCTGTGAAACTTACAATAAATAGTCCACTTGGATTCAATCAAGTTTGCAGGGGTTCCTTCTGTGACTAAAAGATCATGGGGAACCCACCACATGCCACTGGCTTCAATAGGGAAGTGGTAGAACATGGAAGTTAGTATGGATGATTGTAAATTTCAAAGCTTTGTCCTTTCCACCATAGCAAATATCAACAGATACTCAAATATTCTACTAGATTACTCTTACAAATAATATTTGGCAGCCAGAAAATCGATAAAAAGATACAGTTAATTTCAGTTAATATTATTGAAAATTTATCGACGAGGTTAAGACAGCCAGAGCACAATTTTGAGAGTAGTCATCCTTATAAACAGGGGAAAAAAATGATCCTGCTCTCCTCCTATCCCCCCTCCCTCCTGTTCCTCACTGTAGCTCCTCTGATGGGAAGGCTCCAGTGCACTCCCCCAGACCCCCTCCCTCCTGTTCCTCAGCTGTAGCTCCACTGATGGGAAGGCTCCAGTGCACTCCCCCAGACCCCCTCCCTCCTGTTCCTGGGCTGTAGCTCCTCTGATGGGAAGGCTCCAGTGCACTCCCCCAGACCCCCTCCCTCCTGTTCCTGGGCTGTAGCTCCTCTGATGGGAAGGCTCCAGTGCACTCCCCCAGACCCCCTCCCCGCTGCTGTTTCTGCCAGCTGCTGGGTGCTGAGCTCTGACTCTCCCAGGATGCTCCCAAGGTACCTGTGGTTCAGGTAAGTTTTAGGGTCCCGAGAGCCCCCCGCCGTTTCTTCCGCACTCAGGTCTCCACCATTCCATACAGTGCAGCTGCCACAACCCCCAGCCGTCACCCCAGTTCAGTCGGGCAAGGGGTTCTTGATACTCCTGGTTTTGATATTTAGTCCCACTTCCCAATTAACACACCTCGCTTCCCAGCTTCCTTGGCCTCCGTCCTTTAACCCCACCCACTTTAAACCCTTCCTCTACACTCAGCCAAAGGGCCACATCCTCCCATCCCTGTCTGGGTGAGTGGCTCCGCCCCTCGCAGACCCATCCCTCCCACTCCGTCTCAGGGCTTCTTTCAGAACAGCTGCTGCCCTTAGGTTATCCTGGAGTAGCTTTGCAGTCTCCTGACCTGCTTGCAGTTACCAGAATTGTATCTGGTAGAACGCTGTACCCTGATATCTGACCCCCCATCATGAAATCTGAATCCTTAAGAAGAAAAAGAAAAGAAATAGGCAGCCTAAGATTTTCATCTCAATGTCAGCCTCTCCACCACATACTGTATACCAAACAGGCTAAATTCAGATGCCAGAGTCCCATCCCCAAAACACAAGCAAGACAAGCCAAAACCAAATACTGCAAGTTTGATTCTGGAACGTGGATTTGGGGGAGGGGGGAGGTTATCTCAAGAACTCAGTGGTCAGTGTTGGAGTTTAGAAGTAGCCCTACAAACCTCACAAATCCGATCTCAGCCAGACAAGGACAGTTTATTGAACACATAACCGAAGACTGATCAGAATTTGGGGGCTGAGCTACAACCCCTAACACTTTTCAGGACCAGTTTAAAAAGGAAAAAAAATCACAGTGAGCTCATGTGCAGGTGTAGGAAGTGCTGCTGCCTGTCATCTGCTCTGACCCAAACTATGTTGACACACTAGACAGAACAAATCTGACTGACCTTTATTCTGATTGGTCCTAAGTGAAGCATACAGTTTTCAAATGTCTTACAGAACATCAAGAACATAACAGGGCATGTAGTCAGCACCACCCTGTTCTTAGTAATTTTTCTGAGTCAGTGACTGGCAGGCATGTGACAGAAACAATGTGAAGCTGGCAGGCATGGAGCAAAATGGCTACAGGCATGCTACAGGGGCAGAACTCAACAGTCAGCCCACAGCTAAGAGCCCGGGACTGAATTCATCCCATGATGCACTGCTTTCCGCACTGGAAGGAAGTCTTGTCATTTTAGTAACTCAGAAACAAGTTTTTTTGTTTGTTTGTTTTTTTGTTTTTTGTTTTTTAATGCAGTGGTGAATGCAGAGAATTTTGCCTGTCCCAGATGCAGAAAATAAGTAAGGTTTATAGTCCTAACCCTAAAAATGTCAGTTTCACAATTCAATGTCTAGCTCTGGGAACACAAAGAAAAGATGGTTAGGAAATATGAAGAGAGGGGGAAGCGCTAAGACCTCTAAGTCTAGAGTTCTCTAGACTCCATACAACTACTGTAATGCATGACCAACAGCTGCTCTCCTTGCCTGCACTGGCCACACACAAGATCATGATCAGTCCAGGAAAGGGGACGGCTCATGTTACCTCTCAGACATCAGCTATGGATAGATTGTAGAAGAACCACTTCTTTAGTTATTATCCTCTGATGAGCACTTCGGGCTCCAGCACATAGTTTCAAAGCCACAGTCTCACAAAGGGCTCTGGTTCACCTCAGAGGGTCCAGGCAATATGAACACATATGAACACAGTAGAGTGACTGCTGGAATTGTGGACCACGATAGTGCAGAGGCAGGAGTGAGAGTGGGCAGCGTTTGAAGTGGGCACAGAAACACACAATGATGTGATATACATGTATTTTCTCTCTCTCTCTCTCTCTCTCTCTCTCTCTCTCTCTCTCTGTGTGTGTGTGTGTGTGTGTGTGTGTGAGTGTCTGTCTGTCTGTGTTTAATAGCTAATAATAAAAATTAGGGGGTCCATTCATTTATTCATTCATTCATTCATGGTAGACAGGGTTTCTATGTGTGAACCTGTGTTTAAAAGCCTGTGATAACAAGCCTAGATTGATTTTTTAAAAACTAATATTAGTGTCTGTGTGTGTGTGTGTTTTGTTTTGTTTTTTACAGTTTTGGGGGCCAAGCTGTCATTGAACTCACTGAGATCAGCCTTTCCTGTCTCTGCTAGGATTAAAGGCATGCTCCAACATGTCAGCTTCATTATCTGGCTTATTATTAGTAATAGAGTCAAGAAGTCTTGATGTTTTTGTGTCAAGAAGTATTAAATGTTAAATCTATTTGCTATTTTTTGAAGTCCTGATAGAATCCTGTCAATCTGGCCCTGGGCTTGTTTTGAAGATGTCATTTTATAACTGATTCAGACATATTGCTCCTCTTAGTCTTGTTTACATTGTGATTTACATTTGGTATGCTATGTGCACCTAGAAACTCATTCACCTCAACTAGAGTATCCTCTCTAGTACAATAGATGTCTTTAATGTCAATAGAAATAAGATCCACTTGTTAACTCATTTCTGTCAAGTAACTTGTCCCTTTACCTTGGGTAACTGTCTTAGTTAGGGTTTTATTGCTGTGAACAGATACCATGACCAAGGCAAGTCTTATAAATAAAAACATTTAATTGAGGCTGGCTTACAGGTTCAGAGGTTCAGTTCAGTATCAAGGCAGAAGCATGGCAGCATCCAGGCAGGCATGGTGCAGGAGGAGCTGAGAGTTCTACATCTTCATCCAAAGTAAGCCAGGAACAGACTGAGCATCTAGTGTCTCAGGCAGCTAGTGTCTCTAAGCCCATTCCTAGAGTGACACACTTCCTCCAACAAGGCCACACCTTCTACTAGTGCCACTCCCTGGGCTAAGCATATGCAAACCATCAGAGTAACCATCAGGATCTTATGACCTGGGCAGCGGTGGATGCCTTTAATCCAGGCACTCAGGAGGCAAAGGCAGGCAGGTCACTGTGAGTTCAAGGCCAGCCTGGCCTACAGAGTGAGTTCCAGGTCAGCCAACGGTACACAATGAAACCCCGTCTCTACTAACAAACAAACCAACAAAGAAAAGGGTATGTGTAGCTGGGCTTCAGCTTGTTTCTCCGGTGGGGGACTTCAATGCCTTGCTCTTAGAGTTGATGTCTTATGACTTAATATTGTTGGGGTAATATTTAAAAAAGAGCTGTTGCTACCAGTTCCCATGTGTCACTTCACATACATGCATGAGTAAAATCATGACTCGATAGCCAATAATTTATCAGATTTACATGTTAATTTCTCAATTCACAATACATCTACACAAAAGCTTACAACCATTTGACAAAGATGTAAACCACCCACCCAGATAAAACAAATTGCCCCATAGAAACCTTTAGAAATAATCATATCTACCTGTCCCCAGTTAAAACCACCAGGATTGAGAACCTTTTCCTTCTACTCCATCTTGATTATCCTCTTCCTCCTCTCTCCTGCCTTATACATACTTTGTCCCCGTCCCACTCTCTGCCATCCAATCATGTATCGCTTTGACATCAACCTACATAGTGTCTTATGACTTATACGTGAAGTTGGTGCCTTATGGCCTTTTTAAAAATCAAGCCTGGTCCTTAAATGGAGATAAATGGGACCTATTGGGGCCTTTTCATACTATATTATAATCTGGCCTGAATTGGCTCATTTCACTGGTGAAGAAATAACCTATCAGATGGTGCCCAATGCAGGAGAAAAAATGCAATGAAGGAATTCTCAGTACCATGGCAGGGTTTTTCCTGGCCACATGGGACCACTTCTGTCCCGCTCTCCTTCTCCAGAAACATCATTTCTTCAGACTCCTTTAGTACCCAGGAGCCTCGATTTTTCTGCTGAATCAGAGTTGCACCAGAGTTAGGCATGTTAAAAAAGACCAGGGGTTCGTTTTGGGGGAACCTCTGACAATTGGAAAGGCAATTCCTGAGTATTGGGATATCAGACAAATGCTGGGAAGTTGGGTGCCCTGGGATCTAAAACAAAATTTTGTTCTAAGTTGTCTGAACTCCCTGTGGTCTCCCAGGAAGAGTTGGGTTCCCTACATTCCCTTCCCTGCACTGACCACAGGGCTCCAGATGCTGTCTATCCCTGGCCTCCCCCACCTCCCACACCACCTCCCTCCTGTTGCAGCAGCAATGGTGACTGCTAGTTATGGTGAATGACCAGGCTGCTCATTTCAAATTGTCCCCTTAAACCAATAGGAGTAAAGATTATCTTTTAGGTAAATAGCATGTGACTGGTCCCCATCCTGACTTTAGAATAAGGGTTGAATTATGGCTTCATTACCATCTTTCTTAAGGGCAACAACACAGGACTTGAGCAGACCAGGAAAGTCTCCAAAAGATACTTTTCAATTGAGGTAACATTTTTGGTTCTAGTAAGAGGCCAGATCTACTCTATCTTGGGACCTGCCTCCCTCTTAAAGAAAAAAAGCCTGAGAACATGACCTGCAGCAGAACCCAAGCTGCATCCAAGTGCAAGAAGACCCCATGGCCTGTCCTTGGCTCTTACCCCAGAGTTTCTCCCTAGCTACTTCCTAGCAGCAGTCAATCAAAGGTTGTCATCTTACAGTAGACATTCAGTTAGATACTTGTCAGGCTGGGCACCCCCTCACTTACTCACATTCCCTATAAACCTTGTCCTGCTGAGGATTCCAGTCTGCTCTGCCTTCCTTTCCTGTCCTGCTTTGCCAGGGGTGGGTTGGAGGAGAGACTAAGCGTGAGCTTGTAATAAAAAAAAAAAAAAAAAAAAAACTCTGAAACAGCTTGGTGGTCCTTTGGGATTCATGAATGCTTCCTGGCACAACATTTTGGTGCATTGTCCTGGAACTCCAAGGCTACCAGGACCCAACCCTGGAGGTTCTCAATATCAGTAATGTTTTAGGCTGTGAGTGTCTATCCATGTGTGCTTGTGTGATACCACAATAATTGTGTTCTGAATAATTCTGGAATTCTGTTCTAAAGAGGCCTAAAAATCTGCATTTCCTGGCGAGAAACAACACAAAGAATGAAGAATCCAGCTGAGGTCATCCTAGCCTTGGGGGCTTGGGCAAAGTTCCAAAGACCCTGGGGGAGGAAGTGCCCCTGGTGTTAATTTCTGTGAAGGACTGGGAAGACAGGTCCTGTTTATTTTAGCTGCTGGCTAGCTGTCTGTGTGTGTCACTTTAAGGTATTTTGATAGACTGGCGCCTTTGAGATTAGACAACCCACACAACCCTCCTCAGTCTCGACTTAACCCTTTCTTTTCCAGAGCGACCCCGTGCTTTATGGAGTCTCAGAGTCCCCCGCTGGAAGACGCGCGGGGCTGAGTTCACCTCTGGAGGCGGTGGGGACTCGCCCAGGCGGGGCCCAGTCACTCCACTGGGGGAGCCTACAGGACACCAAGGCGCCACAGGCGACAAGCACCCCGGGGAAACCCTGGGCCCAAGTAGCGGGGTATGCCGCGCTGGCAGAGGGGCTGGGCGATAGCCAATAGGGCGCTGTGGGTCGCCGGGGCCCCTCAGGAATCCAAATCCCCTCCTCAAGGAACCTGACCTGGTCCCTCAGTTAGGGGTCCCTCACACTGGCGCAGTTTCCTTTCTCCCCCTACCTGCCTAGCAGCATACACAAGGTTCCCACAGGCCCTAGAATGGTTTAAGACTGGGGCCTCCCACGGCCCTAACCGAGGGTGGGGAGACAAGTTCCCGGAGAGCAGGGCTTCAAGCAGGGACAGACTGGGCATAAGAGGCCCCAGTGATGTCTCCTTTCCTGGAGCTCAGTAAATGGCTATCTTTCCTACCAGGAAAAGTGCTCGCTCCCTGTCTGAACAGATGTGCTCTGAGTTGTAAAGAGTCTCCATTGACGCCACCCTGCCACACTTAGCCTACTGAGAAGCAACAGCCACCTGGACAGTCGCCTACCCAGAGCTAACATAAACGACAATATACTATGTTTAGATGGCAGGCAGCCTAGGAAGGCTTCAGACTAAATTTTCCCAGGCTCTGCCCCTCCATGCCCTCTGCCCAAAGATTAAAATGTAGATAGATAAGATTGGCATTCTGCGCCTAAGTCTGTTATCCTGCCCTTGTGTCCTTCCTTGTTGATAACAGGGCTTAACATTCTGTCTTGCTAAAACCTAAAAGGCAAAATCTCTTAAACAGTTTATAAGTGACAGCAGAAACCAAACAAAACTGTTTAAAAGAGACCTAGGCCCTCTTGGAGGCCCTGGAAATTTTAGACCATGTTTAGGGCTAAGAAGGCCCTACTCTCCCAACCATAGGTCACCTCCCTATATCCAGAAGATACATATTAACAAAAGGTCTAAGGTGGCTTTCCGAGTGAGAAGTAAAAATTTTTTCTACTCCAGTTTTGGAGTTGCCAAAAGTGACTAAGTCCTTCCATCTCTTCATGGATGAGATCTGAGATAACAAAGGGGATATCGACTCAGACTCTGGGCTTTGGTGCCAGACAATGGCCTACCTGTCAAAGACATTAGACCCAGTTGCCAGAAGTTGGCCCCCATGTTTACACATCATCACAGCAATGGCTTCCTGGTTAAGGATGTTGACATAGTGTCACTGAGCCAAAACCCAATCATCACCAATGCCTCACCAGCCTCTCCTTGGTAACCCCTGCCCCCAACTTTATAGGCCCCAACTGTCCTAAGCCCAGCTATCCTGCTGTCTCCTTGTCAGGCCACAAGACTGCTTGGACATTTTGGCTCACATCCATGGGACCAGATCAGATCTTCAGAAAGCCTCATTCAGGGTGGACAGAGGTATGAGGGGGCAGTGGTGATCTCAGATACTGAGATCCTATGGGCAGAGCCACTCACAGCTGAACTGGTAACTCTAGTCAAGGTGTTAGAGCTGAGAAAAGGCAAGAGACACAGATAACCAGTGTGCCTTTGTTACCACTCATGTCCAGGGGGTATTTATAGACAGATAGGTCTTCTGAAGACAGAAGGAAAGACTATCAACAAACAAACAAACCAAAAAACTTCTCCCTTAAGAACTCTATGGGAACCTAAAAAGCTGGCCATCATTCACCAGAAAAGACCCAGTTCAGAGGTCAGCAATGCCCTGGAGACGGAACTCTCTTGCCCCTGACTTCCCTGGATCTGGGGGAATCTATACACCCTGACCACCTTAAGTATTCAAAGGATGACATAATCTGGGCTAGGAATTTTTCCACGTCCCAACCTTATGACAGATGGTAGAGAATAACAGATTACAAACCCATTGTGCCAGAAGGTATGGGACTACAGATACTTCAGAAGATTTACTGCTTTCCAACATGGGCATCCGGAGAATACAGGATTTGCTAATATCAAGATTAGAGATGTCAACTCAAAGATAGCTAATATTGTCAAGAACAGTAAATCCTGCCAGCTAACTGATGCAGTGACTAACGAGAAAACCCTGGTAATATGTTCAGAAGCACAAAGCCCAGTCTACTGAGAGACAGACTTAACAGAGGTAAAACCAGAACATTTTAAATGTATTTACTGATGTTTATTAGATACCTTTTTCAGGTTTGACTGAGGCTTTCCCCACTAAACACAAAACGACATCCACACTGACAAAAAAAAGCTCTCCAAGGACATACTGCCAAAGTAGAGAGTTCCTCAGATGATGGGGTCAGACAACGGAGCAGCTATTGTGTCCCACATAAGTCAGAGACTAGCCAAAATTCTGGAGATTAATTAAAAACATTATTCTTCATATAGACCCCAGAGTTCAGGACAGGTAGAGAAAATAGACAAAACCCTAAAAGAGACCTTAACTAAATTGACCCAATTGACTGAAAATGACTAAGTTAACTCTTCTTCCCTTTGCTCTCATGAAATTCCCCTTACCAGATGGGACTCACCCCTTTTAAAACCATGTTTAGGATACCACCTCCAATTGTTCTTAACATACAGGCAGAAATCATGGCTGAGTTTGAGAATCCTCAGTTGCTGGACCTGAAGGTTTGTTTGGACATCTTGAAGGTGTCCAAAGGGCTCATAAACATGTTTGGCCCAAACTTCATATTTACTATAAAACAAGTCCCCCTCCTGCCAGGAGTCATTAGAGCCTAAACCTTAATCTAATACTCTCTACAGAACAGGACCCCCTTCAACCAGGGTCTTTAGAGCCTCATTAAAAGGTCCCTACTCTCAGCCTTGGGATTGGTGGAATCATATCATAGAACCAAGAGTTGAAGACAACCCAGACCAGGGTGAGCAAACTCAGCCTCAGGATTCTCCTGTCTCACAAGGACGGGTCAATGACAACAATGATCCCCTCTAAAATATGATGGTCCGGTGCTTTCCTGTCACCAATACATACAGGCCTGAATTGACTGAGTCACTGTTTTCATGAGATTAGATAAACTTCACAAACTGACAAGATTGAGCCTTCTAATTACCAGAGAAAGACAGGAAATGAGAGGTCAAACCTACTTCATCTTGGAACTAACCTCCATATTAAAGAAAAAAAAAAAAAAAAAAAAAACTGAGAACATGCAGAACCCAAGCTGCATCCAAGTGCAAGAAGACCCCATGGCCTGTCCTTGGCTCTTACCCCAGAGTTTCTCCCTAGCTACTTCCTAGCAGCAGTCAATCAAAGGTTGTCATCTTACAGTAGACATTCAGTTAGGTACTTGTCAGGCTGGGCACCCCCTCACTTACTCACATTCCCTATAAACCTTGTCCTGCTGAGGATTCCAGTCTGCTCTGCCTTCCTTTCCTGTCCTGCTTTGCCAGGGGTGGGTTGGAGAAGAGACTAAGCGTGAGCTTGTAATAAAGAGACGGGAATTGTAATAAAGAACTACTGCATGGGAACAGCTCATTGGTGGTCTTCTGAGGTTCACAAACACTTCCTGGCACAACAACAGTCTCATAAAAGCTACTATAAAAATGCAAGCAGTACCCTTATCTTTTAATGTGTTCAAAATTAATTTACAGTCATCTTGAGAACTGACACAGTTAATTATTAAGCCTTATTTACCATCCTGCTTGTTGGGGTCTAGGAATTGCCTTGTAAACCACACAAACACTGATCTCAGTCAGACGGGAATTGTTTATTGAGCATACATCTCAGGACTAGTCAGGACAGTTCCAGATTCAGAAACTGAACTATGACCCTGAGTTAAGATCCTACAGAGTTCTTAAGCCCCAACTACACAAACATCTGTGCCAAGTTATTTCACCAATCAGGATTTAGGGACACGAGGATTTTCTTGGGACGATGTCTTTGTTGTACATTTATCCTTCTCCCATTGGTTGATGTATTTAAGTGTGGCGGGGGACTTGCCTTGTCTAACATTCATGTCTTAACATGCCAACCAGGATGCACATCTTTTTCTGCCAAGTAGAATGTCAGTTTCCAAGGAGGTTTTAGAAACTCAAACTTCACGGGACCACTATTCAAAATAGAAACCGTATTCCAAATAGTTTCCAAATTGGTGCAGCTGTCTGGATTATGTAGAGGTCCATTCCAGGGTCATCTTAGTGCCATAAAACCTTATTCACAGATGCAGTATATAACACTGGGTAGCTGGCTTCGGTCCAACATTAAGAATAGAAATGATAGTCATCATTTCTGTTGACATAAACCTGGAAGAAGGGGGTCAAATACTGCTGTGGGAGTGAGAACTAGAGAATCAACTTTGAACATTGGCACTGATATTCTAAAATAGAAAAGAAAGAAGGAAGGAAAAAAAGAAATCTGGGTGACACATTTACAGACCTGATATGTGGCACTATTCCTGTGAATACAGAGAACATGTCTACTTATCCCAGAGAAGGAATCAATGACAAATCAATATTCGGAATCAATGTGGGACAAGCGGAGAGTGGCACGAGACAGGTCAGGTGACCTCAAATCCTGTGAATCTCAGTAGGAGTGGAGACAGCTCCCTGTCTATTTCTACCTGATATGGAACATACACCACTGAGGACCTTAGCAACTAGTTACATAGCACAAAACCCCTGAGTTCTCCATGCTAATAAAGTATCCAGGTAGGCAGTCCCTTTTATAGTGTCAGGTAACTGGGGCAGAGCATACCTGGCCTTTGCTTCATAACTGAGAGGTGGGGTTTATAGAATCCCAACATTCCCCCATTTTGGTTTAATTAAAAAAGAAAAATTAGAGACTATTGTGGAACAGAAAAAGGGATGTTGTGATCTCTAACTGCTTCACACTTACTTTGGTGCAACATTTCTAGAGAATCTAGAAAAGTGGAAGTGGGTATGTTTGTCCAGTCTTAAGAGTTAGCTGTTTCTTTGTTGTCCAGGGTATGTCAAACCATCTGAGAATAGGTCAGAAGGAACATGTTGAATAGAAACATCTGTGTCTGCGAGAGAAGGCTGAAGCATATATAGGCTGTAGATGTAAGGAGCACATGAACTTGACAAGATGCTAGAATACACGCACACACACACACACACACACACACACACACACACTCTCGCGCACACACACTCGCGCGCACACATTTATTATAGGTAGAGATTAGGTACATTTGGAATAAAGAAATTTTTTTTGCAGGATTAGTTCTAATGTTACCATTCCTCCTCCTTTCTTATCATATAAAAAGAGAAGAGGACAGGGTGATGGTGAAAGGGGAATAGGAGCGCCGATTCTCTTAGGCTACTTCCTGCTATCTTGGGGCATTGTCATTTTTGGGGTGTAGCTGGCTTTCACCATCGGGGTCCAGGTGGCCAAACATTTGCATCAGGCTCCTGCATGGCCAGCAGCTGGTAATGCTGTAACAGGAACCGACTGATACAGGAACAAGATCAATGAGGCAGGGAGCAAACGGTAACACCAGAACGTGTTGATGTAGAAACAGCATTTCCCTTGGAGGAACAGGCAAAGACCACCTTCTTTCGCTGTCAGGATGTCCAGGCCCTGTCAGTTCTGAAGGAACAGAAAAGTCAAGGAATCGATGTATCTGGGTAGATCGTGGTCTGTAAGACTGGCAATGAGCATGTGGTGAAGGATTTGTCACATACACTACAAGGTAAGGTTTCTCTTTATATGAACTCTCTGATATGTTCTCAAATGTGGAGGCAGGAAAGGATTTCTCACATTCCACACATTTATAATGCTGTTCTTTAGTATGAATTTTCTGATGTTGTCGAAAAATTGAGCTTCTAGTAAAAGATCTGTCACATTCCTTACATCTGTAAGGATTCACTCCAGTATAAACATTCTGATGTCTTCTAAGAAGTGAGTTATGAAGAAAGGATTTATCACATTCCTTACACTTGTAAGATCTTTGTCCAGAATGCATTTTTCGATGTCTTTGAAGATGTGAACTCTGGCAGTCTTCTGCCTGCCTGAGCAAGGAAACCTCTTGGAAAATTTTCTTTTTTACTCCCTAGACTTCTGTTTATTTCCATGATGGTGCAATAGAGAGTTTACAAGCTATAAAGTCAGTACTTACAAAGGAAGTGTTAGGAACTCCTGTACAAGAAAAATATTCTTTACTACTCAGCCACCAGAAACAATGACTTAACCAAATTCTTAAGAAAATGGCTGCATCTAGAGAATATCATCCTGAGTGAGATAACCCAGTCACAAAAGAACAGACATAATATGCAGTCACTGATAGTGGGATACTAACCCCAGAGGCTTGCACTCCCCCAGAAACAACTCACAGATTGTATGAAGTCCAAGAAATAAAGAAAACAAAAAAAAATTTACAAAACAAGAAAACTTTAACTATTTCCATGTTACATTTTGTTTTACATGTACTTTAGCTCTTTGTAACTATTAAGTTTTCAAGGCATACAACCAAACCTTGAAAAAAATCAAGTACTGACTAAAAAATATATTCATATAGTTTTATATAAAAATTATGTTAAAATCTGAAAAAAAGTACTGACAAAAAAATGTATAATTTTAAGCAAAACATGTTTAAAATCTGTGCATTTATATTTGTTTTGAGAAATAAAGTTGTTTTAAAAAAAAAAAAAGAA
This sequence comes from Micromys minutus, assembly GCF_963924665.1. Taxonomy (NCBI): domain Eukaryota; kingdom Metazoa; phylum Chordata; class Mammalia; order Rodentia; family Muridae; genus Micromys; species Micromys minutus. The sequence continues at coordinate 26,241,722 of NC_137967.1, forward strand.
AAATATTCTTACCCACAGACACCAGGTTTCCGTAATTCTCCACCATCACATCAATGTACAAAGCCCTCTGAGCAGAGTCCAGGCATTTCCACTCCTCCTGGGAGAAATCCACAGCCACATCTCGGAATGTCAACAGATGCTGAAAGGAAAAGTTACACTTTGACTATGTGCTACAGGGTGGAATGCTTTCCTGGATATGTGGAGACAGGATGTAGAAGAGGGAAGACCATTGTTACCAACATCATTAAAAACAATCAAAAAATCATCAAAAAGGATATCCAATGCAGTCACATTCTGTAACAAATGTTCAAACTCTATAAGAGGATGACAGGATAATTTTACAAGCAGGATCCATGAAACAAGACACACATTTTAAGTGTGGGCATGTATTTGAGTTTGTGGGCTACAGGATCACGGTGTACCTGTCTCAGGACAATTCATGATGAGGACATGTGCTTTTAAATGCTCTGCCTGAATGATCCTAATATCCACACACCGAATCAATCGTCTCTGTACTCGGGCCTTATTTATTCTAAGGCTCACACATGATTTTTAGATTATAATATTTAACTTCACACCATTAAATAGCAAAGGAGAGGAATGGGGGTCAGAACTCATGATTCCTTTTTACTCAAAGAATTATGACTTTTGCCAAAGTAGCAGGTTTGTAAAAACTCTACATGTTGATAAGTTTAATTGTTACATATAATATGTTACATATAACATGTATACATGTTATTGGGACCACTAACAGATAAAAAAAATCTGCCTCAGCCACATTTAACGTAACATAAACTTTTCTTGAGCATGTACAAGAGCCACCTTAGGTAAGTAACAATTTCAGAATTCTACAGATGCAGGGTAGGCTTAGAGAGCTAACATTCAAACAAAAAGTGAGTAGAGCAAAACCATCATGAGGAATATGTTTGTTTCAAATATAACTAACAGCTTATGCACATCTGTCAATCAATGCTCATCTGTATGGATGCATTCCACATAATTCTACATAATGAGGCCAAGCCCAAGTGTTCTGCACAATGGGATGCTGTGTGGGATAAAAACAAAGGAAAAGAAGAAAAGTAAAAATACTGTTCTCTCTACTATAGAAAGTTACAACTGAGCTTCTTCATCAATGTGAGACAAACAGATATGAGGTCCAACAAACACGCAGACACATCACACCAACATGAAATTAAACCCCAAGGGTAATAAGTACAAGTAGAACACAATCTCAGCGTACACTCAAGAACATCAGTTTCATGGAAAAATTAAGCCACATATGTCTGCCATGAAGGTAATGACCACCTGTTATGAAAAGGATCTATGTTATGAAATAGAGCTAATTGCTTTCCTTTGTTCTAATTCTCTCACAGGCTTTTTGGGGCCTGGTGTTGCATTAGTACATAAACATATATTCCATATTGAACACATAAAAGCACATCTGAGGCTCCAGAGCATGTGTTCCTAATGAATACTGTAACTGCAGAGATGTGTTGTGTAGTCACTGGGTCTGCTGAATGGAAGTTTGCAATTTTTTGTCTGTTTGCAAATTTCAAGATAACATTTAAAAAGCTATCAGGAGCAGAAAATTAGAGGTTTGCAATGTATCAGATTATAACATTTTTAGAAATACACTGGACATAACCACTGACCTGGGACATGTTTACTGAAGAATCAGCCATTTCTTTCTTTATCTCTTCTTTGATTTTTCTCTTTGAAGAAGAATGAATAGTCGGCTAGTGGCCCTTTAATATCAAGAGGTCAAACAGGAAAAGTAAAATTAATACTGAATGTTGTTAAAGAACAATGTGAAAACACATGAAAAGGCCCAAGTAACATAATACTACCTGGTGTCTGGTCAGTGATCCCAAAGCCAGGAGAGCATGGAAAGACATTTAAAACTGGAGAAAAATTCACCAGCAGCCATATTATTGCACTCATAAAAATGCTCTCTCAAAACCGAGGGAGAGAGAAGTGCATGTGAAGACGGTCATGAATTATCACCATTTATTTTACCAAAGCAGCATAGCACATAGTAAATTAGAGGCAAAACATGCAGGTGAGACTTAGAGAAACTATGAGAACTTGGGAAATAATACATTTCATGTCAATAGAGGAATATAGAAGAACGGGGAAGTAATCATCCAAGCTCAAAGGTGCAGGTCACTCTTTCTCACAGTAAAGAATACCACAAAAAATCTAGCCAGCAACAACATTAAAAAAAATCATAGAGAGTAAAAATACTATGAACAAAAAACATAGCCATTCTAGAAATCAATATAAAGAACTGTCAATTAAATAAAGACACCCACAAGTTAAATAAATCTAGTTCTTCTACTCCTTGGTTTATCCTCGAAGGGCTCAAAGTCCTACTACACAGATAGGTGCTCACCATTGTTTGTTTCTGCTATATTCAAAATGGATACAAAATGGAAACAAGGTAAAAGTCCTTTAACTGACAAAAACTTATATACACACTAAAAATATTATTGAGGTGTGAAGAAATTCAAAGTCATGACATTTGCAAGTAAATTATAGACTTAGGGCAGATCAAACTGAATGGAGTAACCCAGAAAACAGACAGTGCATGTTTTCTCTTCTAGGAAGTTCCTCCCTCTAACTCTTTGGATGTGAGTTTTGAACCTGGAGTAACTTCAGTAACTAGAAAAGTAAAAACAGACCATGGTGGTACATGGAATATTAATAAAGAACAAATCATCTAAAGAGGAAAATAGAAAGAGGTTATGAGAGGAATTTATTTATAGGGAAGGGCAAGATATAAACACAGCAAGGAAGTAACATAATTGTGAAGATGTCTAAAACCTCATAAGGAATCATGATATTATCCTACCATAACATATCTACTATATATATCAGTCTCAAACAGCATATATACTTGAAGTATAAATGAAACTTTCCTTGGGTTGATAATGTTCTCTACATGAGCCGTATATAAATATATATGTGTGTGCATACACACACACACACACACACACACACACACACACACATACACACACAGGCTATTGCTGTTGCCCACAGTTTCCTATGGAACATACAAGGCCTATTGTTCAAGGATACACAAATCTCAGGGAACACAAGAGACAGATGCGACACTAAAGCAGCCTTCCTGGGGACTAGCTTTCATGGCACCAAAAGGTAAAAAGCTTCCAAAGGAGGAAGCCAACCAGCAGCCCAGCCCTTCTATGACACCTGTGATGAGAACAGTCTGCACTGCACAATAACCCTGAGGGTGCCTCAATAGGAACCATACCCTGCTGACAACCAACAGCTTTTAATTGGGCTTAAGACCCTCTCAACAAGAGGGAATCATGCCTGGGACTAGAAAGCTGTGAAAATCCTGTGACCTGGTTCCCTCAAACTGCATACTGTGATTTTCAGGCTCTAATTTGCAAAATTAAGAATTCAGAACAAAATGACACTTTTTTTTTTCTTTTCCTAGTCTCATCTGCCTGCCTTCCTCCTTTCCTTCCTTCCCTCACCTGCTTCCCTCCCTTTTATGCTTTCTTCCTCCTTCCCCCTGTTTTTCTTCTTGTTGAATTCATATTTAAGTTCTTGGAGACGTGGTCTCACAATGTAGCTGTGGTAGTACTGTAACTCACTATGTAGACCAGGTTGACCTACAACTAACTCACTGAGATCCACCTGCCTTTGCCTCCTGAGTGCAGAGATAAAAGGAAAGTGTCACCACACCTGATTGCACACTTTTTACAACATTGTATTTACATTACAGATTGAATGCATTTCAGATGGAAAATTAATGGTGGATAAAATGTTGACTTTTAAAAGTTAATATTTACATCTATACCTGTGGAACTCACAACAGACTGTTGCAATAAAGAGATGCTTTGCTGAAGCAGACACAGGTGGAAGGATGTTTTCCTATAGCAGACCCATGAGAGGACATGTGATGAAGGAGTGTGAATATGACCCACAGACAGTGGGAGCTGGAGCATTGGATTGCTTTGCTCCACTCACGGTTGCTTGCTATCAACACACATGTATTGGTTTGCCTTACACTGTATAGCTGAGTGACACTTGCAGTGACATCATTGAGACAAACTTGCCAAGAAAACAAAACAAAACAAAAACAACACTCCCCCCGAGGTGGGGGGGGGGGACTTCTCATGAGATTCCTATGGCTTCTTGATGCTTCCAGAGCCTTGGGCCAGTTGGTGAGTCTTGTGGTTTTTTTCTGGATTGATCTTCCCTTGCTGGTGTGGTGACTGCCACGTGGACTGGACTGCTGCTGGTGATTTGTATTTGGTGTGTCCTACTGGACTGAACTGCTGCTACACTGACAACAAAAATTAAACTTGCCTCCAAAGAATGATTTCTAAACAGGACCACTTCCCCCATGTCCTAATAACTTTTCTCTTCAACTACCTCTGGAGGGTGGTGGGCTGGAGGAGAGGTTGAGTTTTAAAGTAACTTGGAAAAAAATATATGCTAATGAAAACTGGCATTCAACAAGTTTTTTTTTTTTTTTTTTTTTTTATTGATTTAAGGCTTATTTACAATGAGACATGTCAGCTCCTGAAGCACCTCCATTTGACTTCAAAGAAGATGAACATCAAAAAACCTCCTTTTGGAGTTTGCTTCAATGTAGGAAGGTGCTACCAGGCAAGGAAAGGAAATAAAAAATTGCTTCAACTGCAGACGAAATACTGTGCAATCTGGACAAAGAAGTTGCAAGGAAGCCGACTGCCAACCAGACAAGATGAGTGAGTGAGTGGTCCTTCATAATTCCTGTTTCACAAAATGGCCTGTCGGATATTCTGGGCCAGAAGGCTGGAGAGAGATGCTACAATTTCATAGAGAAATTTTAGGGGACTGTTCAGGTGGCCAACTTTCCCTGTCATTTCTGCAGTTTTGGAAGTGTGCCTGCATGTCCTGCATTCTCTGGTGACACTCCTTCTCGGGCCTCTGATGACTATATAGTTATAGCCTCACATGTAAATTTAAGTTATGTACGATTTAAGTAGAAGTTTTAAGGTTCGTAATGCAAGTTATGGTAGAAAATGATTTAGGTACAGAGCTCTAAATTCACCAAGATAGGATTCATAATGTAATACTTTCTCCTAAGTGGCCAAATACATATGGACTGGACATTGTGAATGTAAATCTTACCAAATAGTTTTAATGATTTTTTATATCAGTTACCACTGGATATAGTTTATAGATGTAAGAGAAAGAACCTTTTATTGGACCAAAAGGGGGAATTGTAGAGAAAATCTCCTATGTACTGACTGTATGGTTACATCACTTTTCAACTCCCCCCCCCAAAAAAAAACAACAAAACAACAAAAATGGGGCTGGAGAGATGGCTCAGCTGTTAATAGCATTGACTGCTCTTCCAGAGGTCCAGAGTTCAAAACCCAGCAACCACATAGTGGCTCACAACCATCTGTAAGGTGATCTGATGCCTTCTTATGGTATGTCTGAAGGCAGCTATAGTGTACTTATATATAATAAATAAATATTAAAAACAACAACAAAAACATGGCATATAGAAAATGGCAGAACAGAGAGTGGGACTTCTGGTAGGCAGAAAGATTCTGAATAGTCAAGTGTGGGAGGATTGGGGCTCAGACATGTAAGAAGATGGTCTCATGTAACTAAGTACCAAGTAAACATCCATGGGGCAGAACTTAATAGGATTATTGAACTATAAACCTGTCAGAAAACATGCCTAGCTATATGCCCTGGGATTTTGTAAATATAATTGAGTCTCAGAGTCTGTTATTCTCAGGGGTTTGGGGCTGGGAAGAAAAACAAATGCTTACAGAAAACTCCCTACTACAATTTAGCAAATGCAACAATGGCTGGCTATGACCAAAAAGTAGGAAAAATTAGTCGTTGTTCAGTTCACAAGGCTGGATGTCTCCAGTGGGCTCAGTATATGCTGGAATCCCAAAGAAGGAGGATCCAAAGCCAGGGAAGGAATGGCTGTGCAAGCAAGACAAGGTCAAGCAAGCAATGGGAAAGCTTCCTCTTCCCATGGGCTTATATAGGGCTCTGGCAAGGTCCAGCGAGAATAAAGGTGGATCACTCGGGTACTAGGTCTGGATCAAACGGCCAGAATAAAGGTGGATCACTCGGGTACTAGGTCTGGATCAAACAGCCAGAATAAAGGTGGATCACTCGGGTACTAGGTCTGGATCAAACGGCCAGAATAAAGGTGGATCACTCAGGTACTAGGTCTGGATCAAATGGCCAGAATAAAGGTGGATCACTCGGGTACTAGGTCTGGATCAAACGTATGTCTCTTCCTACCTCCACAGTCTGGACTCAGTTCAAACAAATATCGCTCATAGATTAATTTATAGATTGTAGTTCCTTCCAGATGTAGTCAACATCCAAGAATAGCCATCAAACCCAGGAATGCCAGAAGCTACGTATTATAATCTTACCAACATGACCTCTCAAATGTGAGATAAACAAAATCAAGACAACTTCTGTGTGACACATTGATATGTGACTATTTTTGTGGAAACAAAGACAAACATCTACTTATCCCAAATAATGAACCAGTGACAGACAAATGTTTGGGAAACAACAAAGTCACACTTAGTAAAAGGAAATGGTTTGTTTTTTAGGGATATTTTCTCTGCATGTATACTTGTCCGCCACTTGTATTCCTGGTCCTCTCCTAGGCTGGAAGAAGTCACAGCATGCCCTTGGAGTGAGGTTATAGATTGAGTGCCCATTTGAGGGTCTTGAATTTAAAGATGAGTCTTCTGAAACAGCAGACAGAACACTACCTACCAGGTAATCTATAAAGCCCAGTGGACCAGTAAGTTTAACTGGGGTGACTTACAAGTGTGTAAACACGGGGCTTCTGATAGAAGCACAATGGACTGAACAACAGTTGCATCACCGTGTGAGGGTGATGGCTAAAGAAGGTGGAAATCAGGGGATCAGTGCAGTTCCAGGCAGCTCACCTGAGTTGGGATGTTTGCCTTTCAAGCTACTCAGTATCTCCTTCAGGAGTTTGCCTTGTGTTCTCTGTTCCTGGCAGCTTGACTGGTGTCTGCTTCATGGCCGGTCTGAGCATCTTTTGCAAAGGTCATCCAGTCTGACAGTGTCAGCAGTCCTTGCCAATTATGTATGCTTGAAGCATGAAAGCTATAGTGAATCTTGCCAGTTTCTTGAACTTCCTGAAGCTATTACATTTTCTATTTCTAAACTTTGGGAGAGTCTCTATTGGATAGACTGTTTATGGCCCCTCCAATCCCCTACCATTAAGGCATCCAATTAATTTCCCTTTTCTTGGACACCCTATATTTTGGAGGAGCTTCCTTTAGCATGAAAGGGTTAAACCTCAGAGAACTCTGATACCCAGTAACCACTCTTGGGCATGAAATCCAAGGACTTTCATTTTGCTAATGAGCACTTGCCCAGCATGTTTTTTTTCCTTTATTCAGTGTTTAGGCAATGGAATCAACTCAGATACCTATCAACTGACACACAAGAAAATGAAAATGTAATCTGTACCTAGAGAACCTGGCATATTACTTAGTTATAAATAAAAGTAAAAGTGTTTGAAATCTAGATGTAAATGTAGGCAACTGGAAAATATGGTGACTGTTGTCAGCTTCAATGACTGGGTTTGTTGAAGACTGCATGCAGAAGCCAGGAACTTAGATTGTCCGTTAGAGGGCAGGTGCAGAAAGAGAGGCTAGATAGTAGAATGCATACGATACGAAACTGGACAGTTGGAATGTGGGAGCAGAATGGTTCAAGGATGTGGTGGAGTAGTGCGGGGAAGGGGCTACTAAAAGCCAACCCAATAAGATGTCCATGAGGAACCTACATGGAACCCGTACAATTTTGCAAGGATTCATTGCATACCTCACATTTGTAAGGCTTCTCACCAATATATATTTTGTCATGCCTTTTAAGATGTGATAATTCAAGAAAGGACTTACCACATTCTTTGCATTCATACAAGTTTTCTAGGGAAAGACTTTTCTGATGCCTTCTACATGATGCATAGTGGCTATAGGCTATGTCACACTCATTGCATTCTTAGGCTTCTCTCCAGTGTGCATTTTCTGATGGCTTGTAAGTGCTGACATCTGAGAAAATGACTTTCTACATTCTCTGCACTTATAAGGTTTCTCCCCAGTATGACGTCTTTGATGAGTTTTAAGATTTGTGCACTGGGTAAAGGATTTGTCACAAACATTGCACTTGTAGGGTTTCTTTCCAGTGTGAATTCTCTGGTGTATAGTGAGGCTTGAGGCGGTACTGAAACATTTCCTGCATTTCCCACACTGGTGTGGTGTCTCTCCATTGTGGACTGTTTGTTGCATGGGACGGTATGCAGAGCTGAAATCATCGTCATAGTCTCTCTGCCTGTGCTCCATCTCTTTAGTGTAGCGTCTCTGATCTTGAGCAATGCTGGAACACAAACTTCGAGATTTCTCACAGTCTTTAGACTCACAAGGTTCTTCTCCGGTGTGTGTGCTTGTGTGTCTATCTGGGTTTGACGAGTCAGCAGAGGCATCCCCGTCCTTACAGCATCTGTGGTGATTGGAGGTTTCTGTAGCATCCCCTCTTTTATAAAGGGCACAGCTGGAGGGATCATGAAGCAGTTCACCAAGCTGACAAGACTCCTGTTCAGTCCTCACATGCTGATGGACAGTTTCATATGTACAAGTTCCTGAAAATGAGTACAAGTTAGATTAATAGGGTTTATTCCAAAGTTAAATATTTGATAAATGATTGTTTTCAAAAGTTCTTTATTGTAAGTCAACGAGAAACTACTTAGGTGTGTTTCTTTCACTGTAATTTTATGTATTCCCACAAAGATGGCCTGACAGCCTTCAAGGTCTGTGATTTACAACAGATATCTCATCATTATAAAAAAAAATGTATAATAGCTCAAGATAAATCAAATAACCAAGGAGTTTAGTAATTAGTTTTGGGGCGGAGTTCACTCACTGATTATACTTAAAATATGTGCTTCTATTCAGAAACGAGTGATAAGCTTAATGAAATTCTAGGTTCCTGGTACTCAATAATATATTGTACTCAATAATATACAGCTTCAAAGAGTACTGTCCAAGAAACCCAAACCTAATACTTACTAAAAGCATCAACACTCTTGTTTGTTTTTTCTTTAAAAAAATTACACTATATTATTGAAAGGCAATAGAAGCAAAGCAAGTGTTTTTCAGGTACCAGAGGCTTTAGCATACAGAGAATAGATCATTTAAGGGAGGCGTCAGGCACAGTGGTGGCTTATTTCTCTCCTACACTGAGTCACATATGTTGCTGCACTTCCTTACTTCCTTTAATTGTTCTTAAGTCTACCCTGTCTATGTACTCTCCCCTGGGAAGAAAGTGAAGGATGCAATATGAAGACATATGTACAAAGAAGATAATTTTGGGTGTTAGAGAGATGGCTCAGTGGTTAACAGCACTGACTTATGTTCTAAAGGTCCTGAGTTCAATTCTTAGCAACCACATGGTGGCTCACAACCATCTGTAATGGGATCTGATGCCCTCTTCTAGTGTGTCTGATGACAAATGTGTGTGTGTACACACTCATATACATAAAAAAAAAGGTTATTACAGAAGAAGGTTACCTCATGGATTCGTTAGACTCATAATTTTGTAAACTATTCCAATCTGATATCATCATAATCAAGGAAAAGTGCATTTTGTACAATTATTAAGTCAATAATTCAGGTGCAATAAGGCACAATATCTTCAACAAGTTAAAACAGGCAGGATGCATCGTGGAGGCATGATATTAAACTAAATGGGTGGGAATCAAAGTCCCATGCAACCGTCTCGCCAGCAAGAACGACGCGGCACACAGAATAGGATTCTTCTGCGGTAAAGCTTTAATGTATCTCGAGAGGCAGAGCATAAGCTTGCAACACGTGAAGACGAAGACCCCGAACTATCTAGCCCATCCCCTTATAAAAGGATCAGTCCTCGCCTTGGACGTGGAGCCCCCTGATTGGTTGAAACTCATCAGGCCCTATGACGCCACGGGAGAGGCAGACCTCAAGGAGTGGAAAGTTACCCAGCGCGTGCGCACATGACTTGTTTACTGCTAACTCCAGCTGGATGTCAGCACCATCTTGTAATGGAGAATGTGCAGGCAGCGCCCCACAAATCCAATGAAATTCAATATAGGAAATGCATTTTCAGGTCTTGGTTTCTCTTTCACCTGAAACATTTAAGGGTTGTCCCATTCATTCACTAGTTCATTCTGGTTGTGAGCCAGATGAATCTACTCTCTCTCCTTTCCACATTTCATGGTAAATTCAACTGGTCCCAACAGGTGACCAGGTCAACCTTGTATACAAAAATCCACATATTCTGTGAGGTAGCCCATGACCCATGCAATGATTTTTAGAAAAAATACTGATGTCTAACACAGCACAATCAAGTACATGAAAGTAAGGAGAAACATCTAGGAATGATTTCCCTTGCTATTTCCTGTCAGAATCTTAAGCGTTCTTGGGGAGAATTTTCAATGTTTATATGTTGAAGTTTCTTCTCACAGTTAATCATGTAATTACATGATGGACAAGAAGCTGTAAGACATGGGTTAAATATTATATGATAGTATGTTATAAATTCACCGTGAAAACCAAATAAAGGCTACATGATACCTCTAGAATGGAAAATTGAATAAATAAATCATATACCATGAAAACGTTCTTTTCTACTATCAAACTTTAACTAGTCTCATGGTGTTTTCAAACAGCTTAACAGAGTTTACTACCATAAAATCAATATATAGAAAGAGGAGGTGGAACTTCTACAAACAAAATGTACTTACTGACAGACCAGGTTGCTATAATTCTCCAACTTCACATCAATATACAAAGCCCTCTGAGCAGAGTCCAGGCATTCCCACTCCTCCTGGAAAATTCCACGGCCACATCCCCGAATGTCAACAGACACTGAAACAAAAATATGTAATTTGACTTTGTTCTACAGGGCAGTGCTTTTCTCAATATGAAGAGATGGGATGTAGATGAGTGAAGACAATTATTCAAAAAGATTATTTCTAATGCAGTCACACTCTGTAATGAATGTTCTGCCTCTGTGAAAACAGGATGTCACAATAGTCTCCTAGGCATATCCATCAAAAAGAAAAGATACACATATAAGGTCTGCACACTACTATCTGTTAGATATGCTTGTGTTTATGTCTCACAGAGCCATGGTGTACGTGTCTCAGAAGTCAACTTTATGGTAAGAAAATGTGCTTTGAAATGCTGTACCTGAAGATCATGCTAAAATAATGGACTCTTAGTCAATCCTGTCTGTTCTTTGGCCTTACGTGGCTATGCCACCAAGCTGAGCTGGATGTTTAAACTCTAGGTCAAATCTATACCATCGCACAGCAAAGGGGTGAATGGGAAAGGCAGACTGTGTGACAAAGGGGTGGATGGAAAGGCAGACTGTGTGACAAAGGGGTGGATGGGAAAGGCAGACTGTGTGACAAAGGGGTGGATGGGAAAGGCAAACTGTGTGACTGACTCTATAGGCAGCAGCTTGTTTTCCACAGTATCAAGGAGCACAACACTGCATACTGGAAATTTAACATTAACATGTAAGATCAAGTAGTCCATGAAATTAATTTTATGAGAATATTGGGTGGGACACTTCCAAGCAGATAAATAATCCATATCAGCCACATTTGGTATAATCCAAAATTTTCCAAAAAATATAGGTATGAACCAACTTAGATAAATAACAATTTCATAAGATTTGAAAAATATTTCATTCCCAAAGAGTTATAAAAAATTGAGGGAAGCCCCAAAACACCAAGTAATGTTTAGGTTGCTATAATTGTGGATGCACTGAGGAGTGACACAGATTTCCTGGGAGTAAACTAATATGCTAATATAGTCACCAATTGTGTGAGAATTATACTAGCTTCTCTGTTTTTCAAATATGATATAGCTCAGAAAAATGTTTCAGGAGAAAATCTGAGCTACTGTGTCTGAATTTTATAGTTCTTAATGTGTTCTTTTTGGTAGGTATGGTGTACTGTCTGATGGGAGTTTAGATTAGTGGTGTTTATGATTATTCATTTTCTTTCTCTGAAAATACAAAGATGTGGTGACATATTCTGACTATGCCATGAGTGAGAGGCACAAATGTAAACCTGCAGGCCAGAATCCATTTCCAGAGTCTTCAGTTTACCACACTGCAGCTTCCGGGAAGTAGAGCTGTCACTCTCACAGAATCTGACGAGAACAAAACAACCATGAGGAATGTTCTCTCTGCTTAAAATGTGATGGCTTATGTACACCAATCAGTCAATGCACTCAAGACATTTTAACTGATACATTCTACATAATGCTATTCCACAGAAGGAGTCTCTGTCAGAAAGAGCTGCATTATTGTATCCTGTTAAGCAAAAAGAAAAGTGAAATATACTGATGTCTCTAGTTTGAGAGGTTACCACTGAGCATCCTAACCAAGTGAATGATATGAGGAACAATTCTCCTGAGACAGATATGAGGTGACACCAAACATGGGTACATCATCACTGTGTGAAATTAAAAATCAAAGAAAAATACAAGTAGGGTAAAATCTACACATAAGAACATCATACAGTAGCAAGATCAAGCCAGATAGGCCTGCCATGTTCAGTACTTTATAGTGTGGTTAAATATTTAGTATGAGTGTCTGTTGCAGTAAATATTAAAAAATAAAAACGGTTTATCTCTTTACCGGCCCTGAGGTCTCACTCCTCAGGCCCAACCCTGATACGGAGCCATGCGCACCTTAGTCGCTCGGCCCAAGCCACCCGGTCAGAGTCACCCCCATGGCCCAACCCCGTCCACACAACTCCATTCCCTTGGCAGTCTTCCCCCGACTGCCTTCAACCTCCGTCCGTCTCGGGTGTTTGTTTACCCCAAAACACAACACAAACAAACTCTACAGCCCGACAGCTTTTCATACAGGTTTATGTGTTCAACTCCCAAATCTACACAAGATCACATCAAATAGACAAAGATACAAACTACCCTTCTATAGGAGATACTAGACCTATAAAATCCTGAATGTTCATAGCTACTTAACACCAATTAATATCACCTGGGTCTAGCTGGTCCTTGGGAACCTCCATCTTGCCGTGACCTTCACCCTCAGTCCTCTGACTGCCTCAGACCTCTCCGCCCTCTCCACCTCCCTTGCCCCGCCCAGTCACTGGCTTTCCTTTATTTTATTAATTAAAATCGGAAGGTTCAGTTGGAGTCTACTGACTAGGCAGCCCTTTTAGGGGAAGTGAAATTAACATTAAAATATAAACAGCTTCAGAACAATCTTCAAGTATCCTAGTGTTATTTAGATTAAAAAAAAAAAAACAAGATATGTTTGTTTTAATTACACACATTGCTCAGATATTGTGGCAACTGTTCTTTGTGTTTCAATATTCTCTTTCTATAACTATGATTGAAGGAAATATGAATCCACAGGGCGAAGGAGCCCACACTCAGTAATATATAAAGATATAGTCTATCTTCTATAGCAATTAGGCCTCAACATGTTTTTCTTTATGAGCCCATGTGTAAACACTTGTAAGATATTTGCCCTAGGGAAAAGAATAATCTGGGAAGAACAGAGTGGAGAAAATTGTGTAAGTGTGAATTTATATAGAGAGCTGGAGTTATAAGAACAGCTTGCCATGGGCATAAACAATAGAGTGGAGTAGAACATCATATGACAGAGGACACAGAAAGAGACTGTGGAGTTATGCTTACTTAATACAAAGGAGGCAAAAAGATATATTACAAAGTTTGACATCTTCAGCAAATGATACTGGTAAAACTGGATCCAGCAGAAAAATAAAATTAGATTATCTTTCAACTTACACAAAAATCTATTCAAAACTGATCAAATACCTCATTTAAAAACAAAAACCTAGAAAACATAGGGAATACCTGTCAGGATATTGGGACAGGAAAGAACTTGTGGAACAGATAGAACACCAACAGCACAGGACCAACCCCAGTATCAACAGCTGACAGAACGTGAATATGAAGTTTCTGTCCATCAAAGGACACACACACCCAGAAAGGAGAGAATCTGCACCAGCAACACTCTGGATAGGGGCTTGTATCTAGAATTCACTAAGAATTACAGAAATTAAATGCCAAGGAAATAAAACTGCCAATCAACAAATGAGGAAATGAACTGGACAGATACCTTGAGAAGATGGAAATACAAATGGCCAACAAATACTGCAAACAGTGTTCAGGATCTCTAAACAGCATCAGAGAGTGTACAAGTTTCGACTACTTCAGAACAGTGTCCACTACAGAAAAAAATGGCTGGTATTAACCAATTTGACAACAAATAGTAGAGAAGATGTAGAGATAAGGAAACTTATTCATCACTGGTATCAATGTGTATGTGCAAATTAATGAAAGCAAGTTGAAATCAGTTTGAAGATTATTAAAAATTAAAGAAAAATGTATGAGCCTGAAATTTCACTCTTGAGAACATACTCAGAAAACTCCATATATCACTCTAAGGATATTTATACCCTGTTTCTGATACTCTATTCACCAGAGAAATTTATTGGAATAATCCATGAATGTATAAAGAAAATGGTATGTCCATAAAATAGAAATATAATCAGGTAAAAAAAAGTGTAATTAATCATTTTTAGGAAAATGGATGGACTTAGAATTCATAATATCAAGTGAGGTCAAAGAGTGTCAGGAAGAAGAAACTACGTTTTCCACTATATGCAGTATCTGGCCGATATATCTATATGGGCACAATGTACATACAGCGCAGTAGAACATGGAGAAAAGAAAACAAGGTTAAAATTAGGGGTGGAGGTAGGACTGAATGCAGGTAATGGAAGGAGTAGAAAGCTTTTATAGAACTCCCTTTCTAGTTCTAATACTGCCACAGGATTTTTGTATGTCTGTTTGGGTGGTGGATAAATTATAAAAGTATGCTTGGCAGTGAAAACAGAAAAGCAAATGTGGGGCTCCAGAGCTTATGCTCCCCAGTGACTGCTCTATGTGTACTTGGATAGGCTTTGGTCTAGTTAATTTCAGTGTGTGATTTTGTTTATTTCCAACATGCCTTATAATAAAGTTAAAAAAATTATCAGGAACAGAAAATTAAAGGCTTGTGATGCCTGAAAGTGCACATTTTTACAAAGAAAAAGAGAACGGGACTGCGTACCCGGGACACGCTAACTGAAGAATACTACCAGGAATTCTGTCAATGATACCACAGAACCACATTTGAAACTTGGAGAAAAATCACTACCAATGATATTCTTACACCGAGAAATATAATCTCTTTAAACTGATAGAGACATAAGCTCATTTGAACATAATCACAAACTCAGACAATTTCATATCACTAAAACAGCATAGTTCATAATGAAGTAGAGGCAAAATGTACACAGGAGGAATTACCTATGGCAATATAGGAACTAATAAACTTCCTGTGAAAATAGATAAATCCAGAAAAACTGAAAAGTAATCATGGCAAGACAAGAAAACACTAATATGTACAGAGAAGCAAGAAGTATACTACCAATAGTACAGCCAGAAACAACATGAAAAACAAAAGGATTGGGGGGGACCCATGAACAACAACAAAAATCTAGCTACTCTAGATATCAATATGAAGAATCCTCAATCCAATAAATCCTCACGTTAACTAAATCTAGCACATGACACAGCTGTTCCACTCCTTAGCATATGCTCAAAGGACTCAACCTCCCACTCCACAGATATGTGCTAAAACATGTTCATTATTGCTGTGTTTACAACAGCCACAAAATGGGAACAACCTAAGTATCCTGCAACAGATAAAAATGAGGTACAAACACACTATGAAATATTGCTTATTGAGCTGTAAATAAAAGCTTTGCATCAGGACTGATCAAATTCCTCACAGGAGCATGGAATTTCTAACAAAACCACCACTTTTACATCAATGCACACATGAGACACCTGCTTTGAAGTTGTTGGCTATAGGTGTCCAAGAGACTTCCAATACATTACAGGCTATTGCTGTTGCCTATGGTTGCCTCCTAGGGGCAGAAGGTGAGTCTTTATTGTTGAGGAAGCCAAGCACTACAGATACAGAACCCAGAGACATCAAGATGAACTTGATCTTAAAGCATCCTTCCTGGAGGCGAATTTTCATGGTACCAGAAGGCAACATGAAAGCTTCCAAAGGAGAGAGCCAACCAACGGTCCTACCCAGCCATGGCACCTTTAACCAAAACAATAATCATCACTGCAGGTTAACCCCTAATGGTACCAAAGTGGCACACATACGTTGGTGGCAACCAACAGCTTCTAACTGGACATAAGACCCTTTCGACAGAGGGAAATCATGCTTGATACTGGAAAACTAACCAGCTTCCCTAGAAGATTATTATAGAAAATGACTATCAATCAAAACGCAGGGTTGTGATGGTCGATCAAAATGAAATATAAGCAACGCAACTCCTGCACTAAGGCTCAAGGATCACTGAGAAAGGGGGTGGGGTAGGAACACTGTTAAAGCCAGGAGAGCAGAAGTAGGCTGTGATATTGTGTTTTTTAGAAACGTCAGAGAGGCTACGTGCATGAAATCTTACAAACGTAGTTGCCCAAACAGGAGCTGAACAAGGGCAACTGCAAGACACACGCTAACGCAGAAGAAAGGAAACTCCCTCTGTCTCAACCCTACACAAACATCATGGAAGTTTGGGAGCTGTAGAAACAGTCTTAAGAAAAGTACACCATATGGGTTATACAATAGCAAATGTTCATCCCTGAAAACATTCAGACTGAGTAGGTTGCAATTTTATATTTAGAAATCCACAACAGTAATAAAAAAGGAAAACTTATTAAGAAATAGTAAATGCCTATGTAAGGTCAAGGGTTTTGATCATCTAAATAAAAAAAACTGGAATATAAAACCTGTCGAGAATGGCTTTATGTCATTTTCTAACACTGTTAAAAAAATTAAACTTAATAGGGTGCTAGAGAGATGTTACTCTTTTAGAGACATTTTAACAAAACTGGAACAGAATATAAAAATTAGTAAAGGGAGGGGGAGAGAGATAGACAGGGCAGGATGAATAAACAAACAAAATTTAAAATCCATGAATGAACTAACCAAGCTTTTGAAAGGTCTGTACAATGAAAACTATGAATCATGGAAGGAAATGAATGACACTAGCTAGAGCATGAAAAGACATTTCACACTGACCTAATAGGACATAATATTGGGAAATTTGCAGAATGTATGGAAGTGGTTTATAGGACCAGTTCAAACTCCATGATACTGTCCTCAATATATCACAGATACAGGAAAGAGAATCCAGAACCCGCATGGATGCACAAATTCCTGAGGTACAGAACAACCTCAAGAAAATGTTAGAATGCTCATGTTATTCCAGTGTGATTTCACATCAGCTCAGTACAGAAGTGAACCTGCCCAAGAGCAATGGCCATGTGAATGCAACCAAAACACCACCAACACGTGCTGCAGACTAGACAGCCTCTTCAAACAGTGCTACTGCGGAAAGAGTCTATGTGCATATAAAATATGAGCCTGGGTCTAAGTCTCTCCTACCAAACAATACAGACTTTCATGTGTGAACAGAGGCAGTGAATCCTGTAGAGTAACTGAAATAGACGACACTTGATACAAGAGCAGTGGCTGACAAAATATACGATGTAAAATTTTAAATTAAAAGTATGAAGATCTCGCCTATCTAGCAGATGTATTTATGTTATCTGTTTACAGTGGACAAGAGACCAGAATCCATTGAAAAAGTTACAAAGTGAGCAAATCATGCTATAAGCAATGACTAAATATATTCTACTTACTTACTTTGCTAAACATCTGGAAGGCACAGTGTGCACATCTTTAATAAAGGCTCTGCAGTGTAGTTCATAAAATATAAAAATATATAAGTACAGAGGTTCCAGTTCTTTCCAGTCAGTGTTCACCCTCAAGTTCCTACACAATAACAAATGGATTTATTTCAATTATTATTCTCTATACTAAACATATAAACAGACTACACATTCGAAAAAAGAAAAATGACAGCAGATATTAAAACATTTTCTACAAAAGATTTGATATCTAAAGATAAAAAATACCGAGAAAAAGGGATTTTTAAATACTATTTAAAATTTTTAAATACTCCATGAATATGGAGGGTAATGAGGATGGCTAGTGATCACAACTATAGTAGCGACAGAAAAGTCAAAAGTATTGAAATACAAAATAAAGAGTATTAGTGAACGGTAAAATAGTCTGTTAGGTTAAAAAGTTCTTGATAACGATGGGTGCATTCACAAAATCCAGACAGAAAACAGAAACCTAAAAACGGGTAGCCTGCATCAAGTGCTTTTCAGACATGACCAATATCTAAGGGTGCTACAGGTATAACAGGGGAGTTAGTGTGGATTAATGTCAATTCCAAGAACTTGGTTCGTTTCACCTTAACAAGAACTGATATTCTCCTAGAGTATTCTAGTAAGAATGTTTTGGTGATCAGAATATCGAAAAAGGGGAGGAGGGACATAGTCTACTTTATATGAGCTAAAATTTATCCACAAGGGAAGACATCCACAGCAGAATTGCAGAGCCAGCTTTCTTATGAGCAGTAGAGAAACTGACCTTGCCCTGCTCCTGCTGGTTTCTCAGCTCCGCAGCTCCAGTAGTCCTGCGGTAGCGGCAGCGCTGCGGATTTGCTGACTCTCCCAGGATTCGCCGCGCCGCATTCGCGGCAGTCCTCCGACCCCAGGTCTACACCAGGTCTACATCACTCGGTACAGGTCCGCGAGCTCGGGGGAAACCTATCAACGTTACTTCTGGGTTTGGCTCTATGTAAAACTTCCCTAACTTCAGTAACTTAGCGTCCCAGCCTCCACACAAGTCTTTCCTCTAATTTCTCACACTCTACAGTTACTGTACACATCCCCGCAAAGTCCAATATCTTCCCAATATGCTTCCGGATCTCCAAATCTGTTTCCGGGTGAGCATCTGCTCCAGATTAGAGACTGGTCCCGACCACTTAGTCTCAACACAGCTCCAGCGGTCAGCCTGCCCCCGCTCTGCACCGCCTCCCCACACACACTCTTGCTGGGAGCCCAGATCACAACAGGACTTAGTTGGACGCTGCACAGCGATATCTGAGCCTCACCCTGGGTTCTAAACCCTTCAGATAAACAGCAGTATCAAAACTGGAGCAGGGGCTCTCCCTGAATTAGTTGAGTGCCTGGGGACTCTTTCCCCTAACCCGACAGCCTTGCTTGGCCCTAGAGAGAATGTGCTTAGTCCTGCAGTGACTTATGTGCTGGGAGTTGGAGCTGGGGTCAGGGCAGGGAGAGCGGAGTGAATACAGTTGTGCTGGGAATCTCCCTTCTCAGAAGACAATGGGAAGGGGTGGGGAAAAGCTGCAAGGTAGGGAGGACTGATACTAGGTTGTAAAGTGAATAATGATGATGATAATAATAACAATAATAATGATAAAGGCAAACAGCCTAACATCACTGGTTTACCAACCTCTGGCTACATATTTCTTTCTTTCTTTCTTTTTTCTTTTTCTTTTTCTTTCTTTCTTTCTTTTTTTTTTTTTTTTTTGCTTTGTTTCTTTGTTTCTTTTTTAAAGATTTCCTTATTTATTACATATTAAGTACACTGTACACTTCAGACACCAGAAGAGGGCATCAGATCCCATTACAAATGGTAATGGTTGTGAGCCACCACGTAGTTGCTGGGATTTGAACTCAGGACCTCTGGAAGAGCAGGCAGTGTACTTGGGTCAGTCCAGGAAAGGGAGGGGCTCACGTTACCTCTCAGACATCAGCTATGGATAGATTGTAGAACCACTTCTTTAGTTGTTATCCTCGGATGAGCACGTCCGGCTCCGGCACATAGCGTCAAAGCCACAGTCTCACAAAGGGCTCTGGTTCACCTCAGAGGGTCCAGGCAACATGAATACATATGAACACAGTAGAGTGACTGCTGGAATTGTGGACCCCGATAGTGCAGAGGCAGGAGTGAGAGTGGGCAGCGTTTGATGTGCACACACAAACGGACACATACATTCTGTGTATATATACATAAGAGTATAAAACAGCTAATAATAAAAAGGGAGTCATTCATTCATTGACTATGGACAGTGTTTTCTGTGTAACCCTGTGTTTAAAAGTATGTGATACCATGATCAGCTGAAATTGCTTTGAAATGACTATATGAATGTGTGGGTTTGTTTGTTTGTTGTTACACCAGTATCTGGTGGGATGTTTGTTTGTTTGATAACTAATTGGTGTTCCTGTCCATGAGGGAGACACTCCACCACAACAGGATCATTATCTGGTGTAATGTCAGGAATAGTTAGAGTCAGGGAGTCTTGTTTTTGTGTTTCAAGTATTAAATGTTAAGTAGCTTTGCGGTTAGTTCTGATTTGCAGTTCCGACAGAATCCTGTTGATCTAATTGTGGGGTTTATTTTAGGGTTGTATTTTATAATTGCTTAAGTCACATTGAAACTTTTGGTCTTGTTTTTACTATTTATTTCATGTTGTTTATATGCCCCTGGAAGCTTATCTATTTCAAGTTAGCAGTTTTGTACAACAGAAGTACTTAAGGTCAGTAGAATTAAGAAGAACTTGTTCACTCATTTCTATCAAATAGGTTGTGCCTTTCTTTACCTTGGGGGAACTGTCAGGACATTAAGAGCTGGGCAGTGGTTGTGCAAGCCTTTAATCCCAAGGACTCAGGAGATCTCTGTGAGTTTCAGGTCAGCCATGGGTACATCCTGCCTTTATAAACAAAGGTATCAGAGCAAGTTATATTTCATTGGCCAAAGTCATGTAAGCTTTCAAACCTAGAACTCAGGAAGCAGAAACAGGGAAGTCTGTGTTCAAGACTAGTCTGGTCTACATACAGAATCTAGGTCAGCTAGCAATACACAGATAGATCCTATGTGAAAACAGAGCAACGTTCTCTCAGAGAATTAGCTTGTATGATTCCAGAATAGGCATGCAAGGCTCGAAAGGAAGAATCCATGAACAGTCCTACCCAGCTATGATGCCAATAAACCACATCGATGATCATCTTGTCAGGATAACTCTAAAGGTTCAGTAATGGCAAGCTCACCTGGTGAAAACCAACAGCTCTTGAATTGGACTTAAAATACTCTTAACAACAGGGTAACTATGACTGGGACTGGAAACCAAGCTAACTTCTTACTGCTCAGAAACTTATGAATCTTGGAGGAGAACCAATCACCACCAATTTACTAATTCATATTAGTTCCTAATAAAATTCAATTTTTTTTGCGTACCCACAAATAAATTTAGTCTTCTTCCTTCAGCAAGGAAACTTCTCCTTCAACAGAGAGACCACTACAAAAAAATTCTAGAACTGATCAAAATGTAGAGTTGTTGAGCCCATACCTAATGGATACATCTATAAAACACTCATGCACCTAAGGCTCAAGGAATATTTTTGAAGGGGGGCTATTAATATTCAAGTGGCAGAAGATCAAGTGGTTTGCTGTGAGATATTTTTCTACTTAGAATACTGTGAGATTGTTCCTACTGAGAATGCCAGAAGCTATATCCACAAAATCTCAAACACATGACCCACAAACAGGAGATGAACAAGTACAACAGTGGACATGCAAAGTGGATGAGGAAAAGTCCACAAAGCCTCCATTCTTGCAGAGTGTATCCAAGGCAACTGCACAATGCTCAGAGCAGGAGTCTCCTTCAGGAATGAGCCACACCACCTAGTTACTGATGACCAAATGGTCAGCCTTGGAAACATATACACAAGTACCATGATATAGGCAGATGAGGTTAGATTTAGGAATATGTATGTATATCAATTATATATATATATATATATATATATATATATTATATACACACATACACATTATACATACAATAACAGTGAAACGACAAGCCATGAATTTAAAAGAAAACAGAGAAGCATTCATGTGAGAATTTGGAAGTAGGAACAGGAAATGAAACATGTTGTAGCTGCACTATTATTTAAAAATTTTACAGTACAAAAAAGCAGAACAAAAATAAAGCAAATACGACAAGAAACCCAAACAAAACCAAAAATGTTTGTAAACTTATCAGTGAAATGCAGACAAGAATTGCTTTACGCTAACGTGCTGCCCTGGCTACAATGTCCATCCTTAGGAACAGCAATGTTATTGCTTTTGGCATAAACATGGGGGAAGGAGGCCAAATACTGCTGGGGGAGTGAAAACTAGAGAACCAACTTTGAAAAATTGGTGTATTAAATTCTCCAAGAAGGAAATCTGGCCACTCATGTGGAAACAAAAACACATATATACTTATTCCAGATGAAGAACCAATGACAAATCAATGTTGGGAACCAACAGAGTTGAATTTCGTGCACCAGTGTAGTTTCTTTATTACTGATATTTCATCTGCATGTGTGTCAGTGAACGTGTGTGTCCCTGGTGCTTGCAGGATTCAGAAAAGAGCACTAGATGCCATGGAGTTGAGGTTACAGATTGAATACTCATGTGAGGGTGATGAGAATTCAAAGTGAGTCTTTTGAAAGAGCAGACAGTGCTCTTAACCACTGGGCCATCTCCTAAATGCCAGTAGACCAGTGAGTATACTTGAGTGATTTACAAGAGTGTGGCTAAGTAGCTACTGATAAAAACACAAAGGACAGAATGACAGTTGCTTCACCCTGTGAGGGTGGTGGCTCATGAAGCTGAAAACCTGGGGATCATGGAACAGCTTGCAGGCAGCTCACCTGAGGTGGGAAGTTTGTCTATCAAGTAAGTCACTCACTACCTCCTCCAGCCAGCTTGACCTGTCTTGTCTGATTCAGGCTACTTGACTGGTAACTGCTTCATAGATAGTCTGAACATCTTCTGGGAAGCTCATTTTGTCTGATACTGTCAGAGTCCATACCATTTATATATAGTTTCAGGTAGGAGGGTACCGGTGAATTTTGCCAGTTTCTCGGACTTCCTGAAGCTATTAAGTCATCTCTATTGCCCTGAGCGTCCGGTGATTCTTTGTCGGAGAGAATGTATGATCTTCCATTAGAACATTAGTCTATTTACCTACTTTAATAGTCTATATTTTAAGGAACTTCCTCCATATCAGAAGGTTTTATCTCAGTAGAAGCTCCTGGGCATGACCTCCATCCTTATCAAGGAACACTTGCTCATCACATGTTCATTACACCTTTATTCATAGTATCTAGGCAATGAAATAAACTCGATCATCTCAACCAAAACACGCATAAGTGAAACTGTGATACTTATGTAAAAAGGTGTATTGTTCAGGTATCAACAAGAAGGAAATGGGAAATCTGGAAATAAAAGTAAGTTACTGAAAATTATGATGAGTGCTGTTGTCTAGGCCCCAATAGTCAAACATCATGTTTCCACTCATGTCGATCTTAGCTTCAAATGTTTTGTTTTGTGTGTTCTAGTGAGACTACAGCAGAAGCCAGGATGCTAGAAATGCACTTTGTAGTGGAGAGATGCAGGAAGAGAGCGGAGGACAGGGTGGACATTAGAATATAGGTGATAAGAAAATAGACTAGGAATGCTGGGTACACAATGATTCAAACATGTAATGGAGTAATGGGGAAGAAAGGGGGCGCTAAAGCACAACTCAAATGCGATGTCTGAGAATGACATCCCAAGTAAAAACGTTAATAGGAGGGGATAGCAGAACACGTGTGCTACAAAGGAATGGGGTGCTGGACATTGTGTAACGTGTTTAACTTGAGATGGGGATGGGAGGAAGAGCTGTCCAAAATAAGGCTTACCAGTTATATAAGAAATATGATTTTAAAGCCAGCAAGCAGTGGTGTCACACATGGTTAAATAATGCTGCTCCCACATGCCAGGGCTATTAAATGAATCTCTCTGTACCAGATACTGGTATCTGCTTAGGAAGCCACAAACCCGCCCTAAACAAAAATGTCATTGTCAGTTCTCTTCCATGGCCATCCTAAGCACATGGTGTTCTTGATGACAGAAAAAACTTTGGTTTCACAATAGGAAACAGTCTTGAACTTACCAGGAAACTCTCATAACTGGCCAGCTTTTGTAGCATTGCAAGGTCTAGTGCAGGCTGCTGGCAGAGAAATGATGTCGTGGTCTTACCAGGAACCATGTATCCTACAGTATGGATTCACTATCCAAGATGTGTGTGAATTCACATAGATGCATTACCTCTGTGTCCAAAGCACTGAGATGACAAGTGGGCATCATCACATCTTAGCCTTGGAGTATTTCTAAGCTGTATGTCAGCTTTCCAATTATATCACACACACAGCCTATCTCATCACAGTCTGTCTCTTTCTTGATACTTGTAAGGATTAACTCTATTATTAAAGTTTTGAAAGTGAATGAAAGATGATAATTAGAGCATTTATTTTCATGATGAATTTCCTTCTAGCTCTGCAAAGTTAGCACTGTTTTGTAAAGCATTTGTCAAATTCCAAACAATCGTGGGTGATATAATTTCCATAGACATGAGAATTATATAGGGTACACTTTAACATGGTTTCTCAGAACTATGAACTTTGTGATGTACACTTTAATTACATGTCTTTGCCAAAGTTTTATGTTATTATATGTTGTTCTTATCTAACATTGTTTTTTGTTTGTTTGTTTGGTTTTTGAGACAGGGCCTATGTAGTCCTGACAGTACTAGAACTCTCTATGTAGACAAGGTCTCACAGTGATCTGATAGGCTGTGTCTTCTAAGTGTGGCGATTAAAAGCACATATCATGTTACTTGGCATTATGAATGTTTAGATGTTAAATAAGATGTTTTGTTACAGGTTTCCCAGGGGTGGGAGAAAAAACTCACTGGTTAAGAACACTGGTTGGAAGGATAAAGATGAAGCTCGGGAAGGATGAGCTGGATTCAGGTGGGCTTAATTGGCGTTAGGTAGCTATGAACATTTTAAGGATTTTATGGATCTTTTATCTCATACAGAAGAGCAGTCTGTATTTTTGTCTATTGGATGTAATCTTATTAAATAGAAGGTTTGTGGACTGAGAATAAAATATATAAACCTGTATGAGAAGCTAAAAATAAATAAACAAAAGAGCACTGATGCTCTTAGAGAGAATGGAATTTCAATTCCCAACACATAAATAGCTACACACGACTAAGTGTACTGCCAACTTAGGGCATCTGTTGCTCTCTTCTGGCTTTGACCCGCACCAAGCATACCCATAGTGCACAGAATATACTTGCAGGCCTGGCAAACATACAGATGAAAAATTAACAAAAAGAAAACTATTCCCACAGAATTTTATGTCAATATAAACTCTTGTTTATTTTAAAGATTTACATCTTCATTAAAGACTTTCAGAAGCTCGTCATTTTTATACTTCTATTACTTATACTGTTGTGATTTGTAAGCAGGGAATACCAGATAAATGCTATGTAACAATAGTAACAATGATATGTTTCTCTCCAGTATGAACTCTCTGATGTCTTTTCAGATCTGAAATCTGGATAAAGGATATGTCACAGTCTTTGCATTTGTAAGGTTTCTCTCTAGTATGAACTCTCTGATGTTCTCTAAGAGATGAACACCTAGCAAAAGTTTTGCCACATTCCTTACAAATGTAAGGTCTCTCTCCAGTATGAACTCTGTAATGTGCTTTAAGATGTGAGAGCTGGGTAAAGGATTTGTTGCATTTCATACATTTGTAAGGTTTCTCTCCAGTATGGATTTTCTGGTGAGTTTTAAGAGAAAAATTCACAGCAAAGGATTTATCACATACCTCACATCTGTAAGGCTTTTCACCAGTGTGGATTCTGTTATGCCTTTTAAGATGTGATAAGTCAAGAAAGGACTTACCACACTCTTTGCATTCATAATGTACCTCTGGAGAATGAGTTTTCTGATGCGCTCTGTATGATGCACAGTGGGTAAAGGATCTGTCACATTCCTTACATTTGTAAAGGTTCTCTACAGTGTGGAGCCTGTAATGACTTCTAAGGTGTGAAAGCTGATGTAAGACTTTGCCACATTGTTGACAAGAATATTCCTCAGCACTATGAGTTTTCTGATGTCTCCTCAAACTGGAACAGTGAGCAAAGGATCTGTCACACTCCTTACATTTGTAAGGCTTC
Source organism: Micromys minutus (assembly GCF_963924665.1). Taxonomy (NCBI): domain Eukaryota; kingdom Metazoa; phylum Chordata; class Mammalia; order Rodentia; family Muridae; genus Micromys; species Micromys minutus. Next base: position 26,267,889 of record NC_137967.1, read on the forward strand.
TCTCCAGTGTGCAATGTCTGATGGCTTGTAAGGACTGACAACTTAGAAAATGCCTTTCCACATTCTCTGCATTTATAGGGCTTCTCCCCAGTATGACATCTTTGATGAGTTTTAAGATTTGTGCACTGGGTAAAGGATTTGTCACAAACATTGCACTTGTAGGGTTTCTTTCCAGTGTGAATTCTCTTGTGTATAGTGAGGCTTGAGGCGGTACTGAACCATTTCCTGCATTTCCCACACTGGTGTGGTTTTTCTTTAATGTGGACTGTTTGTTGCATGAGACAGTATGCAGAGCTGAAATCATCGTCATAGTCTCTCTGCCTGTGCTCCATCTCTTTAGTGTAGCGTCTCTGATCTTGAGCAATGCTGGAACACAAACTTAGAGATTTCTCACAGTCTTCAGACTCACAAGGTTCTTCTCCGGTGTGTGTGCTTGTGTGTGTATCTGGGTTTGACGAGTCAGCAGAGGCATCCCCGTCCTTACAGCATCTGTGGTGATTGGAGGTTTCTGTAGCGTCCCCTCTTTTATAAAGGGCACAGCTGGAGGGATCATGAAGCAGTTCACCAAGCTGACAAGACTCCTGTTCAGTCCTCAAGTGCTGATGGACAGTTTCACATTTGTAAAAGTTCTCTAAAAATGAGTAAAATTCAGATTAATGGGAATTGTACCAGATGGCACATGTAATAAATGACTGTCTTTGTAAGTTTTCTATAAAAATAAGTCAACCTGTAACTATTTAAAATAGATATCCCAGGAGCTGACACTTTTCCACTGTAGCTGTATGGATCCTTACAAAAACAGCTTGGCAGCCTTGAAGGTCAGTGATTTCTAATACAAATATCATCTTTATTGAAAATGTCTAACTTGATACAAGATGGAACAAACAATTCTAGGTACATAATTAGCTGTGGAATGGAGCTCAGTCAATGATTAAAAACATTTCTAAATTTTTTATTTCTTTCTCATAAATATGAAGACTTTAATCCAATCCAAGGCTAACAGTGTTTGTACCTCCTAATGTATGGCAATGAAGATTACTGTTCAGGAGACTCATTTCCTTTTAAGATAAAGACTTATTGAAAATTATAAAAGAGTCTGTTTCTTCTTTTTTTTAAGAGGTAGTATTAGATTCTTCAAAAGTAATGGTTGCCAAGCAGATATTTGGCTAGATATCCAAATCTCTAGGTCGTTTGAGGCAGAGCTTTCACAGGCAGCTATTGCTCATAACGTCCCTCTATTCCCTCTATTGTCTGAGCTCCACACACTGCTGTGTTCCCTAACTTCCCTTGTGTGGTTATTCTTAAGCCCTAATCTATGCAAACTCTTAAGATTATTTTCTTTTTAGAAGGATGTCTCTGTATCTTCACTGGAATGAAAATGAAACACATAATATGAAGACATACAAGCAAGCAACACATTTGCCGAATAATCCTACTTCATGGACTCACATTATACTTGTAACTTATAAAATTATTCCAATCTTATGGCTGCCCAGTCAAGAAAAATTGCACATTGTACTAGTATTAAGTTCCCATAGAGGTCTACAAGTCTAATACGTCACAAGGATGCATCTTGAGGACAGGTGACTGTAATAAGTTCAAGGTTCAGGAATCCTTTCAAAGAGAACTGAACAGCAAAGGCAATTCCTGTTCTTGCTTTCTCCTTCACCACTGTCCTGATCCTTTACTAGCACTCCCTGGTCTTGGCTACTGCAATTATCCATCTATCAGGGCAATCTCATTTGCCCAGGCCAGTGACCAGGCCTGCTCTGCACACAATCATCCGTGTTTTCTGTGAGGAAACCTATGACCAATGCTAGAAATTTGGGAAACAATATAGATGTGCTGTGCTCAGTATAAGAGAAGAACACTGAATAGAGAAATCTAGGAATAAATTCCCAATTACTATTTCCAGTCAGCATCTCCAGCATATTCTGGGAATATTTTTAGTTTGCACATCTTGAGTTTTCCTTACAGTTAAAAACAGTGTGGACTGCAATGATAGGTATAGAGCTGTAAGACATGGGTGGAAACAGTATATACTACTAAATTTGAGTGCATCTCGGAGCCAGAATTAAGTGTATATACATGGCACCTTTAAAATACAAAAATGAAAAGAAAAATACTAAATACCATAAAAATGTTCTTTTGTCTCCCTGCCATATATTTTTTACCGATTCTTTGTCAATTTTGCATCATGCAGTTAATTCCACTGATATCCCAGTCCTTCCATATCTGCCTTCTACCCTTGTAACATACCCCTCAAAAGAAAAGAAAAAAAAAATTAAGTTAAAAAATTCTGCTTAACCCTTATGGAAAACTACGTGCCCTCGTATCACCTGCTGCCTTGTCTCACAGCTGGAAGCATTATTCTGGCACCAGTCTTGCTGTACACACAAGTCCACTCTTCCAACACACATTTGTCACAGCGGCACTGGAATCTGTGGTTTGCCACACCATATACCCTTTTACCCAAACAGTTTTAATTAGAAATGTTTGCTGCAATGAGTTCTGGTTCCAGGCCTCTGGCTTCTCTTATACAACCAGTACGAGACCCTGGCCTAGATTGTTTTTGGATATACTGCTGTTGCAATGTGTCATGAAGATCCTGAAGCTTTGCTTCACTGAGCCTGGCCCCTTCATGTGCTCCAGCAGTTCACAGATGGTTTACATTTTGGGGTTAGTTAACTCCAAGTCCTGGAACTGAGCCTTGGTGATAGCCGAGTTGGTCTGCCTACCACATTTACTGCACCCATGCCAACAGGGCTATCTCTTCAGTGCTGCCTAAGGAATAGGGGGTCAGCTTCTCCATGCCCAAGTTACAGCCTACTCTACCATGTGGTGGCTGATGAGGGGTGGGCCAGCTCAGGGACTTCCTCAGTCAGCAAAACGGACTCAGGCAGCAGCACAGACAACGGACATCTGCACAGAATTTGCTGGTAACATGGGCCACAGTCATTGACATAGACCCCTGCTGCCAATAGGGACACGGACCCAACATGGTCATGGGTGACAACATAGACCAGACATCACTGTGGCCTTAGGTGGCAGTGCAGGCCTCCCACATCTGGCTGCTCCTCACTGTAGTCTTGTTCCCCTGCTTCTGCATAATCCACAAACCACACTGTGGTTCTCTTTGTTCCAGTCTCTCTACCATGTACTTGCTCATACTAATGTTGCCCTTTGGCTGTCTTCTGCCCAAAAAGGCTGACAGACATCCTGGAAATTTTATTTTTTACTACAAAAATAGTCTGTCTTTTTTTCCCATGACAGTGTAATAGAGTTTTCAACCTATAAAGTTAGTACTTACAAAGAAAGAGTTAGGAATTGTACAAGAATGTTCTCACCGACAGAGACCAGGTTGCTGTAATTCTCCAACATCACATCAATGTACAAAGCCCTCTGAGTAGAGTCCAGACATTCCCACTCCTCCTGAGGGAAGTCCACAGCCACATCCCCAAATGTCAACAGATGCTGAAAAAAAAATTATATATATATATATACTTGTGGTTAAGGATATGTTGTGTTACTCACATCCAGGATATTTTCCTGGATATGAGACGAGCTGTTGCTAAGTGAAGACCATTATCATCACACATCATCAGAAAAAAAAAAAAAAAAAAAAAAAAACCTCAAGAAGATGACTCTCAATATAGCCATATTCTACAATTAATTTATTTGTTGTCTTTTTCCAAATACTTTCTCCATATATATATGTATGTATGTCTTCAGACACACCAGAACAGGGAGCCAGATTTACAGATGGTTGTGAGCCACCATGTTGTTACTAGGATTTAAACTCAGGACCTCTGGAAGAGCAAACAGTGCTAAGAACCTCTGAGCCATCTCTCCAGCCCCCTATAATGAATTTTCTCACTGTAAAAACAAAACGTCACAATAATTTTACAAGCAGTCTACATGAAACGGGATTCATATTTAAGGTTTGTACTTGGTTGTCTATCTGTTATGCACACAGTAAACATACCTCAGAAGAACAATTGGAGATGAGGACATGTGCTTTTAATGCTTTGCCTGAACATAAGCCTAGAATACAGACAGTGAGTCAATCCTGGGTCTTACCTAACTCTACTCTAACAGCTCAGGTATGATTTTTAAACTCTAGGTATAGTGCCACACCATTAAATACAAAGGGGTATTGGAATGACTTTTGGGGAAAGAGTTTTTCTTTCCTTAGTAGCAAGGATTGTAGTAACACTACGTACTGACTTTTTTAACTGTAGCATATACAAATCAGCAGTTTTCTCACTTAGCTTTTAAAAAATAGTTGGGCCACTAATAATATGCAGGGGGAAAATTCTGTATCAGAAATATTAAAATAATCTAAACTTTTCCTAAGAATATACAAGAGCCACTATAGACAAATAACAACTTCAAAACTGCAGCTGCAGGGTAGGTATGGACCACTGACATTCAAACAGTGTCTAGATCAAGACCATCATGAGGGACAGTCTCTGCATCAAATGTAACAGCTTATGCACTTGTCAGTCGATGTCCACAAGACATCTGTATTGATGCATTCCACATAATTCTACATAATCAATCCAAGCCTAAGTTCTCTGCGCAATGAGATGTTGTTTGTGAAAAAAAAAAAAAAATCATAGTAAAAATACTGATCTCTCTACATTGGAAAGTTACCCATGAGTTTCCTAACCAAGTGAGTGATTCTCTTAAGACAAACAGGTATGAGGTGCCAATAAACACATGGACACATCACCACCATTATGATATTAAACCCCAAAGAGAGATACAAGGAGATTACAGTCTCAGCCTACACTCAAGAACATAAGTTGCATAGCATGATTAAGACACATAAGCCTGCCATTTTCAGTATTCTACAGTGTGATTAAATCTTTACTAGTAGGATCCAAGTTTATTTATGATTAAGGATCAAGATGTAAGTCTTTTTTAATTCCACACATTGCTAATACATTGTGCCATCTATCCCATGTGTTCTAATATGCATGTTTTGGACCATGATTCAAGAAAATATGACAGATCCCACAAATGAAACCTACATGGCACATAGCGCTTGCTCAATAATATAGTCCACCAACTACACCAAATGGATATCAACATAGTTTTTGTTAATGTGTCAAAGTGGATATATTTTAAAATTACAAGTAATTAGTTCATGTAGAATACTTGTCCTCAAAAATAAAATCTTGGGCAGAAGAATGGAGAAAATGCTATGGGTGTGGACATTTGGTAGTTTACTGTAGCTATAATAAAAATGTCATAAAGACAGCCTGGTGTAGTTATCAAATACGAAAGAAGTATGACAAAATAGAAGAAATAACCCAAAACCAAAATTACATACATCTCAAAAATATGGTTTTCTCAATAAAATGTGCTGCCAAATCTAGATCCAGTAGTAAAATAAAATAAAATTCTTATTTCTACTTTGTGCAAAATTCATTGAAAATGGACCAAATACCTTATTTAAAACAGGACACACACACACACACACACACACACACACACACACACACACACGTGCACGCGCACTCGAAGCTGAGAAAACATAGGGAATACCCATCAAGATATTGGGACAGGAAAGAACTTGTGGAACAGATAGAACACCAACAGCACAGGACCAACCCCAGTATCAACAGCTGACAGAACGTGAATATGAAGTTTCTGTCCATCAAAGGACACATGCAGAAGAGCAGAAAGACATGCACAAAATGGGACATCTGAAACAGAAAAGCATCATATAACATAATTTCTTCCCAAAGAAAGCAGAAATGTCCACTTCTGATATGTATAGATGGAAAAAAAGCCAACACTGGGGGTTACCGTAGAACACAGAGAAAAGAGAACTTGAAAGGTTCCATACCAGGCGTTCAATTAGGACTGAATGCAGGTGACAATTACTACTTATAGAAAGGATAAAAAAAACATAAAAGAATAAAGAAATTTTCTAGCTCTAATCCTGACATAGGTATTGGTTTTTGGTGGTAGATCAGTTCATAAAGATATATTTGATAGTTAAAACATACAATCAAAGGTGGGACTCCTGAGCCAATGATAATGCATTCACTTGGCTAGTCTCTGAGTTCGATAAAGTGCAATGTGATTTTGTTTGTCTGTTTGCTACAATTTCAAAATAAAACTTAAAACATTATCAGGAGCAAAAAGTTAGAGGTTTGCAATGTATCAGATTATAACATTCTTAGAAATACACTGGACATGACCACTGACCTGGGACATGTTTACTGGAGGATCAGCCATTTCTTTCTGTGTCTCTTCTTTGATTTTTCTCTTTGAAGAAGAATAAATAGTCAGCTAGTGGCCCTTTAATATCAAGAGGTCAAACAGGAAAAGTAAAATTAATACTGAATGTTGTTAAAGAACAATGTGAAAACACATGAAAAGGCCCAAGTAACAGAATTCTATCTGTGTCAGTGATCCCAAAGCCAGGAGAGCATGGAAAGACATTTTAAATTGGAGAAAAAAAATCACCACTAACATACTGTAGCACTCAGAAAAATACTGCCTCAAAATTGATGGTGACATAACTGCATTTGAAGACAGTCACATATTAACACAATTTATTTTACTAAACAGCATAGCACATCATATATTAGAGGTAAGACAAATGCAGGGGAATTGGAGGAATTATCTGTCAGAACAAGTGAAGAATAGATAAATACAGGAAACTGGAAAGTAATCACCCAAGCTCAAGACAGCAAACCATTCTTTCACATAGTAAAGACAGAAGAATTCCATAAATAATCCGACCATCAACAACATAAGAAAAAGGCCATAATCATAGGGAATAAAAACACTATGAACAAAAACAGATAGCTACTCTGGAAATCAAAATATAGAGAGAATTGTCAATTAAATAAACAAATCTACATAAATCTAGCACATGACACGGCTGTTCCACTCCTTGGCATATGCTCAAAGGACTCAACCTCCCACTCCACAACTTCATAACAGGTGCAACACAGAAACAATGTAAATGTCCTTCAACTGACAAATTACAATGTACATATAAATATGGAATATTATTCAGCTGTATAGAAAACTGAAATTATATTTGCAGGTAAGTGGTTGGACCTAGAAAAGTTACTTACTGAGTGAAGTAACCCAGACCCAGAATGACAGACATTGAATGTTCACCCTCAAATGAAGTTCTTAGCGCCAAATCTTCAGATGTGAGTTCTCGACTTGGAGTAACTACAATAACCAAAGCCTATAAACAGAACCATGGTGGGATGTGGAGGAGTAATAGGAGATAACAGGGAACATGTGATCTTAAGGGTAAAACTGAAATGTATTGGGAGTCTCTTGGATAGATATAATCTTAGAAGGACAGTAAAGTAACAGGAAAGATGTGCAAGCTGTCATAAGGTATAATAATACTATCCATTTATCATAAAAGGCCTACCAGACATATAAGCCTGTGAACGCACATACACTTGGAGTGTGAAGGAAAACTTCCCATTGGGCTGATAATGCTCTCTATCAAAACCACCGATAGGAGGCTGGCTTTGAAGTTGCTGTTACAGCCGTCCAAGAGACACCCAGTACATTACACACTATTGCTGTTGTCCATGGTTGTCTCTTAGACAAAGAAAGAGAGTCCCTATTTTTGAGAAGCCATGTACTTGGGACACAGATCCCAGGGGACTCAAGAGATGGATCTGACACTAAAGCCTCCTCCCAAGGTAATAAATTACTTGGTACCAGAAGGCAACATGCAAGATTATCAAGAAGGGAGCCAACCACAACTATTCTATCCAGCTAAAACATGCATGAACTAGAACAGTCTCCACTGCACAATAACCCTTAGGGTGCAAGGGTGGCAACCATGCCTTGGTGGAAAACAACAGCTTTCTAATTGACTTAAGATCTCCCCCCAACAAGATGGAAATCATACCTGGTACTGGAAATCTAGCCAGTTTCCCCAAGGCTAGTAAGTAAAATCACAAATTTTGGAGTAGAAGCTACAACCACTACTTTACTAAATCAGAATAAACCCTAATTGAAGTATAAATATCCTAATTCTGACAGATAAATGTAATACTCATCCCTCATCAAGAAATTTGATTTTTAATTTTTTTAAATTTATTTTTATGCAGCAGATGGAGTTTACAGAAAACCACAATCTTCAAAATGCAGAGTTGACACAGTACATCTAAGGCTCAGGCATTACTGAGCAAGAAGGAACAGGTTATTTTAAGAGCCAGAGGAACAGAGGGTCTTCTGTGGCAGTGTATCTATCTCCTAAAAATGTTAGAGAAGCTATATGCATAAGACCTTACAATCACGGTGGCCTATAAATGAGCAGAGGAAGGACAACACCAAGAGACATGCTAACATAGAAAAGAAGCTTACTAGACCTCAACCCTCATCAAACACTAATCCTGAGAACTGGAGGAACAGTCTTCCCTAGAGAATAGTATATCATATGGTTATTCAATAACAAATGTTCATCCCTGAAAACATACAGTTACGTAGGATGTACTTTTATGTTTAGGAATTCATATCAACATACAATAACAATAAAATAAGAAGCTATTAAAAATAATAAATGCTTATGATTTTGCATTATCTACATAAAAATGACCAAAATGGTTTTATACCATTTTGAGTTATTGCTATTAACATAAGTAACACTCAACAGGTGGTGAGTTAGATGGCTCAATTGTTATGAGCTCCCACTGTTCTTGTAGAGACCCAGGTTACACTCCTAGACAGAAGAGCAGGAGGATGGCAGAAGAGAAACTAGAGGTTATTCAAGCTTGTTCCTGGGCTAGAGGCTCTGGACATAGATTTAAGAAAGAGTAGAGTAGATGGAGTCCAGGTTTTTTAGAAGAGAAAATCAGCCCAAAGGAAGAGCTGAGATGTGCCATGCAAGTGAGTTCTTCCTGCAGAGGCACGGGGGAAGGGGAGGGCTGACTCCCGAGTGGAGGGTGCTCAGAGTTCAAGTGAGTTCTTCCTGCAGAGGCACGGGGGAGGGTGGGGGCTGACTCCCAAGTGGAGGGTGTTCAGAGTTCACCATTAAAACAAAGGCAGAGGGAGTCCTGAGGTTGGGACCGAATGTGAGAGTTACATACAGTTAAAGACCAGAAAGCCATCGGGACCCTCAAGGCCAGATCCCGTGTGCACACTGGCTCTGCAGGGCTGCAGGAGATCCTCGCTGTGAACTAGGTCACGTTAATGTTCATAAAGGAGATTGGTCTGAAATTGTTTTTCTTTGTTGAGTCTTTGTGGGTTTAGATATCAGAGTGACAGAGTGCTGAAAATGAATCTGGCAATGTTCCTCCTGTTTCTGTTTAGCAGAATACTTTGAGGAGTATTGGCATTAGCTGTTCTTTGAAGCTGTCTGGTAGAATACTGCACTAAAATCATCTGGCCCTGGGGTTTTTGTGTTTTGTTTGTTTCCTTTTTAAAGGAAAACTTTTGGTGACTGCTTTTATTTTCTTATTGGTTATAGGACTATTTAAACAGTTTACCTGATCTTTATTTAAGTTTGGTAAGTGGTATCTGACAAGAAATTTATTGATTTTATTTAGATTTTCCAATTTTAGATTTTTTAGAGTTCAGGCTTTTGAAGTAATACCTAATGATTCTATGAATTTCCTCAGTGTCTATTTCTATGTTTCCCTTTTTACTTTTGATTTATTAATTGGGATACTGTCTCTGTGCCTTTTAGTTAGTTTGGCTAAGGGTTTGTCTACCTTATTGTCTCAAAGACCCACCTCTTGATTTCCTAGATGGTTTGTATTGATTTCTTTGTTTCTAGAAGATTGATATTCACACCCAGTTTGATCACTCCCTGCCATCTACTGCTCTTACTGTGTTAGCTCTTTTTTTTCCCCTAGAGACTTCAGGTATACTGCCAAATTGTTAGTATAAAAACTCCACCACAATTTCTTTAGAAAGTACTTAGTATGAACATCACTTTTGTCTCTGCTTTCATTGTGTCCCTTAAGTTTGGCTATATTTTCATTGAATTTTATATAGTATTTTATTTGTTTCTTTATTTCTTCTTTGACTCAGTGGTCATTGATTAAAGAGTTATTCAGTTTCTATGATTTTTTAGGCCTTTTGTTATTTATGCTGTTGTTGAAGTCCAGCTTTATTGCATGGTGATGATAGGGTATAAGGAGTTATCTTCATTTTCTCGTATTGGTTGAGACTTTCTTTGTCATTGAGTATATGGTCAATTTTGGAGAATGTTTCGTGAGGCATTGTGAAGAAGATAGATATTTTGCATTTCGGTGAAATATTCTGTAGATATTTTTTAGGTCAATTTGTCTCATAACCTCTTTTATTTTCATTATTTCTCTATTTATTATCTGCCTCTGTGACCTGTCAGATGGTGACAGGGAAGTTCGATGTGTGTTTTAAGCTTCAGTGATGTTTATCTTATGAATGTGGGTGCCTTTATATTTGGGACACACATGTTCAGAACTGAGACATTGGTCCCTGGGAGCTAGGAAGAGCACCAGCAACGCTTTCCATCCTAAGGAAAAAGGTGAGTCCACTTCTTTTACCCACGTTCTACCTCGTAGTTCAAGCAGTAGAACTAAACGGGGGGTGCACACTTCCATCCCAAGGCCAGACCCAGCCCAGCTGCATCTGGAAGGGCGGCCTGCCCACTCCCGGGTTCCTGGGAGCTCAGAAAGCAGTAAGAACACTTTCCATCCTAAGCGGAAGGATCCACAGGAGAGACAGGCTCCACACAGAGACAACAAGATCACCTATAATAACAAATAACAAGATAGCAAGAGGAAAGAGAAAGAAACTAAGCAATGAAAACCAAGACAACCTGGCAACATCAGAACAGAAAGTAGTGGAATGCCAAACACACCAGAAAAACAAGACTCAGACTTGAAATTGTACATGATGATGATGATGGAGATCTTGGAGAAGCACATAAATAACTGCCTTAAACAATTATAGGAGTACCAGAAAAAAAATCACTCAAAGAACTACAGGAAAACACAACAAAACTGATAAATTGCAAACGGAAATAGAAACAATAAAGAAAACACAAAAAGAGACAACCCTGGAGATGGAAAACCAAAAAAAGAAATCAAGAGTTACAGAAGCAAGCAGCACCAAAGACTACAAGAAGAGAGGATCTCAGGGGCTGAAAACAATATAGAAAACATAAACAAAACAGTGAGAAAACATGCAAACACCAAAAGGCTCCAAACCAAAAATGTCCAGGAGTTCCAGGACACAATGAGAAGACCAAACCTAAGGCTAATAGGTGTAGAAGAGGGCAAAGAATATCAACTAAAAGGCACAGTAAATATCTTCAACAATTTCATAGAAGAAAGCTTTCCTGCCCTTAAGAACAAAATGACCATAAACATACAAGAAGCCTACAGAACTCCAAATAGATTGGACCAGAAAAGAAACTCCCCCAACACATAAAAGTCAAAACACTGAATATTCAAAACAAAGAAAGAATCCTAAAAGCTGTAAGAAAAAAGGGACAAGTAACATATAAAGGCAGACCAATCATAATTACACCATACTTCTCAACAGAGACTATGAAAGCTAGAAGATCCTGGACAGAAATCATACAGACTCAAAGAGAACACAAATGCCAGCCCAGGTTACTACATCCAGCAAAACTCACAATCACCATAGATGGAGAAACCAAGATATTCCAGGACAAAACCAAATTTACATAATATCTGTCCATAAATACAGCCCTACAAAGGATGATAAATGGAAAAATCAACACAATGAAGGGAACTACACCCAAGGAAAAGCAAAAAATAATCACAAAAAATAAAAGAAAAACCCAAAAAAACAGAAAAGTACACAAACATAAGTCTAACTCTAATAACAAAAATAACAGTAAACAGAATATGACTATTCCATAATTTCTCTTAATATCAATGGACTCAATTCTGCATTAAAGGACATAGACTATCAGACTGGATATGTAAACAGGATCCAGCATTTTAATGCATACAGAAAACTTATCTCAGAGACAAAGACAGACACTACCTCAGAGTAAAGGGCTAAGAAAAAACCTTCCAAGCAAATAGGCCCAGGAAACAAGCTGGAGTAGCTATTCTAATATAAAATAAAATTGATTTTCAACCAAAAGTTATCAAAAAAGATAAGGAAGAACACTTTTTACTCATTACAGAAAAAATCTATCAAGATGAACTCTCAATCTTGAACATCTATGATCCAAATACAAGGGTACCCACATTTATAAGAGAAACCCCACTAAAGTTCAGAGCACATATTACACCACACACAATAATAATAGGAGACTTCAGTACTCCACTCTCATCAATGGACAGATCATGGAGACAAAAACTAAACAAAGACACAGCAAAACTAGCAGAGGTTATGCACCAACTGTAATTAACAGGTCATTTCATCCAAAAACAAAAGAATATACTTTCTTCTCAGCAACTCATGGTACCTCCTCCAAAATTGACCATATACTTGGTTACAATACAAGCCTCAACAGATACAAGAAGATCGAAATACTCCCATGCGTCCTACCAGATCACCATGGACTAAGGCTAGTCTTTAATAACAACAACATAAAACCAAAAACTCCACATACATATGGAAGCTGTAAAATGCTCGGCTCAATGATAGCTTGGTCAAGAAAGAAAGAAAGAAAGAAATGAAGGATGTTTTAGAATTTAACGAAAATGACACCACTACATACCCAAACTAATGGGATGCAATGAAAGTACTACTGAGAGGAAAACTCATAGCTCAGTGCCCCCAAAAAGAAACTGGAGAGAGCATACACTAGCAACTTGACAGCACAGCTGAAAGCTCTAGAACAAAAAGAAGCAGATACACCGGAGAGGAGTAGACAGCAGGATATAATCAAACTCAGAGCAGAAATCAACCAAATAGATACAAAAAGAACTATATAAAGAATCAACAAAACCAAGAGCTGTTTTTATTTTTTTCTTTTTGAGAAAATCAACAAGATTGATACTCTCTGGGACTTATGAAGAGTATTTTAATAAAAAGGAGCAAATTGAGAAGGGAAAAATATACACTGTATGGTTCAAGTAATAAAGAGGCACCAGCAAGTAAAATGGCGCCAAATCCTATGTTTAAGGAGATAAAGAAATGAAGGGAGTGGTGTTCTCAGGGCATGATCCCACCCAGCTAAAAGCTTATTGTTTGTGTTTGCGGTTGAACAAGGAATAGTTTGTACTTTTAATCTAGAATGAACTCTAATCCCGAAATGGAGTACACACTTGTGATCCAGTTAATGAGGCTGGAAGACACAGGCTTTGTATTGAGATCTTAGGAACATTGGCCATGAAAAGCTTAGGTCCACGCATGGTGGTACACACATGAACCCAAAGGGAAGCAGATTTCCAAATTAGAGGCCAGCCTGGTATGGAACAAGTTCCAAGTAGAGAACAGCTTAAGTTCAGGCCTGGTGGTACATGCCTTTGATCTCTGCATCCAGGAGACAAAGTCTTGCAGATCTCTGAGTTCAAGGTCAACCTACAGAGCAAGTTTCAGGACAACCAATCTTAGGCAGTGAGGGAGGTGGAAAACAGAAAGTTGGTAATGGAATAAGGGGGCCATGTTCCAGCCCCAGCAAGCAGAACTCGGCAGATTCGGCCATGTGGCTCTGGCTTTAGAGTTAAGAATAGAAAGGACTTTTGGGACAATTGGTGCTGGTTAGCTGGAGCTAAGAAATTAATGGTGATTAAGAATAGACCAGCCTCACTGAGGTAAAGAATATATCTTCTGCGAAGTATATTCTGAGAGTACAAAGAAACTATGTTCCAGAGATAGCCATTGTTGTACCTTGTGCTGCAGATGAACTTGGTAATGTGTAAGAATCTCTCAAATGGTACTGGTTTTGAAGGTATGAAGGGGTCATGGAGAGCAGTTGAGGCTTTGCACAGTGAGAGGTCAAGGAAGGCCATTGGTGAAGGTGCAGCTTCAGTTGCAGTTTACAGCCCTAGACTGAAGGGGTCATACAAAGAAGTTGAGGCTTTGCACCATAAAAAGAGCCTATGAGAGTCTATTGGTGAAGTCTAGTTGTAGTGAAAGACCTGAGTGTTTTGGAGCTACCAGTACCAGGAACAACAAAGCAGTGGAATGGAGTCATACAGAGTCTATGGTGCTACAGAGGGCAGAGTTGGAGTCGTCACCCAAGCTCATTGGAAGAGCTCAGAAGATCATATGTGAATCCCAGACATTGAAACAAGGAGCTGTGAAGTTGAAGTTGCCTTAGAGACCCCAAGATGTTCAAGATGCCAGAGCATTGGGTTATCTGCTAGAGAAAGGTGCAAACAGGGAGTGGAACCAACCCAGGAGAAAGAATTTTGTCACTATCAACATATATGAAAAAGTAGTTGGAGAACTGAAGAGTGTTTTGACATCGGACATGGAGATGCAGAGTTTGGAATTTGCCAAGATGTTTTTCTGTCTTCCTTTGAAGATTACAGTTAAGTGATTGGATGAATCTCAGAAGAGAGTTTGAACTTTGGACTTTTAACATTGCTGAGACTGCTATAGACCATGGGGACTTTGGAAGTTGCACTAAATGTATTTTTTATTATGCTATAGCTAGGTATAGCCCCCACAGACTCATGTATTTGAACAAGCCTATAGGGGCCAGGGAGTGGAATGTTATGGTTTGAATATGCTTGGCCCAGGGAGTGGCACTATAGGAGGTTTGGTTTTGTTTGAAGAAATGTGTCACTGTGGGCATGGACTTTAGGACCTAGCTGCATGGAAGCTAGCCTTTTAGTGGCCTTCAGATGAATATGCAGCACTCTCAGCTACTCCTGCACTGTGCCTACCTAGATACTGCCATGCTCCCACCTTGATGATAGTAGACTGAACCTTTGAACCTGTAAGCCAGCTCCAATTATTTGTTGTCCTTTATAAAAGTTGTGTTGATTGTGGTATCTGTTCACAGCAGTAGAACCCTAACTATGGCATATGGTTTGGGTTTATTGATCAAAAATCAAGTGTCCATAGGTATGAGGGTTTATTTCTGTGTCCTCCTTTTGATTCTATTGATTCTATTATTGATTCCATTGATTAACCATTCTGATTCTGTACCAATAACATGCCATTTTGATTACTATATTCGTTACCAAAATATCACAAAAAAGAGTCTGTAGATTATATACTGAAATTCTTCTCCACTGAAACCTCTTGGGCCAGGTCTGAACAGTTTAAGTCACTCCCAGCAACAAAGTCTTCCATATTCCTGCTAGTCCATTTAGCTCCACTTAAAGCACTCTACTGCTTTCTAAATCCAAAATTCCAATATCTATATTCCTCCAAATAATAACATGGTCAGGCCTATCACAATAGTACCCCAGTTCCTGGCACCAACCTCTGTATTAGTTAGGGTTTTACTGATGTGAAGAGACACCATGACCAAGGCAACTCTTATAAGGACAACATTTAAATGGGGCTGGCTTACAGGTTCAGAGGTTCAGTCCATGATCATCAAGACAGAAGCATGGGAGCATCCATGCAAGCATGGTGTAGGAAGAGTTGAGAATTCTACATTTTCATCTAAAGGCCGCTAGGAGAAGACTGGCTTCCGGGCAGCTAGTCCGAGGGTCTTTGTGTGTGTGTTTGTGTGTGTGTGTGTGTGTGTGTATGTGTGTGATCACAAATTGAATTTATTAGGTGGATACGGAAGGGAATATGCAATCAGAAACCATGGAATTTCTTTGTGCATGTGAGAAGTTAATGAATTTAAAAGGATCAGACTCAAATCCTTAGTCTAATTAGCATCATACTCCAACCAAACCACATTAGCCTGCCCCAATGGTTCAATAAACAGGGAAAACTAAAGGACTAAGAAGGAAGGAAGGCTGTAGTTCTCATGTTAAGGTTTCAGGATGATGGAGGTTTACAAAATTCCCATACCCCGAAAAATGACTTCTTAAATACATCACCCCTCACTCACAAAACTGCAGTCATCTGGAATGACTCTAATCTGAGGACTTAATAGTCAGTTCCTACAACTGATGTCCATTCTGAGGTATACACAGATCCCTGGAATAATAGCTATACAGAACAGAGCTCAGCGAAAAGTAACACTTTACACATCTCCACAGTGGGGAGGCTTCTCAGTAGTCACTGTTTAAGTTCAAAATGTACATTGGAATAGAAAGAGGAAGTCAATTTATCTTTTCTGAAAGCTTGCAAGCCTTATTAAAGAAAGATGGTGAATGGGCCAGCAGGAGTGGTATTCAAGTACACTTCTATCTAAGACAGGTATGATTCAAACTGGTAAGACATTCCAGAACTGAGTGCACTGATGTTTCAAAGGTCATTTTAAAACCACAAAACACAAAAGCGCTTGCATATAGTTTTCTGGGATTTCATACTAACCATTAGAGGAGGTAGTGATACACTGTGATGGAACTTAAAGTACAATGTCAGCATTAACTGTAAACAATTCTGAAACATTGAACTTCTTAGAACACATTTAGTGACAAGGAATTAATTAGATTTCATATGAAATTAGAATTAAAAAAGCAAAAATAGAAATATTTAGTAAATTTACTCAAAGAAAGTTTAAATGTTACAGAAATGAAAAATATTAGAACTCTATATACAATAACAAGTGAATATAAATTAGCCAACTCCATGGACATTTCCAGTTAAACATTCATACAAATACATATTCACCTTTTTACTTTATGTAAGAATAACACATACATACAAGCATAACATGAAAATTTTTGCAAAAAAAAATCAGAGATGCTAAAAATTTCTCAAGTTAAAAAAAATGGTGTCAAATACATTTCAACAACATTCTACATGAATGTAAACCCCTGATTTAATTCCATGATTTTATCATGCCAGAAATATGGTTACTTTTAATTTTTTTAAAAAAGAGATATAGGTATTATAACACATTGGCTTATCAATAATTAAGGCATTTGTATGCAGTATCAGTGTGGACAAAAAATTTAATATTATTTATTATAATATTTTAAACTTTTGAAGTCTTTTCAACAGAAGAAAATAGCTGCACACATTTAGGTGTTTCTTCATAAAACACAATAAAAATTTAATGATTGGCCTTTATAGTTCCTGGTAATAAGTCTTGTCTAACTGTTGCATACTACAAGTCAGATGCAGTATTGAGTTAAGACCCAGTAGTTCTTAAACAACATTACCAAATGGCCATATACACTCTGGGTGCAGCAAAGGCAAACTGTCTTCATAGTGCACTTTCACCTCATTGAAGTTGAAGCTGCTCCTTCTGGATATTTCCACTTCAATGTAAAGTAGATTGTTATGATTTCATTAGTGGTTTAATTATGTTGCTTTTTAAAAGGAAAAAAAAAATGATTTTATTTCTTCCACAGTTCTTGGATCTCAGGAGAGACCTACTTTTGGAAATCATATAATCCAGCGCTGTCTGAATAACTAAATACTCTTTAGAAGATGAAATCTCTCAATGCAGCTGCAATAAATAAGCATCTACGTCCTTAGCTATATTACCAGTATATCCTGGAACCAAAGTAAGATGGTTTTCCTTTTCCCATAATCCATTCAACTGATGCTTTAAAATCTTAATATTTCCAACACTTATAATTTCTGATTTAGATGGGAGTTCTGACCACCACCTTTTTATTACTCCTTGAAGCCAGTTTAAACCAACAATTGCATATTCTTCAAATCTGCTTTAAAGACTTTACTAGAGGCAGTAAGTCTACAGAGCAGCCAAGTGTGATATATTGCTTTTCTTCCTGTAAATTATTGGTTAGAACAGGAAGACAATCTATCACAACTACAAGGTCTTCTATCCTCACTAAATAAGCTACAAGCTCACTTATACTTCTTTCTCCAGAAAGTCAAAGCTACAATCAATCTCAAATTCCTGCTGAATAGAAATTGTGCCATTGTTTCCTGAGAAACCTCTAGGGAAAAAAAAAAAAAAAAAAAAAAAAAACACTATATTTGATGATGTATTTTCTGTCTGTTAAGACGCAGAATCACTGGTGTTAATGACAAATGTCCAACTGTCGTGGCGTAAATTTTCAGGTAGATGGCCTGCACAAGCCAGTTCATTTTCTTTATTTGTCATGTCATAGCCCCCACTTTTAGGGGACTGCTTAATTCTGTAACAAGGATTTGGGAAGGAATGATGAACTAACTTTCTGTGGTAGCTTATCTGGGCTTTTCACTGCTTGTCCAACTGTTCTACTTATGTAGGCAGCCAAATGTTTTGGAGATTTCTTAACCTCCTTTGTGTTCTTACAGGTGAAATTGGAGATCCTCTTCCTAGGAAGATCAATACTATTAGAGAAGTTCCGTCTTACTATGGTGCATATCAAATGCCATAATCTCTTAAGTGCCTGCGCCTCATGGTACCACAGCGCCTAAGCCCTCAGAGCCTCCTTCGGATTCCCAGCCGGACCCCACTCACAGCCATTCAAACCTAGTCCCAGGGTCTTAAAACCCATGCCCACAGTGACACACTTCCTCCAAGAAGGCCACACCTACACAACAAGGCCTTTTAATAGTGCTGCTCCTTGGGCCAACCATATTCAAACAACCAGAGACTTGATGTACCATGGGGTGGTAATGGGGAGGAGGCTCCCCCTTATCAGAGGAGAAGGTGAGGGCAGAATGGGGAAAGGAGTACCCCCTGTGTAAGGGGTACTTAGAGGACAGGGGCTGATATTAAGTTGTAAAGTAAATCAATTAATTAAAGAAGAAGAATGGGGTATATTATTGTGAAATTTACTGTATGTGTGAAAGTGATTTACATCTTTGGTTGAAACAGGATTACATTTAAATTTCCCACAATAACCTTCAGAGAATTAGGAAAGAAAAATCAAAAATTTATATTGACCCAGAAATCTCCTGGGTACAGATCAACTTCAGGAATGCATTGCAATGCTTTAGCTATCCCAGTGATTCCAGATCAGCCAATGCAGTGGAGCAGCAGACCTTGTATCTCTCCAATAGCAATGACCGTGCGGCTACAACCAAAATACCTCAAACCGGGTTGCAGATTAGACAGCCTCTTCAAACAGTGGCACTGGGAAAAGTATCTATCTACCCATATATAAAAACATGAACGTGGGTCTAAGTCTCTCATAGAATCACAGATCTTTGTGTATGATCTGAAACAGTGATTATTGCAGAGTAATAAAACGGGGAAAACACTTGATGTAAGAACAGCAACTGACAAACAGTATTTTGTAAAATTCCAGGAAATAACAATAAGTAAAAGTATAAAGAGACACTGTAGACACACTCATTAGTGATCTATTTACAAAACAATGGATAAGAATCTAGAATCAATCCGAACATTAGAAAGCAAATGAATGATAATATAATCAATAAACAAGCAAATAAATTGAACCTTCCATGCTCTACAGCAGTTTCGGTGGCCAATATGTACATATTAGAAAGCTCTACATTATAGTCATAAGATATGTAATTTCAACATACAGAGATTCTAATTCTGTCTAGTCAGTGTACACAGTCATGTTTCTAAACAGTAACAAGTGTATCTTTTCAGCAATTTCTTGAAATGTAAATGGATAATATTCACTAAAAATGTAAACAGAGCACAGTATTCAAAAAAATTGACAGCTGAAATTAAAATACATATTTTCTACCAAAAAACATTTTATATCTAAAGATACAAGATACTGAATAATAATATATATATATTTTCAAGACAGGGCTTCTCTGTGTAGCCATGGCTGTCCTGCAACTTACTCTGTAGATTGATTTACAGAGTGGTTGTACCAGCTTGCAATCTAACCAACAATGGAGGAGTGTTTCACTTTCTCCACATTCTCTGCTGTACCTGATTTTTTTATCTTACCCATTCTGACTGGTGTGAGGTAGAATTTACAGATTCAATACAATCCCCATCAAAATTCCAACTCAATTCTTCATAGAATTGGAAAGAGCAATCTGCAAATTCATTTGGATAAAAAAAAAAAAAAAAAAAAAAAAAAAAAACCCTAGGATAGCAAAAAGTATTCTCAACAATAAAAGAACTTCTGGGGGACTCATAATCCTCAACCTCAAGCTGCATAACAGAGCAATCATGATAAAAAATCTGTATTGTGTTGGTACGGAGACAGCATGTAGATCGGTGGAGTAGAACTCAACACCCAGAAATAAACCCACACACCTATGGTCACTTGATCTTTGACAAAGGAGTTAAAACAGCATTTTCAACAAATGGTGCTGTTTCAACTGGTGGTCAGGATGTAGAAGAATGAAAATTGATCCATTCTTGTTGCCCTGTACAGAGCTCAAGGCCAAGTGGATCAAGGACCTCCACATAAAACCCAATACACTCATGTGCTACAGCTCTCTATACCCAGATTCTGCTGGGAGAGAGCCGGTCCCCCAGAAGTGCTGAAACACCTGAGAGCACAGATAAGACCAACACTTCTGCTCTGAGGGTCCTGTCAAGAACTGTCAGAACACGGGAACAAAGGAGTAGTCTGGGACAGAAATCCTTCAGGTATCTGTCTACATAATGGGCTGACCCTGTGCCACAGCTTTCTCTACCCAGACCCTGCTGGGAGAGAGCTGGTCCCCAGTAGTGCTGACACACAGGTTTACAGGAGGGTCAAACCACTGTCAGAATCAGCAAGATCAGCTAACACCAGAGATAACCAGATGGCAAAAGGCAAATCCAAAAACTAAACAACAGAAATCAAGGCCACTTGACATCATCAGAACCCAGTTCCCCCACCACAGCCAGTTCTAGATACCCCAACACTCAGGAAAAGCAAGATTCTGATTTAAAATCACAACTCATGATGATGTTAGAGGATTTTAAGAAGGTCAGAAATAACTAACTCCCTTAAAGAAATACAGAAAAACACACATAAACAAGTAGAAGCCCTTAAAGAGGAAATACAAAAATCAACCAAACAAGTAAGCGAATTGAACAAAACCATTCAGGATCTAAACATGGAAGTAGAAACAATAAAGAAATCGCCAAGGGAGACAACCCTGGAGATAGAAAAGCTAGGAAAGAGATCTGGAGTCATAGATGAAAGCATCACCAACAGAATACAAGAGAATTTCAGGGACAATAGAAACCATAGAAAACATTGACACAACAGTCAAAGAAAATGCAAAATGCAAAAAGCTCCTAACCCAAAGCATCCAGGAAATTCAGGACACAATGAGAAGACCAAACCTGAGGATAACAGGCATAGAAGAGAGTGAAGACTTCCAGCTTAAAGTGCCAGTAAATATCTTCAACAAAATTATAGAAGAAAATTTCCCTAACCTAACAAAATAGATGCCCATTAACATACAAGAAGCCTACAGAACTCCAAATAGATTGGACCAGAAAAGAAATTCCTCCTGTCACATAATAGCCAAAACAGCAAATGCACAAATCAAATAAAAAATATTAATAGCAGTCAAAAAAAAAAAAAAAAGGTTAAGTAACATATAGCAGCAGACCTATCAGCATCAGACAGGACTTCTCAACAGAGACTATGAAAGATAGAAGATCATGGACACATGTCATACAGAAGCTAAGAGAACACAAATGCCAACCTAGCCCACAATATCCCTTAAAAACTCTCAATTAGCAAAGATGGAAAAACCAAGATATTCCATGACAAAACCAAACTTACATAACATCTTTCCACGAATCCAGCCCTACAAAAGATAATAAAAAGAAAACTCCAGCACAAGGAGGAAAACCACACCCTAGGAGACAGAGGTGTGTGGAAATTCAAGAATCCCAGTCCACCTGGTCTACATGGTGACTTCTACATTAGTTTGGTCATGTATCCAGGGGCAGAATGCTTTTCTTGACCAATAAGAGGACTGCAGATCTTTTTCTGATGTAGACGAGTCATCATGGTTATTACAAGACCATTTCTAATATTATCCTATACTTACAAGTAGTGCCTTTTAATTTTGTTTCATTCTCTCTCTCTCTCTCTCTCTCTCTCTCTCTCTCTCTCTCTCTCTCTCTCTCTCTCTCTCTCTCCCCCTTTCTCCCTCTCCCCCCCCCCTCTGCTGCAAAACAGGGTTTCTCTGTGTAGCCCTGGCTGTCCTTAAACTCACTCTGTAGACCAGGCTGGCAAAGAACTCCTGCCTCTGCCTCTGGAGTGTTGGGATTAAAGGTGTGTGTCACCACCTCAAGCTGGTTTATAATGCCCTGGCTACCTGAAAATCCTGAGACCTGATTCCCTCAAACAACATACTGTGATTTTCCCAGGCTTTAATTTGTAAAATTAAGAATTCAGAATAAGAAGACAATTTTTTTCTTTTTCTTGTCTCACCTGCCTCCTTCCTTCCTTCCTTTCCCCCCATACTTTCCTCTCTCTTATCCTTCCTTGTTTTTCTTGTTGAATTCATATTTAAGTTTTTTGAGGACAGGCTCTCACAGTATAGCCGTGGTAGTCCTGGAACTCACTATGTAGAACAGGCTGGCCTACAACTAACTCCCTGAGATCCACCTGCCTTTGTCTCCTGAGTGCTGAGAAAAAAGCGGCACAGTTTTCACAATGCTACATTTACATCACCGAGTGCACCCACAATTTTCTATGGAAAATTAATGATGGATAAACCGTTGACTTCTAAAAGTGAATGTTTACATCCATACTTGGGGAACTCACACAAATTGCCCTCTCAATTAAATTTGCAGGTGTTCTTTTCATGACTAATATCTAAAAACTCTTGGAGATTTCAAGCCCCTAGGTCCACATTCCACTGTCTTGAATAGGGGAGTGGTAGAATACGGAAGTTAGCATGAACAATCGTAATTTCGTGAGCTTTGTCCTTTCCACCATAGCAAACAGAACTGCGTTTGCAAATATCAACAGTTAAATTTAAATGCTCCACTAAATTATTCTTAGCAGAATATCTGGAGGCTAGAATGTCACTTAAAAATAGCATTATCCAGTTAATATTATTGAAATTTTATCGAAGAGGGTAAGACATCCACAGCACAGTCTTGAGAGCTGTAATCATTATTAGTGGAGACACCAATAGCCCAGCACTTACTCTGACCTGGGAGGTTCCAAGTGCCTCAGTGCTGCGGTTCCGGTCGCTGAGCTGCCGACTCTCCCAGGACGCCCTGCCTGGCACTTGCGGCTTAGGGGAGTTCACAAGTCCCGCAAGACCCCGACCACGTGCTCTGCGGGCAAGTATGCACCATGAGACTGCAAGTACAGCTCCTACGCCGGAAACTGCATCCCAGCATCCCTGCTTGTCACTCCTCTAAACCCGCCCACTCCACACCCTTCCTCTACAGCCATTCAATACGTAACACCCTCCCATCCTGTTTCCGGTGAGTGGCCCCGCCCCACGGAAACCGGTCTCTCCTACTCATTTAGGGCTCCCTTCCGTGCTGCTCCAGCGGTCAGCCTGCCTGGAACTCGCTCTGCACAGCCTGCCCACATGCTTGATGCCAGCTAGACCAGAACCGGAGCTGATAGGAAGCAGCACCTCCGGTATCTGACCCCCATAATGAGTTCTGAACCCTTCAGATGCAAAATATGCAGCTCAACACCTCCATTAGACTATCAGCCTCTGGACCATATATTCTATACCAAAGAGCAACAGGCTAAATACAGATGCCAAAGCACCATCTACTAAAACACAAAAGTGAGAAGCCAAATACATATACTGCAATTTTGATTTGGGGAGAGACCTTTCAGGAATTTTGAACAAAGTCTTCCGACTCAAAATAAAGAAAACTACTAAACAGCTTCCACTGTATCAGTAGCATCTTGCAAACTTACAAAGATGGAAGCCATTGAACACTCTTACCCACCTTTTGTCAGTGCACCTCATCAATGGTCTCAGTTACTTTTGCAGTATTTTAATTTAGTATAAACTGAGATTTAAACTAAGAATTAAACTTCATTATAAACTTCTGTGGGCTGGAGAGATGGCTCCGTGGTTAAGAGCACTGACTGCTCTTCCAGAGATCCTGAGTTCAAATCCCAGCAATCATATGGTGACTCACAACCATCTGTAATGAGATCTGATGCCTTCTCCTGATGTGTCTGAAGATACATACAGTGTACTTATATATAATAAATAAATAATTATTCTTAAAAAATTGTAAGTTTCTGGGCTGGAGAGATGGCTCAGTGGTTAAGAGCACCGACTATTCTTCCAGAGGTCCTGAGTTCAAATCCCAGCAACCACATGGTGGCTCACAACCATCTATAATGGGATCTGATGCCCTCTTCTGTTGTGTCTGAAAACAGCTACAGTGTACTAATATATAATAAATAAATAAATCTTTAAAAAATTGTAAGTTTCTTAAATTTATATTTTTATTACTTACACTGTTGTGATTTGTAAGCAGAACTCTGGCAAGGTAACATCTTACATTATAATTGCATGAATTTTCAAAAATAACAGAATGACAGTATTCTAGAAAGATGAAACGAATAATCAAGAATCAGTAATCAGCTTTAGGTTGCAGCTTAGTGATTGATTGTATTCAGAGTATGTGTTTCTATTTTTAAATATTTTTTTCTCAGAAATTGATGAAAATGAATTTAATGCAACTCAGTTCACAATACATGTGTACTAATGTACTGTAAATGACAATTACTCTTCTTGTGATCAGGCTTTGTAAAAGATCTGATGGGGGCGGGGAGGAGTATGGGATGCCGGACAATCAGAGGGTGGACCGAGAGGGGGGTAAGGTCTGGAGTTGGAAACAAAGCAAGATTAAATGAAATTTTTGAAAAATTAAAGGATCTGTTTAAAGCACCAAATGCCTGTTTTGTTTTCTTTCTGAGAGAGAGGGGGGAGAGAGAAGAGAGAGAGGGAGGAGAGAGAGAGAGAGAGAGAGAGAGAGAGAGAGAGAGAGAGAGAGAGAGAGAGAGAGAGAGAGAGCAAAAGAGTAGTAATCACTAGATTCTTCCAAAGTCATTGATGTAAAGCAAATATTCTGCCAGATGGCAGAGGTTTTGGATGATTTGAGGCATGTCTGCAATGGGAAGCTATGGCTTATTTTATTTCTCCAAATGTCTGAGCTCCACACACTGCTGGTTTCTTATACGCTCTATAAAAATGACTTCTGATATTATTTGTCAGAAGGGTATCTGTGTAACCTCCACTGAGAAGAAAATGATGTAACATGAATCCCTACATATAAGGAGGGCAATTAGAGAAAAATGCTACTTCATCAACTCATGTTCAACTTAAAATTTTTAAAAAAATAATTTCCAATCTGATGTCAGCATAGTCAAATAAAATTCATCTTAAACTAGTATTAATTCACCATAGTCCAGGTACAATAGGAACAATGTTTTCTTTTTTTATTAGATTCTCTGTATTTACATTTGAGAGGTTATCCTTTACCCCACCCTGCTCCCATCCTCCCTCCCCTCCAGTTGCCTTCACAAAGGTGCACTCCCTCCTGATCCCCCTCTCCACCCCATTGCCTTGGCATTCCCCTGCATTGGGACAACTATCCTCTCTGGAATAAAAGCCTCTTCTCACTTTGATGCCAGACACTGCTATCTTTATCTACAAACAACTAAATAATAGGTCTCTCAAAGTGCCCACAGACTTTGGTGTTTGGTTTTTGAGGGTTTGGTTGGTTGATAATGTTGTTCCATTGAGGTTGCAACCTCTTTCAGCTCCTTAAGTCCTTTCTTTAGCAACTTCATTGGGATCCCAGAGTTCAGACCGATGGTTAGCTGCAAACATGTTTAGCTGTATCTATATGAGTCTAGCATAATCCCTGAGGGGGCATCTCTGTCTGGTTCCTGCCAGAAGTACTTTTTTGGACCAGCTATAGTGCTTGGATTTGGTGACTGAATATTTGATGGATCCCCAGGGATAGTTGAACATACGAAAATCCATGAACGTAATCCACCATATAAACAAACTCAAAGAAAAAAACCCACAGGATCCTCTCACTAGATGCTAAGAAAGCATTTGACAAAATTCAACACCCCTTCATGATAAAAGTTTTGGAAAGATCAGGAATTCAAGGCCCATACCTTAACATAGTAAAAGCAATATACAGCAAACCAGTAGCCAACATCAAACTAAATGGAGAGAAACTTGAAGCAATCCCATTAAAATCAGGAACTAGACAAGGCTGCCCACTGTCTCCCTACCTATTCAATATAGTACTGGAAGTCCTGGCCAGAGCAATTAGACATAAAAAAGAAATCAAAGGGATTCACATTGGAAAGGAAAAAGTCAAAATATCAATATTTGCAGATGATATGATCATATACTTAAGTGACCCCCAAAAATTCCACCAGAGAACTTTTACAACTAATAAACAACTTCAGTAAAATTATAAAATTAACTCAAACAAATCAATCACCTTCCTCTACAAACTGGATAAACAGGCTGAGAAAGAAATTAGGGAATTGACACCCTTCACAGTAGTCACAAAGACTATAAAATACCTTGGGGTGACCCTTACCAAGTAAGTGAAGAATCTGTATGACAAGAACGTCAAGACTCTGAAGAAGAAAATTGAAGATCTCAAAAGATAGAGAGGTCTCCGATGCTCATGAATTGGCAGGATCAACATAGTAAAAATGATCATCTTGCCAAAAGCAATCTACAGATTCAATGCAATCCCTATTAAAATTCCAACTCAATTCTTCATAGAGGTGGAAAAAACAATTTGCAAATTCATCAGGAATAACAAAACACCCAGAACAGCAAAATCTATTTTCAAGAATAAAAACACTTTGGGGAAAATCACCATCCCTGATCTCAAGCTATATATTACAGATCAATTTTGATAAAAACTGCACAGTATTGGTACAGGACAGGCAGGTAGATCAATGGAACAGAATTGAGGACCCAAAAATGAACCCACACACCTAAGGTCATTTGATATTTGACAAAGGAGCTAAAAACCCTCTAAAACTCCCATGGAGTAAGACACCAACTTTTGTGGGCATGTTGAGAGACTTATTAAACCAGTTCTGTATGTACCTGAAGATAGCAGTGTCTAGCATCAATGTGGAAGAGACTTTTGTTCCACAGAGGGCATGTTTTCCCAATGTAGGGGAATGCCAAGGCAATGAGGTTTAGAGGGGGATCAGAGGGAGTGCACCTTTGTGAAGGCAAATGGAGGGGGAGTGGGGATGGGAGCAGGCAGGGTAAAGGATAACATCTGTAAATACAGAGTGTCTAATAAAAATCTACAGCTTAAAAAATAAAAGCATCTGGAGAAATAATGATAAAGAAAAGTATGAAGAGACAGAATACACCATATATAGATTCATTGGCTATCTATTTATAGTACAATGGATTAAAACACAGAACCTATAGAAATTACAAATAAAAATATATAAATGGGCTGGAGAGGTGGCTCAGCAGTTAAAAGCACTGACTGCTCTTGTTAGGGGAAGGATGAAGAGAGTGGGGGGTATATGGCCCATGGAGGTGCTGCGAGGCCTGGGGGCAAGGGAGATGCCTCTGGGGGGTCCATGTTGGGAATCCCTTCCCTGAGGGACCAGCCACACAACAGTATAGTATGGAATAGAGTTTATTCAGGTCATGGGAGAGTTAAGAGGGTGGTAGAGGCAGAGAGAGAGAGAGAGAGAGAGAGAGAGAGAGAAAGTAGAGGAGTAGAGGCCGGCCTTGAGCACATGGGACAGAGGGGGGAAGGGAAAGGGGGGAGCAAGGCTGCAAGAGCACAAGGGCAAGAGAGGCCAAGAGAGAGAGGAGGGGTCAAGCAGCCCCTTTTATAGTGTCAGGTCACTGGGGCGGAGCATACCTGGCTACTGCCAGGTAATTGAGGGGTGAGGTATACTTGGCTGTTGCTAGGTAACTGAGCGGTGGGGTTTACAGAATCCCAACAGCTCTTCTGGAGGTCCTGAGTTCAAATCCCAGCAACCACATCGTGGCTCACAACCACCTGTAATAAGATCAGATGCCCTCTTCTGGCATGTTTGAAGACAGCTACAGTGTACTTATATATAATAAAAAATAAATCTTTTTTTAAAAAAGAAAATGGTAATATAATCAGAAATAAGTAAATGAATTGAACCTACCATTGTCAAGAATAGATGAAATATCTAGTATATTATATTAACATATGTCATATATATATATATATATATATATATATATATATATATATATACACACACATACACATACTAGGAAGCAGGAAGCTATACATTTTTGATCAAAGGACAAGGCAAATATACAATTTCAATTTTGCATAGTCAGTGTTCACACTGAAAGTCCCAGGAATAGCAAATGCATTTTTTCTAGGGATTTTGTGAACTGTAAATGGATAATATTTTGTAAGGTAAAGATGTAAAGAGACTATAGCACACACACACACACACACACACACACACACACACACACACACAAACACACACACACACAAACACACACACACACACAAACACACACACATACACAAACCAAAAAAAAATCCAAAATACCCAAAAATGACAGCTGAGAGTAAAACATGTTCTCTACATCTCATTGCTAAGGATACAAGAGAGTGAGAAAACAATGAAAATGTTTAAAAATACCCTGACTAGGAACTGCAGTAAAGAAGTCTGGTGACCATAGTTATAAGAGTGATAGAAGAAGCAAGCAAAACTGCCAAAATGCAAAGTAAATAGTATTCGAAAATGATAAAATGGCCCATTAAATAGAAAGTTCTTTGATGGGCACATTTCATTAAACCTGGAACACAGATATCACAGCTGACAGAAAGCAGAGTGAAACATAAAACATGTGAAAACCGGACCACTGTCTCACATACTTTCCAAACATAAGAAGACAACCTAGAAGGTTTGTCTTCTCTAAGATGCTAGCCAATTCCTACTAAAATCCAAAACACAGCACAGAGCCAGAAAACACTAAGAGGATCACACCTAGAGGTGATCTCACAGTATATCACAATCACAACAATGGAAACTACTTGGAATTGTCATGGCAACAGATAATAGGAGGTATCCCTGGGAAGACAGGATAGACAGACTTTACCTGACAGCAAATATAGTTCCTGATCTTATCAAAAATTTTGTTGGCATTATTTTCAGGGCTGGAGAAATTAACATGGAAGGTAAAGAACATGTTAGAATACCAAAACCCCCAAAATTCAGAAAGGTAATAACTTTCATCATTTCATAATACATTAAAATCACTAAAATAAAAATCATTTAATATTGGTATATGCACAGAATAAGGAAAGTATCGCTCACATGCAAAGTCAAGTAAAAGATTATTGCCTCCTAATATCAATTCTTTTGTAGAAACTTTCATTTCCGCATACCTATTTTTCTTCAGAACTTCAATAGGATAGTTGTGAGATTTTTCTCAGTGGAAGTCTCCACAATTATTTCCAGTGAGACAGATGTGGCAGAACTGATTTCCACAGTCACTCGAACCCCTTGTCATCCCTTCACCACTCCCCCAACACACTTGGATCCTCAGCCACTGTCTCATGTCTCTCCATCTTTCCAGGCTCTTTGCTCTCCTCCACAGGTGAGCAGATCTGGGAGATCAGTGAGTCCTGCTCCCAAAATAGATTCTTCAGCAAGTACCTAGATGATTATATCACAGGAGATAAAGAGAGGAATCTACAGGGATTCCCACCAGTAGTGTGAAAACGGTGAATGTATTTATAAAGCATTTTCAGTTACTATAGCTTAAAACTCACTTCCAATCACAATTCAGTCAAATTTCAGGGGAAGAAATGGAACTGAGTGATTGGAATGAGAATATTATACACTAGTGAGGTGCTGAATTAATCACAGACTAAAAGTGATGAAAGCCTATTACTCCCAAAGGAACTCATGACATGAAACACCGAGGAGGAGCAAGGGAGGCTGGAAGCAAACCTACACAAGCCAAAGTGCTGTAATTTTGCAATATTCAGTCTCTGTACAAAGCATCCCCAGCAGGGTCCTGACAATATCCATTTTTTTCTGGGAAAGGTCACAATCACATCAGTGGCTGTGAACTGACCAGAAAACACAAAAGAACTGTTGAAATAGCTGCCCTGGTGCACACCTTTAATTCAAGCCAGACAGAGCAACACAATTGGTTCAAGTCTAAAATTCAGCATACACAAGAACTAAAAATAACAGTTAGTGTGTCCATGAACAGAGTAGTTTTCTTTATTTTTGCAGACAAAACACTAGTGCTGATATTTTTCTGGTGTAGAAATGTTATAGTATTATTTATAAGATGCTTTATAGCACTATATACAATAATGTCTTTTCCTTTTATTTATTTTCCTTCCTACCTCCCACAGGATTTGTCTGTATGGCTCTGGCTTACCTTAAAACTATTTCTGTATACGAGAATAGCAAGCAACTCCTAGATCTATGTGCCTGTTTTCCAAATGTAGAGATAAAGGCCTGTGCCAACATCACCTAGCTTATAATGTCCTACTGTGAAAATGCTGTGACCTGATATTCTCAAATCGCATAGGATGTCAGCACAAAAAGACACTTTTGTTCTTTCTTTCCTTCTTTTTTTGAAAAAAGACAGTGGCTCACCATGTAGAACTGACTACCCTAAACTCTGCATGTAAACCAAGATGGCATCCAATTTCCTTATATCTACCTGCCTCTCCATATGTTGAGATTAAAGGTATGTGCAACAAGCTTGGTATATTTCCATTAGAACACTGTATTTATATACAGATGAAAAATCAATGGTAGATAAAAAGTTTACTTTCAAGGGTCAATGTTTACACTAAAGAAGCCAAAGCAACAGGACAAACTGAATCTAGCCTCCAAACTCCATTTTAAGTTGCTTGTCCTTAGAGTGATATGACCCCCTACCCTTAAACTCTGGAAAAGAGATCATAAAGCATTCTCAGCAGTTGAAAATAGACATAACAGCTGTGGACAGCCAGTAATAACAGGAAAAACTGGTCACAACAACAGAATGAATTAAGAAAACATGAATCATTTCTAGGTCAAGATGCCCCTTTTAGATGTCTGTTCTCTTCCTGTGGTTTGAACAAATGCTATGCACCAATGAGTTTAAAGGTTAACATTCCTTCACCCATTTGCCCAGTCATGTAATGCCAAGACCTGAAAGCCTGTGCTTGCAGTTTTTCTTATATAAACTCTAAGCCCCTAGACCCAGTGTCACTTCCCTAACCTGTTCTATCAGAAGAGTTTGTGACCTGAGTCTGAACTCGAATAGATTCTTGTGTGCTTAAATTGGAGTTGTGGTCTGGTCTCTTGTGGGGTCTTGCAATCTGGGCATAATAACACCATACCTATAGAACTCGAAAAAATATATACTTTCTAATGAAATCATGTTTTTCACCTCTCCTTTCATGACTATTATCTAAAAGTTCTTTGAGGATGCCAAATCAATCACCAAGTAAGTTACTGGCTGTTAGTTAGAAGGCTGCTCATTTCTGGACAGATCACACCAGGCCAGTACATTTCCAGAAAAAGACTGGATAGGGGAAGGGGGATGAAGAAGAGGAAAAAGAGAAAAAGGGGTAAGGGGTCTCAGTCTTTTATTTGGGCCATGATGTAGATGTCAGGTAATGAATGATGCTCACAAGTGAGGTGTAAGCAAGTGTGTGGTGGTTTCCATAGCAACAGATGCAAGAGGGTCCTTGTTGCCTAGTGATGATGCCACTGTTGGATTAAGAGGCTGGAAAGCTGCTTTAATGCTAATACTGGGTATAACACAGGATTTAGTATGGATGAAAGCAAATTTGAAGAGCTGTCCACCTCAAAAAAGATAACTAGTTCACAAATATCAATAGATAAATTCAAATAATCTACTAGAGTATTCTAATTTTTAAAAAGGTTGGAAATTAGAAGACCAATTAAATAATCAATGAGCCTTTCGGTCTCCATCTGTGCCCAGACTTAGGGACATCCCATTGACATTGGGAACCACAACCTGCCTGCAGAGAGCTGAGCACCCAGCAAAAAGCTTCTATCCCCAAACACCCAGGAGATTCAGGACACAGTGAGAAGACCAATAAAGTAATAAGTGTAGAAGAGGGTGAAGACTCCCAACTAAAAGGCCCAGAAAATATCTTCAACAAAATTATAGAAGAAATCTTCTCTAAACTACAGAAAGTGATGTCCATGAACATACCAGAAGGCTACTGAACTCCAAATAGAATGGGCCAGAAAGGAACTTCCTCCCTACACATAATAGTCAAAACACCAACCGCACAAAACAAAATAAAAATATTAAAAGCAGTAAGGGGAAATGTCAAGTAACATATAAAGGCAGGCCTATCAATATTATACCAGACTTCTCAACAGAGACTATGAAAGCTAGAAGATCTGAACAGATGTCATTCAGACCCTAAGAAAACACAAATGCCACCCAGGCTACTATAGCCACAAAACTCTCAATTACAGATGGAGAAACCAAGATATTCCATGGGGGGAAAAAAAACCTTACACAATATCTGTCAAAAAATCTAGCCCTACAAAGGATGATAGATGAAAAAATCAAACTCTAGGAGAGAAACTATACCCTGAAAAGAGCAAGAAAGTAATCTTTTTGCAACAAAACCAAAATAAGACAGCCACACAAACATAATTCTACTTCCAAAAAAATAACAGGAAACAATAATCCCTATTCCTTAATATCTCTCAACATCAGTAGACTCAAGTCCTCAATAAAAAGACACAGACTAAGAGACTGGGCACATAAGGAGTACCCAGCATGTCGATACATACAGGAAACTCATCTCAGTGACAAAGACAGACACTACCTCAGAGTGAAAAGCTGGGAAAAAAATTCCAAGCAAATGGTCCTAAGAAACAAGCTTAAATAACCATTCTAATATAGAATAAAATCGACTTTCAATGAAAAGTTATCAAAAAAGGTAAGGAAAGACATTTTTTATTCATCAAAGGAAACATCTATCAAGATGAACTCTCAAACCTGAACAGCAAACTAAACGAAGAGAAACATGAAGCAATCCCACTAAAATCAGGGACTAGACACAGCTGCCCACTCTTCTCCTATCTATTCAATATAGCACTGTAAGTCCTACCCAGAGCAATTAGACAACAAAAAGAGGTCAAAGGGATAGAAATCAGAAAGAAAGAAGTCAAAATAGCACTATTTGCAAATGACATGATAGGATACTTAAGCAACCCAAAAAATTCCACCAGAGAACTCCTACAGCTGACAAACAACTTTAGCGAAGTGGCTGGATATAAAATTAACTCAAACAAATCAGTAGCCTTCATCTACTCAAAGGTTAAATGGGCTGAGAAAGAAATTAGGGAGATAACACACTTTACAATAGTCATAAATAATATAAAATACCCTGGTGTGATTCTAACCAAGCAAGTAAAAGATCTATGTGACAAGAACTTCAAATCTCTGAAGAAAGAAATTGAGGAAGATCTCCAAAGATAGAAAAATCTCCCATGCTCATGGATTGGCAGGATTAATAGAGTAAAAGTGGCCATCTTGCCAAAACCAATCTACAGATTCAATCCAATTGCCATTAAAATTCTAACTCAAGGGAGCTGGAGCGATGGCTCAATGGTTCAGAGCACTGTTTGCTCTTCTAGAAGTTCCCAGCAACCACATGGTGGCTCACAACCATCTGTAATGGGATCTGATGCCCTCTTCTGCTGTGTTTGAAGACAACTACAGCATACTTAATATATAATAAATAAATCTTTAATTAAAAAATTCTAACTCAATTCTTCAGAATTAGAAAGAGCAATTTTCAAATTCATTTGGATAACAAAAAATCCAGGATAGAGAAAACTATGCCCAACAATAAAAAAAAAAAAACTTCTGGGGGAATCACCATTCCTGACCTTAAGCTATATTACAGATCAACAGTGATAAAAAACTTCATGGTATTGGTACGGAGACAGGTAAGTAGATCAATGAAATAAAACTGAAGACTCAGAAATGAACCTACACACTTATGGTCACTTGATCTTTGGCAAAGAACATTCAATGGAAAAAAGACAGCAATCTTCAACAAATGGTGCTGGTTCAACTGGCAGTCAGTATGTAGAAAAATGCAAATTGATCCATTCTTATCTCCTTGTACAAAGCTCAAGTCCCAGTGGATCAAAGAACTCCACATAAAGCCAGGTACACTGAAACTAATAAAAGAGAAGGTTAAGAAAAGCTTAGAATGCATAGGCACAGAAAACATTTTCTTGAACAGAACACCAATGGCTTCTGCTCTAGGAGCAAGAACTGAGATATGGGACCTCATAAAATTGCAAAGTTTCTGTAAGGCAAAGGACACTGTTAATAGGACAAAATGGCAACCAAAAGATTTGGAAAAGATCTTTACCAATCCTACATCTGATAGAGGGCTAATACCTAAATATATACAAAGAACTCAAGAAGTTAAACTCCAGAGAATAAAATAATCCTGTTAAACAATGGGTACAGAGCTAAACAAAGAATTCTCAACTGAGGAATATCAAATGGCTGAGAAGCACCTAAAGAAATGCTCAACATCCCTACTCATCCAAGAAATGCAAATCAAAACAACCCTGAAATTCCACCTCACACCAGTCAGAATGACTATGATCAAAAACTCAGGTGACAGCAGATGATGGTGAGGATGTGAAGAAAAAGAAATATTCTTCCATTGTTGGTGGGATTGCAATCTTGTACAACTACTCGAGAAACTGAGCTTGGTAGTTACTCAGAAAATTGGACATAGTACTACCTGAAAACCCAGCCACTCCACTCCTGGGCATATACCTCAAAGATGCTCCAACATATAATAAGGACACATGCTCCACTATGTTCATAGCAGCCTTATTTACAATAACCAGAAGCTGAAAAGAACCCAGATGTCCTTCAAAAGAGGAACAGAACAGAAAATATGGTACAGTTACACATTAGAATACTACTCAGCTATTAAAAAGAATGATTTTATGAAATTCTTAGGCAAATGCATAGAACTAGAAAATATCATCCTGCTCTCTTGGCCTCTCTTGCCTTCTGGCTCTCTTGCTCTCTGCCCTATCCCTCCTCTTCCCCTCTCCCCCCCATGTGCTCATGGCTGGACTCTACTCCTCTATTCTTCTCCCTCTCTGCCTCTACTACCCTCTTAACTCTCCCATAACCTGAATAAAATGTACCATTGTGTGGCTGGTCCCTCAGGGGGAAGGGATTCCCAACAAGGGGCCCCCAGAGGCATCTCCCTTGCCCCCAGGCCTCGTAGCACCTCCATGGGCCATATGCCCCCCACTCTCTTCATCCTTCCCCTAACATTGGTGCTGAAACCCAGGACGTCATCTTTTCACAACATTGGTGCCCTGTGACTTTTCCTTTCAGTGATTTTTCCTTTCATTGGTGCCCTGTGTGAGGACATTAAATTTCCTCACAACCAGATATCTCTTTTTCCTTTCATTCCGTGACTTTTAACAACATTGAGTTGGTGCTGTGCGACTCAAGAAAATGCAGGTTCACATCCCAACGCTCACTAGCCCAAGACCTGGTAAGCTCCCTCCCCACATTGGTCAGAGTAAGCATCCACGTGGTCCCAGGGAAATGTTCCTGAGCTACCCCTGAGGACAGGTGCTTTTACTGACCCTCATTCTAGGACTTTTGCCCTTGGGATCCTCCTCCTCCTTTTACTAGAGCCAGGCCAGGCCTGGATCTCATTCTGGAGCACTGCCTCCGAGGAACACTGCCTCTGATTTAGCACCATTGCTGACTCTCACACATGGGCCGCCTCCGTGGAGCGCTGCGTCCGTGGAGCACAGCGTCCATGGAGCACCGCCTCCGAGGAGCCCTGCCTCCGATTTAGCCC
Source organism: Micromys minutus (assembly GCF_963924665.1). Classification (NCBI taxonomy): domain Eukaryota; kingdom Metazoa; phylum Chordata; class Mammalia; order Rodentia; family Muridae; genus Micromys; species Micromys minutus. The sequence goes on from NC_137967.1 coordinate 26,303,614, forward strand.
CATTGCTGACTCTCACCCATGGGCCGCCTCCGAGGAGCACTGCCTCTGCTTCAGTCCCATTGCTGACTCTCACCCATGGGCCGCCTCCGTGGAGCACCACCTCTGTGGAGCACAGCCTCCGATTTAACCGCATTGCTGACTCTCATTCATGGGCCGCCTCCGTGGAGCACAGCCTCCTCCGTGGAGCACAGCCTCTGAGTTTAGTGCCCCCATGGCAGCTATCCCTACCCTCACCCATGGGCTTGTCTTCACCGCCTTTGTCCCTATTTCCTGGAATGCTTTGGTTTAATTTACAGTAAACAGAAACCAATAAACTGCACTCCCTTCCTAGCTATCCGTTCTGTGTGAATAGCGGGTCTGGCCCTGCCCCTAGCCTCAGCTTGGGACTCTGCGTTCTCTGCCCCCATCTCTGTCCCAGACTCTCTTTCTCTCTTTCTGTCCACTGGGAGCGTATGGGCAGGCATCTGGTCTGGGACACTGTGCGTGCAGGAGCTGCGGGTGGGCCAAGTGCCCCAGGCTCTAGCCACTCCTGGGAGCCAGTGAGGATGGTGGCGATTGGGTTTCTGCAGGGACCCTGGCCATGCTGTCAGTCCCTAGGGAAACCATAAAAGCAGGCCTCCTAGTAAGTAGCTACCTGCCTAGCAGATCACACACATGGTCCCCAGCCTTGGGGGCAGCACTGGTACTTCCCCGCCCACCAAGGGGCGGGGTGTCACACCCCCTGGCTGGAACCTCTAGCCTTGCCCTGCTAGCACAGAATCAAACCCCCTCGCTGTACATGAGTGCCTCCAGTGCCCCAACTGCACTTTCTCACCTGTGTGCAGTAGTGCCTGTCTCAAACATGTTCCCCTTATTATTTTCAATCTTATTCTGCCTGCTAGATTAAAGTTTTATTTATTTTGAGCCAGATTTCTGACTGCACTGACAGCTAAGGTAACTGCAGCTTAAAAACTAAAAGAAACAGATTTCCATTTTCTAACGAGTAGCTCAGATATATGGTTACTTTCTTATGTAAGCTCAGGTTCCATTAATGCTTCATGTTTCCTCTTGCTAGACTTCCTTTTCCATTCCATATAATTCTTGCTCCTCCTCCATAAAGGCTCATCTCAAAAATGTTTATGTTGTTAACTCATGTTGTTATCTCTTTTATAAACTTATAAGCTACAGGAAACCCAATCAGATCTACCTCCAATGGACCAAATAAGACTCCACCCAGATAAGTACATCTGCCTAAAGCTCACTACTTATTCTAAAGGGTGGGATTCCTCTAGATTTCAAATGTGGGTTTCAAATGTACATCTAAGAATTTTTCTTTCTTTTCATGACTATAGCTCCTGCCTCATGGACCACTGGGACAGATAAACCACATGCCACAACATTTCACTTTTCCTGATACCAGATCATGGCTAAGGCTCTCACATAGACATCGGCAAATTGGTAGGGATTGTCACTCCAGTTGGCAGAGAGAATCCCCGATTTCCCAAACAAGGCCTGGCCAGCCTTTTCGGGCAAAGAGGGTTACTTCTCTATAGCCACAGTTTTGAGACAGACATTGACCATTGAGAAGGTCCCGTCGGGAGTGCCCTTCACTTTATCCCTTCCCCAGGGCTCTAGCAGCCGGTTCACTCAGTCGAAGACCAGGCCTGGCGAGGGCACTCTCTGCCAGATCCGGGATCTGGCGAAGCCACCAGGAGTCCGAGTGACGACTCATGACCCCTGCGCATAGGCGAAACTTTCCTACCGAGTTTTATTCACTGGGATGTTGCTTTAGATAGCTCCATAGCCCCTCCCTCTACCTTCCCAATGGACAACTCAATGTCTCAAAATGTGTCACCAGGATCCCCACTGGGATGTCTCTTGGAAAATTTCAAATCTCTAACACTGACACCTCAGCTAAAGACATCTAAATTGATACACCTCTGCAACAAGGTTTGGACTCAGTATCCACTAGATAATGACTCAAAATGGCACCCTAGACTCATTAATTTTTTGAGACCTTCCCTCATACTGCCAACGATCTGGTAAATGGAAAGAGGTTCCCTATGTACAGGCATTTATCTATCTCCGCTCTAATCCCTCTCTGTGTTCTTCTTGTAACCCCACCCACCTCCTTTTAGCAATGAGGCAATAAGGCAGATGATACCACAGCTCTCGATCCAGCCAATGAGCCATCCTCCGCCGCACAATCCAAACCTCTACCTCAGCTTCTACTCATGCTATTCTAAGCTTTTCAAAACTCTCCCCTCCATGGCCAGACTCACATGTAGATGTGGGCACACCACCCAGCCTCAAGCACCGCTTCCGATGCCCCTTACCTCCCTATCTTGTCCTCTTCTGCGCCGCAATTTTATAGTCTGATGTTCCATGCTTTATGCATGATTCTCACTAATAATTTACTTCCCGAGGAAAGCCAGCGAGTTTGGAAGCAGAAAAAAATGCATGCAGACAAGATCCATCAAACAGATAGACACTAACTTAGACCCTGAAAATCCAGAAGGTAAATGACTTCTAATCACCTATTTCTTTTCCCAGAGCTAACCTGACATAAGAGACTAGCTTAAAAGCTAGAGAGGGGAACCCTAACTCCACAGGCAGAAGTCTTGGTGCTGGCCTTTAAAGTGTACCATGGGAAAGGTAAAAAGGCACACAAATACCATATGCTGGCAAAGGCTTCCCGACCAGCCCCAGCCACTGATACACCACCAGGCCCCTGTTACAGATGTGGTGAACAGGTCATTGGGTGAAAGCTTGCTCCAGCCCTCACAAGCCAAAGGGGCCATGTCCTAAGTATGATCCAGAGGAACACCGGGCTGTCGATTGCCCTGTGTCATGCAAGACAGGGTTACATCATGCCCCAATAACCCTCCAGCCTTCTAGGCTTGGCTATGGACAACTGAAGAAGCCCAGGCTCCCTTGGCCTGACCACTGCCACCATGAACAGGGAGCCATGGGTAGCTATCATGGTATGTGGGCAGCCCATCTCCTTCCTCTTGGACATTGGGGCCACTTACTCAGTCCTGACGGAGTTTTGGGGACCCACTTCTCCCTCCCATTTTCCTATTGGACAACCTTACCTTCCTCACCAGATCCCACCACTTAGTTACATTTTTAGGGGTGTACCTCTCAGTCATTCCTTTTGGTAGTGCCAACATGTCCTGTCCCCTTTTTGGAAAAGAGATCTTTTAGCTAAGTTTGGAGCCTCTATTTCTTTTGCTTCCCCCATTCGCCTGAACCCAAGCTCAACAGCAACCACTCTGCTCCTTCTAGCCCATCAACCTACTAACACAAACATATTTCCTTTACCGGCTTCTCAGGTAGACCTCCAAGTCTGTTGCTAGACATCATTCTTCTGTTGTCATCCAATTACGAGACCCTACCAGGACCCTTTTAAGGTGATTCTCTCGAGACGCCCACAGCTCTTTTTCCACATACAAGATCCATGTGATCTCAGGTGGGAGACAGGAGTTGTTGGTAAGCTCTACTGTAAAAAAAAAATCAACCAGGGTCCCCAGTAAGTACTATCAACATTCAGCTGCCCCGACTCTGACGTTGCCATGACTCCACACCATTCCTCTATCCCTCTTCATGGCATGGCAAACTGTTCTAAGACATCGGGACACATTCTATAGTAATTTGCTCCAAATCTTATCAATCTTCTGTCTACTTCAATGATAGACACAGAAACTCTCTAACCAAACTATTAATTAGTTTCTGTTACAGGACTACCAGCCACTGTCCACAGAGGAGCCTGATGAAAACATTTGCCAAGTGGACCCCGATGGTGAAAGCCAGCTGCACCCCCTTACGATGCCCCAAGACAGCAGGAAGTAGCCAATGAGAAGCTCACCGTCCCTATTCCCCTTTCACCATCGGCCTCCCCCTCCCCCTTTTCTCCTTTTTACAATAAGAAAAGGGGAGGAATGGCAGCACTAGGACTGCTCCCGAAAAATTTTTCTCTCTTCCAAACCAAATGTACTTAATTTCTAACTATAATGTATACATATGTGTGTTCCAGCATCTCGTCAAGTCCAGATGCTCATTACATCTAGAACAGCTCCAGAGAAGCAACCTACAGATGCTTCAGCCTTCTCTCACAGACACAGACACTTCTACTGGACCTGTTCCTTCTGACCTATCCTCAGATGGTTCTACAGACCCTGGTCAACAAGGGAACAAGCTGGAGTAGCCATTCTAATATAGAATAAAATAGATTTTCAACCAAAAGTTATCAAAAGAGATAAGGGAGGACACTTTTTACTCATTACCAGAAAAATCTATCAAGATGAATTCTCAATTCTGAACATCTATGCTCTAGATACAAGGGCATCCACATTCTTAAAAGAAACCCTACTAAAGCTCAAAGCATATATTGCACCACACACAATAACAGTGGAAGAATCCAACACCCCATTCTCACCAATGGACAGATCATGGAAGCAGAAACTGAACAAAGACACAGTGAAACTGGCAGAGGTTATAAACCAATTAGAATTAACAGAAATCTATAGAACATTTCATCCTAAAACAAAAGAATACACCTTCTTCTCAGCACCGCAGGACATATTTTCCAAAACTGACCATATAGTTGGTCACAAGCCTCAACAGATATGAGAAGATGAATATACTCCCATGCATCCTATCAGATCACCATGGACTAAAGGCTAGTCTTTAATAAAAATAAAGACAACAAAAAGCCCATATACACATGGAAGCTGAACAATGTGCTACTCAACAATGGTCAAGGAAGAAATAAAGAAAGAAATTAAGGACTTTTTAGAATTTAATGAAAATGAAAAAACAACATACCCAAACCTATGAGATGCACTGAAAGCAGTACTGAAAGGAAAACCCATAGCTCTGAGTGCTTCCAAAAGGAAACTGGAGAGAGCATACACTAGCAGCTTGACAGCACAGCTGAAGGCTCTAGAACAAAAAAAAGCAGATACACCCAAGAGGAGTAGACAGTAGGAAATAATCAAACAGAGATCAGAAATCAACCAAGTAGAAACAAAAAGAACTATACAAAGAATTAACAAAACCAGGAACTGGTCCTTTGAGAAAATCAACAAGGTTGATAAACCCTTAGCCAGATTAACTAGAAGGCATAGAGACAGTATTCAAATTAACAAAATCAGAAATGAAAAGGGAGACATAACAACAGAAACAGGAACGATAAATCAATGAGTTCGGTTTATATGAGTTAAAATTTATTGCCAGTGGAAGATATCCACAACAGAATTACAGTTTCGGATTTTCCATGAACAGTGGGAAAACTTGGTTGCAGCTTGGTTTAGCCTGGTTCCTTTCTGCTTGTTTTCCAGCTCAGTAGCTACACTGACCTGGGGAGGTTTCAGGGATGCTGGGCTGAGGCTCTGCTGCCAGTAAGTCCTCCAATAGCCCCTGCAACTTGGTGGGGGTGGGGAGTCACCCACCTAAAATACATGGTGGGATAATACAGACCCACTTCTCGACCACACAGATATGGAAGTCCTATGGAAAATGGCTGAATTTCCTGTCATGTAGGCACTATTTTTCCCAGGGGACCCCAAACACACCCATTTTTGTTTACTTGAATCATTTAAAAGCACACCCACCAGTTTTCCCCCTAAACGTATCTGTTCAGACAGGTGTGCCCACCCTTCCAATCAGGAACAAACCTTGTAGTTCAATCTCACTCAGGCTTCCTCTCCTGCAGCTCCAGCTGTCAGGCTGCCCTAAACCCGCTCTGCTTGCTGCCAGGCTGGACAAGAACTGGATCTTGTAGGATGCTGCACCCTGGTGTCAGACCCCATAGTGAGTTCTGAACCCCTCAGATAAAAGACAGGTAGTCTAATACCTCAGCTTGACTGCCAGCCTCTGGGTCACACACTTCATACTAAATGATAAGAGGCTAATTTAGAAGTCAGAGTCCCATCCTCACAAACACCAAAAGCCAAAATCAAATTCTGAAATTTTGATTTTTGGGAGAGACATTTATAAACTTGGTTTTTGAAAAGAAGTAAGTGTCTCAAAAAGTCAGTGTGTCAGGCCATTGTGAACAGCCTCGGGCAGAATCCATCCCACAATGCTTTGCTTTCACCACTACATAAGGGTGAAAAATCCCGAAGACCACCAGGACTCGACTCCAATGCAATTCACAGGAGAGTTTATTCAAGCTCTGATAACAGACCCTCTCTGATACAGAAGGGTAGGTGAGGGAAGGGGTTCTTAAAGAAAAAAAAAACCAAAAACCAAAAACCAAAAAAAAAAAAAAAAAAAAAAACAACCATAAGCAGGGGTTTCTAAGTCTTGGCATCACGTGAGTGGGTAAGAAGTTAATGGACAAATTGTCTTTAGAAGTGATTGGCCCGTTTTAGGCACCATGGTTGCTAAGGGCAAGAATATCTGGCCACTAATTAATAGCTGCTTCAGAAGAGGAGTGATTAGCACCCTCTGGTTCCCCAAGAGGCATAGCTAGAGTTGTGAGGGGAAAGTATGCAGGAGAGAATGTAGTCAGGTCAGGTAGCTCCCAACAGAAGAGTCTGAAGGAAAGAGAAGGTTGCTAGGGAACACTATCTCTTTTAGGCAGAAAAGAATGGCATAGGCCCAGTATTTCCCAGCAGCTCTCTCACCTTGGGATCTGATTCTCTAAATGGGAGGTCTCTGGACCTCCAATTAGGTTTCTTAGTTTCTCAGGGGTCTGGTCTTGTCATTTTACTAACTCAGAAAGGAGTTAGTTAGTGCTCTGTGATTCATGCACAAAGTGCTTTTTTAATGAAATAGAATTTTGGTAGATTCAGAGACTCATGACTCTCCTAGGTGTAGAAAATAAAGTACATGGTTCTAATCCCATCAGTAGCTCTGGGAACACCAAGGAAGAAGAGGTGGTTAGGAAATAAGAAGGCAAAGAGGAGGGGAAAGGCTATGACACACCATTCTCTACAACATACTACTGTAATCAGTAACCAACAGGAACTGTCCTTTCCTGTACTAGCTTCACAAATACCGAAGTCAGTCTAGAAAAGGGAGTGGCTCGCGTAACCTCTCAGACACGGGCTATGGACGGACCCTAGGAGAAGAATCACTGCCTCAGTCTTTCATTGATACTCCAAAAGCAGGTGAAAAAAAAGACACTGTATAATCATTGACAAATTAAAGTCAAAAGAATAACCACATCCCACAAAGAATTAAGAATTAAAATTGTTCCCCAAAGTTTCCAGCTTTCCCTATACCCAGGCCTATGTCCAAAATAATAATATTGCAAACTTATCATTATTTAAACTTTAACTTTTAGCATTATTTTATGAGCTTTATAGGTTTATTAAAAGTTTTCCCATGTTTATTAAATTTTCTTTTATGAATATAGTTAGAATGTGCAAGAAGAAAAAATACCAAATAAATGCTATGTTATTTACAATGGTATATTTTTCTCTCCAGTATGAACTCTCTCTTGTCTTTTAAGAGGTAAGTCCTGGGATTTGTCATATTCTGTGCATTTGTAAGGTTTCTCTTTTGTATGAATTTTCTGATGTGCTCTAAGGTAGGAGCACCTAGTGAAAGATCTGTCACATTCCGTACATCTATAAGGTTTTTCTCCAGTATGAACTCTCTGATGTGCTCTAAGATTTGAGTTATGAGTAAAGGACTTGTCACATTCCATACATTTGTAAGGTTTTTCCCCAGTATGAAGTTTCTGATGTCTCCTGAGATTTGAAATCTGGTTAAATGATATGTCACAGTCTCTGCATTTGTAAGGTTTCTCTCCACTATGAATTTTCTGATGTTCTCTAAGGTGAGAACATCTAGTAAAAGATTTGTCACATTCTGTACATCTGTAAGGTCTTTCTCCAGAGTGAACTCTCTGATGTGTTCTAAGATGTGAGGCCTGGGAAAAGGATTTGTCACATTCTATACATTTGTAAGGTTTCTCTCCAGTATGAATATTCTGATGTGCTTTTAGAGTTGAACAGGTAGTAAAAGATTTGTCACATTCCTTACATCTGTAAGGTTTCTCTCCAGTATGAACTTTCTGATGTGTTCTAAGATATAAATTGTGGGTAAAGGATTTCTCACATTCCATACATTTGTAGGGTTTCTTTCCTGTATGAGTTATCTGATGTACTCTAAGAATTGAGCAGGTAATAAAAGATTTGCCACATTCTTTACATTCATAAGGTCTCTCTCCAGTATGAACTCTGTTGTGATGATTTCTAAGATATGCACGTTGGCTAAAGGATTTGTCACATTCTCCACATTTGTAAGTTTTCTCTCCAGAATGACTTTTCTCATGATCTCTAAGACTAGAGCTCTCTCGGAAATATTTGTCACATTGTTTACACCTGTAAGGTCTCTCTCCAGTATGAATACTCTGATGTCTTCGAAGATGTGAACTATGAATAAATGATTTTTCACATTCCCTACATTTGTAAGGTTTCTCTCCAGTATGGATTTTCTGATGTGTCTTAAGGGTTGTGGTTGTAGTGAAGGATTTATCACATATCTCACATTTGTACGGCTTTTCGCCTGTATGAATTCTGTTATGCCTTTTAAGATGTGATAATTCAATGAAGGACTTACCACACTCTTTGCATTCATAATGTACCTCTGGAGAATGAGTTTTCTGATGCCATCTCAGTGATGCATAGTGGGTAAAGGATCTGTCACACTCACTGCATTTGTAAGGCTTCTCTCCAGTGTGGAGTCTGTAATGTTTTCTAAAATGTGAAAGCTGACGAAATTCCCTGCCACATTCTGGACAACTACAGTGTTCCTCAGAAGTATGGATTTTCTGGTGTGTCCTGAAATTGGGATAGTGGGCAAAGGATTTGTCACACTCCTTACATTTGTAAGGCTTCTCTCCAGTGTGCAATGTCTGATGGCTTTTAAGGGCTGACAACTGAACAAATGCCTTTCCACATTCTTTGCATTTGTAAGGTTTCTCCCCAGTATGACGTCTTTGATGTACTTTAAGATGTGTGCACTGGGTAAAAGATTTGTCACAAACATTGCACTTATAGGGTTTCTCTCTGGTGTGAATTCTCTGATGAACAGTGAGGCTTGAGGAGGTACTGAAGCATTTCCCACATTTCCCACACTGGTGTGGTTTTTCTTTAATGTGGACTGTTTGTTGCATGAAACTATATGCAGAGCTGAAATAATCATCGTATACTTCCTGTCTCTGCTCCTTTTCTGCTGTGTAGAGTCTCTGATCCTGACTGATGTCAGAACACAAACTTCGAGATTTCTCACAGTCTTTAGACTCACAAGGTTCTTCTCCGGTGTGTGTGCTTGTGTGTCTATCTGGGTTTGACGAGTCAGCAGAGGCATCCCTGTCCTTACAGCATCTGTGGTTACCGTAGGTTTCGGTTGTATCATTTGTTTCACAAAGTGCACTGTGGGAGGATTCAGGAAGTATTTCACCAAGTTCAGTAAAATGCTGAGACTCCTTTTCAGCCCTCACTTGCTGATGGACAGCATCACATATACAGTAGTTCTCTGAAAACGAATACAATTCAAATTAACAGGGCTTATTCTATGATTAAACATTTGATAAATGACTATCTCCCGAAAGTCAGCCAGCAACTACTTAGACATGTTTCTTTCACTGTAATTTTATGTATTATCACGAACATAGCCTGACAGCCTTCAAGGGTTTGTAATATATAATAAATTTGGCATCTCATGAAAAACGTCTGATGGCCCAAGATGGATCAAATACTTGAGGAGTCACTAATTCCCTTCGGGATGGAGCTCACTGACTGATCATATTTAGAATACATGTGTCTGTCTATTCAGAAATTGATGAAGAAGAGTATAATGCAATCCAGGTTCGCAGTGTTTGTGTTCAGTGAAGGGTACAGTTCACAAGACACAAGTCTTTCTCATATTAAAGGCTTACTTAAAAACCTTAAAGGGTTAATGTTTTTCTAAAAATACCACACTAGATTCTTCAAAAATAATAGAAGCAAGAGAGAGTATTTTGTCAGATATCAGAGGCTCTAGAATATAGAACCTGGAGTCGAGAACATTTGAAGTCGAGCTGTCACGGGCAGCTGTTGCTTGTTTCTTTCCTCCACTGTCTGAGCTCCACACACTGCTGTGTTTCTTAACTTTTCTTACAGGGATGTTCTTAAGCTTACACAGTACACTGTTTCTTGGGATTGTCTTGCAGAAGGGTTTCTGTCTTTTCTCCAGAGACACAAGTGAAAGATATAAAAAAAGACAATTGCAGAATAATGCTACATTATGGACTCATGCTACTCTCACAATTTTGTAAAGAAAAAAAAATCTGATATCAGCATAGTCAAGTAAAATTGCATTTTATACTTGTACTACATGGCCACAATTCAGGTGAAGTAAGGTACGACGTCTTCTAACAGTTACAACATGCTGGATGCAACTGGGGCCAGGATATTATAATAAGCTAAATGAATGAGAATTGCTTCAAATGGAACTGAATGTAGAAAATGTATTTTCCTTTCATGCTTTCTCTTTCACTTAAATCCTTCCCACTTGTTCTGCCCACTCACTGGCCCACCCTACTTGTGGCTCCTCTCTCCTCTCCACATTCCAGGGCAAACTCATGTGCTCCAGAGAGGTAGTCAGGCCTACAGTGCACACAATAATCCACGAGTTTTGTGAGGTAGCCCATGACCCATGCTAGAATGTTTAGAAAGAATACAGGCGTCTTAGACAGTACTCTCTTACTACATAAAGACAAGAAAAAAGAGAAGAATCCAGGAATGGATTTCCAGTTGCTATTTCCTGTCAGAGTCTTCAGCATAGAGAGAGAGAAATTTCAGTTTGCATAGCTTTAGGGTTTTTCCCACAATTAAAATCATATAATTACAATGATAGATTTGGATCTCTAAGACATAGAGATAAATACTGTACAATGCTAAGTTACTGATTGCATTGTGGAAACACAATAAAAGGTAAACAATACAAAATGGAAAGGAAAAAGTCAAATACCATGCAGAGTTCTTCTTTACTAGCCAACTTTCTCTATTCTCATGTTGTTTCCAAAGAGCTTTTACAAAGAGTCTTACTACATATAAAGTCAGTATGTATAAAAGAGGAGTTAATAGTCCCTAAAGCAAAATGTTCTCACCGACAGAGACCAGGTTTCTGTAATTCTCCAACATCACATCAATGTACAAAGCCCTCTGAGAAGAGTCCAGGCATTCCCACTCCTCCTGAGGGAAGTCCACAGCCACATCCCCGAATGTCAACAGACCCTGAAACAAAAATGCACAGACCATGTGATGCTGGGAACAGTGCTTTTCTGGAAATAAGGAGATGTGATGTAACAAACAAAGACATAATGGATAACACAGTCACACTCCATAATGAATGTTCACCTCTGTAAAAACAGGATGACACAATAGTGGCACAAGCATATCCACGAAATAAGACATACACTTGATGGTTATATCTGTTCTGTACACTTTATGTCCCATAGGCTCACAGTGTGCAATCTAACTAAAAGGCACAGACACAGTATCCACATTAATAAAAAATTAATAAAAATTAAAAAGAAATGGGGAGATATAACACCAAACACTGAGAAAATTAAAAATATTATTATGTCTTACTTCAAAACTTTGTACACTACAAAACTGGAAAAACTAAGTGAAGTGGACGATTTTCTAGATAGGTATCACTTTATAAAGTTAAATCAAGATCAATTAAACTCTCTAAACAGTCCCATAACCCCTAAGGAAACAGAAGCTGTCAGTAAAAGTCTCTCAACCAAGAAAAGGCAGAGGCAGGTGGTTTAAGCATAGAATTCTACCAGGCTTTTAAAGAGCTAGTACCAATACTCCTGAATCTATTCTACAAAATATAATCTGAAGGAACATTGCCAAACTCACTCTATGAGGCCACAGTCACCCTGATACTTAAACCACAGAAAGACCCAAAACAACAACAACAAAAAAAAAAAAACATGAATAGATTTCATATCGATGTCCCTATCGTATCCATCAATGTCCTTATGAACACTGATACAAAAAGACACAGCAAAATACTTGCAAATGGAGTCAAGAACACAGCAAAACATCATCCACCATGGTCAAGTACGCTTCATCCCAGGGAGGCAAGGATGGCTCAATATACAAAAACCTATCAGTGTAATGCACCATATAAACAAAGTGAAAGGAAAAACTTCACATGATCATCCCATTACATGTTGAAAAGGCCCCTGACAAAACCCAAGACCTCTTCATTTTAAAAGTCTTGGCCTGACCAGAAGTACAAGGGACATACGTAAATACAATGAAGGCAATGTACAGCAAGCCAGGAGATAACACCAAATTAAATGGAGAGAAACTTAAGTAACTCACTAAAATTGGAAAAAGTAAAACTGTCGTTTTTCCAGATCTCTTGAATATAGTACATGAACTTCTAGCTAGAAGAATGAAACAACTAAAGGAGATCCAGGGGATACAAATTGGAAAGAAAGAAGTCAAAGTATCACCATTCAAACATGGTATGATAGTATACATAAGTGACTCCAAAAAGGTTAAGAGAGAAATCAAAGAAACAATATTCTTCACAATAGCCATAGATAGTATAATTATGTTGGTGTAACTCTAACCAAGCAAATAAAAGACCTATACGACAGGAACTTCAGGGGTCTGAAGAAGGAAATTAAAGAAGATAGTAGAAGATAGAAATATCTCCCATAAGCTAACCCCAGAGGCTCGCACTGCCCCAGAAACAACTCACAGACTGTATGAAGTCCAAGAAAAAAAGAAAACAAAACAAAAAAAAAAGTCATGCTCAATCCTTACCCACCAAGAACACATTGACAAATTCTGGGTTGTACCCTGTATTACATGTACTGTCTGCTCATTGTTTTTTAAAAAAAAAATCTTTACACACCAAGAAAACTTTGACTATTCCCAGGTTGCATCTTGTTTTACATGTACTTTTTGCTCATTGTAACTGGTGGGATCTTGATCACACTATCAAACCTTTAAAAAAAAAAAAAACAAGTACTGACAAAAAATGTATTATATACTTTTATGCAAAAAATCCTTAAAATCTGTACATTTATCTTTGTTCTTTAAAATAAAGTTGTAAAAAAAAAAAAAGAAATATCTCCCATGCCCATGAATCAGTAACATTAACAGTAAAAATGGCTATCTTGCCAAAAGCAATCTATAGATTTAGCGTAGTTCCCATCAAAGTACTAACATAATACTTTACAGACTTTGAAAAAACAATTCTCAACTTCCTATTGAAATATAAAAAACCCAGGGCCTCTAAAGCAATCCTGTACAATAAAGGACCTCTGAAGGTATCACTATTCCTGGTTTCAAGCTGTGCTACACAGCAAGAGTAATAAAAACTGCACGGTATTGGTATAGAAACAAAGAGGTTGATCAATGGAATCAAACTGAAGACCCAGAAGTAAACCCGCATACCTATGGACACTTGAGTTTTGACAAAGGAGCCAAAAGAACACAATAAAAAAGAAAACATCTTTAAGAAATGGTGCTGGTCTAACTGGATGTCTATATGTAGAGAGTCTCCCAGGAGTCTATGGGAGCAACCTTAGCTAAGACTCCTAGCAATGGAGATGTGGAACCTGAATTGCCTCATTCCTCTATGCAGGCAGGAACTCTGATGGAATCATAAGAATACTAGTGAACCCACAGAACTGTAGCCACAAAAAGTATACTGTCCACAAGAAATTCAAGAACAAAGAATGAACAGGAAATCACCAATTAATAACTGGCCCAATTTGAGACACATCTCATGGCCAAGCACCAATCCTGGACCCTATTAATGATACTCTGTTATGCTGTAGACAAGAGCCTAGCATAAATGTCTTCTTAGGGGGTCCACCCAGGAGTTGACTGAAATATATGCAGAAACTCACAGCCAAACATTGGACAAAGTTTGGGGAGTCTTATGAAAGAGTTGTGGGAAGGATTGAAGGGCCCTTAGAGAATAGGAACTCTGTAGAAGACCAATAGACTCAACTAACCTGGACCCCTGGGGGAATCACAGAAACTGAACCACCAACCAAAGAGCATACACAGTCTGAGTCCAAGACCCCTTGCACACATGTAGTAGATGTGCAGCGTAGTCTTCATGTGAGTTCTCCAACAATTACAGAAACCATCTGCAAATCAGTTGCCTACCTGTGAATTCCATTTGCCTAACTGGGCTGCCTTGTCTGGCCTCAGTGGGAGTGGATGGGCCAAACCCTGTAGAGACTTGATTACCAGGGTGGGGAAAACCCAGGGGGCCTTCTACCCTCTCGGAAGAGAAACTGAAGGGAGATGGAGGGAGGGACTACGTGATGAGGGAAACAGAAGGCAGAACAGCAATTGGGATCCAAAGGGAACAAATGTGTAAGTTAATGGAAAAATAAAATACTATTCAGCTAAGGAGGAAAATGTAGGAAAAAGTTGTAGAAAAAATGGCTGGGTGGGCTTGGAATGTGTAATATTAAGTAAGGTCATACAATGTCAGAAGAAACTACACTTTCCCTCATATGCAGAATGTAGCCAATAATATATCTATATGGGAACAGTGTATATGTGAGCACAGTAGAATATGGAGAAAAAAAACATGCAATGCTAAATATGAGGGAATGAGGAAGAACTGAATGTAGGTAATGACATCCAGTTATGACGAGAGATAGGTCATGGCTGTCCCAGTCCTAGTTCTGTCATGGGATTTGGGGTTTTGGTGGTTATAAATTCATCAAATTATTAGATTAAAACTATTAAATGAGTGTCTCTAGACGTTTAGTTCTCAGTGACTAACGTGACCATACATTATTTCATTCAGTTCTATAGACCTTCAGTCTGGTTAATTTTAGTATCTGATTTTGAGAGTTTTCAATGTGTTTTATAATCAAGTTGAAGCAAATCATCAGGAGAAAATGAAAAGTTTGTAATGTTTGTTGAAGATACAACATTTCTAGAAATAAAGTGGACATGACCACTGACCTGGGACATGTTTACTGGAGGATCAGCCATTTCTTTCTGTGTCTCTTCTCTGAATTTCTCTTTAAGGAACAACGAATAGCCACCTTTGGCCCTTTTATATAAGGGGTCAAAAAAGAAAAGTAGGAATTAATACTGAAATGTATTAATGAACAGTTTCAAACCACATAAACAGACCCAAGGAACAAAATACTGTCTGGTGATCAATCAGGATTCCCAAGCCAGGAGAATATGAAAAGACATTTAAGACTGAGAGAGAAAATCAATCAACATCCACCATAGTACTGCACTCAGAAAAATAGTTTCTTTAAATTGATGGAGTAGAAATCGAAGTGCATTTCAAGATAGTCACAAATTAACAGAAGTCATTTTTCTAAAGCATTAGAGCACATAAAAATTAGATGCAAATTTATACAGGCAAAAGAGAATTATCGATAAGAACATAAGAAATAGTACATTGCATGTGAAGAAAAGGTAAGTGCAGGAGAACTGGGAAGTCAACATTTATGTGCAGGACAAGAAAGCACTAACACAGAGAAGGAATAAGAGAACTACTAATATTCCAAACAGCAACAGCATAAAAAACAAAAGCACTTGGGATAAAAGCTCCAGGAACATAACTGTGCCCACTGTGGATATCAATATAAAGACATTTGTAAAATGAACAAATCCTCATGTTAAATATGTGTAGCACATGGCATAGCAATTCCATTCCTTGGCATATGTTCCACACATTCACACCCCACTCCAGACAGACATGTACACTGATGTTCACTGGTGCCATATTCACAACAGCTACAAACCAGAAACAGCATAGATGTCCTTATCTGATGAATGGAAACTGAATGTGAGGTAAATACGCACCATGGAATATTATGGAGATGTAAAGAAACCCGAAATCAAGAGATCTGCCGGTAAATAGGTAGGACCAGGAGATGATTCTCAATGGAGTGACCCAGACTCAGAAACACAGGCACTGCATGTTCTCACTCATAGGACGCTCCTGGCTCCAAATCGTCAGATGTGAGTTCACAACCTGGAGTAACTGCAGTAACCAGAGAGGAAAGAGAGACCTTGTTGAGATGTCAAGGAAAAGTAGAAAGAGGAATAACAGGAAAAAGTGATTTGAAGGGGTAAATTGAAAAACTGCATAATTATGGAAAAAGGCAAGACATAAACATAGAAAAATAGGGCAAAATAATTGTAAGCTTGTCTAGAAAGTCATCAAGAATCATAATATCTATCCACCAAAAAAAGACTATACAAATATATAATCAATAAAGAAGTACATGAGTTGAACAGACCACGCTCAACGGGTACTGGCAAGGACAATGGGCACTTATAAAAGAGCTCTGCAGTGTGGGTCATAAGATGATGTAAATCGAATACACAGAGGTTCCTACTCTCCCTAGACACTATCCACATTCAAGTTCCTCAACAACAGATGCATTTCTTTCGCCAATTTCTCAAAATGTAAATAGATAATATTCTTTTACATTTTTGGTTGTGAGCCTAGATTTAACAGATGAGCCATCTCTCCAGCCCTAGATAATATTCCCTATGCTAAACAAATAAATAGATTACAACATTCAAAGAAAGAAAATGACAGCGGAGATTAAAACATATATTCTACAAGAAATAAATTTCTTATCTAAAAGTACAAAATACTGAGAAAGAAGAAATCGGTTTTAAATGCCATGAATATAGACTGCAGTAAAGAAGAGACTATCTTAATTATGCTAAGTGAAAGAAAAATCAAGACAAAAGTATTAAGATGCAAAATAAAGAATATTAGCAAATGATAAAATGGTCTTAGGTACAAAGTCCCTGATCAGCACAAGTACATGTTACAAAACCCATAATGCAGATTGTTGGAACCTTCCAGCAGGTGTCTATCTGTCCCTGAATGAAGATTAAGGAAAGAGAGGGCAAAAAGAAGACAGAGACAAGAGACAGAACCTGGAGGACTGTTAGTGAATACTGAAGCAGCCTCATGTTTGTTTTGCATAACTTTTTTATACCCCACAGTACCATAGGAAGCAAAACCAGAAGCTAGCAGAAACAACTGCTGATATCTACAGAGGACTTCTCTTCCATCCAGAGGCCTCCCTGTTCTTCCACTAAGGTCCACAGAATGTTCAATTCCTTGACTTGAGCCTGAGGCCTATCACCTCCTAAAATTCCAAGAGATAGCAGACCCTGACCTGCCTTGACAGAAAACAGGAGACAACATAAAATGTGTTAAGTGGCACTGCCTCATGTGCTTTTCACAAGCAAGAACACAACCTAGAAGGTTTGTCTTTCCTAAGACTCCAAACAATTCCCATTAAAACTCTATTTGCATATTTTACAGAAAATCATCCTGAAAGTATCAAGATGCAGTAAAGAGCCGGAAAACACTAAGAGGATCACACCTTGAGGTGATCTCACAGTATATCACAATCACAGCAATGGAAACTACTTGGAATTGTCATGCCAACAGGAAATAAGAGGTATCCCTAGGAAGACAGGATAGACTCTGTTTACCTGTCTGCAAATATAATTCCTGATCCTTATTAAAACTCTGTTGGCATTATTTTCAGGAATGAAGGAATTACCACTAAAAGATAAGAGAATATCAAAGCTCAAGGGATGGTGCAGTGGTTAAGAACACTGACTGCTCTTCCAGAGGTCCTAGGTTCAAAACCCAGCAACCACAAGGTGGCTCACAACCATCTGTAATGGGATCTGATGCCCTCTTCTGGTGTGTCTGAAGACAGTGACAGTGTATTTACATGCATAAGACAGATAAATAAATCTAAAAAAAGAAAAAAATACAGTAAGAGAATGTGCTAAAATACCAAGAGCTCCAAACATCATTAAACATTAAATCTGGAAGTATTAATTTTTATTATTTTGTAGTACACTGTAATCATTGAAATGAAAATGGTTAATACTGGTAAGTAGACCTGATCAGTGGTGTGCATGGAACAAGGCCAGCATCGCTCACATGCACAGTCAGGTAAAAGTTTACTGCCTCCTCATATCAGTTCTTCTGCAGAAAGTCTTCCCATGTCTACAATAGGACAGTCCTGAGGAGATTTTTCTCAGTGGAAGTCTCCACAATTATTTCCAGTGAAACAGATGTGGCAGAACTGATTTCCACAGTCACTCGAGCCCCTTGTCATCCCTTCACCACTCCCCCAACACACCTGGATCCTCAGCCACTGTCTCATGTCTCTCCATCTTCACAGGTGAGCAGGTCTGGGAGATCAGTGAGCCCTGCACATGAGAAAGAGTTCAGTCAGAAAGACCCTCTATTTCTAAGACAGTACTGTGCTCAGGAGATAGAGACAATTCTACAGTACTTTTACAGTTCTTTACAGACTCCAAGCATGCTCCTGACATTGCAGCTCATTCTGGCAGAAGTCACAAAGTACTGACCACAAAGTACAAAACAGCAGTTTCAATAGTGGTCCTGATACACACCTTTAACCCTAGCAGTCAGGAGACAGAGTCAGGTGTAACTGACTTCCAGTCCAGCCTGGTCTACATGGTGAGTTCTGGGTCAGACAGAGGAACACAGTGTTGGGTTCAAGCCATAGCTACAGTAGACACAGGAACCAAGCCAAAGGAAAGCAAACCAAAATACAGTTTGTGTTCATGGACTGAGTGGTTTTCTTCTTTTTTTTTTTTCTTTTTTACATTAAAACACAAATATAATCAAATGAAATTTTCCTAAAGGAAGAAAACATTCACTATTCTTACTCTCAAGAATAAATTAAAAATGAATTTTATGTGGACAGTTTTCTGGTTTTAATGTATAAAAATAATACCCATGTTGTCTAATTTGGGATAGTTAGAGATATAAAATTCTATTTTTTGGGCAGCTAGTTGAAGTAAGTGAGCACAATCATCTGGACTGGCTGTCTGCACACTGGGCAGGGCTTATTCCTCTTCTTTAGCTTCCTTGCACACGTGAAACATGACATGAGGTGCCCAGTTTTGCTGTGAATGATGCAACCATTTTTAGGCTGCCCCTGGCAAATCACACACGGTTCAATGGCATCCATAGAGAAGCTAGATTCATACTTTCTTCTTTGTCCTGTGTGTCTTCCTTCAAGTCCTTGCCACTTTCTTGGCTGCTACAAACAATGCTGCTGGAAGTCGATGGCTGGGAGTAGTTGTCACTCTCCTGTGACAGGGGTGTCTGTGCGACTTTTCTCCTCGCTGTCCTCAGCACAGGACTCCTTAGAATCATCCTCTGTTATTTTCTTGCCATCAGGCACATCTAAGCCTGAGCCGACTGTTCCAGTTTGGCTTTCTCAGACATTTCCACGTTATCTTTCCCTTTATCTTCTGGAAGCCAGTTCTCACGAAGGCTCCAGCATCTGCTGCAGTGTGAGGGAAGGGGAGGATTCATCTCATTGCACGAGGTGCATGTCCAATAGTCAGCTAAGGAAATTTCAGGATCTCCCCACAAAAGCCTGCATTGCTTTCCCCTGCCTGATAAACCATGACCCGGTAGACCTCATCATCCTCATCTGGTTCATGCCCTCCATCACTTGGGGTTGTAGTCTTCTAAGTAAAGAGACTCAACTTCAAACTCTACACTAAGTTGATGAGAAACTGAGTCCTGATCCAGGCAATCACCAGAATGTTCACTTACACCATCATCAGGATCCTGATGTGAGGGGGTCTCTGTGGACACACTGCTGCCACTTCTCTCACAGCACAGCTCCCTCAGCACACACAGGCCCAGGCTCTCATCAAAGGACAGGGATCAGTGGCGCTTCCTTTGTCGTTCACCAGGTAGCTCGTCTGTGTGCTCTTCTGTCTCACTAATCGCTCTCCTTCTAGATGAGGTAGATGGTAGAGAAACTAAATCAGAAGATGAAGGTTTTTCTTCTTGTGGCACTTGCACGGGGTCCTTCAGGTCACTCCCACCTTCAGGCTGATGTCTGCTCACACTCAGCAATGTGCCAGAGTCTTGCTGACTCACAACCACGAAGTTCTGTAGATCACTGCATACACTTTCCTCTGCTCCTTCACAGAGAAACTTGGGACTCCTAACACATCTCCGAGAAGATCATTTGAGCAGAACACAATAGGCTGCTGCTTCTCAGCATATAATCTCTTAGCCATAATATACTGGCCAATATGAAACGTAATCTCTTTCATAGTGTAAATATCTTTCTGTGCCCCAACAGACTTTAACAACTTCAAAAGCAACGGTTTTGGTCTAACCTGGAGGCACGCAGGAGAAGCGCGGAGGTCGGAGAGGTCCCCGGGGTGTCGGTCTCCGCTCGCCAGCAGACCTCTGCGAAACGGGCAGGGTTAAATAGCCCCAGCTGGAGACATGTCAGGACTTAGCTCCTCCAACAGTTGATGCTGAACATGTCCCTGGTTTTCTACAACTGAGGAGGTGAAAGACTTTTGTTGACTTTTTTTTTTTTTTTGATATATATATAAGAGTTAAAGTAATTGTTTGAAAGATGTTTTATAGTACCATCCTATAAAACAGAACACCTTTTCTGTTTTATTCCTTTTTTTCCTTTTGCTTCTTTTTCTTCCCACTAACATGATTTCCCTTTGTGGCTCTGGCTGTCCTTAAACTCCCTCAGTATACCAGAGTGGCAAGGAACTCCCATATCCAACTGCCTCAGTTTCCCAAGTGTAGGGATAAAGGCTTGTGCCAACACCAGCTGGCTTATAATGTCCTTTTCTAACTGTGAACTGTCACAGATGTGCAACTTGGCCATCACGTTAGTCCCTTAATAACTGGAACAGAGGCTGTCTCTGACTCTTGTTGACTGCCTTTGGATCCCCTTTCCCTAACTGGTCCTCCTGGTCTGGCCGCAGGTCTAGCCTCAATAGGAGACTGCCTAATCCTACTGAATCTTGATATGCCAAGGAGGGTGGACATCCATGGAAGGTTTTCCCTTCTGTGAGGATAGGGGAGGAGAGGAGGGAGGGAGGGAGAGTGAGGGACTGGGAGGAAAGGAAGCAGTGAGGTCAATGTATGGTAAATAAATAGAAAAAAGTTTACTTTTAAAAGTTACATTTTCAACTGTATCTATGAAACTCGCAACAAATATACTTTGAGATTCAATTACAGTTCCAGCCATTCCTTTCATGACTAATAGCTAAATGCTCTCTGGGGATGAAGTCACCAAGTATGTCCCGGGTATAACAGAGGAGTTAACTTGGATGTAAGTAAATTTAAAGAGCTTTGTCCTGTAGATCTCAACAAAGAGAATTGGCTTGCAAATGTCAATAGATAAACTCAAATACTGTACTAGTCTAATATTTTGAAAATCACATGATCAATAAATAACACATCAGGATACTTTCAGTTTGTATGCGCCAAAATATATCGAGTAAGAAAGACTACCGCAGCGAAATTGCGAGCCAGCTTACTTAGAAACACCAGAAAAACTGATCACGCCCTAGTCCCTTCAGGCCCACTTTGCAGGCCCGCAGCTCCTCTGACTTGGGATGTTTCTGGGCTAAGGTTCCAGCTGCAGGGCAGCAGACTCTCCCAGCATGCCCCGCGCGGCACCCACTCTGACTTTTAGCTTCTCCCGAAGTTCGCTGTGTCCTGCGCCCTCGGGTCTGCACCACGCGATTCCCCACGGTGCAGAGCGTGAGATCTGGACGTGAACAGGTCGCTGACACCTTTGGCTTTGGTTCTCAGTCCAACGTACCTGGCTTCAATCACGTAGGTTCCCAGCTTCCGCTCACGTCCCCCTATTAACTCCTCCCACTCGGAACACTTTTCCTCTCCCCTGTACGTCCAACATCCTCGCACCCTCCGTTTCCGGGTGAGTGGCCCTGCCCCGTGGAGTCTTGTCCCTCCTACTTTGTTTCAGCCTCTCTGTTATGGAGCTCCAGCTGCCAACTTGCGCAGCCTCCCGACGTGCTTGCTGCCAGCCAGACCAGAAGTGGATCTGGTTGGACTCCGCACCCTCATAAATCCTTTAGATAAAAGACAGGCCGAATTCACCTCGAGCTTTATTGCTTTCACCACAAGATGGCGGTCTTGTCATTTTACGAACTCAGAAAGCTAGTCTTCTATGACACATAATTAAAGTTAAGGGGAAAAAAAACAATTTTTTTCTCATTTTCTTCTCCCCCCCCCCTCTCCCTCCCTCCTTCCCTCCCTCTCCCTCCCTTTCTCCCTATCCCTCCCTATCCCTCCCTCCCTTCCTATCCCTCCCTATTCCCCCCTGTCCCTCCCTCCCTATCCTTCTCTCTCTCTCTCTCTCTCTCTCTCTCTCTCTCTCTCTCTCTCTCTCTCTCTCTCTCTCTTTCTCTCTCTCTCTCTCCCTCCTTCCCTCCCTATCCCTTCCTCCCTCCCTCCCTCCCTCTCTCTCCCTCCCTCCCTCCTCTCTCTCTCTCTCTCTCTCTCTCTCTCTCTCTCTCCTCCCCCCTCCCTCCCTTCCTCCCTACCTCCATCCCTCCCTCCCTCTCCCTCTAGTGTTGAATTCAGAGACCTTCACTCACAACAGGTGGTTAGGAAATAAGAGAGGAAAGGCTAAGACACACCAGTCTCTAGATGCCTTACAACTGCTGTAGACAGTTACCAACAGCAACTGTCCTTGCCTGCACTGGCCGCTCACAAGACCACGGTCAATCTAGAAAAGGCAACAGCTCACTTTATGTCTCAGACATTGGCTATGGTAGACTGTAGAAGGATCGCTGCCTTTAGTTCTTGTCCTGTGTTGAGCACGCCAGGCTCCAGTGCATAGCTCCAAACCCAGTCTCACAAAAGGCTCTGGTTCATCTCAGAGGGTCCCAGGCAATATGAATAGAGATGAGCACAACTGAGAGGCTTGTTGGAATTGTGGACCCGAAGAGCAGAGGTTTAGGAAGTGGTATCAGGCAATATTGATGTAGGCACACAAATGCAATATGCAAGTGTGAAATAGCTAATAATAGAAAACTCGGGGGAGGTAACTTATTCATTCACTCATTCATCTGGGACAGGTTTTCTCTATGTAACACAATTATTAATGAACTATGCTACCATGCCCAGTTCAAAAAGCACATTTTTAAAAACAGGTTTATTTATTTTACATGAGTACTCTATGTGCATGCGTAACTGCATACCAGTAGGAGATATAGAATCCCATTACAGATGGTTGTGAGCCATGGTGTGGTGGTTGGAACTGAACTCAGGACCTCTGAGCCATGTCCCCTACCCCTCAAAACTGTTTTCAAATTACATCAGCCTATGCTTTCTTTTTTATTGTATCAATATCGGGTAGGGTGCTTCTATTTGTTCAATAATTATTTGTTTGATTTTTTTTTCTGAGTCAGGCTAGCTTTGAACTCACTGAGATCCACCTACTCTGCCTCTGGGATGCTAGGATTAATGGGACGGTCCACCAAGCCTGGCTCAGAATCTGGTTTAGTAGTAGGTAATGGAATCAGAAAGTCTTGCTTTTTTGTATCAAGGAATAGTAAATTTTAAGTAACTTCGACATTAGTTATTTGAAATAAAATCCTGTCAATCTTGTAATGGGATTGTATTAAAGATGGCACTTTATGTCCAACAATGGGTAGAAGGAACTCAAAGAATCAACCTTCAGTAGATAGAGGTGGGGGGACAGAGTTACTAACCCACAGTCAAAATTTCTGACCCAGAACTGTTCCTATCTAAAAGAACTGCAGGGACAAAAATAGAGAAAAGACTGGAGACAAGAGCCTAACATGACTGACCTCTGAGAGGCTCTGCCAGTAACTGACTGACACAGACAGATCACCCAACCATTGCACTGAAGTTGGGGGCCCCTATGGTTGAATTAGAAGAATTGAAGAAAGAGTCAGGGAGAGCCAACCCATAGGAAGACCAGCAGTCTCAACCAACCCAGACCCTAGGGAGCTCCCAGAGACTAGCCACCACCCAGGCAGCATACATGGTAGGGTCTGAGCACACTACCCCCGCCCCCAGCACAAATATAGCAGAAGACTGCCTGGTCTGCCTTAGTGGTAGATGTGCCTAATGGGGCCCCAGGGAAGGGGAAGGACTGGTTGGGGAAAGGACCTTCTTGGAGGCAAGGGGGAGGTGAAGTGGGATGAGGAACTGTGGAAGGGAAGACTGTGAAGAACGTTGGTGGCAGTGGCTGGAATGTAAATAAAATAATGTTTCTAAAAGGTGGAATTTTATAATTGCTTGTTATATTGCTATGTGTAGTCTTATTAATATTATTTGTTTGGTGTTGTTTACACTTGATATGTTATATACACCTGGAATCTCATCTATTTCAATTAGATTTTCCAATTTAGTATAATAGAACTCTTTATTGTCAGTAGACATAAGGCCCCATTGTTACTAGTTTTTACACAATAGGACCATTACTTTGGGTAATGGTCAAAATAGTACAAGGTGATTGGTCATGGCACGTGACTTTAATCGCAGCCCTGAGAGGTACAGTCAGGCAGATCTCTGTGAGTTCCAGGCCAGCCTGGTCTACTGAGTGTGTTTCAGGTCAGCTAAAGTTACACACTGAAATACAGTCTCTACAAAGAAAGAAAGGGGGGGGATGGATGGACGAAGGGAAAAAAAGAAGGAAGGAAGGAAGGAAGGAAAGGAGGGAGGGAAGGAAAAAAAATAACAAAATGCTATGTTTAGTTTGTCAAGGTCTTGGAAGACTTCAATCCTAGCTCTCTGGAGGTAGAAGCAAAGGGAAACCTGAGTTCAAGGCCAGCCTGGTCAATGTAGAGAGTCCAGACAGGTGTCAATACACAGACTATGTTTCCCATAGATGCAATGATTCTACTACAAGTCCACTGCAGACATATATGAGAAATGGGCCATGAATTTGAAAGAGAACAGGATGGTATCTGGGAGGATTTGGCAGGTGGAAAGGGGGAAAACAAATGTTTTAATAATAGGAGAAACTCAAAATTTTAAATGTAAGATGAAAGCAAAAAAAACAAAAAAATCAAAACACAACAAAGCCACAATAAACCCAAACCAAACAAACAAGAGTTATGTACCTCTCCGGAAAATGCAGTCTAGGTTCCATTAGCTTCCATGCTACCTTAGCTACAGTGTAATCATCAGGAATAGAAATGATACCTAATGTTGTTGTAAATGTGAGAAAAGGAGGCCGTATTCTTCTAGGAGATAAAAAACTGGAGAATCAACTTTTGAAACCAGTCTAGATGTCCACTCCTAAATATAGGAATAGATGAAAGAAAGAAAACTCTGTGTATCCCAATTACAGCACTGACTGATATGTGACACTATTTCTATGGAAACAGGGACAATCGTCTACATATTCCAGATAAGTAACCAGCGACAAATCAGTGATCGAGAACCAACAGAGTTCAATGTTCTATATAAGGTTGTTAATCTTAAAAAAATTCACAAACATTTATGTGGGATCCATCAAATCAAAGATCAATATGAATTGTTATATCTAAAATGCTTGACTCAGAGCTTACCACTAGGCAGCCCTTTCTGCACCTATATATGTGCTCACTGTGGTTTTCTGACTGACACTGAGAAATGTTACTAATAAGCCAAAATGTTATGACTATAACACTCATGCTGTGTTATCTTAATGTTCTGAAATCCCCCTGTTCACCACCCATCCACCACCACCTGTTCATTCCTATAAAGCCCACTCTGAGAGCAGACCAGTACCAAAATTAGGCTTCTGAGTCCTTTTTGTGGTCCTGAACATTCAGCATTCCACAAAGCTTTTTTTTTCTTAATTGAGATCAATGTTTGTATGGTTTGAGTTGTGACCCCTGAACCACAATAGTGGCAAGCACATCTTGATAGTAAGTAATAGGCACTCTAGCTGGATTTAAGACACTTTTAACAATTGGTATACAGTAACTTGTCCTCAGTGCTAGTGAAGTGCTATGAATCTTGGAGGAGAAATAACACTTTATTTAAATATTTATTTCTTAAAGCAGCATAGTCCTTAATAAACATCTATTTTTTCCTTGTACTCATAAACTTAGTCTTTGCCCTTCATCAAAGAAACTTCTGTTTTCAACATTTAGAGTCTACAATAAAGAAACAAAATAAAACACAATTAATAAACATGCACAGGTACAGTGGATGCCCTCATCAAAAACTCCTGTGCCAAAGGTTCAAGTAATGTATTTGAAGAGAGAGTAGAACAATTGTAAGAGGCAGACTGCTGAGCACCGAGGAACCTCAGGAGGGTCTCCGTCCTGAGCACCCACAGGAACACTCCGGGTGCAGGCAGCATGGTGCTGCCTGAGAACTGGACTGTCCTAGCCCAGAGTCAGAGCCAGTCCAACCAAAAAGTTCCCACCTCCATCTGTGCCCAGACCCAGCACACTGCCATCAGAACTCACAGCCTGCCTGCAGAGAGTTGAACACCCAGCAGACCCTAAGGAGCACTCTCCTTCCTGAGACCACAGGTAAGTTCCCAATTTTTCTCTTCACAGACTATTTGGGGAGAGACCACCTGAAATTCTCAAGGCTCAGGTATCTCAGTGCTGCTTGGAAACAGACTGTTCCCATCCTCATCTGTGGTCAGAGCCAGAGACTCTCCACCACCATCTGAAATCACAGCCTACTTACAGAGAGTTGAGCACGTAGGAGCAATCTCTCACCTGAGCCCACAGGCCCACAGACCCACAGGAGAGACAAGCTCCAGACAGAGATGACAAGATCATCTAGCATCACAGATAAAAAGATGGCACGAGGCAAGCACAAGAACCTAAGACAACCTGGCGATATCAGAACCACTTCTTCCACTACATCAGTAGTGATATCCTAACACACCAGAAAAACAAGATTTCTACTTAAAATCATACCTCATGTGAAGGCCTTGAGAAGCACATGAATAATTCCTTTAAAGAAATACAGGAAGACATACATAAACAAGTAAAAGCCCTTAAAGAGGAAACACAAAAATCACATAAAGAGTTACAGGAAAATACAACCAAACAGGTAAAGGAATTGAAAATGGAAAAGAAACAATAAAAAAAAATCACAAAAGGAGACAACCCTGAAGATAAAAATAAACCTAAGAAATCAGGAGTCATAAATGCAAGCATCACCAAGAGAATACAAGAGATACAAGAGAGAATCTCAGGGGCAAAATACTTTTTAAGTATGCAAACAAAATCCTTCAAGATGAACACTCAATTCTGAACATCTATCTTCCAAAGACAAGGGCACCCACAGTCATAAAAGAAACTCTACTAAAGCTAAAAGCAGATATTGCACCACACACAATAATAGTGGGAGACTTCAGTATCCCACTCTCATCAATGAACAGATCATGCAAACAGAAACTGAATAGAGACACAGTGAAACTAACAGAAGTTATGAATCAAGTGGATTTTAAAGACCTCTATAGAAAATTTCATCCTAAAACAAAAAAAAAAAATATATATATATACCTTCATCTCATCACCTCATGTACATTCTGAAAACTGATCATATAGTCAGTTACAAAACAGGCCTCAACATATACAAGAAAATTACCATAATCCCATGCATCCTATCAGATCACCATGGACTAATGCTGGTCTTCAATAACAACAAAATCAAAATGCCCACATACACATGGAAGTTGACCAATGCTCTAATCAATGATAACTTGATCAAGGAAGGAATAAAGAAAAATTCAAGAGGTTTTAGAATTTAAACAAAATAAACACACAACATTCCCAAATTTATGGGATACAATGAAAGAGGTACAAAGAGGAATACTCACAGCTCTATGTGCTTCTAAGAAGAAACTGGAGAGAGCATACACTAGCATCTTGACAGCACACTTGAAAGCTCTAGAAAGAAAAGAAGCATATACAACAAAGAGGAGTAGACACAGGAAATAATCAAACCAAGAGCTGAAATTAACAAAGTAGAAACAAAAAGAACTATACAAAGAATTAATAAAACCAGGAGCTGGTTCTTTGAAAAATCAGTAAGATAGATAGACCCTTAGACACACTAACTAGAGGGCACAGAGAAAGTATCCAAATTAACAAAATCAGAAATGAAAAAGGGGACATAACAACAGAAGCTGAGGAAATTCAAGAAATTATCAGATCCCACTACAAAAGCCTATACTCAACACAACTGGAAAATTTACAGGAAACCATCAAATTTCTAGACAGATACCAGGTACCAAAGTTAAATCAGGCTCAGACTAACCATCTAAACAGTCCCATAAACTCTAAGGAATTCTCTCAGACCTTCATTTAAGACCTAATACCGATACTCTCCAAATTATTCCACAAAATAGAAACAGAAGGAAGAGTACCCAACTCATTCTTTGAAGCCACAATTGTGCTCACAATTAACCACACCAGGACCCTAGAAAGAAAGAGAATTTCAGACCAATTTTTCTCATGAACATTGATGCAAAAATACTCAATAAAATTCTTACAAACCAAATCCAAGAAAGTATTTAACAAAATTCAACAGACGTTCATATTAAAAGCTTTGGATAGGTCAGGAAATTAAGGCTCATACTTAAACATAGTAAAAGCAATATACAGCAAATCAGTAGACAATATCAAACTAAGTGAAGAGAAACTCGAAGCAATCTTACTAAAATCAGGGACTATACAAAGTTGCTCACTCTCCCCTTCCTATTCTATATAGTAGTGGAAATCCTACCCACAGTGATTAGATAGCAAGATTAGGTCAACAGGATACAAATTGGAAGGGAAAAAGTCAAAATATCATTATTTGCAGATGATATGATAGTATACTTAAATGACCCCCGAATTCCACCAGAGAATGTTTACAGCTGATAAACAATGTCAGCAAAGTGGCTGAATATAAAATTAACTCAAAAAAAACCAAAAAAACAAAAAAACAGTTATCCTCGACTTAAAGGACAAACAGGGTGAGGGAGAAATTAGGGAATTAAAACCCTTCACAATAGTTACAAATAATATAAAATACCTTGGTGTGACCCTAACTAAGCAAATTATTACAGGAACTTCAAGTCTCTGCAGAAGGAAATTGAAGAATATCTCAAAAGATGGAAAGATCTTCCATGCTCTTGGATTGGACAGATCAACATAGTGAAAATGGCCATCTCGCCAAAAGCAACCTACAGATTCAATGCAATCTCTATCAAAATTCCAAATCAATTCCTCACAGTGTTAGAAAGAGCTATATGCAAATTCATTTGCAATAACATAAAACCCAGGGTAATGAAAAATACTCTCAATAATAAAAGATCTTCAGGGGCAATCATTGTCCCTGACCTCAAGCTGTATTATAGATTAATCATGATTAAAACTGAATAATACTGGTACAGAGACAGGCAGTTAGATCAATGGGACAGAATTGAAGATCCAGAAATGAACCCACATCTATTGTCACTTGATCTTTAACAAAAGAGCTAAAAACAGTCGGTGGAAAAAGACAGCATCTTCAACAAATTGTTTTCTTTCAAACAAAGGAACATACAAAAGCCACAAAGCCAAACTAACACCAAAGCAAGTAAGTGTTTTACCCATCTCAGAGAAATAGAGACTAGGGTTTATTAATCTTCCTTGTTACTCTATCTACAATGTCAATAATCAGGAATAGAAATGACTATCGGCAGAACCATGGGGAAAGGGGATCACACACTGTTATGAGATCAAGATCTAGAAAATCAACTTTTAAAATCAGTGTAGATGTCTGCCCCCAAATAAAAGTTTTGTGTGATCCAATTACAGCATTGAGACTGTTACTGTGGAAACAAAGACAAACGCACACGTTCCTAGATAAGAAAGCAATGACAAACCAATATCTGGAAATCAAAAGGTTCTACTTGGTGAAGCAATGTGGTGTTTTTTTCTTCTCTCTGTCTTTTTCTTCCTTTTTCTTTTCTTTTTCTTTTGCATGTAGTTCTGTGTGCCATGTGTGTCCCTGATTCTTGCAGAGACCAGAGGAGGGCATTGGATGCCTTGGAGTTGAAGTTACAGAATAAATGCCCATGTGAGGATCCTTAGATTTCAAGGTGAGTCTTCTGAAAGAGCAGACAATGCTTTTAACCAGAGTCAACTTTAAAGCACAGTGGATCAGAGAGTTTTATTGGAGTGATTTACAAGACTGTAGAGAGGAGCTACTGATAGAAGCACAAAACACTGAGTGACAGTTACAAAATCTTGTGAGTGATGGCTAATGAAGTTGTGAAGCTAGGGATCACTGCTCAGCTTGCAAGCAGCTCACCTGACGCAGGAAGTGAAGTTAAAACTCAAGAGTTCTTTGGAACATCAGCTGTGTTGAATAGTGTTTTGCTGGAGCATTATATGTGAAGGAACATTTCACTGAAGCAGACACAGGTGAAAGAATGTTCTCCTGAAGCAAGCATCTGAAAGGACATGCGATGAAGGATTCTTTACTAATGACAAATGTTTTGGTTTGTCTTACATTGCATAGCTCAGCTGCATTTTTCAGGACTCCATAAAGAGAAATGCACCAAAAACCTTCTAGTGGTGTGCTCTTACTTCTTGCCACTTCCATGTACTTGGGCCAATTGGCAGAGTGATGTCAGCAATTTCAGCACTAGGTAAAGGCTTTGTCAAATTAAATTTGAGTTGTAATTTTCAATGAAGAGCAAAACATGGAGATGTTTATATGCTATACTTTTATGTAGTTTCTCAAAAGTATAAACTTTGTGATGTTCAGAACAATTAGAGGTCATTGTCATACAGTAAATGTTATACATTGTCCTCTTTATGATTTTGCGACAGGTTATATGTACAGAGAATCTCCTGTGTACTATATGGATGCAGAACCTTAATAAGAAGCTGATGGCTTATTAACAATAGGCAGGAAATAGAAGATGGAACCTGAGGTTTCTGGTTTCTTTGGAGTTTCAGTTGTGTCATACGACATTTTTCTTTTGAAAGTGTCTTTTGAGAGGATGTTTTGCTGAGGTCGACATGGAGGATTGTTTGCTGGAAATAGACACATGGCATTTCTCTGAAAGCTGTCTGAAAAAAGGACACATGATATTTTGCTACAGCTGATGCTTTGTGTTTGGCAAGGTATAAATAAAACCCAATAGACAGTGGATGACACTGGTGCATGTTTTTGCCTTGCCTTTTTGTTTGATCATTGTTGAGTTTTTGTAGAGAGAAATGCACCAACAAATTTCTGGTGGTATTCTGGTGGCTTCTTGACACTTCTGTGGTCTCAGAGCTGATTGGCAGGGCCTTGTTGTTTGTTTCTTCTGGATTGAACTACCATTGCTGCTTCATGAATGGTGTTTGCAGGTGAATGGTGTGGCTGCTGATTTGAGTGACTTGACCTGATTCTATCTTGACAATAAATATTAGAATTACCCTAAAGAACTTTTTCTAAACAGGTCTAAATCCTCTTTTGCCCTATTAACCTTTCATTTCTACTACCTATGGTGGGTGGTGGGCTGTATTAAAGTGTTTTAAGAACCCTTACTAAAGTAGGTTTTGAGAAATAAAAGTCTATAGGGATGTCAGATAGTGAAATTTGATCTCTGAGAAGTATTCACAGGTGTCAAAGATTTACCTTGGATAATAAGGAGACAAACATATGTGAAGGGTAAACAGCCATGCAGCTACAAGGAATATGATAAATAGGTTATATAATTTCAGAACTAGTCAAAGAACAAGCCAAAGCTTATGGCATTTATTTGTAAAAAATTAAGTCTAGGAGTCATTATTTTGGGAACAAAGGGGCTGAATATAAAAGCTCATGGTTAGAGGTATATGTAGCTCTGGCTGTCCTGGAACTATGTATACCAGGACAGCCTCTGATTAACAGAGATCATTTTTGCCTCTGTTAGCTGAGTGTGCAAAGTTCCCTGAAATTATGAATTTTTGGATGTTGAATAAGACAGATGTTCTTATTACAGCTTTTCCCAGGAATTAGAGTGATAAAAGCACCATCTAGAGGTTAAAACAGCATGTGTTCTTACAGTGTATTGGGGTTCAATTTCCAACACACACACACACATAACAGCTCACAACTGTCTTTACCTCCAGTTTCAGAGGATCTGGCCTCCACAGGCACCAGGTATACATGTAATGCAGAGATATAAGCTGCAAATTGCACATGCATACACACACATGCACATGTGCATGCACAGACACACACACAAACACAGACACAAACACACCACAAAAAAGGTTTTTACATAATTACATTTGGACATTTTTATTTTGACAGACTTTGTGAAACATTGTAAGATTTAAAATTTTATTGAAGGTGTTTTTATGGTTCTTGTGCTTATATTTCTATTATGTATAATGTTAGGATTCAAACACAGAGAGAATACTGAATGAATGCTACATCCCATTATTTACAATCTTATGTTTTTCTCCAGTATGAACTTTCTGATGTCTTTTAAGATGTGAGCACTGGATGTAGGATTTGCCACATTCCGTACATTTGTGAGGTTTCTCTCCACTATAAGTTTTTTGTTGTGCTTTAAATACTGCACATGCAGTAAGTGACCTTTCACATTCCTTACACACATAAGGTCTTTTTCCAGTATGAACTCTCTGATGTGTTTTAAGTTGTGAGGCCTGGGTAAAGGATTTGTCACATTCACTACATTTGTAAAGTGTCTCCACAGTATGAATTCTCTGATATGCTCTAAGAGTTGAGCTCCTAGTAAAAGATTTGCCACACTGTTTACATGTATAATGTCTTTCTCCATCATGAACCCTCTTATGTCTTCTAAGACTTGAGGAGTGGGCAAAGAATATGTCACAGTCCTTGCATTTGTAAGGTTTTGCTTCAGTATGGATTTTCTGATGTCTGCTGAGACTTGAGGGCATAGTAAACCATGTGTCACATACCTCACATCTGTAAAGTTTCTTTCCAGTATAAATTCTCTGATGTCTTCCAAGATGTGAGTACTGGGTAAAAGATTTGTCACATTTTGTACATTTGTAAGGCTTCTCACCAGTATGAATTCTGTAATGAGTTTTAAGATGTGATAATATAAAAAAGGACTTAACCATATTCTTTGCATTTGTGCAATTTCTGTAGAGAATAATTTTTCTTATGCCTTCTAAAGAATACATAGTGGTGAAAGGATCTGTGACATTCATTGCATTTGTAAGACTTCTCTGCAGAATGGAGGGTGAAATGGCTTTTAAAGTGTGAGAGCTGATGAAAGACCTTGCCACAGTGTGGACAACTATAACATTCCTTTGTAGTATGGACTTTCTGATATCTTTTCAAACCAGTAGGGTAGGCATAGGATTTGTCACATTCCTTTCATTTGTATTTCTTCTCTCCAGTATGCCTTTTCTGGTGGCTTTTAAGTGTAGACAAGTAAGAAAATGACTTTCCACAGTCGTTGCATTTGTAAGGTTTTGTCCCAGCATGAAGTCTTTGATGTATTTTTCAATGTGTTTTAAGACTTGTGCACGGAGTAAAGGCTTTGTCACAAATATTGCACTTGTAAGGTTTGTTTCCAGTATCAGTTTTCTGTACACAGAAGCTTGAGGCAATACTGAAACTTGTCCCATATTTTACACACTGCTCCTCTGCATTCACCACAATGTAGATTGTTTGTTGCATGAGACTATATGTAGAGCTGAAATCGTCATCATATTTTTCCTGCCTGTGCTCCTTCTCTTCAGTGTAGTGTCTCTGATCCTGACTGATGTCAAAACACAAACTTAGAGATTTCTCACAGTCTTTAGACTCACAAGGTTCTTCTCCGGTGTGCGTACTTATGTGTCTATCTGGGTTTGACGAGTCAGCAGAGGCATCCCCGTCCTTACAGCATCTGTAGTTATTGGAGGTTTCTGTAGTGTCCCTTCTTTTATAGTGTGAACCACGGGAGGGATCATGAAGCATTTCACCAAGTGCATCACACTGACAAGACTCCTGTTCAGCCCTCACTTGTTGATGGACAGTTTCACATTTGCAGTAGTTCTCTGAAAATGAATACAATTCAGATTAACAGTATTTGTTCCAAGTTTAAACATTTGAGAAGTTACTGTCTTCCTATGTTTTCTATAAGGTGAAGTACTTAGCACAAGCTTGTGGAAGTTGACATTTTTCATTTGCTCTAATTGTATGGATTCTCAGAAAAATAGCAGATGAAACAAATAACTGATAAGTCCATATACAGCTATGGGATGGGGTTCAGTGGCAGGTTATATTTAGAATATATGTCTATTTTTAAAGATTTCTTTCCAAAGTGATGAGGTGAATGCAACTCAGGTTCACAACACTGTGTAAACTGATGTATAACAAATAGAGATTCCTGTTCAGGAAACCTAGTTAGTTGTAAAAAGGGTTAGTAAAAGCATCAAGGGGTTAGTTGTTAGTTGTAAAGTTAGTTGTAAAAGGGTTAGTTAAAAGCATCAAGGGGTTTTTTTTCTAAGCGAGAGGAAGAGAGAGAGGGAGAGATTGATTCTTCAATAGTAATTGATGAAATTCTGTTACTTATCAGAGGCTCTAGATTTGAGTAAGGGTTGCAATGGCCAGCTATTGCATATTTCAATGAGCTCCACACATTGTTCTCTGCCGTTCTTTTTTCCTTCCTTTCTTCTTTCATTTATTTCTTTTTCTTTTTTTCTTTCTTTCCTCTAGCTGTCAATTTGATTGGTGTTTAATTATTTATTTACTTACTTTAAGCTCTGAGACAGTAGTGGCCCACTATTGGATATCTGTCCAACCCTGGCACATGAACTGCTGTGTTAAGTCAACTTTCACTTTTCTTACATAGTTGTTCTTCAGTCAACTTTCTATACTGACTCCTGCACCATGTTCCAAAATGGTGTCTATGCATCCTCCTCTGAGAAGAAAGTGAAGGCTGTAATATGAATGAATGCCTACATATAAAGAAGGAAGTTACAGAATAATTCTACTTCATGGATTCACATTAGACTTTTAATTTGAAAAATTATTCTAATCTGATGTCAGCCTAGTTAAGCAAAATTACATTTTGTACTAGTATTAAGTCACCACAATTCAGATGTACTAAGGCACAATATCTTCTAACAGTTATAAGAGGCAAGATACGCTGTAAATTAAGTGATCAGGAATCCTTTCAATTTGGAACTGAATATAGAAAAACCTTTTTGGCTCCTTTTTTTCCTCTTTCACTTGAAGGCATCACTGTTGTCTCACTCAATCTTTTGCCCACCCTGACTATGCCAAACAAATCTTCTCCACATTTCAGGGCACTTGCATTTGCCCTAGATAGGTGACCAGATCTGCCTTGAAGATAATGATCCATGTGTTCAGTGAGGTAGCCCATGACTCATGCAAGAATTTTTAGAAAGAACACAGACATCTAACATGCTACTGTATTCAGGGTATGAAGAGAAAACAAAATAGCAAACCTAGGAATAATTTTCCAAATGCTATGTCCAATCAGATCTTCACTATATTTAGGGAGAAACTTCTGTTTGCATATCTTGAGTTTTTCTCACGATTAAAAGTATGTGAACTACAATAATGATATTGAGCTTTAAGATATGCAACCATCTACAAAATTTGAGACCTACAATCTGTCCTGCCCACAAGATATGCATAGAACAGAAAAAAACAATATGTGATTTGACTTAAGACTAACTCACAAGATAAACGTTATACCCAAACTGCTTGTGTAACCAAGGATCAGAGAGCTTAGAGAGTCAGAAAGCTAGGATAAAACAAGCACTACTCATGTACAATGAGAAATAGAAGTATGAACAAAATGACTCCTAATTCTCCTCTGCTGCACTCATAGATCAGTGCCTTATTCAGTAATTACCAGAGAAGCTTTCTCTAGCTTCAGATAGGAACAGATGCAGAGGCCCAAACTCAGACATGAAAAGGAAAGAGTGTCTACATGAAGGTCTCCATTAAGTCCCTTCCCTTAGAGCTAAAGGAACCATGACAATGAAGCAGAAAGTGCAAGAGCCAGATGAGATGGAGGACACTGGGACAAGGCCTCTGAATGATCTAGGCAAGTGCAAAAGAACTCACAGGGACTGAAGTAGACAGCATAGAGCCTACAAAGGTATGCACCTGGTCCTCTGTATGCATAGCTTTCATATAAAAACAGCTTAGTTTTATATGACTCCTGACTGTGAGAGTAAATGGTTCCCTTACGCTCTTGACTGTTCTTAGGAATCCTTTGCTTCTGTTGGGATACTTTGTCTTACTTCAATACAATGGATTTTACTTTACATTATTATATGTTATTTTGTTACTTTTGGTTGTTGTCTCTTAAAATCATGTTCTTTTCTAATGGGAGAGAGAAAGTGAGTGGATATTGAGGAAGCACAGGTGAGACAGTGAGTAGCAGAGGAGGGAAAACACTGATCAGGAAATATTGTACAGGATTCTGTCTTCAGAAAAAGGAAAACGATTAAAAAGATGTGTGGAGAGCTTCTGGTGCAGGTCACAGGTATTTTTGGCATGTACTTGTCACTGGGATCAGAGGAAGAAGTAGGATCAGATAAGAATATTCACATTTGGGCTAATGCAAGGATCAAGTCACAGCCAAGGATTGTGTGACTTCCCTTTTGTCTTAATATAATCCTGTGAATCCCCCAGACCCAGCAACTCTGAGGACATTGTTGCTTTGTTTGATTGTTACCAGGTGTGATCTCTTTGATCTCTACCTGCTTGATTACTTTGTCTTTGATCTGAGAACTGACCATAATCTATGAATGTATGGCTTGGTCAGATATGGTACAAATATTATATATTGTTGAGTTTCTGATTATATGTTGGAACTAAACTGAAGGGGGAGCATGAGTCTACTAAAATGAAAACTGGAAAGAAAATACACACACCATGATAAAGTTATTTCCTACTACCAATCATTCCGTAGTCTCCTGTTGTTTCCAAGACAGCTTAGAAACAGAGCGTTCATGACTTGTGGGATGCCACTGCATTCACCATTATAAGATGGAGCCCAGCCCAAAGGGAAGATGGCCAGTTTTGAGATAAACAACTTAAGTGAGTATGCACATATGCCTGTTTTGCTGACTCATGCTGACTCATTCTCTAGTCCCGAGTATGCTAATTAGGGCACACAGAATGCACCAATCAGGTAGCGACACATTCCTCCTAAGCATATATGAGGAGAGTTGATTTCTGGGCTCAGGGTCTTTTGCAACTGCAATCAAACCCACAATAAACGCCTGTAGAAGGATCCTGTTGTGGCGCGTCTTCCTTGCCGGCAAGATAGGCGATCGCTACAATGACTTATAATGCCATACAAAGTATCATATGGGATTTCTTTAAGCAAAATGTTCTCACCAACAGAGACCAAGTTGCTGCAATTCTCCAACATCACATCAATGTGCAAAGCCCTCTGAGAAGAGTCCAGGCATTCCCACTCCTCCTGGGAGAAATCCACAGCCACATCATGGAATGTCAATAGATCCTGAAACACACACACACACACACACACACACACACACACACACACACAGACAATTTGAATATGTGCTATATGGAAGAATGGTTTCTTGATAGATGGAGACTTAAGTAAATTTTAGATGTAGATGACCAAAGACATTTACTCAATCAGATGATTTCTAACAGAGTTATACTCCCTAATACATGTGCTAACTCTGTAAAAACAGGACTAAACAATAGTCACACAAGCATATCCATGAAACAAGACATACATTTCCAGTTTGGACATGTTTATCATGTCTGAGAAGAAAAATACTTGACATGAAAATGTGATCTGAAAAGATGTACCTCAAGACCATCCCAGACAACTGACACTAATCAATCTAGTCTGTATTGAGGCCTTGCATGATTCTAGTCTACAGTGCTTGGTTGGCATGTTTAAACTCTAGGCCCAGTGCCCAACATTATGGAGTTAAGGGGTAAATATTGAAGGCAAAATATATGACTTACTTTGTCATGGGACAGTTTTGGATTTTTTCCACTGTAAGGAGGAGTGTATCAATACTACATACTGGCTATTTTAACATTAACATAAAAAATCAAGTAGTCTATGAAATTAATTTTAAAATATTAGAGACACTATTAAACAGATTTAAAAATCTATTTTTAAAAAAAACATGAATATGGAAACTTTGAAAAATAACAATTTTGTAAGTTCCAAAAATATTTTAGTCATAAAGAGTTATAAAATTTGAGGAAAGTCCAAAAACACATTAAATAATATTTAAGTTACAACTACGCATGCAAGCATAGATGTTAAAAACTTGGATGCATTTATAAATGACATAGAGAACAGGCCTCTATTGTTGCTGGGATTGCAAACTGCTACAACCACTCTGGAAGTCAGTTTGGATTTCTCAGAAAACTGTACATAGTCCTACCTGAAGACCCAGCTATTCTACTCCTGGACATATACCCAAAAGACACTCCAACATACAACAAAGACACACACTCCACTATGCTCGTAGCAGCCTTAATTATAATAGCCAGATGCTAGAAAAGAACCTTCAGCAGAGGAATGGATTCAGAAAATATTATACATTTACATTTTTAATAGCTACTCAGCTATTAAAAACAATGACTTCCTGAAATTCTTAAGCAAATGGATGAAACTAGAAAATATCATCCTGAGTGAGGTGACCCAATCACAAAATAACACATATGGTATGCACTCACTGATAAGTGGATATTAGCCCCAAAGCTAGGATTACCCAAGCTACCATTCACAGACCACATAAAGCTCAAGAAGAAAAACCAATGTGTGGATGATTCAGTCCTTCTTTGAAGAGGGAACAAAAATAGGATGAAAGATGGAGACAAAGTTTGAAGCAGAGACAGAAGGAAAAGACATCCAGGGATGGCTCCACCTGGGGATCCAGCCCATATGCAGCCATCAAACCCAGACAATATTGCTGATGCCAAGAAGTGCATGCTGACAGGAGCCTGATACAGCTGTGTCCTGAGAGGCTTTGCCAGACCCTGACAAATATAGAGGTAGATTCTCAGAGCCAACTATTCAACTAAGAACAGGGTCCCCAGTGAGGAAGATAAAGAGAGGATTGGAGGAGCTGAAGGGTTTGCAATCTCATAAGAACCACAATACCAACCAACCAGAGCTCCCAGGGACTAAACCACTATTCCAAGAGTACAGATGGACAAACCAACTGCATATGTTGCAGAGGATGGCCTTGTTAGGCATCAGTGGGAGGAGAAGCCCTTGTTCCTGTCAAGGCTCCAAGCCCCACTGTAGGGGAATATCAGGGTAAAGAGGCAGGATTGAGGAAGAAAACTGGGGAGAGGATATGGGGTTTTTGGAGGAGAAACCTGGAAAGGGGATTTGAAATTTGAAATAACATTTGAAATGTTAATAAAATGTATCCAACAAGATTTGTAAAAAAGAAGTGACATGGATTTCCTGTAGTAAAGGAATATTTCAATGTGTGAGAATTATAGTCACTATCAGTGATTTGCAAATACAATATAGCTCAGAAGCATGGCTCAGAAAGATCTGAGCTCCTGTGTCTGAATTTTGCAGTCCTCAATGTGTTTTCTTTAACCTATGCTGTATTATGTAACAGATTTTAGGTTAGCAGTCTTTATGATTTTTCTCTTATGTCTCTAAAAATGAAAAGTGCAATGAATATTCTAACTATTCCAGGGGTCAGGATAGAAGTGTAAACCTGCAGTCCAAAGTCCAGTTCCTCCATCTTCACTTTACATCACTGCAGCTTCAAGGTAGGAGAGGAGAGCTGTCGCTCTCACAGGAACTAACTGCAGCAACAGGATCGTGAGAAATGCCCTCTGTGCACCAATTGTGACGGTTTATGACCAACCAGTCAATGCCATCAAGTCATTTTTACTAATGCATTCTACATAATGCTACTTAATGTGTCTCAGACAGAAAGTGCTGCATAGTTGTATCCCGGTAGTCAAAATGAAAAAGAGAAATAAAAGATTCTCATCTCTTTTGGGAAGTTACCACTGAGAGTACTAACAAGTGAGTGATGTGAGCAGTTCTGAGACAAACGATACGAGGTGTCAAACACATGGGCCTCAGCACTGTTGTGATGTCAAACACTGAAGAGAAATAAGAGAGGACTGAGTCTGAATCTACATTTAAGAACATCCATTTTATTGAAGATCCAGCCACATATAATTGTTGTGTTTGGTACTCTACTGTGTGCTTAAACATTTAGTTTTAGAAACCAATTACCATTTAGGATTAAGAACCAAGATATAAGTGTCTTCAAATTCCACACATTTCTGAGAAGTTGTGGCAAATAGTTCCTGTGTTTGAATATACATTTTCATTACCATGATCAAGAGAAATGTGATAGATCCAGGTGAGCATATATGTCACATATGCCATAATATATAAGAATCTAGTACATGGTCTATAGCAATTCAGCACCATTTTTTTTTCTAATATGTTACAGCAAAAAAAAAAAAAAAATCCAAATGGTCATAAGTCCATATGGAATATTTGCCCTCTAAAAAGGAGGAGGAAAGGGCAGAAATGAGAAAAAGCCATAGAAGATGTGGAATTATGAAATTACAGTGCATAGCTATAGTCACAAGACAGGAAATAACATAACAGGACACAAGACCTACCAAGAAAACAAGAAAGCCATACTTACGTAATATTTGACAAAGGAGGCAAAAAGGTAGGTTACAAAAATATGGCTCATTCAGCAAACTGTGCTGGCAAACCTTGATGCAGCAGGAGAACAAAACTAGATTCTTATCTTTCATCTTGTACAAAAAATTCATTCAAAATGGGTCAAAAACCTTATTTAAAACCAGAAACCTGGAAAACATAGGGAATATCCATCAGGATATTGGGAAGGGCAAGAA
Source organism: Micromys minutus (assembly GCF_963924665.1). Taxonomy (NCBI): domain Eukaryota; kingdom Metazoa; phylum Chordata; class Mammalia; order Rodentia; family Muridae; genus Micromys; species Micromys minutus. The sequence goes on from NC_137967.1 coordinate 26,344,270, forward strand.
CTTACTGAATAGAAGGATCACCAACAGCAAAGGACCAAGTATCAACAGATGGGACAACATGAATATAACGTTTCTGTCCATCAAAGGAAACAAGAAGCAGGGCACAGAAACACGCTGGATAGGGGCTTGTGTCTAGAATTCACTAAGAATTACAGAAATTAAGTACCAAGGAAATAAAACTGCCAATGGGCAAATGAACTGAACAGACACTTAAAGCAGAGAAAAACACAAATGGTCAGAAAACACTGAAAAACAAGTATAAAGTCCCTAAAATGCTATCATGGAAATGCAAAGTAAAACAACTTTGAATTAGTGCCTCACCCCAGGCACACTGGTTGTCAATCAACCCAACAACAAGTGTTTGAGAGGAGTTAGAGAAAAAATTACCCTTATTCACTCTTTGTGTGTGTGTGGTGATGTTTGAAAATTAACTCAGCCATTGTGAAAATCAGTTTGGAGATTAAATATTTAGAGATGGAACCAAATTGTGACCCAACTATTTCATCCTATAGATATATCCAGCAAAGTCCACACACCACTCTAGAGACATTCACAGCCTGTGCATGCTGCTGTCTTATCCACCATAGGCAAGAATTGGACTCAATCTAACTGTTACTCCACAGATAAGTGGAAAATGAACATCGGTACATATAAAATGAAATAATATTCTGCTAAAGGAAAAAATAATAAAAATAGCAAAAAATGGTCAGACTTTGGATGTGTAATATTGAGTGAAGTCAGATGCAGAATCTAGCCAATAACCTATCTATACAGAAACACACATAAGAGCGTAGCAGATCATGGAGAAAAGGAAACATGAGAAGCTTTAATATCAGGGACTGAGGTAAGAGTGACCACCAATTATGAAAGATAATCTAAAACAAATATTGAATTGGAAACAAATTCACTTCCAAGGATCCAGAGCTTCTTTACCAATGACGACTGTAACTATATAAAAGTAAGCTGAATTGTATAGTTCTTGGGTTAGTTAATTTCAGTATGTAATTTTGTTTGTTTCCAATATGTTTGTGATAAAATTAAAAAATATATATCTAAAGCAGAAAATTAAAGGCTTCTAATGTCGCAAACAATGACACTTTTAGAAAAAGAGTGGGCACAAGCACGGACCTGGGACATGTTGGCTGGAGAGTCAGCCATTTCTTTCTGTGTCTCTTCTTTGATTTTCTCTTTGAAGAAGAATGAATAGCCAGCTGTGGCCCTTTAATATCAAGGGATCAAACAGAAAAAGTAAAATTAATACTGAATGCTGTTAAAGAACAATGTCACAGTACATGAAGAGACCCAAGCAATAGAATACTTCTTTATGTCTGGTCAGTGACCCCAAAATGAGGAGAGCATAGAAAAACATTTAAAGTGCAGAGAGAAAACTTATCAACCATATATTTCACACAGAAAATAATCTTTCAAAATTAATGAGACATAAGTATATTTGAAGATAGTAACAAGTTAACACAATTGATTTTGCAGTACATAGAATGTAGTAGCCTCAGACATAGAAAGTTATAGGCAAAGCATATACAGAAGAATCAGAGGGACTATTCCAAGGTAAATGAAAGCAGCCACTCATAGAAAAGAAAGCAAAGTACTAATTCTCTCAGGAGGAAGAATTCTACCAATAATTCACTTAGCAAGAACATAAAACAAAATCTAACCCTTCTGGCAATAATTATGAAGGACCCTCAATTAAATAGACAACCCCTCAAGTTAACTATACCTAGCACATGATCCAGATGTTGCACTCCGTGGCTTATGCTCAAAGAACTATATAATCCTCTTCCACAGATATGTGCTCACTCTGTTCACTGATGCTGCATTACAATAGCTACAATTTGAAACAACCTAAATATCCTTCAACGGACAAATAGATGGTGAAAATGTGGTACATACACACTATGAAATATTACACAGCTGTTATGAAAATTTAACTTATATTCTCAGATAAATGGATGGACCTAGAAATGACTATACTAAGTGAGCCAAGCCAGACCTAGAAAGACTTTGGTCTTTTTGCATGTTTCTCTCTCATAGAAAGTTCCTAGCTCCAAATCTTCAGATGTGAGTTCTGAACCTAGAGTAACTGCAGTAACCAGAAAAGTAAAAGCAGACCATAGTGGGATGTGGTGGAGTCACAGACAGGCAATAATAGGGAAAGTGATCTTAAGGGGAAAATGGAAAAACAGGAGTCAGGATTTAAGAAACAAATACAGCCATCTTGGTTTCATGTTCTCTGCACAAAATGCCTGGTGAAGCCACAGAAACCATCCCTGCTACAGAGCAGAAGTCGCCACAGCCTCAGGCTGGGACAGTGAAGACCTTCAGAGAGAGAAGGCAGTCACAGCATATAAGCTGCTTAGCTATATCTAACTACTGTCCCACGTCTCTGAGGAAAGTTTTTCAATGGAGTCCTGGCTGGAAAAAGATTCTGACAATGAAGAATCAGTGCCAGAGCTTGAGGAACAATATTCCACACAGACAGCCACACAACAAGCCCAGCTGGCAGGCACAGCTGAGATCAATGAAGAACTTGTTAGTAAAGCCAAGCAGAGTCTGAGTGAGAAGGTGAGGAAGGCTATGTCCAAACTGGGTCTTCGACAAGTTACAGGGGTTACGAGAGTCACGATTTGAAAACCTAAAAATATCCTCTTCGTCATTACAAAACCGGATGTCTACAAGAGCCCAGCTTCAGATACCTACATAGTGTGTGGGAAAGCCAAGATTGAAGATTTGTCTCAGCAAGTACAGTTAGCAGCTGCTGAGAAATTCAAGTTCAAGGTGAAGCTGTTTCAAGTATTCAAGAAAACACTCAGACTCCAACTGTCCAAGAGGAGAGTGAAGAAGAGGTTGATGAAACCGGTGTGGAAGTTAAGGACATAGAATTGGTAATGTCACAAGCAAATGTATCAAGAGACTGGAGACAAAAGTGCTTTGTGATAAAACAGATGTTACTAAACCAGCATAATCCCTAAGAATAATGTAAACATTTTCTATTCTGCCCACAAATATGCTTAGTCTTTTCCCTTTATCCAGAAACTTCTCTCTACTAAGATAGACAAATACACAAAAACTACAGTAACCAAAGTGCAGAGTTGTAATCCTTATGAGGTAGATCATTATGAACGTTGTTTTGCCCACAATGCCCATTATAATAGCTATGATCACTTTGTCTCTGGCGATCCAATGCTGCCACATGACCCTTGCTACCTTGGGGCCCAATTAAACCCATTGCATTTAATTCATGCAATTGAATAGCAGCATCTCCAACCTCAAAGTCTGGCACAAGGAAAAGGGCAAGAGCAAAACTCAAACAAAAATATGCTTGTTCCCCTCTCACCATTTTTTCTTCAGAGATACTAAGAGCAACGAACCAGCAAAATCAGTTTTCTAATTTATATAATTATGAATTATAGAAAACTTAATATACCAGGTCACCTAATCATTGCCAGTTACAATTGATGGATCAAAATAACCAAAAGCATTTGCTTCTTTAAATTTAAAATATAGTTTGCACCATACACCTTTTATATTCTACAATCTCCCAGGACAGAGAGTATCTGGAGAGATTTTACCAGTTGACGGTGCTGGTGAATTAGAAGGTTCTGGTAAAATATTAAACCAATTTCAGACTTTTAAAAAATTCATCCTGGGGTCCATTCTGGCTCAGAAAGAAGGAGAGAGAGAGAGAGCCGGGTAACCGATATCAGGACTCAGGACCTGAACGTACAGCTGGGCAACTAGAAGAGCCCCAGAAGCGCTCTCCTACCTGAGACCACGAAGACAGAGCCCACTCACCACCATCAAAACTCACTGTCTGCCCACAAAGAGCCAAAAACCCAGGAGCAATCTCCCTCTTGAGCCCAAGGGCCCACAAAACCATAGAAGAGAGAAACTCTAGTCGGAGACAACATCACCTACAATCACAGGTAACAAGATGGCAAGAGGAAAGCACAAGAACCTAAGCAATGAAAACCAAGACATCCTGACAATGTCAGAATCCACTTCTACCACCGCAGCAAGTAGTGGATTTCCCAACACACAAGAGAAACAAGACTTAGACTTAAAATTATACTTCATGATGATGATAGAGGTCTTTGAGAAGCATATGAATAACTTCCTTAATTACAGGAGAACACACATAAACAAGTAGAAGCCTTTAAAGAAGAAACACAAAAATCACTCAAAAAACTACAAGAAAACATAAACGAACAGGTAAAGGAATGAAAAGGGGAAATAGAAACAATAAAGAAATCACAAAAGGAGACAACCCTGGAGATAGAAAACCTAAAAAAGAAATTGGAAGTCATAGATGCATCACCAACGGACTACAAGAGATGGAAGAGAGGATCACAGGGGAAGAAGACAACATAGAAAACAGACAAAACAGTCAGAGAAGATGCAAAAATCAAAACATCCAGGATATCCAGGACACAATGAGAAGATCAAGCCTAAGAATAATAGGGCAGAAGAGGGCAAAGAGTCCCAAATAAAAGGCCCAGTAAATATTTTCAACAAAATCATAGAAGAAAACTTTCCTAACCTTAAAACGAGATCACCGTGAACATACAAGAAGCCTACAGAACTCCAAATAGATTGGACCAGAAAAGAAATTTCTCCCAACACATAATTGTCAAAACACCAAATGTTCAAATCAAAGAAAAAAAATACTAAAAGCAGTAAGGGAAAAAGGACAAGTAACATATAAAGGCAGACCAATCAGATTTACACCAGGCTTCTCAACAGAGACTATGAAAGCTAGAAGATCTTGGACTAACATCATACAAACCCTAAGAGAACACAAATGCCAGCCCAGGTTACTATATCCAGGAAAACTCTCAGTCACTATAGATGGAGAAACCAAGATATTCTAGGACAAAGCCAATTATACACAATATCTGTCTAAAAACCCAGCCCTATAAAGGATAATAGATGAAAAACTCCAACACAGGCAGAAAAACTACACCCTAGGAAAAGCAAGAAAAAAAACCAAAAGAAGAAAAGCACACAAACATAATTCTACCTCTAACAACAACAAAACAGGAAACAACGATCACTATTTCTTAATATCTCTTAACATCAATAGACTCAATTCCCCAATAAAATGACATAAACTATCAGATTGGATACATAAGCAGGGTCCAGCGTTTTGTGACATACAGAAAACTCATTTCAGTGACAGAGACAGACAGTATACCTCAGAGTAAAAGGCTGGATGAAAAAACTTCCAAGTAAATGGTCACAAGAAACAAGCTGGAGTAGGCATTCTACTATCAAATAAAATATATTTTCATCCAAAAGTTATCAAAAAAGGTAAGGAAGGACACTTTTTACTCACCACAGGAAATATCTATAAAGATAACTCTAAATCCTGAACATCTATGCTCCAAATACAAGGGCAAACACATTCATAAAGGAAATTCTACTAAAGCTCAAAGCATATATTGCACCACACACAATAATAGTGGGAAACTTCACCACCCTATTCTGCTAAATGGACAGATCATGGAAGCAGAAACTGAACAGAGACACAGCAAAACTAGCAGAGGTTATGAACCAATTAGATTTAGCAGACATCTATTGAATATTCCATCCTGAAACAAAAGAATATGCCTACTTTTCAGCACCTCACCTCAAGGTATCTTCTCCAAAACTGATCATATATTTGGTCATAAAACATGCCTCAAAAGATATAAAAATACTGAAATACACCCATGCATCCTATCAGATCACCATGGACTAAGGTTGATCTTTAAGAAAAACATAAGCAACAAAAAGCCCACATACACATGGAACCTGAAAAATGCTCTACTCATTGATAACACAGTCAAAGAAAAAAATAAAGAAATAAATTAAGGATTTTTAAAAATTTAACAAAAATGAAGGCAGAATATACCTAAACTTACCAGATGCTATGAAAACAGTACTGGGAAGAAAACTCATAGATCTTAGTGGTTCCAAAAAGAAACTGGAGAAGGTATTCACTAGCAGCTTGACAGAAAAGCTGAAAGCTCTAGAACAAAAAAAAAAAAAAAAGACCCAGGAAATAGTCAAACTCAAAGAAGAAATCAACCAAGTAGAAATGAAAAGAACTATACAAAGAATCAACAAAAACCAGCAGCTGGTTCTTGAGAATATAAACAAGATCGACAAACCCTTAACCAGATTAGGGCACAGAAAAAGTATCCAAATTAACAAAATCAGAAAGGAATGGGGAGATATAACAACAGAAGATGAGGAAATTCATCAGATCCTAATACAAAGGACAATACTCAACACAACTAGAAAATCTAGAGGAAATGGACAAATTTCTAGACAGATACCAGGTACCAAAGTTAAATCTGGATCAGATAAGCCATTTAAACTATCCCATAACACCTAAAAAAATAGAAGCTATCATCAAAAGCCTCCCAATCAAAAAAAAAAAAAAAAAGTCCAGGACCAGATGGGTTCAGTACAGAATTCTATTAGACTTTCATAGAAGACGTACTACCAATACTCTCCAAACAATCCCACAAAATAGAAACAAAGGGAACACTACCCAACTCATTCTTGGAAGCCATAATTATGCTCATATGTAAATCACACAAAGACCCTACAAAAAAAGAGAACTTCAGGCCAATTTTTCTCATGAACATATATGCTAAAATACTCAATAAAATTCTTGCAAATGGAATCCAAGAACAAATCAATATGATCATTCATTCACCATGACCAAGTAGGCTTCACCCCAGGGATGAAGGAATGGTTCAATATACAGAAATCCATTAACATAATTCACCATATAAACAAAGTCAAAGAAAATATTCACATAATCATCTAACTAGATGCTGAGAAAGCATTTGGCAAAATTCCACACCCATTCATGTTAAAAGTTTTGGAAAGATCAGGAATTCAAGGCCCATATCTAAACATAGAAAAAAACAATATACAGCAAGCCAGTAGCCAATATCAAACTAAATAGTAAGAAACTTGAAGTAATCCCACTAAGTCAGGAACTATACAAGGCTGCTCAATCTCCTTCTACCTATTCAATACAGTACTAGAAGTCTTGGTCAGAGCAAACAGGCAACAAAAGAAAGGCAAAGGGATAGAAGTCAGAAAGGAAGAAGTAAAAATATCACTATTTGCAGATGATATGATAGTATGCTTAAGTGACCCCAAAAATTTCACCAGAGAACTCCTACAGCTGATAAACAACTTCAGCAAAGTGGCTGGAAACAAAGTTAATTTAAGAACTCAGTAGCCTTCTTCTACTCAAAGGATAAATATGCTGGGAAAGAAAGTTGGGAAAAGATACCCTTCACAATAGTTACAAACAGTATGAAATACCTTGGTGTGACCCTAACCAAGCATGTGAATGATCTGTATGATGAGAACTTCAAGTTTCTGAAGAAGAAAATTGAAGCAGATCTCAGAAAATGGAAAGAACTCCCATGCTCATGGATTGGAAAGATCAACTTTGTAAAAATGGCCATCTTGCCAAAAGCAATCTACAGACTTAATGCAACCCCCACCAAAATTCTAACTCAATTCTTCGTAGAGTTAGAAAGAGCAATTTGCAAATTCATTTGGAATGATAAAAATTCAGGATAGCAAAATCTATTCTCAACAATTAAAACACTTATGAGGAATCACCATTCTTGACCTCAAGCTATATTACAGATCAATCATGATAAATATCTCACAGTATTGGTACAGTGATAGGCAGGTAGATCACTGGATCTAATAAACAAATAAAACATACATCCTTATAGTTCTACTCCTCTAGAACCAATCCTGTTACCAACTTCTGTCTTAATTAGGATTCTCTAGAGTTACAGAACCTGTCTAATGTCTCTCTATATATTAAGGGAATTTATTGTAATAACTTACAGTCTGTAGTCCAACTAACCCAACAATGAGCAACTGTAAATGGGATGTCCAAGATTATAGTTGTTGCTTAATCCATGAAGTTCAGTGTTTAAGTTGGTCTACTACAGATGTAGGTTTCAACAAATGTGCTGGTGAGTGGTTATAGAACAGTGAGTCTTCCTTATACAGAAGATCTTATGTAGGAATCCAGCAAAAGGTGTGGCCTAGATTAAAGGTGTGTACTACCACGCCTGGATCTAGGACTTGCTTTGTCCCAGGCCTAGAACTCAGAGATCTGCCTACCTCAGCCTCCTGGAATTAAAGTTGTGTTCTACCTTGCCTGGGACTCAGATTTACCTGGCCACTATGTCTCAAGATCTCCATGTCAAGATCCAGGTCAGAAACCTGTCTTCTAGCTTCAAGATCTGGATCACAGGTGTGCCCTCCATTTCTGAATTGTAGATCATTCGAGATGTAATCAAGTTGACAGCCAAAAACAGCCATTAAAGAGACCAAACATTACTATGGGATTAAGAACTAGAAAATAAACCTTTGCAATTAGTCTAGATGATCTTTTAAAAAATAAATGAATGGGGAGATCAAGAGGCACAGGTCTGGTACAAGGAAGAGGTGAAAACCAATCACTGACAAGACCACATATAAACACAGCCAACGAAATGGCAAGAGGAAAGTAAAAGAACATACTCCAGGGAAACCAAGACAACCTGGCAATACCAGAACCCAGCTCTACCATCACAGAAAAACAGCAGAATGCCAAACACTCCAGAAAAAGAAGACTCAGACCCGAAATCATAACTCAAGATGATGATAGAGATCCTTAAACAAAACGGGAAGAAAAGCATAAAGAATTAGAAGCTTTTAAAGAGGAAACAAGAAAAACACTCAAAGAACTCAAAGAAGTAGAGGAAAACAGAACCAAAGAGATGAAGGAATGGGAGAAGGAATTTAAAATGGAAATGGACACAATAAAGAAAAAACTAAAAGAGACAACCCTAGAGGTAAAAAACATAAAAAAAAAAAAAAAAAAAAAAAAAAAAAAGAAAGAAATCAGGAGTCGCAGATGAAAGAATTTCCAACAGACTACAAGAGATGGAATAAAGAATCTCAGGGGCCGATGACAACATTGAAAACATAGACAAAACAGTCAGAGAAGATGCAAAAACCAAAAATCTCCTAACCCAAAATGTCTAGGAAATTCAGGACAAAATGAGAAGACAAAACCTAAGGATAATAAGAATAGAAGAGGGAGAAAAATATCAACTAAGAGGCACAGTAAATATTTTTAACAAAATCATAGAAGAAAACTTTCCTATTCTTAAGAATGAGATGACCATAAGCATAAAACAAGCCTACAGAACTCCAAATAGGTTGGACCAGAAAAGAAATTCATCCCGACACATAACAGTCAAAACACCAAGTGCCAGAAAGAAAAGTAGAGCAGTAAAGAGAAAAGGTCATGTAACATATAAAGGCAGACCAATCAGAATCACACCCAACTTCTCAACAGAGAATATGAAAGCTAGAAGAGCCTGGACAGACAGCATGCAGACCTTAAGAGAGCACAGGTGTCAGCCAAAGCTGCTATACCCAGCAAAATTCTCAACCACCATAGTTGGAGAGACTAAGATATTCCGACACAAAACTAAATTTACACAATATCTGACCACAAACACAGCACTACAATGAATAACACATGGAAAACCCAATACAATAAGGGGAACTACATCCTAGTAAAAAGAAGAAAATACCTAAGCAAGAAAACCAAAAGAAGAAAGACACCCAGGCACAATTCAACCTCCAGAAGCAAAAATAGCAGGAAACAGCAACCACTATTTCTCAATACCTGTTAACATAAATGGACTCAATTCCTCAATAAAAGTATATAGGCTATCAGACTGGATAAGTAAACAAAACCCAGCATTTTGCTGCATATAGGAAACTCATCTCAGAGACGAAGAGAGATACTATCTCAAAGTAAAAGGCTGGAGAAAAAAAACTTCCAAGCAAATGGCTCCAAGAAGCAAGCTAGAGTGGCCATTCTAATATCGAATAAAGTAGATTTTCAACCAAAAGTTATCAAAAAAGATAAGGAAGGACACTTTTTACTCATTACAGAAAAAAAAATTGTCAGGAGGAACTCTCAATCCTCAACATATATGCTCCAAATACAAAAGCACCCATATTCATAAAAGAAACCCTACTAAAGCTCAAAAAATACATTGTGCCACACATAATAATATTGGGAGACCTCAATACCCCTCTCCTACCAATGGACAGATCATGGAAACAGAAACTAAACAAGGACACTGTAAAACTAGCAGAGACTATGAGCCAACTAAAATTAATAGATATCTACAGAACATATCATCCTAAAACAAAAGAATACACCTTCTTTTCAGCACCTCACAGCACCTTCTCAAAAACTGACCACATAATTGGACATATAACAAGCCTTAGTTGATATAAGAATATTCAAATACTCCATGCATCCTTTAAGATCACCATGGTGTAAGGCTGGTCTTTAATAACAACAAAGACAACAAAAAGCTCATATACACATAGAAACTAAACAATGCTCTATTAAACGATAACAGGGTCAAAGAAGAAATTAACAAAAAAATTATAGATTATCTGGAATTCAATGAAAATGAAAACACGACATACCCAAACCTATGGGATGCAATAAAGGCAGTACTGAGAGGAAAATTCATAGCTCTCAGTGCTTCTACAAAGAAACTGGAAAGAGCACACACTAGCAACCTGTCAGCACAGTTGAAAGCTCTAGAACAAAGGAAGCACATACATCCAAGAGGAGTACACAGCAAGAAATAATCAAACATAGGGCAGAAATAGACCAAATAGAAACAAAAGAACCATTGAAAGAATCAACAAAAACAAGAGCTGGTTCTTTGAGAAAATTAACAAGATTGATAAACCCTTAACCAGACTAACTAGAGGGCAAAGAGAGAGTATGCAAATTAACAAAATGAGAAAGGAAAGTTTAGAAATAATGACTAAAACTGAGGAAATGCAAGAAATCATCAGATCCTACTACAAAAGCCTATACTCAACACAGCTAGAAAATCTGGAGGAAATGGCTGAATCCCTAGACAGAAAAATGATACCAAAATTAAATCAGCACCAGGTAAACCATCTAAATAATCCCATAACACCAAAAGAAATAGAAGCAGTCATCAAAAGCCTCCCAACCAAAAAAAGCCCAGGTCCAAATGGGTTCAGAGCAGAATTTTATCAGACATTTATTGATGACATAATAACAATACTCTCCAAACTATTCCACAAGATAAAATCAGATGGAATACTAGCTAAATCATTTTTTGAGGTTATAATAACCCTCGTTCCTAAACCACAGAAAAACCCTACAAGAAAAGGGAACTTCAGACCAATCTCACTTATGAACACTGATGCAAAAATACTCAACAAAATCCTTGCAAACCGAATCCAAGAACACATCAAAACCATCATCCACCATGACCAAATAGGCTTCATCCCTGGGCTGCAGGGATGGTTTAATATAAGGAAACCCATCAATGTAATCCACTATATAAACAAACTCAAAGAAAAAACCAAATGGTCATCTCACTAGATGCTGAGAAAGCATTTGACAAAATTCAACACCCCTTCATGTTAAAAGTCTTGGAAAGAACAGGAATCCAAGGCCCATACCTAAACATAATAAAAGCAATACAGCAAACCAACAGCCAACATCAAACTGAACCATGGGAAACTTGAAGTAATCCTACTAAAATCAGGGACTCCACAAGGCTGCCCACTCTCCCCCTACCTATTCAACATAGTATTAGAAGTCCTGACCGGAGCAAATAGACAGCAAAAAAAAACGAAAGGGATACAAATTAAAAAATAAGAAGTAAAAACATCACTATTTGCAGATGACATGATAGTGTACTTAAGCGACTTCACAAATTCCACCACAGGACTCCTACAGCTGATAAACAAGTTCAGCAAAAGGACAAACATAAGGAGAAAGAAATTAGGGAAAAGATACCCTTCACCATAGTCACAATATCTATGAAATACATTGGTGTGACTCTAATTAAGCAAGTGAAGGACCTGTATGACAAGAACTTCAAACCTCTAAAAAAAGAAATCGAGGAATATATCAGAAAATGGAAAGATCTCCCATGCTAATGGATTGGAAGGATCAACATTTTAAAAATCACCATTTTACCAAAAGCAATCTACTGATTCAATGCAATCCCCATCAAAATTCCAACCCAGTTCTTCACTGAGTTGAAAAGAGCAACATGCAATTTCATCTGGAATAAAAAAGACCTAGAATAGAGAAATCCATCCTTAACAACAAGAAAACATCTGCGCAAATCACTATCCCTGACTTCAAGCTATATTACAAGCCAATTGTGCTGAAAACTGCATGGTACTGGTACAGAAATAAGCACGTGGATCAATGGAATAAAATAGAAGATCCAGAAATGAGCCCTCACATTTATGGTCACCTGCTTTTTGACAAAGGAGCTGTAAACATTCAATGGAAAAAGGACAGCCTATTCAACAAATGGTGTTGGTCCAACTGGCACTCAGCATGCAGAAGAATGAATATAGACCCTTTCTTATCTCCTTGTACAAAGCTCAAGTGCAAGTGGATCAAAGATCTCCACATTAAACCAGGTACACTGAAACTATTAGATGAGAAAGTAGGGAAAACCTTAGAACACATAGACACAGGAGAATTTCCTGAACAGAACACCGATGGCTTGTACTCTTAGGTCAAAGATTGACAAATGGGACTTAGTGAGATGGCAAAGTTTCTGTATGGCCAAAGACACTGTCAAGAAAACAAAACGGCAGCCAACAGAGTGGGAAAAGATCTTTACCAACCCCACATCAAATAGAGGCCTAATATTCAAGGAATACAAAGAACTCCAAAAGCTAGACATCAGAGAATCAATCAACCCTATTTAAAAATGGGGTACAGAGCTAAACAAAAAGTTCTCAATCGAGAAATATCTAATGGCTGAGAAACATCTAAGGAAGTGCTCAACATCCTTAGCCATCAGGGAAATGCAAATCAAAAGAAACCTGAGATTCCACCTCACACCAGTCAGATTGGCCAAGATCCAAAACTCAGATGACAGCAGATGCTGGCAAGGATGTGGAAAAAGAGGAACACTTCTCCACTGTTGGTGGAGTTGTAAACTGTTACAACCACTCTGAAAATCAGTCTGGCGATTCCTCAGAAAATTGGGCATAGTACTACCTGGAGATCCAGCTATTCCACTTCTGGGCATATACCCCAGAGACACTCCAATATACAAAAAAGATGCCTGCACCATAATGTTCATAGCAGCTCTATTTATAATAGCCAGAAGCTGGAAAGAACCCAGATGTCCTTCAGTAGATGAATGGATACAAAATTTGTGGTACATTTACACAATGGAGTACTACTCAGCTATCAGAAACAATGACTTTATGAAATTCTTAAGAAAATGGATGAATCTAGAGAATATCATCCTGAGTGAGATAACCCAGTCACAAAGGAACAGACATGATATGCAGTCACTGATAGTGGGATACTAACCCCAGAAATTCAGAACACCCAAGAAACAAGTCACAGACTGTGTGAAATTCCAGAGAAAAAAAAAAAAGAGGCCAGCTTTTCACCCTGGGTATGCATTAGCTCACCTACACTGCTTTGCGGGATTGTGTTGCTTTGGCTGTGATCTGAGAATGGTGCCTTTATTTCATGTTTGTGGACCAAGATCTTACTTTTAAGACAACAAGACAAGAAAACAATATGCTTTTTTTCATATTGTTTCAGTTTTTAACAATGTTTTTATATTTTAAAGGCCCTGTACTCTGATTGACCTTTAATTTTTATCAAAGTCCCGTAACTTCACACCTGTTTCTGTTCAAAGGGGTTTCTGATAAAGAACAGCTAAGAACACAGACATAGAGAAACAAATTATGCATTTTAACTATTTGTCTGAACCTCCAAGATGTGGATTAAATTAATAAAGGAAAAAATTATAGACAAGCATGATGACACCTATCTGTCATGTCAGCACCTGGGAGGTTGAAGAGAAAGGATTGCCATAACTTCAAAAGCAGCCTGCACTAGCTACTCAGAAGCCCCGGAACAGCCTGCATACAGTGTGAGGTAATGTATGGATGGAAAGGGAACCAGCCAGTCTGAAAACATTAAATTTAGATACGTCTCAGTTAAAAAAATTAGAGGGATAATAATGAGTTATCTGCATAAAATCAAAGAATATACAAGTAGAATACTTAAGTTATTGAGGTGATAGTTCATCTAGAGAAACTAAAAAGGAAAGACCCAGGGCTGACCTGTGGGTTAACAAGGGAGAACTAAGAACTTGTTGAGATATGGATACAATGTGACCTGTGTGACCTTGTATATTCTGCACATGCAAGCTTCTACTCTGTAGGATATGACTCAGGGTTGTTATGAATATAGCTCAACAAAAATCATAAATTTGGGCTGGGGAAGATAGGCCGGTAGTTAGGTTTACTGGCTGTTCTTCTAGAAGACTCATGTTTAATTTCTAGTACCCATATAGTAGCTCATAAACATTAGTGACTCCAGTTTCATGGAATCAAATGCTCTCTGCTGGCTTTTACAGGTACCACATATATTTGCTACACAAACTTGTGGTCAAACCTCCCATTCACGTAAAATAAAATAAGTCCATCTTAAAACATAAAATACTTAAGACACTGAGAAAATTATAATGATTTGTTTTGTAATTTGATTGTACTAGTGTGACCCTAGTAGTTACAAGGTCATGTTGTAATGTCAAAAGTGTGAACACATCTGGAAGGCATCAATTTACTTTTCTAACACTGAATTTTCTGGGAAATGTGAACAATTGTTTTATCCCAAGGAAAGAACCTTTGGAAAGTAGGTAATCAATTCCGCCAACGTAGAAGGATACTATTAAAAGGTTATGTTGATTGATGCTATTGAAAGGTGCCCTAACTTTAATCCTAAAGGTGTAACCCACTCAAAGCCCTTCGAGACATTAATCTTTCCATGGAAACTCACCGTGTCAGGGCGGGGGAGATGGCTCAGCAGTTCAGGTTACTGACTGCTTTTACCAGCAACCACATGTGGTTTGCAACCACCTGTAACAGGGTATAATGGCCTCCTCTGATGTGTTTGAAGATAGCTACAGTGTAGGTAATAAATTAAAAAATTCACCATGTCAAACAGAAAAGTCATACTTGATTGTCTTCAAGGACCTATTTTTCTCACTTAGAGCCTTCAGTATCACTGTTATTCCACTCTTCCCCAACATATTCTGACCCAGGTTCAGAGTTTCCAGCTGCTGGTTGCTAGCAAGGGCAGCAGCAAGTTCCTGGCAATACAAAGGACTGAAAGGACATCCCCAGAGCCTGGAAGGAACAGAGAACAGCATTTGCTCTTTAGCAATCTTCTACCAACGGCATATAGAGTCTTGCTAGGGAACCCACAGTGAAGAAATCTGAGACCAGACCAGAGCTTTAACAAAACCCAAACCTCAAAAATGTTTTGCTCAGAACTAAGGACATAACTTAGTGATGAAATGCTTACCTAGAGTCCACAAGTAAAAGGCAGGAGCATGAGCAACAGAGTAGTACAGTGTAGTGAGAAACAGTGTGGTGAGAGGCTGACAGTACAACTCGGTGGTAGTGCACCTACATGCATAAGGTGGTAGGTTTCACACTCAGCACCCAAAAAAGATACCCTGAAAGAACTTGCCTAATAAAATGTTTGGCTTGGGCTGGAGAGATGGCTCAGTGGTTAAGAGCACTAGCTGCTTTTCCAGAGGTCCTGAATTCAAATTCTAGCAACCACATGGTGGCTCACAACCATCTGTAATGGGATCCAATGTCCTCTTCTGGTGTGTCTGACGACAGCTACAATGTGCTCATAATAAATAAATAAATAAATAAATAAATAAATAAATAAATAAATAATGTTTGGCTCATAAATAGTAAAATGTTCCAACTTGTCCTTCTCTTAGGAGCTATCAATTGTCAATAGCTCCTCAACTAGGGGCGGGATTTCATGCCCACATTTCTACTCCATGGTAGCTGGTTTTATATCAAATTGACATAAGCTGGGATCAGAACAGAAGGAGCCTCAGTTGAAAAAAAAATGCCCCATAAGATCTGTAGGTAAGATTGTAGGGTTTGTTTGTTTTTTAAGTGATTTTGGGGGAGAGCCCAGCCCATTGGTCATAATATTTCTAGGCTGGTGGTCTTGGTCTCTCTAAGAAAATAGGCAGAAAAAGCTATGAGAAACAAGCCAGTAGGCAGCAAACCACCATGCCTCTAGGATTGTGCCTTGCTCCTGTTCTAAATTCTTTCAGAAATGAATAGTAATGTGGAAGTTTAAGCTAAACAAACCTTTTCTTCCCCACCTTGCTTATTGGTCATGGTATTTCACCACAGCAATAGTAACTCTAAGACATTTGCCAATGCTTGGATTTTGTCTTTTGCAAGTTTTTTCAGATCTTGTATTTGCTCTAACAATCATTTTGAATTCACATGCAATAATATATACATGCTTTATTGCAGTCGTCTACCACTTTGACTCTTACTTTTCCATCCCCTCTGTGTAAGAGAGACTGTGATATACACATTGTCTTTGTATAGATTGGCCATTCTCCAGTGAATGACCACACATCCAAATCAGTGGTCAGCTTAATGAACTGAAGACTCAACTTAATGAACATAAATTTGTACATGTAGGGAAAGGGTTGTGGATTCCCTTTGTCAACTCAGTATTGCCTTTGTCCTTGTAAGGAAAAAGATGTTTCTGTTAAGACAAACGTCATTCTGCTAGTTTACCACTAGTGCTATATAAACCTTGACAGAAATTGTTAGAAGTCCCAGTCACAGTCAAAACAAAACAGAAGCATCCTATATTTTATTGTTATTTTTTTCTCATCTCAGCAGCAATGGAGTAATTTTACTATCCAGATTCTCTTTTTCCAGAACTCTGGCTTCAAAAAGAGCCAACTCATTGAGTTGTGTTTGGCTGAGGCTTAGAAGATAGAAGGGAAACAGAGACCGCCATGCTGCTTATGGGGCCACTACGTTCACAGGGTGTGGTATTATATTCAGTTGCCTGAGTACTGAACTGGGGGGCAGGACCTCTGCTTCCTAATCATTTCATCCCAACAGAAGCAGTGTTCTATAGAAACTCACTTTATTATCAACTATTTCTACCTATATTTCATGTCCTCAGTCCCTCTGAACAACATTGTGATCACCCAATTGGTTACCTATATTGAGTCCCCCAGAGGGATTTATCTAAAACAAGGCTCAGAATGATATCTCTGCAATTTGAGATGTTCTAGACACTCTAAAAATAAACACCAAACATAACCCAGGCATTTTAGACTGCATTTTGGATTCTTTATAGTGTAACAGAACAACATCAGTCCATTAGCTACAGAATTCAGACCAATGTCCAAGTGTGTTAAGTTGGAGTCTTCACAGAGCATCTCTGAGATATGCTTGCAGTAATGAGCAGTTATGTTGCATTGTTGTATCTTGCATAATAAGCCATGTAACGAAATACTCATTACCCTTCTGTGACATGTACTCTGAGAAGTTATTCTAAACACTACATTAAACCATATGCTACCAGGTTTATTTTTCATATGCTAGCATGCAAACTGACTGCACAATTACATTATCCCTAAGTGATGGAGGATCAAATTGACTTTCTGCCACGTTTTATTGTGTTATAAAGAAACACACAATTCCTGACATATGGGTTTCCTAAGATAAGATTGTCTTAAACATCAAGAACTCAGGCTCTGGTTTCAGGCAGACACCAGGAGACATTGCCACCTGGTCTGTCTTCTGCATTTTAGAATATGAAGGAAACTAAAGGGAGACTCTGGTCAAGAGCATATCCAGCTCTATACAGGAGATTCATACTCACTTCCCAATTCACACATTAGGTAGATCACAACCACCTGTAACCAGCTTTAGGAAATAGTTCGAATACACACACACACACACACACACACACACAGGAATCTTAAAAATTCAAGTACTGGGGTTCTACTTTTCTGCTTAGACTATTAACTGTGTGACCCTTTACCAAAAAGATTAATTTAAAAAATCTACACTGCAGGAAGTATTAGGCCATGTAATCTTTAAAAACATTCAAAATAGCTGATCTGAGAATCTATCATTTCTACCAAATCCCTGTATATAAAACATCTCAAAAGATCAAATTATCTTCTTTTACTTTAATGTTTTTTTTCCCTAAATACTACCATGGTACAGTCAGTTATATTTTGCAGAAAGTGCCTTCATATATGTTTTATCTGTATCTGTATCTGTGTGTGTGTGTGTGTGTGTGTGTGTGTGTGTGTGTGTGTGTATAAGTGAAAACATTCGCACATGGGGAGAGGTGAAGGGGTGAAAGATGGGGATGTAAAGAGACTGGATATGACTTACACCAACATTTGTAGTTTACAGTCAGGTGATTTCAAGACTCTACACAGGATTTACTCCATCATCTCCAAGGTTGTTCCTGGAAAGGCTTAAGTGTATCAGCTTCTGGCTGACCATCAAAACAGAAGAGAGATCCTTACATACAACATGTTTCTGTAAGTTGACATCTTTCCAGCCTTCAAAAGAACAGTATAGCTGGTCAGATGGAAAGGGGATTACAATGCATAGCCTTCTCAGCTGCCTCCAAATGAAAGAAGTTTCAAGCTCTTGTTTATTCTCCTATCCTTTATCACACCATTGGGATCATATGAGGGACTTAAAAAGAGACTGTCCACAGATGATAAATGAAGAGGCATCTGTGTCAATGGCTGGATCCATATTGGTTTCCCAGGAAGTCTGATATGCCTCTCATCTACAGCCCCAGATGTTAAACACCCATTTAAGGGAGCACTTAGGATACTTCAGACTCATACACAGCAACTTGGCCCTCTCATCTAGGAGCTTGTTGTTTGAAAAGTCTACATATGTCAGGGACTGATTGATATTGAGTGTACAAATGAAGTCATTCCATTGGCTTATAGAGGCATAACAAGATCCCAGCCTATGTCATAAAAAGAACCAAGACATTCTCAGGGGACAAAGAGGCATCCAACCAATATCATTCCATTTCCCAAGGACTATCTTTATTTCTTATACTTCATAGGTTTTACTCCTGTTCCTCATTATTAAAAGTAATTCTACTTTTTTTTTCTACTTTGCCCATTCAAATACTCCCAGGGTATTTAATCAACCTTATTTGATCAACCCATAGCCATCTCCAAGAAAAATAAAAGCTAGTTTCTAGTACAATTCTATTCTATGAACAAAATGAGTAGTTCTTGGGGTTGGAATTGACAAAACTCAATATTGGGACACTATAAGAAGAATGTAAAATGCTGTCCTCTGGACATAAAATGGTTGTTACATATGAAATCACAACTACTTTAGGTAGATTCACTACTATAGTTAGATGTACAATACCAATCCAGTATAAAAGTTCCAACAATAATACCACCAGGATCTCTACTCCTCTGAAGACCCCACAGTCTAAAGAACCCCCAGGAGGTCTGCTACAGCCAAGGTCACAGGTAAGGGATCCTCCCAAATAACTGCAGCAAATGAGAACCCCAAGAAGTACAGTGGACTCGAGACCTACCTCTACCCACAGCCCTTGCACAAACTCCATCCCTTTCTGGCCTCTGCCTACTGCCTGAGAAAATCAGCTTGTCTGCTTTTCTGAACACCCCACAGGCAGAAAGCCTTCCAGAGGTCTGCTACAGCCAGGGCCACAGGCCTCCCAGGAGACCTGCAACAATCAAGGGAAGCAGGATGCAGGCTCTAGACAGAGACAGCCAGGCCAGTTAACACCAGAGGTAAACAGATGGCAAGAGGCAAACCCAAGACTATAAACAATAGAAGCCAATATACACTGGCACCATCAGAACCAAGTTCTCCCCCGACAGCAAGCCCTGGATAAACAAACACACCTGAAAACCAGGATGCTGACCTAAGATCCAATCTCATGAAGATAATAGAGTCTTTTAACAAGGATAAAATAACTCACTGAATAAAATAGAGGAAAATGCAGGTAAACAGGTAGAAGCTCTTCAAGATAAAACAAATAAATCCCTTAAAGAATATAAAGAAATACAGAAAAACAGAATCAAATGGGCAAAGGAATTGAACAAAGCAATCAGTCTAAGACCTAAAAGTAGAAGTGAAATAATAAAGAAAACACACAAAAAAAAAATAATAAAGAAAACAGCCCTAGAAACAGAAAACCTAAAGGTCAAGAACTGCAGGTCCAGACACCGAAGATACCTTACCAGAGACTGACACACTGTCAAAAAAAATCAAAACATAAAACGCTCCTAAACAGGAAAATTCAGGATACAATTAAAAGACCAAACCTAAGAATAATTGGAATAGAGGAGAGCGAAGATTCACAGCTCACAGGACCAAAAACATCAACAGAATTGTAGAAGAAAATGTCCCCAACATAAAGAAAGAGATGGCCATAAACATGCATGAATCCTATAGAACATCAAATAGATTGTACCAGAATAGAAAATCCTCCTATCACTTAATAAAACACTGAATGCACAGAACACAGAATTTCAAGATCTATAAAGGAAAAAGGCCAAGTAGCAAAGGCAGACCTATCAAAATTATACCAGACTTCTCAACAGAGAACCTAAAAGCCAAAAGAGCCAGGACAGAAGTCATGCAGACCCTAAGAGAACACAAATGCCAGCCCAGGCTACTATACTCTGCAAAATTCTCAATTATCATAGATGGAGAAACCAAAATACTTCATGAAAAAAAAAAAAAAAACAAATTTAAATGATATCTATCTACCAATCTAGCCCTGCAGAGGATTCTAGAAGGAAAACTTCAACACAAGGGTACTGACAAAGAAAAAACAAGATAGTAATCATCTCACAACAAACCCAAAAGGAGAGAATCACATGCATATACTGCCACCTACAACAACAAACATGACAAGAATTAACAATTATCTGTCATTAATATCTGTCAACATCAATAGACTCAATTCCCCAATAAAAAGACATAAGGTAACAGACTGGATACACAAAAACAATCCAGCATTTTGCTGCATACAAGAAACACATCAATGGCAAAGACAGATACTACCCTCAGAGTTAATGGCTAGAAAAAAGTCTTCCAAGCAAATGGTCTCAAGAAAGAAGCAGGAGTTGCCATTCTAATATCCAATAAAAAAGACTTTCAGCCAAAAGTTATCAAGTGAGATAAAGAAAGAAAATTCATATTCAAAGGAAATGATCAACCAAGATAAAGTCTGAATTCTGAATATCTATGCCCCAAATGGAAGTGTACCCACATCCGTAAAAGAATATTTACTAAAGGTCAAAATACACATTGAATCCTCACACAATAATAGTGGAAGACTTAAAACCCACATTCTAACCAATGAACAAGTCATTTAAACAGTATCTAAACAGAGACACAGAAACTGATAGAGGTTATGAACCAAATAGATTTAACAGATAAGCACAGAGCAAAAGAATATACCTTCTCCCTACCTTATAATACCTTTCCCAAAATTGGGCATATAATTGAATACAAGAAGATTAAAATAATCCCATGCATCCTATCATATCACCATAGGTTAAGGCTAGACTTTAATCATCCTATCAGATCACCACAGATTAAGGTCAGACTTTAATAACAACAAAAACAGAAAACCCACATACCCATTGTTGGGATTCTGTAACCCCAGCCCTCATTTACCTGACAATAGCCAGGTATACTCCACCCCAGTTACCTGACACTATAAAAGGAATTGCTCTCTCCTCTGTCTTTTGCTCTCTTGCTCTCCTGCCCTTCCCTTCCTCTTCCCCTTCCCTCCCCCCTCTCCTTCCATGTGCTCATGGCTGGCCTCTACTCCTTTATCCTCTACTCTTCTATTCCTCTCTTCTCTCTCTCTGCCACTACTACCCTTTTAACTCCCCCATGACCTGAATAAATTCTATTCTGTACTATACCGTTGTGTGGCTGGTCACTCAGGGGGAAGGGATTCCCAACATGGATCCCCCAGAGGCATCTCCCTTGCCTCCAGGCCTCACCACACCTCTATGGGCCATCTCCCCCACTCTCTTCATCCTTTTCTTAACACCCATGGAAACCTATAAACTCTCTCTATTCAATGATAACTGGGTCAGGAAGAAAGAAAAAAAATTTAAAAATTCATTTCAATGAAAATGAAAGCGCAAAATACCCAAACTTAAAGGACACAATGAAAGCAGTGCTAAGAAGAAAATTCATCCGTACTAAGTGCCCTGTAAAGAAATTGAAGAGAGTTTACACTAACAACTTAACAACACAGCTGAAAGCCCTAGAACAAAAAGAAGAAAACACACCCAAGAGGAGTAAAAGGCACAAAATAGTCAAACTCTGGGCTAAAATCAGCCAAATAGAAACAAAGAGAATGGTGCAAAGAATCAACAAAACCAAAAGCTGGTTCCTAGAGAAAAATTAACAAGATAGATAAACTTCTAGCCAAACTAGCTAAAGGGCTCAGAGGCAGTATCCAAATTAACAAAATCAAATAACAAAAGCTGAATTAGAAAAAGAAATCACCAGATCCTACAGCAAAAAGCCTGTACTTAACAAAAGTGGAAAATCTAGATGAAATAAATGACATTCTAGACAGATACCACATACCAAAGTTAAATCAAGAGCAAGTAATCTATCTAAACAGCCCCACATCCCCTAGGGAAATAGAGGAAGTCATTTAAAACTTCTCAACCAAAATAAGCCCAGGGTCAGAGGGCGTTTGTGCAGAATTCTACCAGACTGTTGAAGAAGAGCTAATGCTAACAAACACTCTTCAAACTATTTCATAAAATAAAAACAAAATGAACACTGCCTAATTTATTCCACAAAGCCACAATTACTCTAATATCTAAACCACATAAAGATCCATCAAAAAAAGAGAACTTCAGACCAATTTCGCTTATGAATATTGATGCAAAAATACTCAATAAAATTTTCACCAATAAAATCCAAAAACACCTCAAAATGATCATTTACTATGATCAAGTAGATTTTATTCCAGGGATGCAAGGTTGTTTCTATATCTGAAAATCCATTAACATAACATAATTTGCTATATAAACAAACTCAAAGGAAAAAAATCAAATTATCACTTCATTAGATGCTGAAAAGTATTTGACAAAATATAATACCCTTTCATGTTAAAAGTATTGGAGAGATCAGGAATTCAAAGTCCATACCTAAACATAATAAAAGCAATATACATCAAACCAACAGCCAGTATCAAATTAAATGGAGAGATACTTGAAGCTGTAGGACCCCCTTTCGGGATCCCCACTCGAGTCTTGGGACGGGGGTAACCCAATGAAACATTAGAGACCTTCTTGCTGCAAAAGCACAAGGTTTAATGACGGAGCTCTGGGCCAATATGTATCTCACGCAGGAGACAGAGGTAACGACCCTGAGTTGGGGATTTTTATAGGGAGAGGGTCAAGGGGGGGGCTGGGAAGAGAAGACCCCCCAATACTCACTGCAGTTAGGGAGTCAGGAGCCCGGGCTCCACACAATGACCTCTTTGCTCCATTCCCCCTATGTGGGAGCATGGGCTTTTCTCAAGGACCTGGCATTTACACAAGAATTAATTACACTCCGGGGTTCCACAGTCCCAGGCACTGCGGTGTTTATACAAGATAAGTTACAGCTTCACTACTGACTGTGAATTCCAGAGCTCCACAATCAATGGCGTCCAGGTGTCCAGAGGAGGCAGTTAAGCAGTTAAGCCCTAAATTTCCTAGCTGACAACTAATAAGACACTCCTCTCTGTCTGTTCACTCCCGCATTCCATCTCCTTGTATAAGAGATAGCCTAGACAAATCATATTTAGACAATAAGAAACATTATTTCTCTTAAAAGAGGGAATTCTGCATTGCAGAGACTGCCAGATAGTGGAAGGTCTTAATTATTAAGGACTGAAATATACTATGAAGAGAATACCAAAAACCAGCAACAGGATTATCAGGCCTCAAATTTAATTTTCTTTCATTCTGCTGAAAGACCTCCGAAGGGAGACCCTCACTCAAATCTCAGGAGAGGCGCACACCCAGTGAGGCACCGAGACCAGACTTGCTGCAAACGCACGAGGAAGTTTATTGAAAGTGAAACAGAGTGAGATCTCAGGCCAGCATGCTGGGGTCGAGACTCATACACCACTCAGGGGTAGAGGAGTTCGACCCCGGCCTGAACTTGTAATGGGCTTATAAAGGCAAAAATTACAAAGGAGGGGGAGGACAGGGGGAATGAGGAAATTCAAAAAGGGAAGAATCATACATTTTTTATCAGTACACCCCCAGGCACACCTAGGGCGTTGGAACATTCCACAGAGGTCATCCGGACCTTCTGTGGTATTTTGGGAACTCAAATCTCAAGAAAGTGGGATTTCCTGGGTGGGATTTCCTGGGAGCGATTTCCTGCAGAGGAAATCCCTAGGGCAAGGAATCAGTGTCCTTTGACAACCTTTTACTCTTCACTGCCTTGAATTTAATTCCCTTTCAGAAGCAATCCTCTAAAATGCTCACTCTTCCCACATCTATTCAAATAGTACTTGAAGTTCTAGCCAGAGCAATAAGAGAACACAAGAATATCAAGGGGATACAAACTGTCAAAGAACTCAAGGAATCCCCATTTGCAGATGATGATAGTATATATAAGCAACCCCAGAAATTCCACCAGAGTACTTCTACAGCTGATAAACAACTCCAGCAATGTGGCTGGATATACAATTAACACAAGCCAACCTTTCTTTATGCAAATGATAAATGGGCTGAGACAGAAAATGGGGAAACAACACCCTTCACAATAATCAGAAGTACTATTAAATATCTAACCAAACAGTGAAAGATCTGTATGACAATAACTTCAAGTCTCTCAAGAAAAATTGAAGAAGCTCTCCAAAAAGATTTTCCATGCTTATGAGTTGGTAGGATTAACATAGTAAAAATGGCTATCTTACCAAAAGAAATCTACAGATTCAATGCAATCCTTGTATGGGAATCACTACCCCTGATAAAGATGTACTACAAAGCAATAGTGATAAAACTACATAGTATTGGTACAGAGACTGACAAGTTGATCACTGGAATAAAACTGAAGACCCAGAAATAAAATCACACACTTATGAACACTTGACTTTTGACAAAGAAGCCAAAAATACACAATGCAAAAAATAATGCATCTTGAGTAAATGGTGCTGGTCTAACTGGCAGTTGATATGTAGACAAATGAAAATAGATTGTTATTTTGTCACCTTGCACAAAGCTTAAGTCCAAGTGGATCAAGGACCTCAACATAAAATCACATATACTGATTCAAATAAAAGAGAAAATGGTCAAGAGCCTTGAACTTATGTGCACAGGGAGAAATTTTCTTAAACAGAACTTCAGTGGCTCAGGCCCTAAGATCAAAAACTGATAAATGGAACCTCATGACACTAAAAAGCTTTGGTGAGTCAATAGGACAAATTGACAACCTATGCATTGACCAACAAACTTCATTAACTCTATCTGATATTAGGCTAATTTCCAAAATATGTAAATAACTAAAAAAGCCAGTCTCAAAAACAAACAAACAAACAAACAAAGAACCCAATCAAAAAATGGGGTATAGAACTAAATGGAGAATTCACAACAGAGAAATCTTAAATGGCCAAGAAGCACTTAAAGAACTGTTCAAAGTCCTTAGTGATCAGGGAAATGCAAATCAAAATGACACTGAGAGTCTACCTCCCACCAAGCTGAATGGCTAAGATAACAAAAATTAAGGTGACAGCACATGTTTGCAAGAATGCAGAGAAAAGAGGACGACCCCTCCATTGCTGGTGGGATTGCAAACTGGTACAACCACTCTGGAAATTAGTCTTGAAATTTCTCAGAAAATTCGAAGTAAATCTACCTGAAGACCCAGCTATACCATTCCTGGACATATACCCAACAGATACCCTAGCATGCCCTAAGGGCGAGTGCTTCACTATAGCCTTATTTGTGATAGCCAGAAGCTGGAAACAACCCAGATGTCCCACAATGGAAGAGTGGATACAGAAAATGTGGTTCATTTATACAGTGGAATACTACTTAGCTATTAAGAAAGAGGACATAATGAGTTTTGCAGGCAAATGGATGGAACTAGATAATATCCTGAGTGACATATTCCAGACCCAAAAGAACATACATGCTGTGTATTCACTAATAAGTGGATATTAGCCAAAATGTACAGAATACTCAGGATACAATCCACAGAACTCAAGGTTAACAAGCCCAAGGGCCCAAGAAAGGATGCTTCAATCTCACTTGGGAGAAAGAAGAATGTTGAGGACAGAGGGAGGGAGGGACCTAGTTGGGAGAGAGAAGGGGGAGGGGAACAAGGGAATATGATTAGGTACTGGAGGGTAAGAGGGAACAGGAGTAAGGCCCAGAGGGTCAGCAGAATGAATAGAAATATGTAACCTTGGGGTTCAGGAGGTGGGGTACCCTCTAGTATGTACCAGAGATCTAGGTGGTGAGAGACTCAAAGGGAGGTACTTTAGACAAAATGCCCAACAATGGAGAAAGGAAACTTGTAGGGTCCACCTCCAATAAAAAGACAAGGCACAAAATAAAGGGATGGGGATGCCATGCCACAGTTGAAACCTCTGACCCAGAACTCTTTCTGTCTGAAAGAACTGCAGAGGCACAAATGCAGAAGAGACTGAGGGAAAGAGGTCCGGTGACCAGCCCTAATTGGGCCCTACCTCAAGGAGAGGCATTATGGCCAGACACTATTACTGATGCTCTGATGTACTTATAGACAGGATCCTAGAATGGCTGCCTTCTGAGAGGTGCAATAAACAGCTGATTCAGATAAAAACAGATACTTATACCCAACAAATAGTCTGAAGTTGGGGACTCCTGTGGTTGAATTAGGGAAAGGCTGGAAGAAGTTGAGGGGGATGGTGACCCCATAGGAAGACTAGCAGTCTCAACAAACCTGGACCCCTGAGATCTCTCAGACACTGAGCTACCATGAGGCAGCCTACAGTAGCTGGTCCAAGGGCCCAACATATCCAGTAGAGGACTGCCTGGTCTGATCTCAGTGACAGAAGATGCACCCTTGAGAAACTTGAGGCCCCAGGGAATGGGGAGGTATGGTGGGGATGGATGGGGACATCCTTTTGGAGACTGGGAAAGGTGATGGAGGAGGAATGGGATGAGGAACTGTCAGAGATCAGAACAGCAGGGGGCTAACGACTGGGCTGTAACAAAAAGATGAATTTAAATAAAAAAACTTCCAGATATAGCTATGGCTTTTACCCCAGAAGACAATAGTGATTATGGGTTCTATCAATAGAGAACATCACCATCCCTGGGTTCTACCCTAGGGGACAGCAGTGGTGACGAGTTGTTTCTTCGGACCAGAAACTACTACATATTCTACCGTAAAGTACCATAATGATTTATTACCTAGGGAAGAACAGTGACCACGCCGTTTCCCTCAGGAACTGTAGATTGCATCTCCTGTGTTCCTGTGCTTCAGCATCTTACCCACAAGCATCAACTGACCTGTCTTTTCCTCCTGGATAGATCCTGTCGCGGTCAAGTGAGTCAGTGTCTTCTTGCCAACAATATATATATACATATGTATGTATAAATATTCACCGTGCCTTGGATCTTTCGAGAAGCCCTTCTAAACCCATCCACTACAGCCCCGGTTCTGGTCACGTGGTGCCTATCAACCTTTTCAAGGATGAGGCTTTCTTTTCCTTACTTTTGTAGTATGCACTCAGCCTCTTTCTGCCTCTCACCGGGTTAGGCGAGTATCCCCTCGTTTCCCAGCCCCGCAACTCCTCTGACCTGGGAGATTCCAGGGGCGTCAGGCTGCGATTTCCCGGCTGGGCCACTGACTGGTGACTCTCCCAGGGTGTCCGATGGAGCACCTGCGGCATAAGGGAGTTTTTGGGTCCTCACAGGATGCCAACTTGTGTCTTCTATACCCAGGTCTGCACCACACGATATCACACGATGCAGACATGCAGCTCCTTCCGGGAATAGGCCCTCGCCATTCGGACTTAGGCTTTTCAGATCAACTTGCCGGACCTCACTCAATGTCCCAGCTTCTTTTCACTTCACACCTCTAACCATACCCACTCTACACACTTCCGCAACAACCACCTAGTGAACATCCGATTTCTATTTCCGGGTGAGTGGTCCCGCTCCGAGGAAGCCTGTAACCTCAGGCTGTGTTTCCTTAGGGCAGTTTACTGCCTTAGGGAGAGTCATTTTAGTATCTTAGATTTTGAAAAGACTGAGGGAAGTCAGTGATCAGCCCTACTAGCCCAGAGCTGAATTCATCCCGCCATGCACTGCTTTCACCACTAGATGGTGGTCTTGTCAGTTCTGATTCAGAAATGTTAGTCTGCGACTCACGCTAAAGGTGCTGTGAGGTTAAACAGATTTCTGGTGGATTCTGACATTTTCCTCGTCCCAGATGCAGAAAATAAGCAAGGTATTTATATATATATATATATATAAAAGTCAGTATAAAACCTATAGGTCTTGGAACACTGAGAAGAAGAGATGGTTAAGAAATAAGAGAAAGAAAAGGAAGGGCTAAAACACATCATTCTTTAGACTCCATACAACTATTGTAATCAGTAACCAACAGCAACTGTACTTAACACACTAGCTTCACACAGACAACAGTCAGTATAGGAAAGAGAAAAGGCACACTTTACCCTCATAGGCTGGCCAAGTGTTACAGGATATTTGATCACACTGAGAGTCTGGGATTGTGCTATAGTGTGGCTCTGCCTGTAACAGACACCTTTAATTCCTCTGGCAGGAATACAGACACACCCTTAGTACATCCCTTTAATCCCAAACAATGAAGGTAAAGTTAGTTTGTAGAAGGAAGAACCCATGTCTGAAAGTGATGTCTAATTGATGGATAGGCAAACTGAGTGAGCAGAGAGAGAGCTGACAGAATAGGATATGCCCAAGATACCCTATTGTCAGGAGCCATAAGGGGACCAGCTAGTAACTAGCAGGTGACCATCCTGAGATGGCCTGCCTCGGATTATTATATAGTCTGCAACTGGTTTGCAAGGCTGTAAACGGTTCATTTTAGGAAAGATTCCTGCTATTAAATGCTTTTCCTGTTATTATTAAACATATATAACAATTAAGTAATAGCACACCCCTTTGGAGCAGATCTCTGCAGATCTGTGAAGAAGTACTTGTAGTGTCCTGTAATGATGCTATTATATAGACATATAAATGACTTCTTAAGTCTTAATAATAATAATCTTATAAGGGTCCCTAAACTTATAACAGTGATTATTAAGTGCTCGTATAGAGGGACTGCTATTAGGTCATTTCTTTTCTCTCTCTCTCTCTCTCTCTCTCTCTCTCTCTCTCTCTCTCTCCCTCTCTCTCTCTCTCTTAGCTTTATTTTAAAAAACAAAGATAAAAGAACAA
This sequence comes from Micromys minutus, assembly GCF_963924665.1. Classification (NCBI taxonomy): domain Eukaryota; kingdom Metazoa; phylum Chordata; class Mammalia; order Rodentia; family Muridae; genus Micromys; species Micromys minutus. The sequence continues at coordinate 26,373,717 of NC_137967.1, forward strand.
ATTTTAAGCATTTTTGCATAAATGCATACTTATACATTTTTGTCAGTGCTTAGCTGTTTTTTTTTTTTTTTTTTCCTTTTTTTTAAGGTTTGATACTCTGCATTAAGGTCTTACTAGTTACAATGAGGAAAAAGTACATGTAAAACAGGATGTAACCTGGAATTAGTCAAAGTTTTCTTGGTGTGTAAGGATTGAGCATAATGTTTTTTGTTTTTTTGGTTTTTTTTTCTTCTTGAGCTTCACACAGTCTGTGAGTTGTTTCTGGAGTAGTCTGAGCTTTCTGGGGTTAGTATCCCATTATCAGTGACTACATATTATGTCTGTTCTTTTGTGACTGGGTTATCTCACTCAGGATGATATTCTCTAGATGCAACCATTTTTTAAAAAAATTTTGGTTAAGTCATTGTTTCTGATAGCTGAGTAGTACTCCATTGTGTAAATGTACCACAATTTTTGTATCCATTCATCTACTGAAGGACATCTGGGTTCTTTCCAGCTTCTGGCTATTATAAATAGAGCTGCTATGAACATTGTAGTGCGTGCGTCTTTGTTGTATATTGGAGTGTCTCTGGGATATATGCCCAGAAGTGGAATAGCTGGATCTTCAGGTAGTATATGTCCAATTTTCTGAGGAATCTCCAGACTGATTTCCAGAGTGGATGTATCAGTTTACAACCCCACCAACAGTGGAGAAGTGTTCCTCTTTCTCCACAACCTTGCCAGCATCTGCTGTCATCTGTTTTGGATCTTGGCCAATCTGACTGGTGTGAGGTGGAATCTCAGGGTTGTTATGATTTGCATTTCCCTGATGGCTAAGGATGTTGAGCACTTCCTTAGATGTTTCTCAGCCATTAGATATTCCTCGATTGAGAACTTTTTGTTTAGCTCTGTACCCCATTTTTTTAATAGGGTTGTTTGATTCTCTGATATCTAGCTTTTTGAGTTCTTTGTATACCTTGGATATTAGGCCTCGATCTGATGTGGAGTTGGTAAAGTTCTTTTCCCATTCTGTTGGCTGTCCTTTGTTTTCTTGACAGTGTCATTTCTGATATTCAAAACTGCAGTGAGAACCCTGTCAGTCTCCCAAGTTAATTGCTCTTAGATGGTAACCAGACTTTTTCCTACTCAGAGCATTTTCTGAGAGGCTGTAAAACAATTAACCAAAGGTCATAAAAAGGGAACTAATGATTTATTATAGGTGATAAAGCAAAGGATAAAATATTGACTGGGTTCATCTATACAAAACTTCACTAATAACTTAGTTATTGTTTTAAACCTTAAGTGAACCTGTGGAGCTGAGACAGGTGAGGGGTGTTTAGCCAGATATGCATATAAACTCCTAATGGATCTGCATATAAACTCCTAATAAATCTGCATGTAAACTCCTAATGGATCTGCAAATAAACTCCTAATGGATGTGTATGTAAACATTCTCTGTTGTAAACTTCTATTTTAATTTATAATTTTATTTATTTATTTTTGTGTGTGAACTTCTGTTGAACTTTGTAACATGTGATCATGTATTCTGATAAATATTTAAGTATTGAGGACAAAGAGGGGGAGAGGGGGAGAGGGAGGGAGAGAGAGGCCCCTTTTTTCTCCTTAGGAGAGCTTTTTTCCCTGAGAACTTTTTTCCCTTAGAAATTTTTTTCCCCTTTCTCCACTTAGAAGAATTTTTCCCTTTCCCCACTTGGGATTTTTCTGTTTTCCCTTAGAACGCATTTATAGGACACTTTTTACAACTTAGTAATAAACATTATAATCATTTTTTAAGGGACCCCTTTTCTTCCTGTGACTTCGGACTAACAGATTGAAAGTTAGAGCCCAGCAGTTCCTGCTGAGCTAGTACAAAGGCTATTTACTTAATCCTTTGTTGTTTTAGGAAGAGGTGCTAAATGCCAGAGACTGCAGTTTCTAGTGTCAGAGGATTACAGAAGGCAGATCAGCTACAGTACCATAGTAACTTAGACTTAAATAGTAAACTTTTATTATACAGCAACCCTAAATATCTCGTAAGACAAAGTCTTACCCCTGTATCTCCCAAGATCAAACCTTAACCTCTGCTGATGCTCTTCCCCCTCCGCTGCCTCAAGAAGTACCCACAAGAAAGAAAAACCCACGAGCCGGGGTTACCCCCTCACCCTCGGCCCCCACCCCTCCCCGACCCCCATCTCCCATCCCCCAGCACCAACTCTCACAAGGCACCAACTGTCACAAGAAGAGGGAGGGAAGGGAAGATGTGTAAGGGGTAGTGAGAGAAGGAGGCAGTTTTTACTGGGAGAGTTTTACAGAAACAGTTTGAAGAGAGAACAATCCAGAGAATGAGAAGGAGCCAGAAGATCAAATTATATTCCCAAAAATTATTATAAAGCTAGGCAGAAACAATCAGTAGAGACCAAGAGAAGAGCTAGATTGAATCAGCTTAGAGAAGGGCTTGAGTTAGTGCAGCTGACTAGAAACAGCCAGCAAAAGATCAGAAAATACTAAGAATGGGAGAGATTATTCAGCAGAAAGTCTCTGAAGATGACAATATTCTAGGCCTAGATTAGATTATATGGAGGCTAGAAGCATCCAGGTCTAAGACTAGGTTAGTAGATGGAAGTAGTAAGCCTCTCAGAGACCAATCACTTTAGGTGAGTAAAAACTACTTTTATAGCTATGGATAGATTGTAGAAGAAGCACTTCTTTAGTTGTTATCCTCGGATGAGCACGTCGGGCTTCAGGTCATAGCGCCAAAGCCACAGTCTCACGAGTGGCTCTGGTTCATCTCTGTGGATCACAAGGAATATGAACAGAGATGAACACAAAAGAGAATTGTTGCAATTGTGCACCAGAATAGCAGAGAGATATAGGAGGTGAAAGTGGGCAATATTTCACACACAAACACATACACAGAGCATACAGGAGCTCTGTGTGTGTGTGTGTGTGTGTGTGTATGTGTGTGTGTGTATGTATGTGTGTGTGTATGTATGTGTGTGTGTGTGTATGTATGTGTATGTGTGTGTGTGTGTGTGTGTGTGTGTGTGTGTGCATATGTGAAATAGCTAATAACTACAAACTTTAAATGACTATGCCAGTCAGTACTTTCTTTTGGTTGTATCATTATCTGGTTTAATATCAGATAATACTGTCAGGAAGTCTTCCTGTTTTCTGTCAAGAAATATTTTAAGTAGCCGTGTTGTTAGAACTTCTTTGAAATTTTGCTCAACTTCTGCTCCTGGGGTTGTCTTATATAGTGGTGGCGGTGGTGGTGGTGGTGGTGGTAGTAAGATTTTTATTACTGCTTTGGTCTCATTGCTGCTGGTAGTTCTGTTTACATATTTAATTAATTTTGTCTTGGGATAACACGATCCCCAAGAACACACGAGAGACCGTCCTTGCTGCAATTACACGAGGTTCTTTAATTGACCAGTGCACTGGGGTCGAGACTCATATCCCACGCAGGAGTAGAGGAGTTGGACCACGAGTGGCTGGGAGATGGGGGTTTTAAAGGAAACGAACCACAACCCAGGGGGGAGGGAATACATCATTGGAGAATACCAAAAAATACCAGTGAAGAATCATGAGGGAAATACCTGGTTTCTCAAGATTACCTATAAGGTGAAAATTACCAGTGAAGAATCACAAGGGGAACATCCTGTTTCTCAAGATTGTTTACGATGTGTTATTTAACTTTTATGTTTTTATGGTCAGTCAGTTTCTGAAATAGAGTCACCCTGACCTTAAGTCCATAAATTCTTTATGGTCAGCCAGTTCCTGAAACAGAGTCACTGAACCTGCTGTCCTACATATTTTGGCTTTACTCTACCTGCTAGGGGTCTTCTAATTTACCTGTTAGGGGTTCAGGATTTATCCTGGTCTTTCAAGTATGTTCTATGCACGTAGAAACAGGTATGTAACAATTGAAGTTTCTAAATAAGTGAAATAGTAGAAATGAGATCCATTTCTTTATTCGTGTCTATCAATTAGGTTGCACAGTTACCTTGGGTCAAGACATGATTTTAAAAAGTTATGTATAGCTGGGCAAGGTCAGAAACAGAACTTGGGAGCTTCTTAAGCAAGAGGAAGGTCAAGGTCAAGGTCAGCCTGGTTTACACAGTGAGTTCAGACAGGTGGCAATATACAGAGAGTCTGACTCAAAATAAAGCATGTTTTCCCCTTTATGATACCAAAAGCACAATTCAAGCTTCCAACTGAGGAAGCCAACCAACAGTTTTACACAGGTATGATGCTTATGAACTACATCAAAGATCCCCATGGCCCCACTGCAGGACAACTAACTCTAAGGTTGCAATAATGCAAGCACACCTTGTTGGTAACCAAAGTTCTCTAATTGGTTTTAAGATACTCTTTAAAAAAAAAAATGAAAAGGAAAGACCATGGCTGGTCCTAGAAACCTCACTACTGACTCATTGCTGGTGAAGTCATGAGTCTTGGAAGAGAACCTAAAACCACTTTCTTAAACCTGTGGAATGCCTCACAAAACTCTAAACATTGTTCCTCATATTTACAAATAAGCAATAGTCTTCATTCCTTACCGTGAAACTTGTTTACTATAGACAGAGACCACTACAAAACATTCACAACTAATGCCACCCACAAAATTTTTGACCCAAATTTAATCCTCTCTACAAGAAACACAGGAATAGGGATGGAGCAGAGACTGAAGGAATGGCCAACCAATAATCTTCCCAACTTGAGGCCCATCCCATGGGCAAACATCAATTCCTAACATGATTAATGATGCTCTGTTATACTAGCCAATAGAAACATGTTGTCCTTTGAGGCTCTACCCATCAGTGATTCAGACAGACTACTGAGTTTTAATGCAGGGATTTAGAACAGTGACTGTGGGCTCAGTGATAGAAGCACAAAGATTCAATGACAGTTACGTGACTTTATGAGGATGACACCCTAGTGAACCTGCACTGCACAGTATACAGTCAGCTCTTTGAGGTTCAGAGTATTTTTTTAAGCTACTTACTACTTCCTCCAGAAAACTTGTTTTGTCTTGTATGGTCATGGTACCTTGACTGGAGTCTTCTTCATGGCTGGTCCAAACATCTGTGCACCTGTGGAGAGCATTTTTGGTCCCTCTGAACAGTTGATGGCAGAGTAATATTACTATTATCCCAGGACATTTTGGACCTGGCCAAGGCAGGAATCTGGCTTTTGTGCTATGCCCTGTAAGGGCTATTATCGAGCACATCTGCATCTGTAGCCCTAGACAGGGCTCTCAAGAAGAAGGCTATATGGAAGTACATCCACATCTGAAGCTCGGGGCAGGGTTTTTAAGAATGTGGCATAGGGAAGTACATTCGTATTTGACGCTCCAGGCATGCATTCCTTAGGAATGCATCTTAGGGCAGGGTGGACTTCAGAATGTAGGCAGAGCAGTATCCATTTTTGTCTCTGACCTTTTCACCTGACCTCCAGTAAGATGTTTACAGGATCTTTGGTTGTTATCTTGCTTGATCCCTGTCTCAGAACTGATGTTACCTTTTTGCATGTAAGTAAAGTGATTTAAAAAGAAACAAATTAAACCAAGTTTCTGCTTCTGCCCTGAGGCTTAGGCCTCAAGTCCTGCCGAAGTCATATTGCAACTTTAACTTGTCTTTTTTTTTTCAGTTCTCCATCCAGCTCCAGGAGGACCTGCTGGGTGTCCGAGCACCTAATCTTGTCTAAAGGTGTCAGCAGTCCTTACTGATTATACAGCCTTGAGGCAGGCAGACACTAGTGAAACTTGCCAGTTTTGGGGACTTCCAGAAGCTATTAAATTGTTTCGGAGTTTTGGGAGATTGTATGCAGGATTGATGGTATCATCTCTATTATAGTAGTTTCATGCAACCCTGTGTTATGATGCCTTTACTGGAACAGATACCTTCATATCAGATATTTGCATTATGATTAATAATACCAGCTAAAATAATTTTATGTTTTGTGGTCACCAGAACTACAGGAAATTTATTAACGTGTCACATCATGAGGGAAGATTGAGATTCGCTGCCATTTGTCATTCCTTTTGCTATTTATTTATTCATTTTTTTAGTATATGTTTTAAGGTGATTCCTTCAAGGTATCTCGGAGGAAGCTGATACACAGTAAGTGCTCCTGGGCAGGCTATTAACTTCAAAGTCTTCCCAACTTGTCACAGAGCACACGCCCAGCATGTTCATTGCTCTTTTACTTACAGCACTGAGGAGTTGGAGTTGCTGTAGATGCCTATCAGCTGATCCATGAGTAAATAACAATGTGTTTCCTAGCAGCCAAATCATTGTTTTGCATGTTCAAGTAAGACGTCATGTAGAAGGCAAGAAGACAGAAATGGACGACTAGAGGAAGTTGGGATTAGATAGGGTGGATAGAATATAGATGATATGAAATTTGGGAGTAAGGATACTGGGAACATAATGGTTCAAATATACAGTGCAGTTGTGGGGAAGAGGGGCTGCTGGAAGGTCATGGGCATCTTCTGTGAGATGACCTTCCAGCAGCCCCTCTTCCCCACAACTGCACTGTATATTTGAACCATTATGTTCAAGATGGCAGCCACCAAGAGAACATGGTGTGGGGACTGGAGGTTCAAGCAAAGAAGGCAAAAAAGAGCCGGAACGATGCCGGGCAGCCAGCTAAGCAGGAAGATTGTGGCAAAAGAGGCTGAGGAGGATAAAGATCGCATTCCAGGGCCCGTTTGTAAGGGAAAATGGAAAGGAAGGAGAAGGTCCTCATCTTTTCTTCCAAAAGAATAAATTTCAGAACAAAACACTTAATTCAAGACTTGAGAATGTTGATACCTCACTCTAAAGCAGATACTAAAATGGACTGTAAATATAAATTATTTGTGATAAATGAGGACTGTGAAATGAAAAATTGCAACAAATACATCTACTTTGAAGCTAAGAAAAAACAGGATCTGTATATGTGGCTTTCAAATTCACCTCATGAGCCATCTGCCAAATTCTTGGTTCAAAATATTTATATCATGGCTGAACTAAAGATGATTGGAAACTGTTTGAAAGGGTCTCGGCCCCTTTTGTCTTTTAACCCTGCTTTTGATGACTTGCCACTTTATGCTTTGTTAAAAGAATTCTTAATTCAGATCTTTAGTATGCCACAGTACCATCCCAAGAGTCAGCCATTTGTGGACCACATGTTTACGTTCACATTTTTGGATAATAGGATATGGTTTCAGAACTTTCAGATTATAGGAGAAGACGCTGCTCTTGTGGAAATAGGGCCTCGCTTTGTTTTAAATCTCATAAAGATTTTTTTCAGGGAAGTTTTGGAGGACCAACCTTATATGGAAATCCTCATTACAAGTCTCCAAACATGCATCGGTGTGTCATAAGGTCCCTCACAGCTTCAAAGTACCGAAAGAGACAGCAAGTCAAAGATGTTCAGAAATTGAGGAAGAACCAAAGACTATTCTTCCCCATGATCCCACTGCAGATGTGTTTGTTACACCAGCAGAGGAGAAACCAATAGAAATACAGTGGATAAAACCAGGGCCAGAAGTAGACCTGAGAGCAAGAAAGAGAAGGATTTACAAAAGCATCAGAAACCGCAGCAGAAGATGTGCAGAGGGAGTGCACAATGAATTGGTGGAAAACTATCTCTTTAGTTACTATGTTTTTATTTTGTATTCCATGTGTAAATATTTTAGTATACAGAACTAGCTCTGTCTAATTAGGGTGTCATTTTTAAAAATGAAAATCTTTGAGTCATTGTTGCTCTTTTTCTAAATAAAACATCTTCAGAACTCAAAAAAAAGAATGAATGAAAAAAAGAGAAAACCTATCATTTTGCAATCTATGTTAAAAAAAAATCGTACAGAGAGTAGCACACATGAAATTTAAAAGGATGGGACATTGGATACTGCATGCTAAATGTTTAGTTGTAGATGGGGCAGGAAGAAAAGAAAAAGAATGGGTGGGTTTACCACATATAAAACTATGTGAAGAAGATATTTGAAATCCCACTACTTTACAAGTTAATAGTGAATATAATTAAAAGAGTTCGCCCTAGATCATGGATGAGAAAGAATCAAGCGCCTAGGTCATGAGTATCCAGAGACTGGCAACTTTTCACAGACCTGGATCGACCTGAGACACGGGATCCAGTGGTGATAGGATATCCCTACGACAGGTAAGACCAGAGGCTGATAAAATGACCCAAGCGCTTTGCTCTCAGATCTAGACCAGCTCATTAATAAAGAAATAAGGGGGAGATGTAGGAGCGGCCCCGACTGCACCCGCCAAGATGGCGCCAACATCTGGCTTGCTTTGTGGTAATCATATACACTGTGCGCATGTGTGTACACGTTCCTAGTGTCAGGCGGTGCTATGCTAATCAGGCAAGCTCCGCGCTCGGGGTCCCCGTACTCAGCATCGAGGTGTTCCTGAATAAAGACTGTTGAGAAGAATCCGGAGTGTCGTGTCTTCCTTGCCGGCCGAGGTGGACCCGGACAACTTTGAACAGAATTGTTTCACATGGGTAAATAATGCTGCTCCCAGACACATGGGCTATTAAGAGAAATTCTTTACCAGGTATAGATTGACTGCCTAGGAATTATTGGTAGGAAGGCTTAAGAGGAAATTGAAACTAGTCATTGTCAATGCTTTTCTTGGCTACCAAAATTATATGGTGCTGCTGAAGTCACCAAAACCTTTGGTTGCAAGATAGAGAACAGTCTTGAATTTATCAAAAAACTTTCCCTGATGGGTAGCTTTCATAGCATGACAAGGTCCTGTGTGGGTTCCTGGAAAAGAAAAAAATTCAATAGTCTTACCTCTGTACACTGCATCCCACAATACCAACCTACTAGGCAAGATATGTGCACTGGTACAATACAGGCATGGCTTAAGGTTATGTGCATAACAAACCAGTCTCTTGATAGGATTGGCATCAGCTGCATGAAAGGAATTTATGCCTGATGATGTTTATGAACATCATCAAAAATCCCTGGCTGGGAAATTACAGGTTCAACATAGAAAATATTGATATTTTGTTAATGATCAGTTTTCTAAAACTGACATTTAAATATTTAAATTTATAATTATCAGCCTGTACTATTCTCGAACTTGGTGAAAGGATGTTCTATTTCAATTTGTAGTGGGTAATCTGGAGTTGGGAGAGGTGTTCAAAAAAAAAATACTGAGAACAAGTACCTGTATCAGATTGGGACAAACAACCGTTTGTCATGGCCAGAGAAGAGTCACAGCGATCTCCTTTTTCTCAGTGAGGGTCTACCAGCAGTCAAGGGTATATATTTAAGAGTTTGAAATACATACCTACCCATCTGTCTACAGAAATTCAAAATGAATTTCTATAGGCTTTCAGGAATTTCTTCTTTATTTTCTGTTTGTCCGTGAGAGTATGAACTGGTTATCTTTGTATTTGCTCTGTAGACCAGACTGCCATTGAACTCACAGATACTGAAGCCATGTGCAACTTTGGGAATTTCTTTTGTGTTCAGTTAATAAATTAATGAATGAATTTTATTGTTTTGTGAATAGCTGATTATTCTGCACACATGTATGTGAAGCATGTGCATGCAGTGCCCACAGAATGCAGAAGGCATCAGATCTCCTGAGCCAGCGGTGCAGACAGTTCATTGTGAGCTGCCTTGGGGGTGATATGAATCAATTCAGGGTTCTGTGGAAGAGCAACCAGTGGTCATAACCACTCACACATTTCTTCAGCTCTTCTCTTGGGCATTTCTGAAATGTATGTAAATATGCACCTTTTCCACATTCAAAGCCTAAAAATTTAGTTTCTCACTGTCTTGCTCTTTGTATAGTTTGATTATTGTATGACTTTGAAGGTGAATAATAGATGATAACTTACTGCAACACTTTTGTGTATGTGTTTTCTTCCATGATGAATTTAAAAAAAAAAATTGTTCCCCAATTTTTTTGGAAATTCTCTGCATTTACATTTTAGATGTTATTCCCTCCCCACAATCCCATTCCACCTCCCCTCCCATTAAATCCATGAAGATGCTCCTTCTCGCAATCACCCTCTCCCACCTCGGCATGTTGGTGTTCTCCTACCCTGGGAAAATGAGCCTTTGCTGGACCAAAGGCCTCTCCCCCCACTGATGTCACAAAATGCCATCCTCTGCTGCACATATACCTTGGAGATGGGTCTTTCCATGAGAAATCATTGGTTGGTGTTTTAGTCACTGAGAGCTGTGGTGGATTTGGATAGTTGATAATTATGTTCTTCCCATGAGGTTGCAGACCCTTTCAGCTCCTTCAATCCTTTCACTAGCTCCTTCATTGGGGTCCTCACATTCAGTCTGACGTTTAGCTGCAAGCATCCTCCTCTGTATCAGTATGGGTCTGGCAAAGCCTCTGAGGCATCCATATAATGTTCTTGCCAGTAAGCACTACTTGGCATTAGCAATAGTGCCTGAGTTTATTGGGCACATATAGGGTATATCCCCAGCTTAGGCAGCCACTGGATGATCTTTTCTCTAATCCCTGCACCTCCACTTGTCCCTTTCTTTTCTCCCATGAACACTGTGTTCTTCCTTCTAAGAAAAACTGAGGCATCCACATTTTAGCCTTCCTTCTCTTTGAACTTTGTAAGTTCTGTTGATGGTTCCTTGGGTATTCCAAGCTTTTTGGGCTAGTATCCACTTATAAGTGAGTACATACTATGTGTGTTCTTTGTGACTGGGTTACTTCATTCAGGATGATAGCTTCAAGTTCCATCCATTTGCCTAGGAATTTTATGGCATCATAGTTTTTAATAGCTGAGTAGTACTGAATTGTGTCTATGTACCACAATTTCTGTATCCATTTCTCTGTTGAAGGACACCTGGGTTCTTTTTAGCTCCTGGATATTATAAATAAGGCTGCTCTGAACATGGTCGTGCATATGTCCTTGTTAGATGTTGGAGTTTCTGTTGGGTATATACCCAAGAGTGGTATAGCTAGGTCCTCATTTAGTACTATGTCCAATTTTCTGAGAAACCCCCAGACTGACTTCCAGAGTGGTTTACAATTCCACCAGCAGTAGAGGAGTATTCCTCTGTCTCCACAACCTCGCATGCATCTGATATCCCCTGAATTTTTGATCTTAGCCATTCTGACTGGTGTGAGGTGAAATCTCAGGGTTGTTTTGAATTGCATTTCCCTGATGACTAGGGATGTTGAACATTTCTTTAGGTGCTTCTCAGCAATTTGATATTCCTCAGTTGAGAATTCTTTATTTAACTCTGTACCTCATTTTTTAAATAGGATTATTCTCTAGAGTCTAACTTTTTGAGTTCTTTGTATATTGGCTACTAGCCCTCTATTAGGATTGGTAGAGATCTTTTCCCAATATGTTAGTTGCCATTTTGTCCTCTTCACAGTGTCCTTTGCCTTGCAGAATTTTTGCCATTTCATGAGGTCCTATTTGTTGATTCTTGATCTTAGAGCATAAACCATTAGAGTCCTCAAAAAAATTTTCCCTGTGCCTATGTGTTCTAAGCTCTGCCCCACTTTTCTTCTACCAGTTTCAGTGTACCTGGTTTTTTGAGGAGGTCTTTGATCCACTTGAACTTGAGCTTTCTACAAGGAGATAAGAAAGGATCAATTTGCATTCTTCTGCATCCTGACTGCCAGGTGAACCAGCAACATTTGTTGAAGAGGCTCTTCTTTTTTTCATTGAATGTTTTTAGCTCCTTTATCAAAGATCAAATGACCATAGGTGTGTGGGTTCATGTCTGTGTCTTCGATTCTATTCCACTGATCTACCTGCCTCTCTCTGTTCCAATACCATGCGGATTTTATCACTATGATCTGTAATTCAGATTTAGGTCAGGGTACGGGTACCAAGCACTGACAACATGACCGCGTATAATCACAGACAACAAATAGCAAGAGGAAAACAAAAGAACTTAAGCAATGGAAACCAAGACAACCTGGCAACATCAGAACCCAGCTTTCCCACCACACCAACAGTGTATTGCCAAACACTCCAGAAAAAGAAGACTCAGACCCAAAGTCATACCTCAAGATGTTGATGGAGATCTTTGAGAAGAGCATGAATAACTACCTTAAACAAGTACAAGATGACAACCATAAACAAATGAAGTTTTTAAAAAAGGAAACACGAAAAACACTCAAAAAACTCAAAAAACTATAGGGAAACAGAAACAAAGAGATGAGGGAATTGAAAATGGAAATAGAAACAATAAAGAAAACACTAAAAGAGACAAACCTGGAGATTGAAAACCTAAAAAAGAAATCAGGAGTCACAGATGTAAGCATCTCAAACCGACTACAATAGATGGAAGAAAGAATCTCAGGGGCTGAAGACAACATTGAAAACATAGACAAAACAATTAGAAAGGATGCAAAAACCAAAAAGCTCCTAACCTAAAATATGCAGGAGATCCAGAACACAATGAGAAGACCAAACCTAAAAATACGAGTGTTATTGTGGCCTCAAAAAATGAGTTAGGTAGTGTTCCATCTGACTCTATTTTGTGGAATAGTTTGGAGAGTATTGGTATTAGGTCATCAATAAATATCTGATAGAATTCCACACTGATCCCATCTGGACCTGGGCTTTTTTTGGTTGGGAGGCTTTTGATGACTGCTTCTATTTCTTTAGGTGTTTTGGGATTATTTAGATAGTTTACCTGGTCCTGGTTTAACTTTAGTATCTGGTATCTGTCTAGGAATTCATCTATTTCCTCCAAACTTTCCAGTTTTGTTGAGAGCATAGGCTTTTGTAGTGGGATCTGATGATTTCTTGAATTTCCTCAGTTTCAGTTGTTATGTCCCCACTTTCCTTTCTGATTTAGTTAATTTGGATACTTTCTCTTTGCCCTTTAGTTAGTCTAGCTAAGGGTTTATCAATCTTGTTGATTTTCTCAAAGAACCATTTCCTGGTTTTGTTGATTTTTTTGTATAGTTTTTGTTTTAATTTGGTTGATTTCAGGTCTGAGTTTGATTATTCCCTACTGTCTACTCCTCTTGAGTATCTGCTTCTTTTCATCATAGAGCTTTCAGCTGTGCTGTCAAGTTGTTAGTGAATGGTCTCTCCAGTTTCATTTTGGCAGTGTTCAGAGCTGCAAGTTTTCTTCTCAGCACTGCTTTCATTGCATCCTATAAGTATGGATATGTTGTTCTTTAATTTTTGTTAAATTATAAAAAGTCTTTGATTTCTTTCTTTATTTCTTCCTTGACAAAGCTATCATTGAGTAGAGCATTGTTAAGCTTCCATGTGTACGTGGGTTGTTTTTTGTTTTGTTTTGGTTTTGTTGTTTTTTGTTTGTTTTTTATTGAAGACTAACCTTAGTCCATGGTGATCTGATAGGATGCATGAAACTATTTCAATGTTCTTGTATCTGTTGAGGCTGTTTTGTGACTAACTATATGGTCAATTTTGGAGACAGGACCATGAGGTGCTGAGAAGAAGGTATATTCTTTTGTTTTAGGATGAAATATTCTATAGATGTCTGTTAAATCCATTTGGTTGATAAATTCTGTTACTTTTACTGTGCCTCTGTTCAGTTTCTGCTTCCATGATCTGTCTGTTGATTAGTGTGAGGTGTTGGAGATCTCCCACTATTATTGTGTGTGGTTCAATATTTGCTTTGAACTTAATAGAATTTTTAAAATTAATGTTGGTGCCCTTTCATTTGCACCATAAATGTTCAGGATTGAGAGTTCATCTTGATAGATTTTTCCTTTTAGGAGCAAAATGTATCTTTCCTTCACTTTTTGAAGACTTTTGGTTGAAAATCTGTTTTATTCAATATTAGGATAGCTACTCCAGCTACTCAGGACAATTTGCTTAGAAAGTTTTTTCCAAAGATTTTACTCTGAGATAGTGCCTGTCTTTGTTGCTGAGATGAGTTTCCTATTAGCAATGAAATGCTGGATCCTGTTTGCATATTGAGTCTGATAGCCTATGTCTTTTTATTAGGGAATTGAGTCCATTGATGTTAAGAGATATTAAGGAATAGTGATTGTTGTTTCCTGCTATTTTTGTTGTTAGAATTATATTTGTGTGTTTTTCTTATTTAGTGTTTGTTGCAAGAAGATTAGTTTCTTGGTCTTTCTATGGTGAAAATTGCCTCTTTGTGACAGGGTTTTCTGTATTTGTAGTGCTGGACTTATGGACAGATATTGTGTAAATTTGGTTTTATGCTGGAATATCTTGGTTTCTCTGTCTGTGGTAATTTAGAGTTTTGCTGGATATAGTAACTTAGGCTGACATTTCTATTAATCGAGCTCATGGTCTGCATCATCACCTTTATGGTCCTCATCTTATACAGATACAAACAGAGGATGCAACACTAAACCCAGGTAAAAGTATCCTCCTGATCTCCCCTGAATTCAGAGCTGTAGAAACCATCCTTCTTACGATGAGTGCCTTGTCTTCTTTCACGCGCAGTCCTGCATCTTTATCATCTAATTAAATACTATCTATTTATCACAGCTTGTTCCTGGTGAATGTGTCCGCATTATTTGATGGACATTCACCAACTCTCAGTCTCTTCCTGCTCATGAGCTATGAGTTGAGTATGTCTATGTGTTTCTTCATGATATCCAAAATAATATATAAACATTTACTTTATGGTTGAAAAGTTTTACAAAACTTTGTGTTCATAATTACACCATAGCATTATAAGTATATCAGAGCAGTCAATTAATATAAAAATAGCTTTGACATTGTGAATATATGTATGTATCTATACATATATATGGTATGTACATATTTATATATATACATGTATTTAATTATATGGAATTAATTATCTATTACTAAACATTTCCTCAGGTTGCGGGATGCTCTGAAGAGTTGCAGGAGGGCTCTCACTCCTAAGCACAGAAGCAAGCCCATATTTCATCCCAACTGTCTATCATGGGAGAGGCTGCCTGAAACGCTCAGGGCACAGGTGGTGGTGCTGCCTAGGAGCTCACACTTCCAGCCAAGGCCAGACCCAGCCCAGGATTGGCAGCCTGCCCTCAGGTTGCTGGGCAACTGGAAAAGCTACAGGAGGGCTCTCTGTCTTGAGCACAGGGGTGAGTCCACATTCTTTCCCCACTGTCTATCCTGGGAGAGGCAACCCAGAAAACTCAGGGCACAGGTGGTGGTGCTGCCTGGAAACAGACAGTTCCATCCGAAGGTCAGCCCGGCCCAGTTGCATCAGCACTGGGCTCTGCCATTGGAACTCACAGCCTACCCAGAGAGCTGAACACCCAGGAACAATCTCCCTCTGGAGACCACAGGCCCACAGACCCACAGGAGAGACAAGCTCCAGTAAGATACAAAATCACCTAACATCACCTATAACAAGATGGCAAGAGGCAAGTGCAGACTCTAAGAAACAGAAACCAAGACAAACTGGCAACATTAGAACCCAGATCTCCCACCACTGCAAATAATAAATATCCCATCTCACCGGAAAAACAAGATTTAGACTTAAAATCATACTTCAGGAGGATAATGGAGATTCTCAAGAAGCACAGAAATAACACACTTAAAGAAAAACAAGGAAATCAGGAAAATACACACAAGTTCAAACCCTCAAAGAGGAAACACAAAAATCATAAAAATCACTTAAAAGGCTAAAGGAAGGCACAAACAAATGGGTCAAGAAGTTAAAAACAGAAATAGAAACAATGAAGAAATCACAAAAAGAGATAACCCTAAAGTTGAAAAACCTAAGAAAGACACTGGGAGTGGTAGATGCAAGCATCACCAACAGAATACACAAGATGGAAGGGAAAAACTCAGGAGCACAAGATACCATAGAAATCATTGACACATTGGTCCAAGAAAATAAAAAGATCAAAAAGATTTTAGCCCCAAACTTTAAGGAAATCCAGCACACAATGAGAAGACCAAACCTAAGGGTAATAGGTGTAGAAGGTAGCAGAGACACCCAAATAAAAGCGCAGTAAATATCTTCAAAAAATTATAGAAGAAAACTTCCCTATCCTATAGAAAGAAAGAGAGAGAGAGATGAACATAAACATTCAAGAAGCCTACAGAACCCCAAATAGATTGCAATAAAATAATTCTTCCTGATGTATAATAATCAAAACAACAAATGTTCATAACAAAGAAAGACTATTAAAGCAGAAAGGGAAAAAGGACAAGTAAGACATAAAGGATGACCAATCAGAATTATACCAGACTTCTCAAAAGGAACCATGAAAGCTAGAAGATCCTGGACTGAAGTCATACAGACCCTAAGAGAATACAAATTCCAGCAAAGGTTACTATATCCAACAAAACTCTCACTTACCATAAGTGGAGAACCAAGATATTCTAGGACAAAAACAAATGGACACAATATCTGTCCACAAATACATCACTACAAAGAATAATAGATGGAAACTCTATCAGAAAGAAGAAAATTTCACCCCAGAAAATCAAAGAAGTAATCTTATTGCAACAAACACCAAAGGGGAAAAACATACACACAAACATAATTCTACCTCTAACAACAAAAATAGCAAGAAACAACAATCACTATTCCTCAATATCTCTTAAAATCAATGGACCCACTTTCCCAATAATAAGACATAGATTATCAGACTGGATATGTAAACAAGATCCATTTTGTTGCATAATGGAAACTCATCCAGCAACAAAGACAGGTACTACCTAAGAGTAAAAAATTTGGAAAAAACTTTGCAAGCAAATGGTACCAAGAAACAAGCTGAAGTAGCCATTGTAATATTAAATAAAATAAAAGTTCAACCAAAAGTCATCAAAAAGGATAAGGAAGGACACTTCATTCATCACAGGAAAAATCTATCAAGATGAACTCTCAATCCTGAACACCTGTGCTTCACATCCAAGGACACCCACATTTAGAAAAGAAACTCTACTAAATTTCAAAGCATATATGGCAGCACACACAATAATAGTGAGAGACTTCAACACCCCAGTCACGTCAATGGACAGATCATGGAAGCAGAAACTGAACACAGAGTAAAACTACCAGAAGCTTTGAACCAAATGGATTTAACAGACATCTATTGATTATTTCATTCTAAAAATATATATAATTTCTTCTCATCACCTCACAGCCCCTTCTTCGATATTGATCATATAGTTGGTTAAAACAGGCCTCAACAGAGACAAGGACATGGAAACAATCCCATGCATCCTATCACATTACCATGAACTAAGGCTAGTCTTCAATAACAACAAAACAACAAAAACCCATATACACATGGAAGCTAAACAATGTTCTACTCAATGACAGCTTGGTCAAGGAAGAAAGAAAAAAAGAAATCAAGGAGATTTTAGAATTTAACAAAAACGAAGGTACAGCATAACTAAACCTATGAGGTACAATGTAAACAGTGTTAAGAGGAAAACTCATAGTGCTGAGTGCCTCTGAAAAGAAACTGAAGACAGCATACATGCTAAGAGAGCATTTGACAAAATTTAATACCCCTTCATGATACAAGTCTTGGAAAGATCAGGAGTTCAAGGCACATACTTAAACATAGTAAAAGCAATAGACAGCAAACCAGTAGCCAACATCAAACTAAATGGTGAGAAAATAGAAGCAATCCCACTTAAATCAGGCACTCTACAAATTTCACCAGGAAATTTTTACTGCCAATAAACACCTTCAGCAAAGTGGCTGTATATATAATTAAAGAAATCAGTAGCTTGCTTCTACTCAAAGGACAAACGGGCTGAGTAAGAAATTAGAGAATCAACACTCTTCACAATAGTCAAAAGAATATAAAATACCTTGAGGTCACCCTAACCAAACAAATAAAAAACCTGTATGACAAGAACTTCAAATTTCTGTAGAACTAAATTGAAGAAGACCTCAGAATGTGGAAAGATTTCCCATGGTCATGGTTTGGAAGAATTAACATTGTAAAAATGATCATCTTTCCTAAAGCAATCTACAGATTCAATGCAATCCCCATCAAAATGTCAACTCACTACTTCATAGAGTTTAGAAAGGCTAATTTGCAAATTAATTTGGAATAATAAAAGACTCAAGATATCAAAAACCATTTCAACAACAACAACAGCAGAGACTTCCATAGGAATCACCATTCCAGACCTCAAGCTGTATTACAGATCAATGGTGATAAAAACTTCATGGTATTGGTACAGAGACAGGCAAGTAGATCAATGGAACAGAACTGAAGACCCAGAAATGAAACCACGCACCTATGGTCACTTGATCTTTGACAAAGGAGCTAAAAATATATGATGGAACAAGTACAGTCTCTTCAACAAATGGTGCTGGCTCAACTGGCAGGCAGCATGCAGAATAATGCAAATTGATCCATTTTATCTCCTTGTAAAAAACTCAAGTCCAAGTGGATCAAAGACCAACACATAAAACCAGGTACACTGAAACTAACAGAAGAAAAAGTGGGGAAGTTCTTAGAACACATAAGCACAGGGGAATTTTTTCCTGAACAGAATACCAATGACTTATGCTCTGAGATCAATAATCAACAAATGGAATCTCATGAAATTTCAAAGCTTCTGTAAGGCAAAGGATACTGTCAAAAGGACAAACAGACAATCAACAGACTGGAAAAAGACTTTTACCAATCCTACATCCAATAGAGGGCTAGAATTTAACATATATAAAAAACTCAAGAAGTTAAACTCTAGAAAATCAAGTAATTCTATTAAAAATAGGATACAGAGCTAAATAAAGAATTCTCAACTGAGGAATGCTGAGTGGCTGAGAAGCACCTAAAGAAATGTTCAACATTCGTAGTCATCAGGGAAATGCAAATCAAAACCACCTTAAGATTCCACCTCACATCAGTCAGAATTGCTAAGATTAAAATTCAGGTGACAGCACATGCTGTTGATGTGGAGAAAGAGGAACTGTCCTCCACTGTTGGTGGGATTGTAAACTGGTACAACCACTCTAGAAATCAGTCTGCTGGTTCCTCAGAAAATTGGCCATAGCATTACCTGAGGACCCAGCTATACCACTACTGGGCATATACCCAATAGAAACTCTCACATTAAGCAAGGACACATGCTCTACTATATTCCTAACAGCTTTATTTATAATAGACAGAAGCTGGAAGTAACCTAGATGTCCTTTATTAGAGGAATAGATACAGAAATTGTTGCGTATATATACACAATGGAGTTCTACTCAGCTATTAAAAACACTGTTTTCATGAAATTGCTAGGCAAATGGATGGAACTTGAAGCTAATATCCTGAGTGAGGTAACCCAGTCACAAAAGAACACTCATGGTATGTACTCACTGATATGCGGTTACTAACCCAAAATGCTTCAATACCCAAGAAAGAACTCGTACAACCTCTGAAACTCAAAGAGAAGGAATGCTAGAAAGAATATTCCTCATTTCTTCTTAGAAGTAAGACCAAAACACTCATGGAAGGAAATAAACGTTAAATAGAGGAGCAAGGATTAGAGAAAAGATCATCCAGAGACTGCCTCCCCAGGGCATCCACCCCATATGCAGCCACTATTGCTGATGCCAAGTAAAGTTTACTGGCAGGAACATGGTATGGATGCCTCCTCAGAGGCTCTGCCAGAATCATTCTGATACAGAGGAAGATGCTTGCAGCTAATCATCAGACTGAACAGGAGGACACCAATGAAGGAGCTAGAGAAAGGACTGAAGGACCTGACAGGGTTTGCAAGCTTGCTGCCAGTCTAGGCTAGCTGAGTGCCTGTCTGCAAAAAGCCAATCGAACAAAGAACACTTCAAAATGGCCTCAGGATCAAGGATCAGGAGTTATACACATCTCAAGCTGCCGCCATGACAGGAAATATAGTTTGGAACCAGACCAGACTACAAAAACCATCAGTATCATCCCATAGTGAATGTTTCAGCTATAACTATCATAGATGATTCTTTCCCCTAGTAAAGTCTTAGTGATCAGTAATAGACAACCTACTGTGACAGTCAGTTCCAACTGTCAGCGTGATTGCGTTAAGAAATACCTATGGTGTTAATGGGGCACATCACTGGGTATGCCTCTTGATGGTATTTGCAGAGAGGTTTAGCTGAGGTCCATTCTGAATTCTGTGTGTTGCATCCCATGGTCTAGAGTCCATACTGAATTAGAGAGGGAAACCAAGAGGCCATTGTGGCACTATTGTCATCCTTTCTCCCCTCAGGGCAGCATTAAGAACAGAGCCACTCCCCACACCTTTCTCACTGAGGTGGACTGTGAGCTGAAATACCCCTACCTGCCCCTTGCTTTTTGTTGGGTATTTGGTTGTAGCAAGAGGAAAAGGAACTAATACATGTAGTGACACCCTGCCTGACCCATGTCCAGAAACAGAAGCCCAGGACTGGGCTGTAAAATTAAAACCTATGATTTCTTTTGTAACAATACTGTATAATGCTCAAGTAGAAGATTGCAGGTGGATCTGGTAACAATGCCCAGAGGCTGGACACACCCACTTTGCAAAAGTTTGTGTCAATTACTTTCCTTTTACAGATGCCCTGCAAAAGCCGCCTTTGTCATCTACTCCTTTCTCTCTTCATGAGCCCTGCACAACCCCAGCTTCTCTGGCTTACTCTGATTCTGTATTTTTCAAACTCAATTTCCAGGACTCCAAACAAAGTTCTGTTAGGCTTTCTGAGCTTCATTAACATAGTGTATTCCTTATCGGAAGCCATGGGGTCTGTAAGGCCGCGAAGTAACATTTGAAAATGCCAAAAGAAAAGATCTGTCAACCTCAAATTCTCCATCCAATTAACTCTTCTTCAAAAACAAAGAGACTCTCAGATGGAGGAAAGTTAAGAAATTGCCCTTACTTGACTTGCTTCGTAGAAATCCTGAAGACGTTCTTTAAATTGCATTTACTTGATTATGTATTCATTTATCTGTGTATATGCTTGCTTGTTCATACACACACACACACACACACACACAAACACACATACACAAATACAATGTATACATGCACTATGCATCATGGTGCACATGTAGAAGTCATATGACAACTTGCAGGACTCAGTTCTCACCTTCCAGCATGTAGCTTCCAGGGACTAAGCACAAGTCATCAGCCTTGGTGACAAGTGCCTTTACCTGATGTTCCATCCCACTGACCCTCACAGACATCCTTTAGAATAGATAAGGGAATGTGGGACCATAGAACTAAAGAAAAATAATAAATGTCTGTTTAAATGTAGTAAATTATTCTTATGCTTAAGTTCCTAAAAGTATTTATGACACTTAAAAGAAAAACATTGTCTGATGGAGTTTTCAATGGATGTAAATACATTTGGCAACTATTGCATATAGATTAATTTTTCTATATTTTGTACAAAATGGAAAACTGTTAATTTTAGGTAGGTTGTGAAAAGTATGTAAAGTGTGAATGAAACCCCCTACAAGTTGTTCAGAGAGAGCCAGAAACCCAAGAAATTAAAATGTAATAACAAAGCTTTAAATAACCCAAAAGTATCAAACAAAATAGGAAAGGAGACAAACAGAGATCATAATGAAAATCATAGGATAAAATCCAAATATATGCTAAATCGCTAGCTGTAAACCCAGATCATACCCATTAACATGGCTGCTAAGCCCATTCCTTCTCTGTCTCACCCCGAACCTCCAAAAATCAGAAAATAACATTTATCAGTGAGGTTGTGGGGAAGTTAAAACTCTGTGCACCTTCTGTGGGAATAAAAATTTACTCAGCTGCAGAGGAAAACAATATGTTAATTCCTCACAAAATTAAAACTGGAACTCTCATATGATCCAGCTATTCTACCTCTGAACATGTCCGTAAAAGAAAATGAAAATCTGGACTTCAAAGGATATTCATAGCATTATCTGAAATAGCCAAAGAGAGAGGCAACCGTATGGCCATTGAAGGATGGGTGGATAAACAGAATGTAATGTAGTACACATAATAGGATCCCCTTAGGCTTAAAAGGAAGGAAATCCTGAGGGCTGCTTCACTGGGGATAAACCTTGAGGACAAAGTGATGATAGAAGTAAGGAGGACAAATTCCTCCCTAGACAAGAGGCCAAGAATAGCCAAATTTAGGTAGGGCAGGAAGGCACATGGCTTTGAATCCAGTATTCAGAAGGTTTGAAAGGAAAGACACGGGTTCAAAGCCAGCAGAAATTACATAGTAAATTCCAGACTTGCCAGAGTTATATAGCTAAACAATAAAAAAAAATACGGTAAATAAAATGAAAGGATCAGTCAAACAGATAGAGATGGACATAGACAGATGCTGTGTTTATTTAGCTCAGCCCCTTGGTGCTACTCATATTTTAGCTACTTCATAGGACTCTTGTGATTTAAATCAGTATATCTCCCTAGAATAATGGTAGCCATGTATTTTCCTCACTGAAGAAAGAAATTACATATGACAAATGGGAGGCCATGGCTTTGAGCCAAACTTCTGCAAACCACTTACACAACGTACTGGGAAATTAAACAGAATGACAAAGTAAGCAACTTCAGAATTAAAAACAAGCCAACAAACAAGCTTGAAGAAAAACAAAACTCCCAGAGTCTGCCAGCTACCAATCAGAAAAGGCTACAAGTATCATAGCAAGCATAATAAATAAGGTCTCTGCTCCAACCCCATGGAGCCTGACACCAAGCAACCTGCTTTGTTCCATTCCAGACTCCTGTAGCCTTTTGCCACATACAGAGCCAGCTTTTTTCTACCCAGGACCCAGGATCACCCATTCTCAACAAAATGAGATGTTATGAGGTTCTGGAATCACTAATTAAAAAAAGAACAAAACAAAAAGGCCAATTAGATCTTTAAAATGAATTTATTACAATTTTTACTTTTGACCCACCTGTGGAAAGATGAAAAGTAGAAAAAAGGTAAAATGGTAGAAAAATCAAAATTGGAGAGTGAAGATTCCCAAGTAAAAGGCCCAGTAAATATCTTCAACAAAATCATAGAAGAAAACTTCTTCAACCTAAAGAAAGTGTTAACCAGGAACATACAAAAAGCCTACAGAACCCCAAATAGAATGAACCAGAAAAGAAACTCCTCCCAATAAATAATAGTCAAAACACCAGTTTTTCAAAACAAAGAAAGAATATTAAAATCAGTAAGGGAAAAAGGACAAGTAACATATGAAGGCAGACTGATCAGTATTACACCAGAATTCTCAACAGAGACTATGAAAGCTAGAAGATCTTGGACAGACATCATACAGACACTAAGAGAGCACAAATGCAAACGCAGGTTACTATATCAGGCAAAACTTTCAATTAACAGAGATGGAGAGACCAGGATATTCCAGGACAAAAACAAATTTACGCAATATCTGTCCACAAACTCAGCTCTATGAAAGATAATAGATGGAAAACTTTAACACAAGGAGGGAAACTACACCCTAGAAAAAGCAAGAAAATATTTTTGCAACAAACCCAAAAGAAGAGAACCACATAAACATAATTCTCCTTCTAACAACAAAAATAGCAGAAACTAAAATGACTTTTCCTGAATATCTCTTAAAAACAATGGACTCAATTCCCCATTAAAAAGACATAGACTATCAGACTGGATTTGTAAACAGGTTTCATCTTTTTTTCCCCTTTTTCTTCTTACAACTTTATTTTAAAAAGAGAGATACATGTACAGATTTTTAAAAGCATTATGGCATAAAGCTATATAAATATATTTTTGTCAGTACTTAATTCTTTTAGAGGCTTGATAGTATGCATTGAAATGTTACTAGTTACCATAAGCCTGAAGTACATGTAGAACAGAACAGAACAGAACATGGAAACAAAGTTTTCTTGGTGT
Source organism: Micromys minutus (assembly GCF_963924665.1). Classification (NCBI taxonomy): domain Eukaryota; kingdom Metazoa; phylum Chordata; class Mammalia; order Rodentia; family Muridae; genus Micromys; species Micromys minutus. The sequence goes on from NC_137967.1 coordinate 26,397,460, forward strand.
GTATAGATTAAACATAATGATTTTTGAATACCAAAAATTGCCAAAGGCTATATACTTAGCTCTTAAATTATTAATGATTTAAGGTCCAGGTGTACCACACTCTGAGAAGGTGCTATACACTTATTTTTTTTTTCTAAGAAGGACAGAGGCTTTCACTTTTTGGACTTTTTTTTTTAAGCTTCGTGTGGCCTGTGAGTTGTTTCTGGGGTATTCAGAGCTTTCTAGGGCTAGCATGCAATAATCAGTGACTGCATATTTTGTTTGTGACTGGGTTACCTCACTCAGGATGATATTCTCTAGATGCATCTATTTTTCTAGGTATTTCATAAAGTCATTGTTTCTAGTAGCTGAGTAGTACTCTATTGTGTAAATATACCACAATTTTTGTATCTTTTCATCTACTGAAGGACATCTGGGTTCTTTCCCGCTTCTGGCTATTATAAATAGGGTTGCTATAAACATTATGGTGCATGTGTCTTTGTTGTGTGTTGGAGCATCTCTTGGATATACGCCCAGAAGTGGAATAACTGGGTCTTCAGGTAGGACTATGTCCAATTTTCTGAGGAACCGCCAGACTGATTTCCAGAGTGGTTGTATCAGTTTACAACCCCACCAACAGTAGTGAAGTGTAACATACTGGTAAGTCTCAAAGGTTTACAAAAAAGACAATGGGATTAAGAAAGATTTAAGTCATCAGTCTTGGTGGCAAACACCTTTATCCACTGGGCCATCTCACTGACCTAGATGGTCATATTGGAAAAGGCTCTGTGTTTACCTAATCCAAGGTTGAGTGCATCTTTGTTAAACTTTTATTAAGCACAACTTCAGAAATTTTGGTAGATTCTGTATTCAACAGTTCAAAAAGCCAAGGAGAAAAAGTTATCAGTTCTTCTATGTTCTCCTCTTTGAAGTGCCTGGTTCTTGAAATGGCAGGTGGTGAATAACAAGTTATTGATTGCTTTGTGGAGCAAGGCAAGTTAGATAATCTGAAAGGTGACATGTTAGTTACTTTTCTCTTATTGACAAAAATAAGGAAGGAAGGGTTTATGTAGATGCAGTCAATAACAATAAGAAAACACAACAGTGACAAGAGAGCAAGACACTGGTCACACTCTGTCTGCAGTCCAGAAGCTGGATGGTGAATGCTGGTGCAAAGTGTGCCTCCTGCTGTGTGGTATTCTTTACACTGGAGGTGTGAACCTCTTCATCAATACCTCTCTGCTCATAGACACAACCAGAGGTGAATCTCCTGAGTGATTCCACATCCAGTCACATTGACTGTGGGAGTTAACAACAAAAGTTGGTTATAATGTGGTTTGTTTTGGATTACTTGTTAATTTTAAAATGTTTATTTAGTATATATTATGTAGTATTTGAACATCTACCATAGCCTTGTTGTAAGCATTTTATTTATTTATGTATTTATTTGGACTTGGAACCATAGCATTTTGAAAACCTCAAGAACTAGTTGGGCTTCAGGTGTCTGAGTTAGGGAAGGACTGCAGTCTAAGACATTGAGGAAGGTTTCTTTTTTTAAAGGTTGTAATTAAGTATTTATGCATACATATACATACACATATGTATATGTGTAACAATAATAAAGGAAAAGAGGCTATTCATTTGAGGGGATAGGAGAGAAACTGGGAGAGGCTAGAGGGAGGAAAGGGGGATGTGATACAGTTCTATTTTAATTAAAATATATTCTTTTTTGTTTCTTTCTTTCTTTCTTTTTTCTTGAACTTCACACAGTCTGTGACTTTTTTCTGGGGTGTTAAGAGCTTTCTGGGGTTAGTATCCCATTATCAGTGACTGCATATTATGTCTGTTCTTTTGTGACTGGTTATCTCACTCAGGATGATATTCTCTAGATGCAGCCATTTTCTTAAGAATTTCGTTAAGTCATTGTTTCTGATAGCTGAGTAGTACTCCATTGTGTAAATGTACCACAATTTTTGTATCTATTCATCTACTGAAGGACATCTGGGTTCTTTCCAGCTTCTGGATATTATAAAATGAGCAGCTATGAACATTGTGGTACATGTATCTTTGTTGTATTTTGGAGTGTGTCTGGGGTATATGCCCAGAAGTGGAATAGCTGGAACTTCAGGTAGTACTATGTCCAATTTTCTGAGGAATCACCAGAGTGATTTCCAGAGTGGTTGTATCAGTTTACAACCCCACCAACAGTGGAGAAGTGTTTCTCTTTCTCCACATCCTCACCAGCATTTGCTGTCACATGAGTTTTTGATCTTGGTCAGTCTGACTGGTATGAGGTGGAATCTCAGGGTTGTTTTGATTTGCATTTCCCTGATGGCTAAGGATGTCGAGCACTTCCTTAGATGTTTCTCAGCCATTCGATATTCCTCGATTTAGAACTTTTTGTTAAACTCTGTACCCCATTTTTAATAGGGTTGTTTGATTCTCTGATATCTAGCTTTTTGAGTTCTTTGTATACCTTGGATATTAGGCCTCTATCCGATGTGGAGTTGGTAAAGATCTTTTCCCACTTTGTTGGCCACCGTTTTGTTTTCTTGACAGTGTCTTTAGCCTTACAGAAACTTTGCAATCTCATTAAGTCCCATTTGTCAATCTTTGACCTTAGAGCTCGAGCTACTGGTGTTCTGTTCAGGAAATTTTCTCCTGTGCCTATGAGTTCTAAGGTTTTCCCTACTTTCTCATCTAGTAGTTTCAGTGTACCTGGTTTAATGTGGCGATCTTTGATTCACTTACACTTGAGCTTTGTACAAGGAGATTAAAAAGGGTCTATTTTCATTCTTCTGCATGCTAAGTGCCAGTTGGACCAACACCATTTGTTGAATAGGCTGTCCTTTTTCCATTGAATGTTTACAGATCCTTTGTCAAAAATCAGGTGGCCATATACTTTAGGGCTCATTTCTGGATCTTCTATTCTATTCCATTGATCCATGTGCCTATTTCTGTACCAGTACCATGCAGTTTTCAGCACAATTGCCTTGTAATATAGCTTGAGGTCAGGGATAGTGATTTGCACAGATGTTTTTTTGTTGTTGAGGATGGATTTCGCTATTCTAGGTCTTTTGTTATTCCAGATGAAATTGCACATTGCTCTTTCCAACTCAATGAAGAACTGTGTTGAAATTTTTGATGGGGATTGCATTGAATCTGTAGATTGTTTTTGGTAAGATGGCCATTTTTACAATTTTGATCCTTCCATTCCATGAAGATGGGAGATCTTTCAATTTTCTGAGATCATCCTGGATGTCTAAGACATTGAGTAAGGTTTCTTTTTTTACTTTTAAAGGTACATAAAAGATGAGGTCCTATTGCTAATCTTTCAACCTCTACAAGATAATACCATTTTGTTAAAATAATTTCAAGCCTATATTGCATATTCTGTTTTTAAAAATGCCATTCTAATTAACTCTTTAAAATTTCATACATGCATAAGCACACTTTAATATGCACCCCCACTCTCCTCCCAACTCCTCCCAGATCCTCTCCTTTTCTCTTAGTCCATCCCCTGTCCATTCACATTTATCTTAACTGTTCTTGTGGGGTACTAAATGCTTTTTCCCTTTCTTGTTAACTTCTTGTGTTTTCATAAATATTTGCTTGTTTTGGTTTTTATTGTTTATGTTTTATATTGTTGGTATATCATATATTTTTACCTTGATAACAGTTTATTTTACTTTTTACATACTCTTAGATAAATATATTTTAGTCTCATCAATCTGAAAATTTTTATTTTTATTTATTTTGAAACTCATTCTTCCTCAGCATCTCAGTACTGGAATGGAGTCACAATGTCTGGCTTGAATTATCTGAGTTTTAGAGGTTTTTTTTTTCTCTATGCTTAAAATTTTTATTTACTGTATTTATGTATGATAGAAAACTTTATGGAGTTGGTTATTTCTTTTTACCTTTATGTGGGTTTTAGAGATTGAACTCATGTATCCAAGGCAAAGACATTATCTGTTAAGCCATATTACTGGCCGTCTTTGGGTTTTTTTTTGTTTGTTTGTTTTTTTGTTTTTTGAGACAAGTCTTACTATGTAGCTTTGGCTGGCCTTGAACTCATTGTCTTATTATAGACAACCCCAAGGGGTGGTTTATTTACTTTCATTTGTTATGTTAAATGCCCCTTGAAAATACTTAGTATTACAATCTCGAGCTTTAGTGTGATGTCAAGAAAAATATTTTTCTTTATTAAACATTAAAAACTTTATGAAGATTTTTTCTTCTTCTTCTCTCCCTCCCTCCCTCCCTCTCTTCTTTGTCCTCTTCTTCTTCCTCTTTTTTTTTTTTTTTTTTTTTTTGAGAAACAATCTTAACTATGTAGGTCTGACTCTTTTAGAACTCAGAGGCTTGCTGGCTGGCATTCTCACTGAAAAAATGTATGCTCCAGCATCAACAAGAGACCCTGCCTTGAAGGAATAAAACAGGGAAAGATAGGGAACACACTGGTGCCCTCCTTTGGACTAGACACATATGCATATGTGCACAGCCTCAGTGAACATGAGCATGCACACATATTTCTACTTATGTTTTCCTTCTATCCTTGCAGGTGTTGCTCACTGTCCTCTGTAGTTCTCAGGATGTGAGGGTAGAGTTCTAGAAGGCTAAGGAGACCTGTTGTGCATTATTTATTGAGGTGAAGTTATTCCTCTTAATTTCCATTTGAAGTTTTACTTATAGGATTTTCATGGTCTGCAGACTTGTAATTTTACTTTTCTTTACAAATGTTTTGAGGGTTGCCAGAATCCCAGTGAGTCCTGGCTCATCTCAGCTTCACTTCCCTCTCTGGTAGCTCTTCGTGCTCTGGAGGCGCTTCCACTCGCACTGCCATCTCCTCCTCGGCAGTTGTCAGAATCAGAAAAGAATCGGATAGAAGACCAGGAGGAAAATACTTCACGAGAATTGTTGTTGCTCCTCAGGAATGTTACCAAGAGGCTGGCCACAGATAAATGCTTTAACATCTGCAGCAAACCGGTGGATATTGAAGAGGTCTTGTTTGAGTGGTGTGCATACAGTGAAGTTGAACTGAGTAAAATCAAAATGACATCTTTTTTGGAAGGAAAGAAAGCAAAGGCATGGATGAATATTACCCCTCGCCTGTAAAATTTTAATCCACGTGATAACTACCAGTGTCACCTGCAAACATCTGGTGACTTTTGAGTGAAATTAGTGACCAATTTGTATAAGTCCTCTTAGTTATTATTTTTCTCTGTGGTCACGTACTCTTTAAAGAGGACAATTAAAACTATTCTTGTGAAATATCCGTAATAGACTATTTTTATTCCAGGATAAATCCTGCTTTAAAGCTGTGTTGGTGTCAACTATCCGGCCAGCATTAGCTTGTCCTTCAACATTTGTGACTGCAGGAAGAGGCAGTCGAGTCTCCAACTGTCTTAGCTTTCTACTTAGAGGCCTCTCGCTGAGATGCCACTGGAAAAATACATCCCAGGTTCCTAAAACTGTTTTCCTCTCCAAAGATTTTCTCTGCTCCCAGTGGAAAATTCCTCACTTTGTACATGTATTGTTTGTGTATCGTGGGGACTTGGTTTGTGATGGTGAGAAAAGGAATTTTTCATTTGGAATATGCTAGAATGCTGTCAATTCAAAAAACACTTTTATCCTGGGATAATATAGCATGGATGAGTACAATATAATCTTTTCTGGCCTTCTCCTTATAGTTCAGACAGTTTTGGTGTCTAGTTCTTTCCTTTTTGCCATTAAGAATATTTGAATTACAAAGTGATTCAGAGTTTAATACTATGTCCTACCTGTGAAATGTGTGGTTTTGGACCTGAGCAGATTCCTTTGGAGCCATTACATCATCTGTGACTGGAAAGGAGGAGTTAGCAACCTCTGAAAATATACATCTTCCCTCCTTTTGGAATAAAGGGACTGTCAGAATTTTCATTTAAATGTTTGTCTACAATGTGTAGATTTGATAACTTTCAAACCACAACAAAATGGTCATTTTATTACTTTTGAGTAGTATAACTGAGGATGTTGGCTAGCCACATAGCCAAGTTACGATTTTCTTTTCTCCAAATTTAAAGCCAATAGTCTTTTTAAAAAAGACCTGGATGACTTTAAATTTACAATCTTCTAGCTCCCAAATTTTGGAATTATAGACATGACCATTACGCTTGGAAGCCAAGTCTTTTGTTCTTTCCATTGTACAGAGAGAGAGACAGACAGAGAAACAGAGAGAGAGAGAGAGAGAGAGAGAGAGAGAGAGAGAGAGAGAGAGAGAGAACCCTAAATCTTGCAAGGACTCCACCAACCAAGCTATACCCTAGCCCTAAAGATTGTTTTAAATAAATAAACAAACAAGTCACTCTCTCTGGGTATATTTATAATCAGGTACTTAAAGAAAGACCCAGCCCACCATGCTGAGATGAACTAGTTTTCCTCTTGCTCAAGAAACATTCTCTTCCCAATCACTAAATTTTGGCAGATTTCAAATGTAATCTGCTTTTAAGAAAACGTAAGTTTTATAAAGGAAATGGAAAGAGATAAAAATACTAAGTAAGGTTTAGGAAAAATGTTTGTTAATATTAGAATCTTTTTTTTCTAGGCTTGCTCTCAAAGCTGAAGCAGGAGTATCAGGGGAAGAATGTTTTGAAAACAAGATAATTCCTAAGTAGCTTAAAACATAAAAGTGTAAACCTTTAGCCCAAGCACTTGGGAGACATAGGCCAGCCTGGCCTACAGAGCGAGTTCCAAGGCAGCCAGGGTTACAGAGTGAAACCTTGTCTCAAAAAACCAAAACCAACCAAATAAAAAAATAAAACACCCATAAAAGTATATGTTCAAATAATGAATTAGAAGTGGCTAAAAACTATTAAATTTAAAGTCAATAACAGAGAGCAAAACATTAAAAACATTCTGAGTTTTAAATTACACATTCACTAAAATTTCATAGTATAAAACTTGAAGGTGCATTTTCAGTTTATTAATGTTTCTGTTTCCATTTTTATAGCAAGGGCAAGATCTCCAACTAATAGTCCAACTAGTAGTTCCATTGCTGCATGCATAAGTGTCTCCTAAAGCTGACAAACATCTCATCTTATGAATGAACTTAAAAGTTTGAGCCGTATGCAGATTACATGCTGGGGTGGCGTGTGCTTGACCATTAGCTTTACGCCGTCAGCGTTCTCTGCTCGCAGAGCTGTAAGAAACAAACCCTTACTTTTCAGAAGTTGCGTGGAAGTTGGTCCTAAGCTGGTTTTAGGAATTTCTGAAACTTCTGTCATAATCACTACTTGACTTGAAGTTCCTTCTTGAGAAACAGTAGACATAGGTTGTTAGTTCTTCCTTCCTGGTTATGTGACATAAAACATAAAATATGCTGACTTAATATCTGGCTATTGAAAATTTATATGTAGAAGCAAGTTCAGCAAACCCCTTACAAGTTAGAGAATGCAATACTTATTTAATTGACTCAAAGTGCGTGTAAAAACTCCAAAGGAGTAGAAAATACTTTTGATGAACTTGTTTGCCTTATAAAACAAAACAAAACCAAAAAAAAAAAAAGAAAAACCCACAAAAAAACCAACAAACAAAACGACCCACATACCAGAAACTTAGTATGGAAACTCTGCCTTTTATCTTCCCTTGTTTTTCTTTTCCTCGAGGTAGAGCCTTTACTGATGCTTCTCATGTACTTTCCCCATACATTCTCTTCTCAGATAAACCCAGAGAGTTTAAAATCCAAAAGTCTATCAGACAGTGACTTAAGTGGAATAAGTAGCAAAAATGGCATTGTGATTTTACTCTATCATTGACTGCCTAGATTTAAACTTTGAAGTATTCTGTTTTTAATTGTGGATTTTATGACCTAAAGCATATTCAAAGCCAGATGTAGTTTTCATTAATGTGTCTTATTTATTGTAGGTTTCAGATTATCTTAAAGTAAACAAAGAACCAATAGATTTATCAACAGTAATAACTAAAATTGATGAGCACATTTATCTAACAGCTAAAGATTTTCTGCAATGCTTGAAAATACAATCCAGACGGATGCCTCATTGAGGCTGATGAATGAATGACTGTTTGGGAACGCTGAGGAAGAAATGACTGACCTACAAATGCTGTGCTTAGCTCAGGAGCTTCTGCAGTCTTAGGCACTATGGTTTTTTGTCCAGGATTTAGTTTCTAATTTTCTTTTAATTTTATACTGAGTTCTAATTTTGTTGAGAGTGATGGAATATTTAACTTAAATATGAAAAGTGAGCTTAAGTTAAAATTGGTTTGTTTAGCTGACTGATATCAGTCGGCCTCAGTAGTGCCACTAAACACGGGATTTTTAATTTATTCATCACCTCCACCAACTTTTTCTAAAAGACAGGATCTCACTGTATAGTCCTGGCTTGCCTGGAGCTTGATAATGTAAACTAGGTTGGTCTGAGATTCACAGAGATCCACCTGCCTTTGTCTGCCTCTTGAGTGCTGGAATTAGAGGTGTTGTGTCACCACGCCTAACACTATGTATCAGAATTTTCCTGTACAATGTTATCTGTTCTGTAGGTTGGAGGTATTCGTGTATAATTTTATTTTACTCCTAATTCCATATCGTATTTTCCAGAGGTGTCTATCCTTTCACATAGTAACATGATGTCATCCTCAAATTGTGAAGATCACATTCATAGCTATCCTTGAAATCATGTGTCTAGTGGGTTGCATGTTGAACGTGCCTGTTAGTCTGTAGTTTCAACTCTTGTCATTGCCCTCCAGGGATAATCACTAAGAACAACTCTGTTGTTAAAGAAGATGGAATTACTGTGAATAGGGATGCTTTTATAATAAGACTGTGTGTCATGGGAATTATAAAGGATTTAGCATTGTGTTATATAATATTAGGAAAAGTGTGAGAAGTGGGACTTAGCAGTGAATTAGAAGTTGCTAGAGTAGCAAGACCATTTTGTAATTAGGAACATAGGAAGTATGCTTGTTGAGATAGCTCAGCAGGTAAAGATGTCTTCCACCAAGCCTGGAGACCCGACTTCAATCCCACATGTTGGAATGAGAGCATCAGTTCCTGTAAGTTGTCTTCTGATCTCAACATGCATTCAATGATGTCTCTGCTATCAGATAGCGGTATTAGTGAGAAGAGGATTGTGTGTGGTTATTTTTGTGGCTACTTCAGTGTTCATGTTTTGTTCTCTGCTTAGATATAATTATAGAAGTGTGTTGTTTTTATTTGGCCCATCATGGTCATGCAGTGGCTTTGTGGGATGCTGTTTTTAACATGAGTACACTACGATTAACTGATTATGCTAGGCTCACCTCTCAGTTATCTGAAGCTAGATTTTTTTCCTCACTCATTGAGGATTTTGTTTCTTTACTAGGTGATATAGCTAGTATTGTTTTTAAAACTATTTGTGTAGGTTTCTGATCTTTAAAGATACTATGTCTGTATTTGTGAATAGTGTTTCTCAACTTAAGCCATGCAGCAGAATGACATGGATTTCTCCTTGCCAAGTCAGAGTAAGCAGTCCTTCATATTTTCTTGCTTTACAAAAAGTCTGTCAGATATACTTGGCCAAAAGGCTGAAGATGGATGCTCCAGTGTTATAGAGGTGTTTGGAGCAAGTGTCCAAGTAGCCAGATTTCTATTACTGTGTACTTCCTACATGTCCTGCTAATATTGATGCCTTCTCAAGTCTCTGATGACATCAAAGACTAAATAGAGCCTTGCGTATAAATTCAAGCATTTTACATTAAAGAAAATATTTTTAATTCTAATATGATGTTGTTAGGTTGGTTATGGAAATTATGATATAAATTATTTTAGGTACAAAACTCTGAACTCTCCAAGATAAGATAGACAGTACCTTCTCCAATGTTGTTAAACACATTGGAGCTGTATACAACTGGACATTGTTGGTGTAAAGCTTACCTGATAGCTTCACCTGTCAATAAAAGGCTGTTGGCCCATGTGTTTAGGCAAGAAATTCAGAGGTGGAAGTTTCAGTACAAAGAGAGCAATTCTGGGACAGAGTCGGGCATGGAAGATTTGCCCTGAAACTTTGAGGGAGATGGTAACATGAACTCTGACAAGAGGTTACAATCCATGTGGCACTAATAAAATGGAACAAATGGGTAACTGAGTTATGAGCTAGTCAGCGAATAGGCCCAAGTTTATTACCTAAACGATTATCATATATAATTTAGGTTCAGAGTCATTATTTCAGGAAACTTTGGCAAGGTTGGAAAGCCCACTGTTATAGCAGAGCAAAGGTGGAACTACTGGACTGAGAAAAAGAGAGGCACAAAATTTGCTAGATTAAACAAGCACTTCAAATATATTAGGACTCAATAAAAGATACCAAGCCACAGGGCAGGTCGTGAACTAGAATAGTTGCATTTATTAAGTTAGAGGACATATCTTAGATTAGCCTAAGCTATAATAAAAATTAATAAATCTGTGCCATTAGTTAAACACTGGTGGGTCCAGAAAAGCCAGAAATATATAAACAAAGAAGGAATTGTCACACCAAAGTGAACACACTGTGAGGTCTTAATATACGTTGTTTTCTTTGGAAATTTGATTACTGAGTCAAGCCATCTAAGGCTGTGTAGAAACCAATGACTTCATTTTATCTAGTATCATGCAAGGAATAGTATGGATAGGTAAGCTTTACTGTATTGATTATGATATGCATAAAGGTTATAACAAGAACAGTACCATGTACAAACATGCCTGGTATTTCATAATGCCACATTAAAGAATATTGAGACCCATATTTATACCTACACATCATTGACTTGTGATTTTATTACTTCTTAGACCTAGCTATAATCATTTTTATCTAAGAGGATTATATTAGCTTCGGTTAATATTCAATCTAGAATAAAATATCTTCCTTCCTATACCTAGTTTTGCCATAGTTAGAGACACCACTCCTTCTAACTGTGTGACTTTGCTGAAAATTATGACTATGCCATTTCTATATAAGAACTGTTTTTCGGAACCCTGCTGTGTCTTTCTGGCACTATTTTTCAGGTTGACAGAGAAAACACTCATCTGCCTCCCTACTCAATGCTCTGAGGATTATACTCTTAGGGCACCAGGTACATAGGCCTGTATGTGGAATGGAGGTGGCCCACAGAAAGAGCATGGATAAACATTAATTTGTATTTGACATTGCTTTCCTATAAAACATAAATGATTACTTCCCTGTGGCATTAATGATACTAAAGTGTTCGTGTTGTATTTCTGAAAGTTTTTCATAATTCAAATACATGTAATTAAAAGTTTCTAGCTTATGTCAAGCATTACTCTTTCTATAGTCTCCAGGGCAGAGAATGTTTCACCTGTAAACAACACAGACTGTGTAGGTCTGTGGCTTGAAGGGATCACATAATAGAACATTGTTATTGATCAGGGACACAGTCCCTTTGGATTATGTGCACTTTTCAGAAAGTTTTTGTATTGTAGACTTTCTCCTCTGATTTTTCATAGCCCTTTAAATTACACCATTATCAAGGCTGTAATTAGAGATATGAAACATTATGAACAATTATGAACATTCTGCCCAGGAGTATTAATCAAACCTGTTACAGAATGTTTATGTGCATCTTACACAAATTTCTAGGGAGTAATTATAAATTGTAGAAACACTGTGAACACACATTCTCTTAATGACTTAATATTCCACTGGAGACTTCAGTAAAGGTAGTTTACCATCAAAAGTAAAGGTGATAAATCAATATAGTTTTTGAAGTACAAATTGGAATGTAGAAAAGTGAATACATGTAGAAATATATAAATATTTCATATATACAAGTATGTAGACAAATATATTTGTGCAGTTATTGAAGGCCATATATAAAAATATATCTGCGTATCCATATTGTGCACACATTTGAAGTATATATTATGAATAAAAGGATTTTTAACCATTAAGATATAAGAGGATTAAAGAAGAACATACAAAGCATAGCTTAAATAGTGTAATCAATTATATCCTGTAATCTGAGAGTGTGGTAGTGACTTTTCTGAGAAATTCAGTTGGAGCTTGTTTTACAAATGATTTGCTTAACTTGTAGTCAAATTTAAAAAATCTTTTTGTAACATTTAGGACTAAATATTCATTTTCCTAACATGCTGTGGACTCAGCCTGCTGAAAATTAATGAACCTTTAAAGAACAGTGAAACATCATCACTATGTTTTAGATGCCTGGTTACTGTGTTATATATTATATTTTTCATAACTTATGTCTCTGACTCAGAACAATGTATGGATGTAGTGTCTAGATCAATTACCATTGGCAAATCACGAGGCCTTGAAAACAATGTTCTTTACACCAAAACACTGAAATCAACACACACACACACACACACACACACACACACACACACACACACACTGATAACACAGGATTGTGACTTTTTGAAGTCTTCTAAGTTAATAGAGTCACAAAACAATTTTGTCCCATGTGAAACTCTTGTAAACAATTGCTTAACGTAAGAGTTATATGTTGTTTTCAATGCCCATTTGCTCTTCTATTCACTTTGTTCAAGAGATCAGAATTCCTGATACTCCTTGAAACAAATCAGGCTCACAATGTCATAAACTATAGTGAGTGTCAGTTTTTTTTTTATTTTACAATATATGTCACTGCACTAGAAGAGAGTTTTATATAACATATTATGTAGAAAAACTGAAAACATAGCAACTTTGTAATATATGTACAGGAGGAAGAATTATCAAGGACTAATTAGAAAGATAAGTTATATTTTAGAAACAATCAGCACTGTTTCTACGTCAAGTTGTATGGCTATATATGTTTCCAAGGTGACTGGGGAGAACTATGATTGTGTCATATCCATAGAAGTTACCTAGTCTCAAATTCTTGCTGGAATGGAGTCAGACATGAAGGTCATCAGTAGTCATAAAAATCATCATATACAACGAGTTTCATGGCACTAATGTTAAGGCCACAATGGAAATATACTATTGTAATATGTTTAGAGTATAGAAAACAAGTTTTCTTTGAATTCCAAAGAAAAATTATATTTCATCACAAGGATCATAAAGTTTACATTGCAACTGCAAACTACATATCTGTCTCTAAAATAACAATTCAATTCTACTAAAAAATTTACCCCAAACCTTCAGTAAGAATAACAAAGCACACTTCATGATTATTTGTAGTGATGAGAAGGCTTATGTACCAAAGCAGTTGTTTCACAGAATGAAGGTTTGGGTTTTGGTTTTTTGGGGGTTGTGGGGATTATAGTTGCAGAAATAAAATCTATAATCATGGAGGAGTCGTGGCAGCAGGAGGCCTAAGCAGAAACCTGAGAGATCACATTCTTAACTGAAAATAGGAAACAAAGGAAACAAACTGGAGGTGGGGAAGAACATTGATCCCTCAAAGTCTGTACTCAGTGACATACTTCCTCCATTAGAACTCCATCTAATTGCTCCATAGCTTCCAGATAAGATCCCTGAGCTAGAGACCAAGTATCCAAATACCTGAACCCATGCGGCTTTGTCTCAGCCTCACCTGCAAACCCTCGCGTATGGGGAGCGTGGGCTGCACCTGCCACGTGCATTTTACTCAAGTTTTTTTCTGATTTTCTCTCCCTCTTCCTAGTTTCTTTGCGACCGTTTCCTTGACCCTTTGAGCCATCCCTCTCTTTTTCTCCCTGTGAAATTTTTTTTCTTCTTATTGGCAATATTTTATTTTCTAAACATTTACATTTTTAATTTTTCCTTTTATTGGAAACAGGTTCTCTTCTCATACCCTGATTCTATTTGCTCCTCCCTTTACTCAGCCAAGGACTGCTCTGTTCCTTAACTCACATCCACACGAGTTACACGCCTTTTCAGTGTCTCATTAGAAACAAACATGCTTCCAAGAGTCAAAAACCAAACGACTGAATTAGATAGAATAAAATGAAGGAAAATTAGCATATCAAAGTTGAATATGCAACACGTCTGTTTTCAATGTAAAGAGCTCCACAAAAATGTTAAGATACTAGCTATAATATATAAGAAAAGGACATATCCCATGTATAGGTAACAGCTGTTGGGATATAGGTCATTTCAGTTCTTTAGGACCCACGTGCAGGTTAAGCAACACTTAAGAGTTCACATATGAGTGGGGAGGCCTAGGTCCAACTGGTGTATGTTCTTTGGTTGGTGGTTCAGCTGGGCTACCTTGTCTGGCTTCAGTGGAAGAGGAAGTGCCTATCCTCACAGAGACTTAAATTGCCAGGGTGTGGGGGGGATAAAGGGAGGTAACAGGGAGTGGGATGTAAAGTGAATAAGTAATATACATATGAAGAGTACCAGGTAAAGACCCATGTAGGCCCTGTGCTTACTGCTTCACAGTCTGTGAGCTTCTCTGTGTTGTATTTTGTTTATTTAGAGGGTCTTGATCTGCTGGTGTTCTTCACCTCCTTTATCTCTTACAGGTTTCTTTTTTCTCTTCTGAAGGATTCCCTGAGCCGTGAGAGGGAAAGAGTCCAAAAGAGACCTCCAATTTAGACACTGTATAATGTCTGGCTGTGTGTCATTGCATCTTTTCTCATGTGCTGCAGCAAAAAGCCTCTTAGATGGTGACAGAATATGGCACTGATGAATGATATAGCAGAATGTAATTAAAGAATCATTTCATTGATTTCTTTTTTAGACACAGTAGTGTTTGGTTATACCCTAAGTCTCTGGACAATCTAGTCTCTGGTTCTTGCTTACCCAAGCAGTGTTGTGTATGGGTTTCTTGTTGAGTGGGCCTTGAATCAAATCAGACATTGTTTGGCTACTCCTACAATTTCTGAGCCACCATTACTCTGTCACATTATGTAGGCATGATAGATTATAGGTCAAAGGTTCTGTGACCGAGTTTGTTGCTATGTTTCTCTTTCAGCAGTTTCAAGAATATCTTCTTGGACCAAAGGATTGGAATGTTGATGTAAAGGCTCTATTTTGTCAGAAGCTAAGTTCTCCATGTTCATTGAGTTGTGTGACTATTGTCCTTGGAGATGGGCTCTACCCTTTTTCTTAGCAATAGCCTAATTTGTTTGGGACTTTGCAAGTTTCCTTCTTAGCCTAAACCTCAGTTGAATGCAATCCAATTCTTCCACTGGAAGCCTTGCTTGTGGTAAGAGGTGGCCTATAGAGACTCCATATCCCATGTTATTAAGAGGTCCTATTTTTACTTTCTTTTATTGGTTATTTTATTTATTTACATTTGAAATGGTATGACTTTTTTCAGTTTTCCCTCTGCAAACTTGCTATGTCATTCCCTCTGCTTCTATAAGGGTGGTTCCCTACCCACCCACATCAAGCCTTCAAAGGGCTAAGGACCTACACTCCCATTGATGCCAGATAAGGCCACCCTCTACTACATAAGCAGCTGGAGCCATGGGTCGCTCCCTGTGTACTCGTTGGTTGGTGGTTTAGTCCTTGGGAGCTCTAGGGTGTCTGGTTGTTGATATTGTTGTTCTTCCTGAGGGGTTGTAAACTCCTTCAGTTCCTTCAGTCATTTCCCTAACTCCTCCATTGGGGTCCCAGTACTCAGTCCTATGATTGGCCACAAACATTCACATATGTATTGGTCAGGTTCTGGCAGAGCCTCTCAGGAGACAGCTATATCAGGCTCCTGTCAGCAAGCACTTGTTGACATTAGCAATAGTGCCTGGATTTGGTGTCTCTATGTGGGATGGATCCCCAGGTGGGGCAGTCTCTGAATGGCCTTTCCTTCAGTCTATGCTCCACTCTTTGCCCCTGTTTCCTTCAGACAGGAGCAATTCTGGGTTGAAAATGTAGAGATGGGTGAGGCCCCATCCCTCAACCAGGGGCTATGCCTAACCTCTGTATATTGTCTCTACAATTCTCTCTCGCCTTTGTTGGGTATTTCAGCTAATGTCATCCCCATTGAGTCCTGGGAGCCTCTTATGTCCTGGTAACTGGGACTTTTTGATGGCTACCCTTAGCTCCCCATTCCCCATTGCTACACACATCCATTCAATTTAACATGTCTGAACCACGTGCTTGTGGTATTTTGGTGACAGTCTCACATGGTCATTACTATTTGGAAGATTCTAGATATGTTCCTCTGTTGAGTTGGACTGATCTGGAATCACACTAGGATAGCTCAAGCACTTCACTGTTTTCCTGGAGTTGTTCTGCAACCAGGGAATTTGTATGTTGATGTAAATTCTAAATTGTTGTTGGTTTTTATTTTCTTTCAGTTTTTGTGAAATATGTTAAGGGAAATTAAAGGCTATAAGGTTTCATTGGATGATAAAAATCACTTTCAGAAAAAAATATATATTGCACAATATTGTGTCCTTTTCACTTGTGCCAAACATCTTTCCATGATCTAGCTTATATCTTTCTCAGCTCCTTCAGCAATTTTTTATTTGAAAGACCTTCTTCACTTCTTTCAATCAAGTTTTTATTGTAGATACTTTTTATCTGCTTAGTAAATTCACTCTAGAAGTTTATATTTTGTTTTTATCTATCCATAATCTATCAATGTTTTAATTTTTATTTTCTATGCAGATTTTTATTTATATTTACATATCTTATGTATATGAGTGTTTTGCTTGCATGAATAACTATATATCCTTAGCATCCTAGAACTGTAGTTGTAAAGAATTGATATCCACAGTCTAGGTTCTGGGAATAGAACCTTGGTCTCTTCAAAGCAAAAAGTATTCATAACCATTGAGCCATCCTGATATCCCCCTAACCAGTATAATTATAAATATTATAAATCAACTCTAGTCATTTACTTTTTAATGTAGATGGTAGTAAATCTTGCCATTACAAAGAAGTATGTTATTGTTGTTGTTTGCATGTTTGCTTACAAGATAGAATTTTCTCTGTATAGACATGGTTTCCATGAAAGTCACTCTGTAGACCATACTGGCCTCAAACTCAGAAAGCCACATGTTTCTGCCAAGAGTACTGGAAATAAGGACATGCAAAACCACCACCTGACTCATTTAGTATTCTTCAGAGCTGGTTTTCTTTTGTTGTTGTTATATATTTACATGTATTTTTAATCATAAAAATACAACCTACTCAGACTATGTTTTCAGAAATGAACATTTGGTTTTGAATAACCATTTAGTGTACTACTCTTGAAAGAAAAACTAGAATTCCTTAGTGATGAACAAGGGTTGAAGCAAGTAAGCTTTCTTCCTCCCAGGTTAGCTCCTCTGGAGGCAGGGGGTACGAGAAGCTTTCCAGGACCACTGCCCTCTCTAAGCAACAATAGTTTCTCCAGATTGTAATGCTTATTCCTATCAACAGAGAAAAACAAGTGAATTTGAGTTGATTGGTTGGACAAAAATACTTACATTCTAAGCCAATTGACAATGGTGGAATAGTTGGGAAAGTCTCTAATCCTGAATTTTTATTAGTAAAAATCATAACTGTAACTTGGCCCGTGTGCATGTGGTTTTTATACTTATAAACCCTGGTTTGGGCCCCTGCTTGGGACTCAGAAAAAAAGAAGGCTCTGCAGTTCTTGCATGGAGTTATTGATTAATTGGCAAATCTGCATATGTGGTGTTAGTAATAAAACATGTTTCAGTTTCAAAGGCCCACTAATGTGTGTATTCTCTCTCCTTCCTCTTGGGTAAATGGGTCCCGGTGTAATATTGGGGCCCCATTAGGCCTCATTGAGAAACGGTACCCAGACTATCTCAAAGTTCAGTAAGGTTTTGGCACCAAAGGCTTAAAGCTCAATAAAGAGGCTAAACTAGGCAACACTCCTTGTGTCTGAGGAACAGGAGAGTCACCTCTCTTATGCCAGGAGGGTATTGACATGGCACCAGGTTTCCCAAATCAAGTGGGATGAGAGTCTTGACTGTAGGACTGTGTCTTTTCATTGGCTGACCTCTCGTCTTGTCCATCTGCATATTTCTGTGCTTTGTTATCTTCTGGTTTCTCCATCTCCTACATTCTCATAATTACCAACATTTCCTTGTTTGCTTCCTTTCCCTTGGAAATGGTGGTTTCCAGTCAAATTGGATGATTCCATGCCTCCCCTTTAAAAGCATGTCAAAGATCCCAAAGTCTCCCCTCCCCCATCCTGGCATGGGAAAGCCTCCTTGAAAAACCTCCACCTTTCTATTGTCCTCACCATGTAGGTTTGTCTTTTCCGCCCATTTGTATCTATAATTTTGCTTAATGCAATCAATGCTATTCTGTTTCATATTCAGGGAAATGACCAAAGCTCACCTGCCAGCAGTTTTCCCCTTGACTTACTTAGTCTTAACCCATTTCAAGAATTGCTTTAAAGGGGCTGAATCAGGACAACAAAAACTGATAAACTGGCGCTGCTCTTGTAGCTTTACTCCTGCAGCTTTGAGCCTAGCACTGCTGCTGTAGCTGATCAAGTTACTGGGTATGGTTAAAAATCTGTAGTAAAAAAAACAACTTCAAACTTATAACTCAGGCTTGGAACCATTCTTGGCAGCAACAGATAAAATGAGCCTCCCAAGTATCTACAAAGATACTTTTAAATTAGATAAAATTTGTATCTAATTCCTGTCTTAAAAGCCATGTTTATAAAAAATAGGATTTTAAACAGTGCTTGTTTAGTGAGATAATAAACCTGCACCTTCATGCATTCATGGAAACACTAAGTAGTTCCTGCTGTTAAAAACTTGATTTTGTTTTCTAAAAATTATAGCTGGGCTCTGTGTTGTCACTCTTTTAAAAGCTACATTTCAAAAACACACAATGAGATTTTAGTCTCCCACTGGCTCAGCCTGGCCTGACATCTTGAGGCAGGCAGAGACAGAGAAAGAGGCCAGGCAGCAGGAGGAGCAGAGGCTGCAGAACCACGGTCCCCTCCCTGCTAGAGGCAGCAGAAGCAGTTCCCTCTACCTGACCAGAGTTCTCCATGCGGAGCCTGCAGCACCTAGCCCCACACTTTCCTGTGATTATTTCTTAGCTACTTTTAAGTATCCTGTGTCTTAATTTTTAAAAAATTAAGGTCAAAATTAACATTGCCCTAAAATGTAAAGATCTCATATCTTATAATCTTAAGTTTAAGTCTTTAAAAAAATTGATGATCATTGTCAATTAAGTTGATTTTTTTGCTATTGTTGTTAATTTTATACTTGCCTTTGGTCTGATAAATGATAAGACAGTGTAAATGGAGGTAATTAAAGAAAGCTCACAAAAAACTATGCTCTATAAAGGAATTTCTTATGCAAATCAAAACAACACTGAGATTCCACCTCACACCAGTCAGATTGGCCAAGATCCAAAACTCAAATGACAGCAGATGCTGGCGAGGCTGCAGAGAAAGAGGAACATTTCTCCACTGTTGGTGGGGTTGCAAACTAATACAACCACTCTGGAAATCAGTCTGGCGATACCTCAGAAAATTGGACATAATACTACCTGATAACCCAGCTATTCCACTTCTGGGCATGTACCCCAGAGACACCTTAGTACACAACAAAGATATATGCACCACAATGTTCATAGCAGCTCTATTTATAATAGCCAGAAGCTGGAAAGAACCCAGATGTCCTTCAGAAGATGAATGGATACAAAAATTGTGGTACATATACACAATGGAATACTACTCAGCCACCAGAAACAATGACTTGACCAAATTCTTAAGAAAATGGCTGCATCTAGAGAATATCATCCTGAGTGAGATAACCCAGTCACAAAAGAACAGACATAATATGCAGTCACTGATATTGGGATGCTAACCCCAGAGGCTCGCACTGCCCCAGAAACAACTCACAGACTGTAGGAAGTCCAAGAAATAAAGAAAACAACACAAAACAAAAAAATCTTTACACAACAAGAAAACTTTGACTATTTTCATGTTACATTTTGTTTTGCACGTACTTTGTGCTCATTGTAACTATTGGGTTTTCGATGCATACTGTCAAACCTTTAAAAAGATCAAGTACTGACTATTCATATAGATTTATGTAAAAATTATTTTAAAATCTGAAAAAAAGTACTGACAAAAATGTATTGTATAATTTTACGCAAAAAAAAATGCTTGAAATCTGTACATTTATCTTTGTTTTGTAAAATAAATATGTTAAAAAAAAAGAAAACTTGGAGGGGGTATAATTAAGAACAGTGAAAGCCTCAAACATATAAAAAAGTATAAATTAACAAAAACGGATAATGGCACTGTTTTTTTAAGTTAAAAAAAAGTTAATTGTGATAGTTGTTGGGACTTGCTGAGAGTTGAGGCCAGGATCTGTGAGTTTGGGGGTGTGCGTAGGTGTGTGCATGTGCCTAATTTTACTTCATCTTTATGCTTTACTGTCAACCATACCTCTGCAATACCTGTTTTTTTTTTAACATAATAAAACCAAAAAAGGTTAATGAAATGAAAAAAATAAATAAATAAAGGCATTTATTATATAATATGAAGATATTTTATTCCAAGCTAATAGTACATAATTAGTAATGAATGCACATCAGCTTGTGATCTGTAACTACAGCTGTCTGTGTTTTGGGCATTTATTTTGCTATCCAGTATAAAGAAATCTCTGCTGAAACTCACCAGAAGCACGCACAGTGCCTTTTCCTAATTAGTCAGCTACAGAGCACAGCCCCAAACATGGCATGAGGTCCTGGGAGCTCTAAGAAATACCATTATATTTTATCTGGAACTTGACTTTGTCAAACAACTCTATACACATCCTTACTAGGACTCTTGTTACAACTAAATGCTGATAATGATTGCACTTAAGCTAATAAAATAATGTAAGAAATATTAATATCAATCATGTTACCTACATCCCTGGTTATACACAGGGCAACATTATTAAAAACACCATCAAATATCCTCATGGCTGTACTACATTTAGTTATACAAACTTTAATTTTTTTAACTTTAAGTGATAATTTTTTTCTGCTGCCCAAAGCATTTTTTCCCTGAGAAGCCACAACCTAAAGTAAATGCTAAATAAAAATAAAGAGCCTGATGTTGTATTAACATCAAGGCCAGGTTATGCTAAATGGTGTCTCCTTTAGTTCCTGATCTGAAACATCAAGTGAAGACATCTAGAGACCAGTGAGTAAATGAAACATCTGATGACAAATCTATTAAGAGGAGATATCTAAAATGCAAACTGATGACTTGGGGAAACATCAAGATTAACTCATCAAGCTGACTTTGGGAAAACAAAGACATTATATGGGTGACCTAGAAAATGGCACTGTTCTATTTATTGACTGTACTGCTAACTCTTAGCATGTTAATGCAGAATCCAAATGCCTTTTGTCAGGAAGGGGTGGTGTGGGGTAAAAGACACAACTGTAATAGGAGATAGTATGGTATTTTTTGCCACGTTAAGGATTATTTTTATGTTTTTAGTACTATTCCAGAAATGGTTACTGAAATAAAAAGATAAGTCTAAAATTGCCTTAATGATTTGTAAAATAGTAGTATCACAGGAAAAATCATTTCTACCTATTCTTAGTCCTCAGTTTATTGACCTTATAATTCTCTTATACTTGCCTGTATTAATTAGACACAATAGAGAAATTCATTCAATCTATGATACCCATTATTTTTCTTTAAAAACTTAGAAATGAGAGATGTAGAGGACTAAAAGGGCCTTGTTCACACAGATAAGCAGTAGAGAAACCAGTAAAGTTAACAACACAGCTTAACCTCTTCAACAGAATGAGGTGTGTACCTGCTCTTCCTGGAGTGCCGGAAATTATGTAGGTTTACAATCTGGTGATCCTTTGCTGTCTGATGAGACAAGCTCTGCCTACATCTACCAGAATACATGTTTTTTACTTATCCCAGACCATTTTCCCTAAAGCTTGAGCATTGCTTTTGGACCATAATCCCATTCTTATAAATGATGTGACTAGTGCTTTACAAAAGCCTAAGTTATTTCTGTACTATTTTAGGGCCATTCCAATCCACAGGCATTATGATTACCTTAGTCTAGACCCTAAGTCTTGGGCACTATCAATCGGCTGATAGTATCCATTCTTGTGAAAGAAACCAGATGTTCTTTATAAAGAATCTCAGTGTCAACAAGTCTTAAAATGTTCTGCACTTGGGACTGAGTAAATTGTTATCTAAATACTTTTTTCCAAAATTGTGCTCTGCTAAAATAAGGGTAAAGTATAATTTCCCTGACGAAACTCTAGATATCTTGGTCTAGCACTGATTACAATAAAAGCCGGCTGAGTTGAGTTTCATTCTTACCTCACTCTGATCATGTTATCACTTCCTTCTATAAAGCCTGCTTGAAGGAGAATAACCACAGCTTTTCACATAATAACACACTTTACAATGACTGTTCTCAATAACAACTACTATGTATCTGGTAAATGCTTTTTTTTTAATGGCTGAAAGCCTATGAAAGGTCTGGGAATATAAAAACTTCAGTAAGTTCTGAGAATGTAAGACATTTAGGATATATAGAGATGAGGATTGCTCCATACATTTTTCCTCTTTACTGTAGACACAACAGAATTGTACCACTTTACTGAGTGTGGGTCTTGAACATGAATGATTACTTCTCAGTTCTCCCGTATTTTGCTTACTCTTCACATAGTTGTATTGTTTGTCATGTTCTCATCATAATTTCTTGGACTTTCCTATGTGTATTTTTGCTCTAATGGATTATGTATTGTGCTGCTTTGGTGAAGTGAGTTGTGTCAGTTGGTGACTATCTGCAAATGCACTTATGTCTCCACCAGTTTTAAGGGAGTGGTTTCTCTGGGTGCAGCCATATTGTTGATGGTGCTTTTCTGTCCAAGCTTTGAATGTCATCCCATGCTCTTCTGGTTTTGGAGTCATTAAGCAGACACCTGGCAGAGTTCTGTTACTCTCATGGGCCTTTTCAGGTGCTCAGACATTGTGCATTAATAGCATTGCTTTGATTTTCCTTCTTGACTCCTTTATATGAAAAGGCAACAAGCCAGCTATTTATCCTTGTTGAAAGAGAAACAACAGGAAATGCCTGATTCTACAAGAAGTATGTCCCAGGTCAGTAGTTATGTCCAATATTTTTCTGGAAAGGTTATTTATGATTTAGGACAATGAAAATCTTTAATTTTATGTTTCTGAAAAAAATTAATTTGTTTATGTAAAAAAATTCTTTGAACAAACAAACACAAAAGTTCACATTCTGAAATTAACCACCACAGAGACTATACAACCTAGTGCACTTTTCTGCAATAGCAGTGGTCACTGGAAACAGATACTCTGGAGCCTCAGATGTGATTTTATGTTTTAACTATCAAATATATCATTATGAACTGATCCACCACCAACACACACATACACACACACACATATGCACACACACACACACACACACACATACGCGCACAAAACTGTGACAGATTTATAACTAGAAAAACAACAACCTATATATGCTTTTCATAAATTACGTTTATTACCTATACTGAGACCTAACTGAACCCCTGATAGTCAACCTTCTTCCCCTCTTTTCTCCATGTTCTGCTGTGCCCACAAACTTTATTCCATGTACATACATTCTTGATTTCATTCTGTGTATAAAAGAAAAAAACATGCTTTCTTCTTTCTCACTTAATATTCTACATTCTAAGTTCACCCATTTTTCTGAAAAATTTTAATACAGTTTCTCTTTAGCTGAATAGTATTACATTTTATATGTATAAGACTTACGTTATGCATTCATCTATTAATAGACGTTTAGGTTGATTTTAGTACTTTGGTGAATAAAACAGCAGTAAACATGGGGTATAAATATCTCCAGAGTGGAGAATGGAGTCTCAAGGGTATATGTCCAGTAATGAAAAAACTGTCATATGTGACTTAGTTCTGTCTTTAGTTTTCAAACAATTTCTAAACTTATTTCCAAATTGGCTATATTAACTTGCAATATACATAGACACACACACACACAGCGAGAGAGAGAGAGAGAGAGAGAGAGAGAGAGAGAGAGAGAGAGAGAGAGAGAGAGAGAGAGAGAGAGAGAGAGACGGATAAGGCTTCGTTATATCCACATTCTTTCTAACATTTGATGTCAGACTGGATGATAACAGCCCTTTTCTCTGGGATGAGGCACTATTTCAAAGTAGTTTGAATTGACCACTTTTTGTAATATGTATTGGCCATTTATCTCTATATGTTTCACATGTGTCAGTTCATTATCCATTTGCTAATGAGCAGTTTAATTCCTTGGTATTTAATGTCCATAACTCTTGGTAAATTCTAGATATAAGGTTACATCAGGAATGCCTCTGTTACTGATACTCTCCCATTCTGTGGGTGTGTGTGCCCTGCTGATTGATTGCTTTGATGAACAGAAACTTTACATTCATGTCGTCCCATCTGTTGATACTTGGGGTTGGTTCATATGTTGTTGGTGTTCTTTCTACTCAGGTTCTTGCCCATCCATACCCTGAAGGTATTCACTACATCCCCTAAGTTTATATGTTTCTGATTTTTAATAAAGTTTTGATCCATATTAGCATTAACTACAAGTACAGCATTTAAAACCACATTTTCTCATCACAAATTTCCCTTCTGAGACATGTACACTGTGATCCTATGGGACATAAACAAAGATAGACAACTGTATCCAGAACTTAAGTATATGTCCTGTTTTATGGACATACTTGTCAGACTATGGTGTCATTCTGTTTTCACAGAGTTAGAACATTTATTGCTGGATGTAGCTATGTTAACAATCACATTTTGAATTATTGTCTCTGCTCATGTACATTCATAATTTCCTTGTATCCAGAAAAGCACTGTGCCTGGAATCACATGGCAACACTATATCTTTTTCAGGGTCTATTGACATTCTGGGATGTGACTGTGGATTTCTCTCAGAAGAGTGGTAATGCCTAGACTCTGCTCAGAGGGCTTTGTACATGAATTTCATGTTGGAGAATTATACCAACCTCATCTCTGCGGGTGAGAATATTTTGGTTTTATAATTGCCAACTCGTTCTTTGTATGTGCCGACTTAAGAGACTCTAAACTCTGTTAAGCAGTCTTGGAAAGAACAGGAGACTAAGAAAAGTTTGATAGTAGTAGAAAAACTTTTTCATGATATTTGGCTCCTTTCTTTCCATTTTTCATTTACAGGTGCCATGCACCCTTCATTTAGGTTCCAAGATGCACTCAGAAACTCAGTAACTTATAATATTTTCACATGTCATTTTATTTCACTTTTTGTTATATTGAAATGAGTTATTTTCACATACAATGTACCCTACCTATAGTTTCCCCTCTCTCTAGTCTTCCCAGTTCCTATTTAAATAAACAATTTGAGTCTCAAGAGATTTAGAGCATTGTATACCTGGCAGAATACTTGCTTTCTAGCCATTCCTTCCAAAGGCATAATGGGGATTTCTCTTTTTGTTCTGTATTTTGTTGTTGTTGTTGTTTTCTAAAAAAATAAAACACATCCTTCCATGCGTTTAAGTAACATTTAGAAAGAATTGTGTCTTCTGAATAGTGTTCTTTTTTTTTTTCATTAACAAAATGCTATGAACATGTGATTGGATTAAATCCTTTATCACTGTTATCTGAGAAAATAGTGTTTAGCATGATTTCTGAATATAATCAGTTAATAAGCTTCATCGAAAAGTTAATTACTATTTCCTCAGTTACATATTTCATCTTCCTTAAAGGTTTGGGGTCAAAGAAAAGAATAGTCTACTGTGAGTTTTATTCTTAATATTTGTTTATTGAATTATCCTAAGAAAGATAAGTCATAGGCAGACAGTTATTTATCAAATATTTAATCATGGAACAAACCCAATTAATCTGAATTGTACCCATTTTCAGAGAACTGCATAGGTGATACTACCCAGAAACACCTAGAGGCTAAAAAGAGAGTGTTGTCAGTGTAATGACCTTGTCCAAGTGCTTCATGAAGCCTCCTACTGTGCATGCTGTAAAACCACAGAAAACTCTAATAACTGTAGGTGGAGTCATGGCAGGGATGCCTCTGCTGATTCCTCAAACCCAGAAAGACTTAAATGCGTGCACAATGGGAAACAATCTTGCAAATATGAAGATTGTGAGAAATATTTAAATATGTGGTCCATCATTACTCAAGAATAGAGACTCTACGCACCAAAGAAAGAGCACAGACAAAGAGAATATGGTGATAGTTTTGGCTCAATATGTAGTTATTTGAAACAAACAATCTACATTGTGGAGAAACCAAGACAGTGTGTGGAATGTGGGAAATGTTTCAGTACCACCTCAAGTCTCACTATACACAAGAGAATTCACACTGGAATGAAAAACTACAAGTGTAACATTTGTGACAAGTTCTTTACCCAGTGCACAAACCTTAAAAAACATCAAAGGCTTCATACTGGGGAGAAACTTTGCAAATGTAAAAAATGTGACAAATTCTTTACTGTGAAGTCAACTCTTAGTACACATCATCAGAGAATTCATACTGGACAGAATCTTACAAGTGCAACACTTGTGACAAATCCTTTACCCAGTGTTCAAGTCTTAAAACAGATCAAAGACATCATACTGGTGAGAAACCTTACAAATGCAGAGAATGTGGAAAGTCATTTTTTCAGTTGTCAGTTCTTAAAAGCCATCAGAAAATGCATACAAACAAAAGACATTCTGGAGAAAAGCTATACAAGTGCCATTAATGTGACAGAACCTGTAGACACTATTCATCATTTAAAAGGCATCAGAAAATACATTCTCTAGAGAAGTTACACAAATGTAAAGAATGTGATAAGTCCTTTCTTGATTATCACATCTTAAAATGCATTACAGAACCCACACTGGTGAGAAGCCTTACAGATGTGAGGTATGTGATAAATCCTTTACAACCAACTCAACTCTTAGAACACATCAAAAAAAAAAAATCATACTGAAGAGAAACCTTATAAATGTATAGAATGTGACAAAGCTCTTACCCAGGATTAGAATCTTAGAACACATCACAGAGTTTATACTGGGAAGAAACCTTATGAATGAAAGGAATGTGATAAATCTTTCTAAGTGCTCAACTCTTAGAGAACATTAGAAAATGCATTCCAGAAGAAAAGTTACAAATGTAAAGACTGTGACAAATCCTTTACCCAGTATTCAAATTTGAGAAAACATCGAAGAATGTGGCAAGTATTTTACTGAGAGCTCATACTTAAAACATATCAGAAAATTCATACTGGAGAGAAATGTTACAAATGCAAAGACTGTGACAATCCTTTCTCTAACTTTCAAATTTTAGAACACATTGCAGAGTTCATACTGAAGAGAGACCTTGCATATGTAAGGAATGTGGCTAATCCTTTACTAATTACTCAATTCATTGAGCACAGCAGAAAATTAATAATGGAGAGAACAATACTGCTGTAAATAATATGACATAGTATTTATCTGGTATTCATTGCTTACAAATCAGAACAGTATTCATACTGTACCTAAGATAAGGAGTTTGTGAAAGCCTTTCAAACAGGTTTAAATGTTAAAAGGGTATAATAGGGTTTATATAAAATTAAATTCTGTAAATGTAACTGTGTGAAAAGCTGTATATTTATTATTTAGTGTGCATGGGTATTTTGACTGTATATATGTCCATACACTGTATGCATACCTACTGCCTGTTTAAGTCAGAAGAGTATGTCATATTCTCTGAAGCTGAACACATAGGCAGTTGTGAGCTCCTATGTATAAATGGGGAATTTATAAAAGAAATGGCAGTGGCTGGACTGGAGAATTCTCTGAGGTTGGGTCAACAATGTTGAGATATTGGCACCCTGGCTCCCACTAGGCTGTCAAAATCTAAAAACAAAGGGGTAGAAATGTAGGAGGAATCATGGTGGCCACCTCTATGTAAATGCGAGGGCCGCACAGCCACAAAGGCATCTCCTGAAGGTGAACCTGATTGAGGACTGCCTGAGAGACCAAGGGTTGCTGATGAAGACAATGCCAGACAATTGGGAACTGCTGTTTAGAAGAGATACTTTTTTGGGTCAAAGGGATGTGGATGGAGGATATTAAAGAAACTTGCAGGAGAGTTCAGAAGAGCTTGCCCAAGCATTTCTTACCTGCTTCAGCAGTCTGTCTTTGACTCTGAGCTGCCTCACTTCTAACTCCCAAGGACAGGTAGGGCTGGGCAGCAAACAGTCCAGAGCACAGGCAGCAGGAACTCAACCACTGTTCTCTGGAAGAGCTCTTAACCACTAAGCCATTTCTCTAGCCCTTGGCAAAAGCTATAATAAAAAAATAACTTGTACCATATCCAAAAGTTAATAATGATGCCATGTACTTTTAATCCCAGTACTCAGGACATGAAGACAGAAAGATTTCTGTGAGTTCATGACCAGCCTTATCTGCATACTGAGTTCCTCAACAGGCAAGACTACATAAACCTTGTCTCAAAAAAAAAAAAAAAAAAGATAAGAACAAAATATATTGTAGAGGAGACTTTTGTGCTATGTGTGGAAACTTCATCTATCAGTAAAAGGTCTAATGAGATTAAGTACAAAATAGGGAGGTTGAAGGTCTGGTATAGAGAACAGGTTTCTAGGATAAAGTGGTGGCAAAAGAAAAATTTGCGGTAAATATCTATGGAGAAGATAGCATGAACATGAGGATAGGGAATTAATCACATGGCAGCACATAAAATAGAATAAACAGGTTATTGAGTTATAACTTAGTTGTGGAACAAACCCAAGCTTATAGCCTAGGCAATTATTCATAATCAGTTTCAGACTCTGTATTTCAGTGAACATTGGTGTAGGTGGAAAGCTCATGGTTATAGAGAGTATCTCCTGTCAGGCATAGAATCCAAACTTAGAAAGAACCAGGCTTAGAGCCCAAAACTTTCCGGCATGAACAAGCATTCCCTGGAAACAACATGTTCCTAGATAGTTACAGGCATCTGAAGCCAAATACATTTCACAGGCACTTCTTTAAGAGAAACGGTCTTTATCACAACAGGTTTGCCATCAGAACCTGTATGAAAAGCTATATCAGGCCTTAGAGTCATGTTTGTGCTGGGCGGTGGGGTAAAGAAACACGCCAGGGCAGAAGCACCAGGGCGGGCGGAGTGAACTGCTTGGGAGGGAAATTGCCTGGAGAGGGCAGTTTGGCTCCACAATATAGTAGTGTCCCTGGATGGTGGAGTGAGACCGCAGGGGTCGATAAAGAGTTGAGTTTTTTATTTGATTTTTTTTTTTTTTTTTTTTTTTGCAGCAGGTGGCGCACCAATGTGTTAGGCAAGAATCCACTAAAAACTTTATGGTTATCAGCCTACGAGGTAATATAAAAGTTTTTATTTTCTAAATAAGAGGGGGCCTGTGCCATGTTGAGTCACGTGGTGACTCAAGCGCGGAAATCTTAAACAAAAGAAACACAGAGACAGCCTCTTCAGGCTGTGGTTTTCTGAGGTGAAAAAGCAGGCGGCCATGTACACACACACACACACACACACACACACACACACACACACAGAGAGAGAGAGAGAGAGAGAGAGAGAGAGAGAGAGAGAGAGAGAGAGAGATTATTAGCTGTTTGATTCTTTGACAAAATTGTTTTTAAAAATTAAAAAGCTTATTTGTTTTAAGATGGTATAAACAACTAATGTACAAGTCAAGTTTGTTTAAGAGAGTATAGAACTCACCTAAATCACATGGGATCTGAACTAAGAAGTCTGTACACCAGAGTGAACACAGACATATATTAGGAAAAGTATTAATAAAATAAAATTTGACATTCCAGATTGAAAGAAAGACAGATTGAAATCCTTTTGACTAAAATCCTGGTTTTATAGTATTGTTTAGAGGACATATTAATAGATGTTTTGTTTGTTTTAAAGATGGTATACAGAATTAATGATCAAATCAAGTTTAATTTTCTTTCTTTCTTTCTTTTTTTTTTTTAGATTACAGAGTTTACCCAAATCACATGGAAATTTTCACCCACGGTTAGGAACTAAGATAGAAGTCTGTACACCAGAAGAGTGAATACAGAAATATGTTAGCGAAGTCATTAATAAATAAAGATCTGACACCCCAGATTGAGAGGACAGATTGAAATACTTTAGATTAAGGTTCTAGTTTTACAAATTGCTTACTTATTAATTTGTAAGTGATAGAAAGTTAGTTTGTTTTGTCAATTACCCTGCTAAGGCCATGTAGCTCATCAGATGCTGGCTAGTGAGGGTTTATGGTTATCTTTTTAAAATATTTATTTACTCTTTTTATTTATTTATTTTAAGTACACTATAGCTGTGTTCAGACACACCAGAAAAGGGCATCTGATCTCATTACAGATGGTTGTGAGCCACCATGTGGTTGTTGGGAATTGAACTCAGGACATCTGGAAGAGCAGTCAGTGCTCTTAACCACTGAGCCATCACTCCAGCCTGGTTTATGGTTATCTTAATTGTTTATATTGTTTCAAATGGGAATGATGTTGAGTTTTGTGTTTATATTCTTTCTCTGGGAAAGAATACAAGATATGATATATCCTAGTTGTCAGCTAAGGGACACACCATTTTGGGAGAAAAGTTTTGTCTTTGTGCTTTTAAAAGGTGTGATTTGGTTCTGTGTGCCTTCCAGAGTTATATGGATGAGGGACTGTCCATGTGATCAGTGGTCTCTATAAACTGGAAGCTGTGTTTTGTGCTTCTCATATACCAGGTAATTTTAGTCATTCTGGGGTTTCTAACATGGTTGAAGACGGGTAGTCTCATAGCCAACCTAGCTGTGTAGAATTATAGTCTGTTAAGATAGATGGCCAAGTGAATTACTTCATGGGTAACATTGTTGGATTGGGTGTTAAGGCTGTCTTTTACTTCATAAATTGTAGAGTACTAATAGTTGAACACAGCTTACATTTAAAGGTACAGTTTTTGTTTGTTTTTAAGTGAACAGAGTAACATGTAGATTTATGTTAAGGTGTTACATGATTGGACAGGGCGAGGTAGGCAGAGAAAAGGGAGGAAATGGAAGAGGAGGGAGAGAGAGGAGATCTAGATGGAGTTCAAGAAGGGTAATCTGGGCCCAGGTAAACTTAATTGGTACTGGGTAGATATAAATATTTTAAGGGAATTTATAGTTTATTTATCTCATATAGAAAGGCAGTTTGTAACTTTTCCATCTGATGTAATCTTATGGTATAGATGGTTTGTGGATTGAGAGTTTGATATATAAACCTGTATGAAAAGCTATCGGGCCTGAGAGTCATGTTTGTGCTGGGCGGTGGGGTAAAGAAACATGCAGGGGCAGAAGCACCAGGGCGGCGGAGTGAACTGCTTGGGAGGGAAATTGCCTGGAGAGGGCGGTTTGGCTCCACACTAGAGTGGTGTCCATGAAGTGAGACCGCAGGGACCCGATAAGGAGATAAAGATTTTTTATTTAATATTTACTTCAACACTCAGGTGTTGTGAAAGCCACTGATAATTCAAAGCAAAAATGGGAAACGAAAAGATGCACATCAACGTCGTCGTAATTAGACACGTAGCTTCTGGCAAGTCCAGCACAATTGGCCACCTGATCTACAAATGTGGTGGAATCAAGAAACAAACCATCGAAACGTTTGAAAAGGAGGCTGCTGAGATGGGAAAAGGCTCCTTCAAGTAAGCCTGGGTCTTGGACAAACTGAAAGCTGAGTGTGAGCGTGGTATCACTATTGACATCTCCCTGTGGAAATTTGAGACCAGCAAATACTACGTGACTATCATTGATGCCCCAAGACACAGAGATTTCATTAAAAACATGATTACTGGCACATCTCAGGCTGACTGTGCTGTCCTGATTGTTGCTGCTGGTGTTGGTGAATTTGAAGCTGGTAGCTCCAAGAACAGGCAGACCTGTGAGCATGCTCTTCTGGCTTACACTCTGGGTGTGAAACTGTGTAATTATTGGTGTTAGCAACATGGATTCCACCAAGCCACCATACAGTCAGAAGAGATATGAGGAAATCATTAAGGAAGTCAGCACCTACATTAAGAAAACAGGCTAAAACACTGACACACTAGTGTTTGTGCCAATTTCTTATTGGAATGGTGACAACATGCTGGAGCCAAATGCTAATATGCCATGGTTCAAGGGATGGAAAGTCACCCGAAAGGTGGCCAGTGGCACCACGCTGCAGGAAGCTTTGGACTGCATCCTTCCACCAACTCGTCTAACTGACAAACTTCTGTGACTGCCCCTCCACGATGTCTACAAAATGGGGGGTATTGGGACTGTCCCCGTGGGCTGAATGGAAACTGGTGTTCTCAAACCTGGCATGGTGGTTACCTCTGCTCCAATCAATGTAACAACTGAAGTCAAGTCTGTTGAAATGCACCATGAAGCTTTGAGTGAAGCTCTTCCTGGGGACAATGTGGGCTTCAATGTAAAGAATGTGTCTGTCAAAGATGTTAGGTGTGGCAATGTTGCTGGTGACAGCAAAACTGACCCACCAATGGAAGCAGCTGGCTTCACTGCTCAGGTGATTGTCCTGAACCATCCAGGCCAAATCAGTGCTGGCTGTGCTCCTGTCCTGGATTGTCACACAGTCCACATAGCATGAAAGTTTGCTGAGCTTAAAGAAAAGATCAATCGTCATTCTGGTAAGAAGCTGGAAGATGGCCCCCAATCCTTGAAGTCTGGTGATGCTGCCATTGCTGGTATGGTCCCTGGCAAGCCCAGGTGTGTCGAGAGCTTCTCTGACTATCCTCCACTTGGTCGTTTTACTGTTCGTGACATGAGGCAGACATTGGTGTCATCAAAGCTGTGGACAAGAAGGCTGGTAGAGCTGGCAAAGGCACCAAGTCTGCCCAGAAAGCTCAGAAGGCTAAAAGAATATTATTCCTAACACCCGCCACCCCAGTCTTACTCCATGGTGGAAGAACGGTCTCAGGACTGTTTCTGTCAATTGGCCATTTATGTTTAATAGCAAAAGACTGGTTAATGATAACAATTTGTCATAAAGCCTTCAGAAGGAAACAATGTTTTGTGGACCATTTCTTGTGTGTGTGTGTGTGTGTGTGTGTGTGACAGTTTTAAGTTATTAGTTTTCAAAATCAGTACTTTTTAATGGAAACAACTTGACCGAAAATCTGTCACAGAATTTTGAGATCCATTAAAATAAGTTAATGAGAGAAATGGTCACCTTACATTAATGCCAACTAAGTTTATCACAGGCTACTTCTCTCTCTCTCTCTCTCTCTCTCTCTCTCTCTCTCTCTCTCTCTCTCTCTCTCTCTCTCTCTCTCATGGACACAGTAGCTTCTCTAAGGGTACAGTGGCTTCAACTTTTTTAAAGCACAGGAAGATTTGAGAGCAAGGTTAAAAAGCCTGCTAGAGACATCTAGATAGTCTAATTTGAGTCCGTGTGGGAAAAGCCAGCAGCCTCCGCAACCTGCTTTCTAAGCAGCAAAGTGATGCCAGACATATTTTCTGTGTAGAAAATGGTGTAAAATGCAATGACACAAGGCATCTGTATCCCAGATGATTCTGTCTCACTTATCAGCATACAAGTAATTGTTCTTTAGTAATGATTATCATCTTATGTTTCCTTTTAAACAGAGATTCAAGACTTGGACAAGAAGACTGAAAAATGGAATGCTAAATTAAAGACCATAGGATAGATTTACGATGGTTCTTTAAGTCAGAGTAAAGAACCTTCAAAAGTATTCAACAAGATGGTTCCAAATGAGAAAGAGCCACAGAGGCTTGAGAAGTCACTATGGAAGCCCATAGAGATTCGACATATTGAGTTACAAATACAGATCGATGCTTTCTTAAAGCAATGTCATGTAATTGATTATGTTTCATTTTATAGAGTGTGGGGATTAGATATGTACAAATGTTGATATATCACCATACTATTAATACACCTTCAGAATCTCAATGGGCTTCTGCCTTGAGTTCTGAAAAGGCTGAGGCTGAGATTAATGTTTATTAGAGTTGATGGTTATCATGGAGATGCCTTTACATATTGAAAGTGTTGAATCTCTGGCATATGTAGTAATTACAATGCAGCATTTTTTAAAGCATTATGGCATAAAACCTGATACAGAATTAGCTTAACATCCAACAGGTCAAGCAATTATGGAGATATCTAACAGGACTTTAAAGAAAATGTTTATAGAACAGAAGAGGTATAAGATCCCCTAGCATTGAATAGAACAGAGCTTTATTGGCTTTGAGGATTTTGTTTTGTTTTGTTTTTAATATCAATGAGACAGATAACACAGCTACTGAAATATGCTGGAATTTGGAAGGGACTGATAAATTTGATCAGTCTACATTTGTGATAGTTTTAGAATGAAGGTCAGGAAATATGTTATATAGGGGAGGAGATATTGCCCTTAGTTTAACAGGAGAAAAGAATGCTATTGGTTCCATCTAAAAAAGCTTAAACTGGATTTAACAGCCAACCATGGCACTGAGAAGGGGGCCTTAATGAAGGAGTTAGAGAAAAAATTGAAGGAGTTGAAGGGGTTTGCAACCCCATAAGAACAATACCAACCAACCAGAGCTCCCAGAGATTAAACCACTATCCAAAGAGTACATATTTATAGATTCATGGCTCCAGCTGCACATGTAGCAGAGGATGGCCTTGTTATGCATCAGTGGGAGGAGAAGCCCTTGGTCCTGCCAAGGCTTGATGCTGCAGTGTAGAGGAATGTCAGCCTGAGAAGGGGGAATAGGGAGCAGGTGAGTAAACACCCTCATAGACGCAGGGGGAGGGGTGATGGGGTAGAGGAAATGGAGGGGAATCCAGGAAAGGGGATAACATTTGAAATGTATATAAAATATATTCAATAAAAAAGAAAAAAAGAAAAAAGAAATGGTATCATTAAAATTATTTTAAAAAGGATTTAGCAGGGGGAAGACTCCCTGAATATCATAGCTACAGGCAGAAAGAATGAAGTAAAGAAAAAGAACAGGTATACATAGCCTTTCAAATGGCTTAGATAGAAATGTATACAATCCAAACTAACTTATAAAAAGACAGATGCTTTGCCTATTCACCACAGAATCATCTTTAACTTAGTTTTGCACATTGCACATGTATTAATGTAGAAATGTATGCTATTTGTGAAATTTCATATGTTTGAAGAATTAAAAAAAAAAAAAAAGCAGACTCCAAAGAAGACAAGTAACCCAGGTGATTCAAATTCAGTCTGCCTTAATAGCTGTTTCATCAAAACCTGCTTCCAGGTCAGCTTCATAGAAAGATAATCCCAAACAATCAGGCATCACAGAGTGTTCTAATCAGGACTTCAGAAAATCCCTGAACATTATCAGCATGTAGACTGGACAACAAATGCTAAGCTAATTCTCTTAAGACTGACCAACATCCCAATTTTTAGGGGATCCACAAAGGAAAGTAACACTACAAATAATCAAGAAATACTTTTAAGAGAGCAACACCCCATTTCCAAACAGCAAAAGAGCTACTTTTTGTCAACAGATGATAGTTGCTGGTTGTCATTTAAGGAGGGTAGTAACAAATTTAAGTTGTCTTTTATCAAGGAAGAAACATAACGACAGAGGTTAGAATCAAGAATTTTTTTCTCTTCTTTCCACTACTCTTTCATCTCTACTGTTAAAGAGCTGAAGGGAGTACAGATGACAAAAGGGGGGATATAGGAATAGTGGAAATAAAGGGTAGATTATTGAATCTACCCTTAAACTTAGAGCTACTACTAACTAAAATTCTTACGTTGGTATAAATCTTTGTATGTTGGTACAAAATTCAGGTTATATATGACTACATTGTTATAGGTCTTTGTAAAATGATATAAAATTTAGGTTATATTTGGTTACAACACACTATATATTAACTCCTTTCAAAGTATTGTACCTAGGTAATTCTTTAAAATAAAATATTAAGTTCTAGTCCTTTGAAAGCTGCTATTACAAACTGTTTAGGATAATGAAGAAATGTAAGTTAATAGTTAATCAAACTTATGCTCATGTTAGATACTAATTTAATTAATTAAAAAACAGTTTTCAAGGTTGCCCAAATAGTAAATAGTTAGAAGCAAGCAATGTTTGCCTATTCAGATATGCTATAGATAGGTAGACAGTCTTCAAGAATCTTTGACATCTATAGAATATAGCATTTGAAGATGTTTTATGAGCTGGAGAGATGGTTCAGCAGTTAAGAGCACTGACTGGTCTTCCAGAGGTCCTAAGTTCAAATTCCAGCAACCACATGGTGTCTCACAACCATCTATAATGGGATCTGATGCCCTCTTCTGCTGTATCTGAAGATAGCTACAGTGTACTTATATATAATAAACAAAGGCCTTTTAAAGACTATCAGACAGGTCTGCTCATTACAGCACCCCTTCAAGGAAGATGATGAACATCAAACAACCTTCATATGTGGTTTGTTTCATATACAGCAAGGTAGCCACTGGGCAATAAACTGCCCTTGCTTCAATTACTGACAGTATGCTGATAGTTTGTCCAGTTAAGATACAGGGAAATCAAGTCAGGGTAAGCAGTCTTTTATATTTCCTCCTTCACAAAAAAAGTCTGTCAAATATTGTGGACCAGAAGGCTGAAGATGGATGGTTCAACATTATATAAGAATCTTGGTGGACTGTCCCGGCAGCCAGCTTTCTCTGTCATTTCCATAGTTTTGGAAGCTGCTTGATCTGCACTTCCTATGTACTAAAGTAATATTTATTTCTTCTCAAGTCTCTGATTTAGTCTCACGTATAAGTTTAAGTTGTTTAGGATTTATGAAAAACTTTTTAAGTCTACGAAGATGATTTAGCTTGGTAACACAAGTTATAATAGAGATATGTTAGGTATAAAATTCCATATTCACCAAGATAGGATATATAAATTGTCCAAGGTTGCCAAATTCATATATACTGGACATTTTGACTGTAATCCTGTAGTTTTTTTTTTGTAACTGATTTACTTTACTTCAGAAACAATGGATGTCGTTACTTTTTTTGTATTAGTTATTATTGTATACAGTTTATTATTAGAAAAGAAAGGGTCTTTTACTGAACTAAAAAGAGATGTAAAGGGAATCCTTTATGCAACTGTGGAAGTTCCACCTATCAGTAAGAGGGCATAGGACCATGAGACTACACAGAGAATAGGGAGGTGGAAGTCTTAATATACAGAGAGGATTTCTGGGAAAGGTCAAAGGCACAGACAAGGTTCATCCTGGAACCCTGTGGAGAGGCAACACGCAATGTCTCAATCATAGAACAGAGCAAATGGGTAATTGACATTTGAGCTAGTTGCACAACAAGCCCAAGTTTGTGGTCTAAGCATTTGTTTATATATCATTCAGTCTCAAAATTTTTATAAGGAGAAAGTTGCTTGTGTATGGAAAGCCCATAGTCACAATGTACAAAATGTAGTGCCAAAAAATTTGACAGAAACAAACAAACAAACTTTAGTTTTGCCTATTAGTCATGATATACTTTACAAAATTCATGGTTCTGAAAAACCATTTAAAAAATATACCATATATAATTCCCATGTCTTGCTGTTCAATGAAAATTTCAACCCTCACATGTATTCGATTTGAAATATCCTTTACCTAGTGCTGTAATTGTACACATAAAAAATTTCATATGGGTCTGGCCTCTATCTCGGACAAGAGCCACAGACAGATCAGGCAACTGAATCAAGACTGGTGGGCTGCCCACAGAGAGCTGAGCACCCAGGGAAGATACAGGAGCACTATCCCTACACAGCCCACATACCTCTATCGGCACCCAGAGCTAGTGATGGCCCATTGGCATAGGAAATCACTGACTGCCCATAGAGAGTTGAACAGGAATCAGGACTGGTAGCCTGCCTGCAGGTTGCTGGGCACTCTAAAGAGCCACAGGTGAGCTCTCACTCATGAGTGGGGGGGGTGAGTCGAAGATCCTTCCCCATTGCCTATCCAGGGAGTGGCCACCCAGAACTCTCAGGGTGCAAGGGGTGGTGCTACCTGGAAACAGACACTTCTGGCCCAAAATCAGAGCTGGCCCCATTGCATAAAAACTGGGGAATGCCTTTGGAACTAAGAGCCTACCCAGAGAGCCGAACACCCAGGAACAATCTCTCTCTGGAGATCTACAGGAGAGACAAGCTCCAGTAAGAGACAACAAGATCACCTAGCATTACTGATAACAAGAGGGCAAGAAGCAAGCACAGAATCTAAGAAATGGAAACAAAAACAACCTGACAATATCAGAAGCCAGTTCTCCCAGATGGCAAATAGGGGATATCCTAACTCACCAGAAAAACAAGATCAGACTTAAAATCATATTTCATGATGATGATGAAGATCCTTGAGAAGCACATCAACAACACACTTAATGAAGTACAGGAAACCCAAGAGAACACACTCAAGTTGAAGCCCTTAAAAAGGAGACAGAAAACTCACTTAAAGAGCTAAAGGAAAGCACAAACAGGTGAAGAAACTGAAATCAGAAATAGAAACCATGAAGAAATCATAAAAGGAGACAACCCTGAAGTTGGAAAACCTAGAAAAGACTTTCAGGAGTCATAATTGCAAGCATCACCAAGAGAAAACAAGAGATGGAAGAGAGCAAAAAATAGGATGGGCATCATTTACATAATAGCTGAAGATGCAAAAATCTAAAAGATTCTAACCCAAAACATTCAAGAAATTCAGAACACAATGAAAAGACCAAAAGTAAGTATAACAGGTATAGAAAAGAGCAAAGACTCCCAACTAAAAGGCCCAGTAAATATCTCCAACAAAATTATAGAAAACTTGCCTAACCTGAAGAAAGAGATAATCACGAACACACAAAAAGACTACAAACCCCCAAATAGATTGAACCAAAAAGAAATTTTAGCCAACACATAATAGTTAAAAAAAATGTTCAAAACAAAGAAAAAATATAAAAAGCAGTAAGGGAAAAATAACAGGTAACATGTAAAGGCAGACCAATCACAATTACACCAAACTTTTCAACAGAAACTACGAAAGCTAGAAGATTCTGGACAGACATCATACAGACCATAAGAGAACACAAATGCCCAGGTTACTATATCCAGCAAAACTCTCAATAAACATACATGAGGAAACCAAGATATTGCAGGACAAAACCAAATTTGCACATTATCTGTCAACAAGTCCAGCACTACAAATATGGAAAACCCCATCACAAAGAGGGAAACTTCATCATAGAAAAAACCAAGAAACTAATATTCTTGAAACAAACACTAAAAGAAGAAAATCGGAGAAGATCTCAGAAAATGGAAAGATCTCCCATGATCATGGATTGGAAGGATCAACATTGTAAAAATGGCCATCTTACCAAAAGCAATCTACAGATTCAATGCAATCCCCATTAAAATACCAAACCAATTCTTCATTGAGTTAAAAAGAGCAATGTGCAATTTCATCTGGAATAACAAAAGACCTAGAATAACAAAATCCATCCTCAACAACAAGAAAGCATCTGCGGGAATCACTATCCCTGATCTCAAGCTACATTTCAAGGCAATTGTGCTAAAAACTGCATGGTACTGGTACAGAAATAGGCATGTGGAACAATGGAATAGAATAGAAGATCCAGAATTGAGCCCTCACATATATGGTCACCTGATTTTTGACAAAGGAGCTGTAAACATTCAATAGAAAAAGAACAGCCTATTCAACAAATGGTGTTGGTCCAACTGGCACTCAGCATGCAGAAGAATGAAAATAGACCCTTTCTTATCTCCTTGTACAAAGCTCAAGTGCAAGTGGATCAAAGATCTCCACATTAAACCAGGTACACTGAAACTACTAGATGAGAAAGTAGGGAAAACCTTAGAACTCATAGGCACAGGAGAAAATTTCCTGAACAGAAGACCAATGGCTCGAGCTCTAAGGTCAAAGATTGACAAATGGGACTTAATGAGATTGCAAAGTTTCTGTAAGGTTAAGGACACTGTCAAGAAAAAAAAAATGGCAGCAGAGTGGGAGAAGATATTTACCAACCCCACATCAGATAGAGGCCTAATATCCAAGGTATACAAAGAACTTAAGAAGCTAGACACCAGAGAATCAATCAACCCTATTAAAAATTGGGGTACAGAGTTAAACAAAAAGTTCTCAATTGAGGAATATCGAATGGCTGAGAAGCATCTAAGGAGGTGCTCCACATCATTAGCCATTATGGAAATGCAAATCAAAACAACCCTGAGATTCCACCTCACACCAGTCAGATTGGCCAAGATCAAAAATTCATATGACAGCAGATGCTGGTTAGAATGTGGAGAAAGAGGAACACTGCTTCACTGTTGGTGGTGTTGTAAACTGGTACAACCACTCTGGAAATCACTCTGGTGATTCCTCAGAAAATTGGACATAGTACTACCCGAAGACCAAGTTATTCCACTTCTTGGCATTTACCACAGAGACACTCCAACATACAACAAAGACACATACACCACAATGTTCATAGCAACTCTATTTATAATAGCCAGAAGCTGGAAAGAACCCAGATGTCCTTCAGTAGATGAATGGATACAAAAATTGTGGTACATTTACACAATGGAATACTACTTGGCTATCAGAAACAATGACTTTATGAAATTTTTAAGAAAATGGCTGCATCTAGAGAATATCATCCTGAGTGAGATAACCCAGTCACAAAACAACAGACATAATATCCAGTCACTGATAATTGGATACTAACCCCAGAAAACTCTGAATATCCCAGAAACAAGTCACAGTCTGTGTGAAGTTCAAAAAAAGAAAAAACCAAAATGTTTACTCCTTACACACCAAGAATACTTTGACTAATTCCAGGTTACATCCTGTTTTACATGTACTTTATGCTCATTGTAACTAGTAAGACCTTAATGCACACTATCAAACCCTAAAAGCCACGCACTGACAAAAATGTATTCGTATACCTTTATGCAAAAATGCTTAAAATTTGTCCATTTATCTTTGTTTTTTAAAATAAAGTTCCTCAATAAAAAGAATCAAAAAAGAAAAGAAAAAAAAGAAAAACACACAAAAGTAATTCTAAAAATAAAAATAGCAGGAAACAACAATCACTATTATTTAATATCTCTTAACATCAATGGACTCAATTCCCTAATAAAAAGACATCGGCTATCAGACTGAATAAGTAAACAGGGTCCAGCATTTTGATGCATATAGGAAACTCATCTCAGAGACAAAGAGGGGCACTACCTCAGAATAAAAGGTTGGGAAAAAATTTTACGAGCCAATAGTCCCAAGAAACAATCTGGGATAACCATTCTAATATCTCCAGTGTTTCCAAAAAGAAACTGGAGAGAGCATATACTAGCAACTTGATAGCAAAGTTGAAATCTCTAAAACAAATGGAAGCAGATACACCCAAGAGGAGTAGACAGCAAGAAACAATCAAACTCAGAGCAGAAATTGACCTAATAGAAACAAACAAACAAACAAACAAACAAAAAAACCACTCAAAGAATCAACAAAATTAGGATATGGTTCTTTAAGAAAATTAACAATATTGATAAACCCTTAGCCAAGACTAACTAGAAGGCAAAGAGAGAGTATGCACATTAACATAATCAGAAAGGAAAGTGGAAACATAACAACTGAAACTGAGGAAATTCAGGAAATCATTAGATCCTACTACAAAAGCCTATATAGTAAATAAAACTGGAAAATCTGTAGGAAATGGATGAATTCCTAGACAGATGCCAAACACTAAAGTTAAACCAGGAACATATAAACCATCTACATAATCCCAAAACACCTACAGAAATAGAAGCATTCATTAAAAGCCTCCCAACCAAAAAATCCCGGGATTAGATGGTTTCAGTGCAGAATTCTATTGGACATTTATTGATGAGCTAATACCAATAATCTCCAAACTGTTCCACAAAACAGAGTCAGATGGAACACTACCAAACTCATTCTTCTAAGCTACAATAACCCTCATTCCTAAACCACACAAAGACCAGACAAGGAAAGACATCACCAGAACAATCTCCCTTATGAACATTGATGCAAAAAGACTCAATAAAATTTTTGTAAACTGAGCCCCAGAACACATCAAAACGATCATTCACCATGATCAAGTAGAGTTCATCCCTGGAATGCAGGGAGGGTTATATATATTAAAATCCATTAACGTAATGCACCATATAA
This sequence comes from Micromys minutus, assembly GCF_963924665.1. Classification (NCBI taxonomy): domain Eukaryota; kingdom Metazoa; phylum Chordata; class Mammalia; order Rodentia; family Muridae; genus Micromys; species Micromys minutus. The sequence goes on from NC_137967.1 coordinate 26,439,511, forward strand.
ACAAACTAAAGGAAAAAAAAAACATGGTCATCTCATTAGATGCTGAGAAAGCATTTGACAAAATTCAACACACCTTCATGTTAAAGTCTTGGAAAGAGCAGGAATCAAAGGCCCATACCTAAACTTAATAAAAGCAATATATAGCAAACTAATGGCCAACAGCAAACTAAATGGTGAGAAAGTTGAAGCAATCCCACTAAAGGACTAGACAAGGCTACCCACTCTTCCCCTATCTATTCAACATAGTACTGGAATTCCTGGCTGGAGCAATTAAAACAGAAAAAGGAAATCAAATGGTTACAAAACAGAAAGGAAGAAGTAAAACTATCACTATTTGCAGATGACATGATAAAATATATAAGTGATCCCAAAAATTCCAACAGAGAACTTCTACAGCTAATGAAAAACTTCAGCAAAGTGGCTGGATATAAAATTAACTCAAACATATCAGTAGCCTTCTTCTACTCAAAGGACAAACATGCTGAGAAAGAAATTAGTGAGAAGATACCCTTCACAATAGTCATAAAAAATATGAAATACCTTGATGCAACTCTAACTAAGCAAGTGAAGGATCAGTATGACAAGAACTTCAAATCTCTGAAGAAGGAAATTAAAGATTTCAGAAGATGGAAAGATCTTCCATGCTCATAGAATGGAAGGATCAACATTATAAAAATGGCCATCTTACCAAAAGCACTCTACAAATTCAATGCAATGCCCATCAACATACCAACTCAATTCTTTATAGAGTTGGAAAGAGTGATTTGTAAATTCATCTGAAATAACAAAAAAAAAAATAACATATCAAAATCCATCCTAAACAACAAGAAAACATCTGTGGAAATCACCATTTGTGACCACAAGCTATATAACAAGCAATTGTGTTAAAAACCGCATGGTAATTGTACATAGATAGGCAGGTTGATCAATGGAACAGAATAGAAAATCCAGAAATAAACCCTCACACATATTGATTCCTATGGAAGTTTTTGCTGTTGTTGTTGAAATAGTTTTTGCTATCTTGAGTCTTTTATTAATTCAGATTAATTTGCAAATTAGCCTTTCTAAACTCTATGAAGTATTGAGTTGACATTTTGATTGGGATTGCATTGAATCTGTATTGCTTTAGGAAAGATTATCATTTTTATAATGTTGATTCTTCCAATCCATGACCATGGGAGATCTTTCTACCTTCTGAGGTCTTCTTCAATCTCCTTCCTCAGAAATTTGAAGTTCTTGTCTTACAGGTCTTTTACTTGTTTGGTTAGGGTGTCTGCAAGCTATTTTACATTCTTTTGACTATTGTGAAGAGTGTTGATTTCTCTAATTTCTTACTCAGCCTGTTTGACCTTTGAGTAGAGGAAGGCTACTGATTTGTTTTAGTTAATTTAATATCCAGCCACTTTGCTGAAGGTGTTTATGGGCAGTAAAATTTTCCTGGTGGAATTTGTAGGGTGCCTGATTTTAGTGGGATTGCTTCAATTTTCTCACCATTTAGTTTGATGTTGGCTACTGGTTTGCTGTCTATTGCTTTTACTATGTTTAAGTATGTGCCTTGAACTCCTGATCTTTCCAAGACTTGTATCATGAAGGGGTATTAAATTTTGTCAAATGTTCTCTTAGCATGTATGCTGTCTTCAGTTTCTTTTCAGAGGCACTCAGCACTATGAGTTTTCCTCTTAACACTGTTTTCATTGTACCTCATAGGTTTAGTTATGTTGTACCTTCATTTTTGTTAAATTCTAAAATCTCCTTGATTTCTTTTTTTCTTTCATCATTGACTAAGCTGTCATTGAGTAGAGCACTGTTTAGCTTCCATGTGTATATGGGTTTTTGTTGTTTTGTTGTTATTGAAGACTAGCCTTAGTTCATGGTGATGTGATAGGATGCATGGGATTGCTTCGATGTCCTTGTCTCTGTTGAGGCCTGTTTTAACCAACTATATGATCAATATCGAAGAAGGGGCTGTGAGGTAATGAGAAGAAATTATATATTTTTTAGAATGAAATATTCAATAGATGTCTGTTAAATCCATTTGGTTCAAAACTTCTGGTAGTTTTACTCTGTGTTTTTTCAGTTTCTTCTTCCATGATCTGTCCATTGATGTGACTGGGGTTTCCCACTATTATTGTGTGTGCTGCCATATATGCTTTAAACTTTAGTAGAGTTTCTTTTATAAATATGGTGCCCTTGGATGTGGAGCATAGATGATTAGGATTGAGAGTTCATCTTGATAGATTTTTCCCATGATGAATGAAATGTCCTTCCTTGTCTTTTTTGATGACTTTTGGTGGAACATCTATTTTATTTAATATTACAATGGCTACTCCAGCTTGTTTCTTGGTACCATTTGCTTGCAAAGTTTTTTCCCAATTTTTTTACTCTTACGAAGTGCCTGTCTTTGTTGCTGAGATGAGTTTCTTTTATGCAACAGATGGATCTTGTTTACATACCAGTCTGATAATCTATGTCTTTATATTGGGGAAGTGGGTCTATTGATTTTAAGAGATATTGAGGAATAGTAATTGTTGTTTCTTGCTATTTTTGTTGTTAGAGGTAGAATTATGTGTGTGTGTATGTTTTTCCCCTTTGGTGTCTGTTGTAAGAAGATTACTTTTTTGATTTTCTGGGGTGAAATTTTCTTCTTTCTGATAGAGTTTCCATCTATTATTCTTTGTAGTGATGTATTTGTGGACAGATATTGTGTCCATTTGTTTTTGTCCTAAAATATCTTGGTTCTCCACTTATGGTAAGTGAGAGTTTTGTTGGATATAGTAACCTTTGCTGGAATTTGTATTCTCTTAGGGTCTGTATGACTTCAGTCCAGGATCTTCTAGCTTTCATGGTTCCTTTTGAGAAGTCTGGTATAATTCTGATTGGTCGTCCTTTATGTCTTACTTGTCCTTTTTCCCTTTCTGCTTTAATAGTCTTTCTTTGTTATGAACATTTGTTGTTTTGATTATTATACATCAGGAAGAATTATTTTATTCCAATCTATTTGGGGTTCTGTAGGCTTCTTGAATGTTTATGTTCATCTCTCTCTCTCTTTCTTTCTATAGGATAAGGAAGTTTTCTTCTATAATTTTTTGAAGATATTTACTGTGCTTTTATTTGGGTGTCTCTGCTACCTTCTACACCTATTACCCTTAGGTTTGGTCTTCTCATTGTGTGCTGGATTTCCTTGAAGTTTGGGGCTAAAATCTTTTTGATCTTTTTATTTTCTTGGACCATTGTGTCAATGATTTCTATGGTATCTTGTGCTCCTGAGTTTTTCCCTTCCATCTTGTGTATTCTGTTGGTGATGCTTGCATCTACCACTCCCAGTGTCTTTCTTAGGTTTTTCAACTTTAGGGTTATCTCTTTTTGTGATTTCTTCATTGTTTCTATTTCTGTTTTTAACTTCTTGACCCATTTGTTTGTGCCTTCCTTTAGCCTTTTAAGTGATTTTTATGATTTTTGTGTTTCCTCTTTGAGGGTTTGAACTTGTGTGTATTTTCCTGGTTTCCTTGTTTTTCTTTAAGTGTGTTATTTCTGTGCTTCTTCAGGATCTCCATTATCCTCCTGAAGTATGATTTTAAGTCTAAATCTTTTTTTCCGGTGAGATGGGATATTTATTATTTGCAGTGGTGGGAGATCTGGGTTCTAATGTTGCCAGTTTGTCTTGGTTTCTGTTTCTTAGAGTCTGCACTTGCCTCTTGCCATCTTGTTATAGGTGATGTTAGGTGATTTTGTATCTTACTGGAGCTTGTCTCTCCTGTGGGTCTGTGGGCCTGTGGTCTCCAGAGGGAGATTGTTCCTGGGTGTTCAGCTCTCTGGGTAGGCTGTGAGTTCCGATGGCAGAGCCCAGTGCTGATGCAACTGGGCCGGGCTGACCTTCGGATGGAACTGTCTGTTTCCAGGCAGCACCACCACCTGTGCCCTGAGTTTTCTGGGTTGCCTCTCCCAGGATAGACAGTGGGGAAAGAATGTGGACTCACCCCTGTGCTCAAGACAGAGAGCCCTCCTGTAGCTTTTCCAGTTGCCCAGCAACCTGAGGGCAGGCTGCCAATCCTGGGCTGGGTCTGGCCTTGGGCTGGGAGTGTGAGCTCCTAGGCAGCACCACCACCTGTGCCCTGAGCGTTTCAGGCAGCCTCTCCCATGATAGACAGTTGGGATGAAATATGGGCTTGCTTCTGTGCTTAGGAGTGAGAGCCCTCCTGCAACTCTTCAGAGCATCCCGCAACCTGAGGAAATGTTTAGTAATAGATAATTAATTCCATATAATTAAATACATGTATATATATAAATATGTACATACCATATATATGTATAGATACATACATATATTCACAATGTCAAAGCTATTTTTATATTAATTGACTGCTCTGATATACTTATAATGCTATGGTGTAATTATGAACACAAAGTTTTGTAAAACTTTTCAACCATAAAGTAAATGTTTATATATTATTTTGGATATCATGGAGAAACACATAGACATACTCAACTCATAGCTCATGAGCAGGAAGAGACTGAGAGTTGGTGAATGTCCATCAAATAATGCGGACACATTCACCAGGAACAAGCTGTGATGAATAGATAGTATTTAATTAGATGATAAAGATGCAGGACTGTGCATGAAAGAAGACAAGGCACTCATCGTAAGAAGGATGGTTTTTACAGCTCTGAATTCAGGGGAGATCAGGAGGATACTTTTACCTGGGTTAAGTGTTGCATCCTCTGTTTGTATCTGTGTAAGATGAGCACCATAAAGGTGATGACGCAGACCATGAGCTCAATAAATAGAAAATCAGAAGATGACAGGAAAGCTGCACAGAATATAATAGTGATTCTGTTGTTAGGAACACCAGCACAGTTGATCTGATATTTTAGGTTTGCTCTACTGCTCTTGCTGTATTTTCACTTCTCATACGTGAGATATAGAATATTGGCACACGTGCAGGACACAGTTCAGGTACACAGAAGAACCGATCTTCCTTTAATCTTTGCCCATGGGATTCTGCGGGGATGCTGCTGCTTCTCTGGAAGACACTCAGGAAATTAATGCTGCCTTGGTGACACCTCTGCCCACTATATGGAGACAGAAAACCCTTTGCATCCAAATTTTATTAAGAAAGACTTTCAACCTCAAAGCTGATATCATCTGTGGCACACCTTTACACAATAAAAATACTGGCTATAGTCTAGTGTGTCAGAATCCCTTTAGTGTACCTTAAGCTGAAGCTTTTGAAGTTAAACAATTCACAATGGCGGAGGAAATAGAAATTGCTAAGAAGTCCAATCACAGTCTGTGACAAGAAGTATACTCCTGCAGCCACCTCACTGGCTCCCATTGTGTCAGGACCTGATATCAGACTTAGGACAGTGCATGAAAAGATGGTGCTATAGTAATATGTAATGAGTCATTCACAACAAATCTTACGGAAAAGACTCAGCTGAGTTTTTATGAATTCTTAAATCACACACTGGTCATCCTACATACCTAGTAATACAGTAAAGCTTCTCACTTTTATAGATTTTTTTCAGCAATCATGTTTAACACATCACCTGGAATGAGACTTTACATGGTCATAAATATTATTCTGTTGTGGTTTAAATATTTGACGAGATAATGAAGTATCTGAATAACTGTTAGTATATTTCAGACATTATAATGAAACATGAGCCTGAAGCCTATTTGCAAAGAGGCAACTGTCTTTCAGTGACAAGAAAGACATTGATGCCTCACACAACTGCTGTTACAAATAGGGGCAAATACCTAATCCAAACAGTTTTCATAGTCATATACCACGTACAAAACTTTGTAGATAAAACAGCAAACATTTAGAAATCATGTATGATATTGTCAAAGGTAAGGGAACTCTCTGGCAAGAATGTAGAGTCAGTGAGTGATCACTCAGCAGATTTTCTCTGAGTGAATAAAGCTTGGTTTATTCAGTAAGGGACCCTCTATACTCTTCAGAGCTCATCAAGAAGACAAAACAGAAAAAGAAGAGAAAATCATATGCACTGAATAGATGAATCAAGGCAAGCAAGACAGTCAACAACTTCACCATATATGTGTATGTGCACATGTATACACATATATTTAATACAAACTCATATGTACATATACACACATACATATGCATATACATGTATACACATGTACACACACTTATGCACAAATGCACACATATACATGTGTACACATATACATATATAAACATGTACATGTATATACATATATAGAATATATTTATATAGCCATATAGCTAATATACATATACTCATGTACATATTATAAATATATATGCACACACACATATATATATATATATATATGTATATATATATATATACATGCATACATATACACATTTGGTAGATAGAACAAACTCCAAGGAGCAGGTTCCAAAAAGTTAATTTTTCTCTCACAGCTTATATATTACAGAAAAACTTTTCAATCAGTATAAAAATTACAGTGTGCTACACCAAAAACAAAAATCCCCAAAACAAAAACCAAACAACCCAATCAAAAAATGGGGTATAGAACTAAACAAAGAATTCACAACAGAGGAATCTCGAATGGCTGAGAAGCACTTAAAGAAATGTTCAAAGTCTTTACAGATCAGAAAAATGCAAATTATAATGACCCTCAGATCCCATCTAACACCAATCAGAATGGCTAAGATCAAAAACTCAGGTGACAATACATGCTGGTAAGGATGTGGAAAAATAGGAACAGTCCTCTTCCATTGCTAGTGGGATTGCAAACTGGCAAAACCACCCTGGAAATCAATCTAGAGGTTCCTCAGAAAATGTGAAGTACATCTATCTGACGACACAGCTATACCATTCTTGGGCACACACCCAAAGATGCCCCACCATGCCACATGAGTACATGTTCTACTATTTTCATGTCATGGCAGCCTTATTTGTGATAGCCAGAAGCTAGAAACAACCCAGATGTTCCACAATGGACAAATTGATACAGAAAATGAGGTTCATTTACACAGTGGAATACTACTCAGCTATTAAGAAAGAGTACATCATGAGATTTGCTGGCATATGAATGGAACTAGAAAATATCATCCCGAGTGAGGTAACTCAGACCCAAAAGAACATGCATGTTATGTACTCTCTAATAAGTAGATATTAGCCAAAAGTGTATAGAATACCCAGGACACAACCCTCGGTACTCAAGAAGTTTAACAAGCCAAAGAATCCAAGTGGAGATGCCTCAATCCAACTTGGAAAGGAGAATAAAGCAGTCATAGAGAGCAAAGGGAAGGAGGAACCTGGGTGGTAAAGGGACCAAGAAGGGGGAGGGGGAAATATGATCAGCTAGAGGGGACAGGATTGAAGCCCTGAGAGCCATCAGAAAGAATGGAAACAGGTAACCTATAGGGGGTAGAAGGAAGGGGGACCCTCTAGAATGTACTGGAGATCTGGGACATGAGAGACTATCAGGACTCAAAGGGAAGGACCTTGGATGATATGCTCTACAATGGGGAGGGGGAACTTGTAGAGTTAACCTCCAATGGAGAGACAGGCCACCGAGTAGAGGGATGGGGTTACCATCCCACAGTCAAGAGATGTGACCCAGAATTGTTTCTTTCTGAAGAAACTGCATGAACAAAAATGGAGAAGAACCTGAGAGAAATGTGGTCCAGTGATAGGCCCAAATTGGGATCCAGTTTAAGGGGAGGCCTGGGGCCTTGAAACTGTAAATGATGCTGTGGTGTGCTTGCAGACAAAAGCTTGCAATCAGTTTCCTCTGAGAGGCCCAACAAGCAGCTGAAAGACTCTGATGCAGACACTAGCACCAAACCAATGGATGGAAGCTTGGGACCCCCATAGTTGAATTGGGGAAAAGCTGGAGTAAGCTGAGGAGGAGGGTCGCTCTATGAGAAGACCAGCAGTCTCAACTGACCTGGATCCCCAAGATCTCTCAGACACTGACCATCAACCAGGCAGCATACACCAGCTGATGTGAGGCCCCCGACAGATATACAGCAGAGGACTGCCTGGTCTGGCCTCAGTGGGAGAAGATGCACCTAACCCTGGAGAGACTTGAGGAACCAGGGAGTGGGAGGTCTGGTGAGAAGGGAGTGGAGGGTGGAGACATCCTCTTGGAGCTGGGAGTAGGAGGTGTAGGATGGGGAGCAGTCCGGAGACATAGGGTGGGGAACAAAGTTTGTTCTGTAAACAAGGTTTAAAGAATAAAAATAAATAAATTAAAATATTTTATTGTTTTGCATCCTGACTACATTTTTCTACTCCCTCTCTTCCTAGGCTATACCTCCCCTATTATTTTTCCTTTATTTCTCTTCAGAAAAGTGGAGCCTTCCCATGGATATCAACCAGAAACAGCATATCAAGTTGCAGTAAGACATGATACTGCCTCTCCTAGTAAGCCTGGAAGAGGAAATTTCATAGGAGGAAAGGTTCTCAAAAGAAGGCCACAGAGTTAGAATAAGCCTGCTATTATTCTAATTTGTTTTCTTGAACTCTTCACTGTTTCATTCAGTGATTTCTTTATTTTTTCAGTCTTTCTTAAGGAATTAAATTATGTGTTTTTAAAGGTCCTTGAACCTATACATAATTGATTTTCTTAAGTCCTTCCCCTGTGCTTTACTTATATTGCATTTCTCAACACAAACTCTAATAGGGTTTATTATGCTCTGGTGAAGTCATATTTTCTTGGCTATTTGTTTTTATTTTTTGAAAATGTCAAATTATAAGGTTTAATGTATTTTATGTGATTATTTCAAGTCTTGTCTTTGTGGGGATTCTGCTTCATTCTTTGGTTGCTGAAATCTAAAGAAAGTGTAGTGGTTAAAGAGTCCCTGGCAGAGATGGCTTCTTCACATTACTTGGTGGCACAAAGGAATGGATATGGGCTGGGAGTAAAGGATGATTGTGATATTGAAAAGACCTTGTGGAAATAACATCTGCAAAGAGAGTTAGAGTTCCTGGGGTGTGATGGTGTAGGCTGAGATGAGGCTCCTTCAAGCAGCTCGTAGTCGGACAATATGTCTGGAGAAACAGGGAGAAAGGTTATGAGGATCCTAGGTCTACATCAGGGGACAAAGATGTCATGAGACATGATTCTGCGGGAATGTGAACAAATTTCTACTTGCAACTGATGAAAGATAATACTTGGAGAACACCAACGTCCAGGTTGATGAAACAAAAATGATTTCAAAGAAATATAAATAAAAGAAGTTACATACAAGACTGTGGACTGTTCTACATACAAGAACAAAAGCAACATGAAGATAGCTGCATTGACAACTTTAAACACTGACACTCTGGAGAAACCCCTTGGTGCAATCATCCCTCTCAGATCCAAACCAGCTGATAATTAGCAGTAAAATATGACAGGATGGGGAGGATGGCCCTTGAGTCGCTCATGAGACTTGGGGTTCACATATTACTGTCCACATCTTCCATAAGGGAGTCTTACAATCTTGAACTCTTAGAGGAGATTCCACATGTTATCATAGTTAGAACATCCATGTATATCATAGGCTAAATTGGAGGACAGCTTCGGAATATTCTGCATCTGTTCTTTATAAGAATACTTTTGAAATAAAGCCCCTCCAATGCCTAATGTGCTTTGGGAATTTCTTTTATTCCAAGTTGCAATGGAATGGGAAAAAGCCAAGCTTGATGCACTTCACTTACTAGTGTATTGAGATTTCTTGCTTGCTCACAGGAAGTCCTGATATAGGACTTACTATTTCTCTGCATAAAAACAAACTCTTTCATTGGTTTATGTCATGGTCTTTGAAAATCACAAATGAGATTTGAGAAAATGCTAGTTTTTATGACATAACCAGGCACATAACCATGGTGTCAATGAGGATGAACTTCCTTTGAGGAAGCAAGGGCTAAAGCTAGTAGAAAGTCTATGTAGATAAGCTGGGAGATTCTATAAAGAACACACAAGTGGCACTGGAGAGTGTTTCTGTCAACTGGGCAACCAGGTTAGGTACAGAATAGACAGCTTACTGGGAACAAGCAAGAGAACCTCATTCTAAGTACTATCAGCTTGCTTTAGACTCCATTTAATCATGAGAAAAACTAAACTCAAAGTCCCAGGCCTAAGGGGAGCTGGGGACTTCTCAAAAGCTGAACATCTTCTGTTGTAAGAAAACAGTTGTCTGAGTCCAGACAGCTCAAGGACAACTTCTCCACCTTGCTGTCAAGGTCAAGCTAAGTTCATCATCCCAGAAATAAACTCCAATACTGATTGATGGAACCTCCCTTGCTCAAATCCTTATAACAGAGTATGATTGAACAATGTCACAGCCCATCTGGCATCCCATCTCTTTATAGTTTTATACAATAAATATGATGGACAACGTCCCTTTGGGTCATAGTTCAGCTCACAAGTATGTTTTGTGGCGCTGATGGAAAAGTAATGGCTTAATTACAATGCAATTTTTGTCAACTGCAAAAGGAGGGGGGAGGAGGAAATAAAGCTGCAATGTACAGAGTTGAGTAAGTGGTCTTCTGGTAGTCTAGGGTATTCTTTGAGTGTATGCCCAAGAGTGGTATAGCTGGCTATTGAGATAGGTTGATTCTCTATTGTATAAGTAACTTTCATATTGTTTTCCATGATTCTGTTACTACTGATACACTCTGTGTTCCTTATACCAAGGCTGTTGATTAGGACTTTCAATTCCTCATGTCCACTAGCTCTCTTAAATCTCCTGACCCATGCTCAATATCAGACTTTGGGGTGGGGGAGGGCTTTGAGACTTGCATTCCAATGAGCTTTGGGATAGTCACCTATTCCTGATTCTGAAATCTTATGCTTCTGGAATCTCACACTCCCAACTTTTTCACATGTGCCAGGGATTTAACTGTATTTTCTCATGTTTATAAGACACTATTTTATGCATGGTTTAATTTTCCTAGTATACTCAACCAATACCTTTTAATTGCAAAGGTATTGGTTCTACTACAATGCATTATTATGTGTTTTTATGCATTCATATAGCCAGCAGGGGCAAGAAAAGCCATTACAAGAGGCCCCAGAAATAATGCTTGAGACAGAAATTATTATTCAGTGTCCATGTGTATACTTGTGTCTAGTTTGTGAGATTTGTTTGAGCATAGATTGTTTGACATGTACATAAAAGTTTGTTTGCAGTTACAGTTTATGCCTCAGTTTCCCAGGAAAGGAAAATATCTTCCAAAAATATAAAGTCAGAACAGTTTTTTTCCTTCTTTTCAATGTATGTTTTTGGTGAGCTAAATTATGGAATTATAGAAATGTAATAACTCATAAGAAACAACAATCACAACAACAACAACAACAACAACAAAACCCCAAAGATGCAACGAATTGGTCAGCTTTATAGCTGTGTCCACTGTATTGTGAAACATGATTCTTGCCAGCTCTTCTTATTCTGAATGTCTGAATATAAATGTGCTCTGATTATATTCATTTGGACACTGCTTTTGGGAATATACATAGTCATAAATTGCTGTGGATCTGGTCTAATGCTGCTTATGTTAATTTGGTCCCCTAAATTGCAAGATAATCTGTACAATAAGATGCTGAGGAACTCTGTCCTCAGTTGGTTTTGATTGTTAAATAAGGTTGCAGGTGACCAATGGCAGGGCAGGGAGACAGAGGTGAGACTTTAGCGTTTTCAGGCAAGGGACTGAGGAAAAGCAGGAAGAGGACAGCTGCTATGCTGGGGGAGGAGAGTAGATGCCATGCCTGAGAGGTGCCTTGCAGAGAACATAGCCTTCATGTAGGTGCTGAGGAAATCAGTCCAAGTGGGCTGCAGGTCTGGGCCCAGTGCAGCCATGATGGAATAGAGATTTTAGAAAGTACATCATCCATACGGAGGTTAGGAAGTGGCTCAGCTATTGAGCTCTTTAAGGCATATTAAAATATAAAGGTTGTGCTTGTGCCTTCCACCCAGGAACCCAGAACATTGGGTGGGTACTGAGGAGTACTGTTGCCAGGACAATTTGAGTAGAGTTATTTGGGCTCAGCAATAAATAAACAGAAAAGTAGTGCAATAAATTAAAAATTAGAGTTAACAAGTTAATAACACATATACAAATTATAAGGAAACCATGAATGAAGTAGCTTCTAATACATCAGTTTATTGTTGTGCACTTTGTTTTGCTTTGAAATGTAAAATTTATATATGTATATACATATATATGTATATATATACACCTTTTCTTTATCCTTTGCAATTTACATATCATAAACAATGCTCCAGAGATAACCTGATGCAAAATAATCATGTGCTTGTGCACGCTTCCAGAGGTATGTTTGCAAAACTATTGATGATACACAGATTTCCTATGTAAAACATTGTTTCATGAGATGTGACCATTTAAAATGTATTTGTAATTCAGTAGGCTTGGTTGAATATAGAAGTAAGGATTGTTCAGAAACTTTCAATTTGCATGTTGGCAAAAGGGTAGTGCATAGTTGTTGTTGAACAAACATATTGGTTGGATGATCTTGATTCATAACTCATGAACAGTAAGACACTCACTGCTGGAAAATGTCTCACAGATGATTGTCAATCTGTTCACCATGAACCAGCAAGGATTATTCATGAGAGTAAATAAAAAGATGCAGGAGCATGTATTAAAGCTGACAGCTTCTTTCTATGGTGCTTTCTATTTTTCATGGCAAACACCTTTACTTCTGTAAATAGACTGGTGAGGTGTTATTATTTTTCTGATACGAATGTTTTTCTTTCGTAATTCTTTCTCAGTGTGTGTCCTAAAAATTTCATGTTTTTGATAATTTTTATTGAATATTATCTGTATTTCCATTTCAAATGTTATCCCCTCCCCCTCACTCCTATGCACCCCCACTTCCTTCAATGTAAGTGTTCTTACTTCCAACTAACCTCTCCCACCCCAGATCCCTGGTGCTCTCCTACACTGGGAGAATGTGCCTTCACTGGGCCAAAAGCCACTTCTCCCATCGATGCCAGACAATGCTATCCTTTACTACATGTGCAACTGGAGCCATAGGTCTCTCCATGTGTACGCATTGGTTGGTGTTTTAGTCCCAAGAGCTCTGGAGGTTTTGGTGCTTTCAAGGACTTCAATACACTACTTAACTTGCTCAAATATGAGAAAGTTAGTGTAAAATAACTTGATGATCATAAGGGTATAGGTCATACGTCATGTTAGTTCTTTAAATATGGGGAAAGTAGAGGAAGGCAATTATAAATGTGTGGGATAATTTGTAGCCATGGTTTCTTGTGTCTGTGTAACACCTACAACTAATACATCAGTTATCACTTAGGTCTTTTACAATTACAGATTTCATACATATCACCATTACTTCTTTGACACAGGTATGGGATACTTCAGAAATATCCCATGTCATAAGTTTTCATTGGAATAGAGACTGACTTTGTGTTAAGTGCTACAGTCTGGAATTAGTAGTAACATGCAATACAGGGTTATAATGAGAGGTGTTGAGTGTTCAGTGCACTCTTCACCACCAGAATTGTTGAATCAGATTTTGGGAATGCTCATGTATAGGCAAAGACAGATCACTGCTGCTTTTGACGGCACACTCTTATCAAGATGCTCTTCTAGTCAAGACTTTTGATCCTATGACTAATCATCAGTGTAAGGTACTGTGTCATGAATGATTAGTAATAGGAATAGCAGGAGTGTTGAAATATATCTAAGAGTGTGAGTACAGACAATGTGAGAGAGGCAATGACAGGTTTCAGTACCCAGAACAATGCTATGCTTTTAAAATATATTAGACTGTATAATTTCCTTTCGAGAAAGGATTAAATTGTTACTGACAGATTCAGTGTATCAACTGTGAGCATTATTCTGTCACATAAGATGATATTTCATTTTAATTAAGGTGTAATTATAATTCTCTTCTTTCTTTCCTCCTTCAACCCATTCAACGTTCTACTCACTCAGTCCATCTCAAATCTATGACCCTATTTCATTATTATTACAACTTCTCTTCACACACATTTGCATAAATGTATAAAAGTAAAACCTAGTAAGCCAATTTTGTGTTGTGGGTATGTAGGAAATTACAAGCTTACAAAACCATATTATAAGACCAATTAAGGGATTCATCCTTAGGAAATCCTAATTTATGCTCTCTCTTAATTGTTTAGAAGAAACTGCAGAAAAACATGGCAGAGCTATTATAACAAGAATGTATTCATAAAAAAACAAAATTTATGAAGGAGATTTTTGAAAATAATATCTACTGAGTAGGGATTAACAGAATCATCAAGGGAAAGTGTTAATATATGTGTGAATCAAAAGTATTCATATTCACTTATATACAAAAAGTGTTTCTTTAGCTACCACTAGAATATATTTGAAAATCCACATGTTACTTCCTATCTCTGGTACTTTATACTGAAAAATACACATATTGTTTTTATCAACCTTTTCCTCCAGAAAAAATGCATAATCCTGGGTCATTCCCAAAGAAAGTAAAAAAATTTATGTCATATGTTTGAAGGTGTAGAAGTATGTTGATAAATCTATATAGATACATTGAGGACAACAGAACAGATGTGATCAAAGTTGCTGGGAACATGGTGTAGGGGAATTCACGTGGGAAGACAAGTAGTTAGATGGAACTGGAACACAAAATGTTTCCTCCAGGATAACATCCTTTATGGCACCAAACTTCCAATATATAGTGTCTAGGGAGACACTGAAAATGTTTCCATGCCACAGAGCATGTTGGTTAAGAAAGCAAAGTATTCTTAAGATGTATTTTCATTGTTTTTAAATTTTGTACATATGTGTTCAATGCTTAGCGATTCCAGAAGACATTACACCCTGGAATCTGGAATTATAGGCAGAGGTTAGCTAATAGGTGGAGCTGTTTTGACTTAAAGTCTTGACTTTGTGAGAGGAGCATACATTCTTAATTGCAAATCCATCTTTCCAGCATAGAAGACATCAGAGTCTATGTTGATTCTTTCATATTCACAGAGGTGAATTCCATCAGCAATGTGTAGAAACATAGAAGCAAATTACATAAAGTGTGAGAAATTGTAAAGTCAACATACATTATTCACTCAGAAACACATTCCCTTTGTGAAATGAAATGGTATAAAATAATGGGCACATTAATGTCAAACATTCTTTTTTTTTTTAATAAAGGAGGGGGATTGAGAAGGTACGTTTGAGCCTCATTACGTTACTTTCTATTTTGAAAATGTATGCAGATCTATATTTAAAGTGGAAAATTTTATTTGAGCCATGAGTGGGCCACTTGTATATTGAAATGTGTTACAGATAAATGTTTGCTTTAAACCTATGGGTATAACAAAGGAAGAAAGATAAAATGTTACATATTCACAGAGGGAACGGGAAATGCAGGGTTTAATTTTATCTTCTATTAACAATGCGGTACAGCTTCGAATGCAACAGTGAAAGGAGACACAATATAAGCAGAGATGTCCAGTAAACAGTCATGTTGCTTATTTGTGGTGTGTTGTTCAGAAAACCAGAAAGCACAAACCAAGGACTTACTGCACTTGAAACCTAAAATTTACCTACTTTTCATTATCCTTTGTAATTTTATTGAATTACATTTGTACACAAAATGATAAACACAGTTACATATATGTATCAGTGTGTGCGTGCGTGTGTGCGTGTGTGTGTGTGTGTGTGTGTGTGTGTGTGTGTGTGTGTGAACACAATCACTTGCATGTACAGTAATATCCTGATTACCTGCAGAAGCCTCTACAATGTCATGGCTTTACTATAACTATGCTCACAGTTCTCTCAGAATGACTGAATCACCATGCATACCTGGCCAGAAGCTCTCAACTCTGTTCTTTGTCAGAGGCTTTGGGCAAATGTCTATTCCTTTTCATGTAACTGGATGCCCGAGAGTCTTGGCTCAGGAGTAGAAGGGGACAAACAATGGGGAAAAGCAGAGAGGCCATTGCAGTCACATTCACCAGAGACAGGCTGGGGTTATACACAAGGGCTCCAAAGAATTGACAGAATGAAGAAATTGTATAAAAAGAGACAAAAGTACTGACCAGGAGAAGGATGGTTTTAGTAGCTCTGGACTCAGGGGAGGATCTAGAAGAAACACTGGTCCTGGATATGTATTGCATCATCTGATTGTGCCTGTATAGTGTGAGAAGCATGGAGCCACTGGCCCATAGCATGAGCCCCAGCAAAAGCATGTCAGGACCCGACAGTAATGTTGCATAAAGGATGTCAGTTGCTGGGTCATGACGGACAGCGTAACAGTATATAAAAGATTTCAGGTTTGTAAGGCTTTCATTGCCATTTTTTGCTCTCATGTGCACAAGATTAATGCTGCTTATAAAGAAGTGAATTACCCAGTTGAGGTACACAGAGCAACAGATGCACTTTTGTGTTCTAACTTTAAGTTCTGAATACCTGGAGTTCCTGGGGCTGACAATGATGGCCTGAAACACACTGAGAAATGAGATGCTACCAATACAAGCACCCCTACTTACTCTGTGTAAGGAAAAGATCAGTTTGCATCCAACATCACTGAGGAAGTCTTTAAACCCAAAACAGGATATTGTCTGGGGCACTCCTTTACATAGTACAGTTAAGATATTGGCTACAATCAAGTGCATCAGAATCCAATCTGTAGATCTTAACCTGTACCTTGTTAGGTAAAGAAATATATAGTGGTAGAAAAGCGTGAAATTCCCCAGAATTCCAGTAATAGTCAGAGAAAAGAAAATCACTCCTATAGACAACTCACTGGCTTCCATGCTGTCAGTTCTTGCTCTCAGTCTGAGGATCCTGCATGGCAAGCTGAAGCTGGAGACACAGACACCATTCTCTATCCTAAACGAACCCACAAGACATTCAACATGTAGGGCATCTACCACTTTGGCATAATTTGTACACACAAGAGTGATTTGATGGAAATACAAAGCATTCAGATATCTCTATGTTTCTACTTTATGAAATATGCAAAAAAGCAATAATGTTTTATTTATTATTAGGACAAGCAAAAAAATCTGTAATGGGGCTGGCTCATGTTTGAAATAAAGCAATGACACCATGAAAATAACTAGTCAACTGTCATACGACATACATATAACTCAGGGAAATAACCACAAATCCATGTAAAACACAGTGCTATGGCAACAAAATTATTATTAAGGACAGAGAACATGTTGTCTCTGTATCACCATATGCAGTGATGTTATGATCAAGGGCATAGGAGTTGAGGTTTGTAAATTCAGGCTGTAATTCCAGTGTGCATTTTGATGGTAACTGCAAACGTTGACACAGGTGAGAAAAGGTCACTATGACAAGAGACATTAATGTTTAAAACACTTTAGGTTCAGAGAGAAATTTAGGAGTGAGAAAACAATATCCATATGTTAGGTTTCCTACACAGTAATAAATATTCCTGCATTATGTTTTCCAGTATACATAAGAATAATTCTAAAAGTTGACATCAGAAAGAAATAAAATGGTGCATGTATCTTTGTTGTATGTTTGAGCGTCTCTGGCGTAAATGCCCAGAAGTGGAATAACTTGGTCTTCAGGTAGTGAGATAACCCAGTCACAAAAGAACAGACATAATTTGCAGTCACTGATAATGGGGTACTAACCCCAGAAAGCTCTGAACACCACAGAAACAACCCACAGACTGTGTGAAGTTCAAGGAAAAGAAAAAAGAATATATTTTAATTAAAATAGAACTGTATCACATCCCCCTTTCCTCCCTACAGCCCCACCCAGTTTCTCTCCTCTCCCCTCAAATTAATAGCCTCTTTTCCTATATTATTGTTATATATCTACATACGTGTATGTATATGCACCCACAAATACTTAATTACAACCTTAAAAATGTATTGTATACTTTTATGCAAAAATGCTTAAAATTTGTACATTTATCTTTGTTTTTTTAAATAAAGTTTTTTAATAAAAAAAGAAAGAAAGAAAATTTATAAATGCCTTAATTTGAAAGACCCTTGCAACCCGTTCAGAAAAGAATTACTAGAGTTTTTTCCATTTGTGTATTTTCAAACTGATAGGAAACCTATTTACATTAATTACATCCTCACTCTGAGACAGAGAAAGGGTTTTTTTTTTTTTTTTTTTTTTTTTTTAAATTAGGCCATCACTATATGCAGTTGCTGGTAGAATTGACTGGTTTCTAGAAAATATTCCACTCCTTCATACAAACCTGAAGTAATAGTAGGTGTACCTGTAGAAGTCTTAAAAATGTACTATACACATTACATGGAATCATAGGTTTTTAACACTGTAAGTTTATTGTCAGGAGTACCTAGCTTTTACTCAATTTTGTTTATAAAAAGTATTCACAAATATTTCATAAAATAATCTGTACATACCCAAGTAGACAATGAAAGAATCTCTGCCACAGATACCCTGTGAGTGGATCGTCCATGCAGAGCCTGTAACGGAGCCCCCACTGCGCAGAAGAGCACAAAGTAAACTAAAACTCACCGTTATAAACTTACCACAAACGTGCAGTGTCACTGACCTCAGCAACCATTCCTTATCAGGTGAAATCTTTCATAAGAGAAACTTGGATTTCTTTCAGACGAGAGTACATGACCCTAAAGCACAGGATTCTCAGCCAGTGTGACAGCACAGACCACACTGACCGTGAGGACTGGGTTAGGTTAGAAGTGGAAAGTAGTGCTAGAGGGCTCAGCATTCATTTCTATCTGAGTTCCTTCTGAGAACTTTCCCTGTGTCCTATTTAGCTTTCCTGTTCATCCAGACAGCCATGTCTGACTGTCTCTTACGATTACTTACCAAGACTCCTATATTTAATCTTCTTTGCTTTCGGGTTGCAATCTGTTCCCCTCACTGCACCATTTCTCTCCCTGGGATGCTGATATCAGTGCCCTGACCACAGAATTCAAAGGTCATCCGAAAGGAGATATGGATCTGTGATTCTGTGACCTCACCTCCCCTAAGACTTGTTATTTCACTTGTAGTAGCTACGGATAGTTTATGTTGGCTTGACCAATCAGTAAATATGCCCTGAACTTTTTTCCCTTGCTGACAGTTCTCGGCGAAGAACTACAACGCTTGTTGTAAGGTCTTAAGGGAATTTTTTGAAGTTAAGAGAGGTTGTTATCTGCTCAGTTTTCTAGAAGCCTTGGGATCTCACCTTTAGAATGAGGAGATAATGTGGCCCATCTGAAGACTATAATTGAACCAGGTATGTGCACTGTTGTTGTCTGAGGTATTCTGTACACAAATTAGTTCATCTTCCTTATCTCAGTAGATACCATCATATAAAATACAAGTTTAATGAAAATATATATGTTTGATATTCTTAAGAAGCACCATAAAATTCATAAATCTAAATAACAGAGCATGCAGGAGCAAGACTCTCTACATACTTGTGCAAATACGAAGCTTGGTCTTCTGGTGGGTCTCATATCAAATGATGCTATGGATGTCTTGGTTTCTCTTCTTTGACATTGGACCCCTTCTCCCTACCTGCAATCCATGGTTAGTCTTCAGTGGGAGAGGGGGTACTTTATACTGCAGGGACTAGTTGACTCAGGGATCCCTTTCTTTGAAGAGAAGGGGAGGGGCAGTGTGGATATGCATTTTTAAGTATGGAATTGGAAATAGAGGAGAAAGAGTAGCTGTGAATTGGATTTACAGTGAATAAAAAAATATTAAAAAAATAAACTGACAAAACAAAACTAAGAAAAAGTTAACAGTAATATTTATTGAGTACATGTATGTTTCCCAAAGTAATTTATTCTTGGTATGTATGTAGTTTTTTTTTATTTCATTTGAAATCTGGAGCCAATTTGTAATTGATATTTTGTGAGAAAATAACTTTTACCAGCTTTGTCATTACTAACAGAACTGTATTCTGCATTGTACAAGGCTGACCTATCACCCTGAAACATGCAGTGTTATGGCTGTTAAGGAATAACCACTTATTTTTAGAAAACTGAATGTAAAGCCTGTTTCTCATTCAAAATTTTATATATGATACAGTTCATTCTGTCAAGAGTCAGAGAGTATGGTATAATGGGACAACCTTCTTGTTGTTTTACTCGATGATCAGCCATCCTTTCAGACCTCCTTGTAAATACATTCATGACCATATTTCAACTTTCCCACATAAACTCATTTTTTCAATCTTCCAAAGTAGAGCTGGGTTAGAACAATTCTTTTTCCTTTTCCATTTTTCATCAACGTTTATACGTGAGGTGAGCAGCTATGTGTTCACATACTCCAAGGAAAAGTCAAAAAGTACAATTGACCACATGACAGGCACAAAAAGAATCAAAGGAGAGCTGGGAAGGAGCAGTTGAATGGCTACCACAGTTGGTGATTAGGCACGTGTCTGTGAGTGATATGTGTAAGACTGTTGCATTTAACATTGTCAAATTTTCTGTTAGGGCAAATTATTCCATGTGATATTGGATGGTATACATGCTTGCTGTTCTGACAGCTGGAATTCCATGAAAAAAAAATAAGAAAATATCTGACAAAGCAGAAATAACTTAAAGGAGAACATTATAAGTGGAAAACCAATAAAGAAAAATTTCTTTTAAAATTGGGAGATGATAAATTGAATCTATATCAGGAATATATGAATTCCAAAAATTAACTGATGGACTCAAAGACAAATTGCACCTTCTAAACATTTAAGATTTAAGACCATCTCAAAAGCACTTGTCATATTTTGCGTTTAGCTGTTATGATAAAACAAAAAAGAAAATCCAGGAAAAAGGATTTATAGTCCAGCATGAAGAAGAGTCATTGCATGCTTGAAGTGAGAGGACAAACTGAGAGATAATCAGGTCTTAGGGATTGACTTAAAGTCATCAGGTTTGGGATCCATCATATAACAGAGATGCTCCACTGTGTTCGTAACAGCCTTATTTGTAATAACCAGGAGCTGAACAAACCAGATGTCTGTCAACAGATGAATTGGTACAGAAAATTGGTACATTTACACAACGAAGTACTACTCAGCTATTTAAAACAATTAGTTCATAAAATTTGCAGGCAAATGGATGGAGCTAGAAAACATCATGTGTGGGATTTTATGAGTCTATAATGTTCCTGCTACCATTTCTGTTGTTCATCTTCCAATTTTTATTATTTTAGAAGTCCGTGAGGTGCTTTTTAAATAATTATTTTTAATAGACTCTTCTTGCCTATGTGTCCTCTCTAATTTTCTATTCGTCACCATTTATCCATTTCCACATGGACTGTTTTCCTATGTGTGATTTCATATTACCTATGAGGTCCTACTCACTTTACCTTAAGGCACTCTTCTGCTTGTCTCTTTTTCTTTAATTTTTAGCATTTCAGGGAACTATAAGTTCAACATAGTATACTATAGATATGAAGATATGACTGCTTTATAAGAGAATGTGTGTCGCTTTAATAATTCTGTGCATCACTACATTTATATAAACTTTTAGTTCCACTCATTTACCTACTAATTGCATAAGAGTTGGATTCTTATTTCTTGACTTAAAACCTTTTGGGTATATTAGCACATTTTATGAATTTATTATTACTAAAATTATTTTTCTTTTTTTTAAATGACTTTATTTTACAAAACAAAGATAAATGTACAAATTTTAAACATTTTTTGCTTAAAATTATACATTTTTGTAAGTACTGTTTTTTCAGATATTAAAATAATTTTTACATAAAACTCTGTAAATATATTTTTTAGTCAGTACTTGATTTTTTTAAGGGCTTGACAGTATGCATTGAAAACCTACTAGTTACAAAGAGCGTAAAGTACATGGAAAACAAAACGCAACATGGAAATAGTCAAAGTCTTCTTGTTTTGTAAATATATATATATATTATTGTTTTCTTTATTTCTTGGACTTCATACAGTCTGGGAGTTGTTTCTGTGGGGAGTGCAAGCCTCTGGGGTTAGCATCCCACTATCAGTGACTGCATATTATGTCTGTTCTTTTGTGACTGGGTTATCTCACTCAGGATGATATTCTCTAGATGCAGCCATTTTCTTAAGAATTTGGTTAAGTCATTGTTTCTAGTGGCTGAGTAGTATTCCATTGTGGAAATGTACCACAATTTTTGTATCCATTCATCTTCTGAAGGACATCTGGCTTCTTTCCAGCTTCTGGCTATTATAAATAGAGCTGCTATGAACATTGTGGTGCATATATCTTTGTTGTGTATTAAAGTGTCTCTGGAGTATATGCCCAAAAGTGGAATAGCTGGATCTTCAGGTAGTACTATATCCAATTTTCTGAGGTATCGCCAGACTGATTTCCAGAGTGGTTGTATTAGCTTGCAACCCCACCAACAGTGGAGAAGTGTTCCTCTTTCTCTGCAGCCTCGCCAGCATCTGCTGTCATCTGAGTTTTGGATCTTGGCCAATCTGACTGGTGTGAGGTGGAATCTCAGGGTTGTTTTGATTTGCATTTCTCTGATAGCTAAGGATGTTGAGCACTTCCTCAGATGTTTCTAGGCCATTCGGTGTTCCTCAATGAGAACGTTTTGTTTAGCTCTGTACCCCATTTTTAATAGGGTTATTTGATTCTCTGGTGTCTAGCTTTTTGAGTTCCTTGTATACCTTGGATATTAGGCCTCTATCAGATGTGGTGTTGGTAAAGATCTTTTCCCATTCTGTTGGTTGCCTTTTTGTTTTCTTGACAATTTTCTTAGTCTTACAGAAACTTTGCAATCTCATTAAGTCCCATTTGTTAATCTTTGACCTTAGAGCTTGAGCCATTGGTGTTTTGTTCAGGAAATTTTCTCCTGTGCCTATGTGTTCTAAGGTTTTCCCTACTTTCTCATCTAATAATTTCAGTGTGTCTGGTTTAATGTGGAGATCTTTGATCCACATACACTTGAGTTTTGTACAAGGAGATAAAAAAGGGTCTATTTTCATTCTTTTGCATGCTGAGTGCCAGTTGGACCAGCACCATTTGTTGAATAGGCTGTCCTTTTTCCATTGAATGTTTATGGTTCCTTTGTCAAAAATCAGGTGACCATATACATGAGGGCTCATTTCTGGATCTTCTATTCTATTCCATTGATCCACATGCCTATTTCTGTACAAGTACCATGCAGTTTTCAACACAATTGCCTTGTAATATAGCTTGAGGTCAGGAATAGTGATTCCCGCAGATGTTTTTTTGTTGTTGAGGATGGATTTCGCTATTCTAGGTCTTTTGTTATTCCATATGAAATTGCACATTGATCTTTCCAATTTCTTAAAGAACTGGGTTGGAATTTTGATGGGGATTACATTGAATCTGTAGATTGCTTTTGGTAGGATGGCCATTTTTAAGATGTTGATCTTTCCAATCCATGAGCATGGGAGATCTTTCCATTTTCTGTGATCCTCCTCAATTTCTTTCTTTAGAGGTTTGAAGTTCTTGTCATACAGGTCCTTCACTTGCTTAGTTAGAGTCACACCAAGGTATTTCATAGTTTTTGTGACGATTGTGAAGGGTACCTTTTCCCTAATTTCTTTCTCCACATGTTTGTCCTTTGAGTATAGGAAGGCTACTGATTTGTTTGAGTTAATTTTGTATCCAGCCACTTTGCTGAACTTGTTTATCAGCTGTAGGAGTTCCCTGGTGGAATTTTTGGGGTCACGCACGTACCCTATCATGTCATCCGCAAAGAGTGATGTTTTTATCTCTTTCTTTCCGATTTGTATCCCCTTGATCTCCTTTTGCTGTCTAATTGCTCCAGCCAGGACTTCCCGTACTATGTTGAATAGGTAGGGGGAGAGTGGGCAGCCTTGTCGAGTCCCTGATTTTAGTGGGATTGCTTCAAGTTTCTCGCCGTTAAGTTTTATGTTGACTGCTGGTTTGATTTATATTGGTTTTATTATGTTTAGGTATGCACCTTGGATTCCTGTTCTTTCCAGGACTTTTAAAATGAAGGGGTGTTGGATTTTGTCAAATGCTTTCTCAGCATCTAGTGAGATGACCATGTGATTTTGATCTTTGAGTTTGTTTATATGGTGGATTACACTGATGGATTTCCTTATATTAAACCATCCCTGCATCCCAGGGATGAAGCCTACTTGGTCATGATGAATGATTGTTTTAATGTGTTCTTGGATTCGGTTTGCAAGGATTTTGTTGAGTATTTTTGCATCAATGTTCATAAGTGAGATTGGTCTGAAGTTCTCTTTCCTTGTAGGGTCTTTGTGTGGTTTAGGTACGAGGGTTATTGTAGCCTCAAAAAATGAGTTAGGTAGTATTCCATCTGATTCTATCTTTTGGAATAGTTTGTAGAGTATTGGTGTTATATCCCCAATAAATATCTGGTAAAATTCTGCACTGAACCCGTCTGGACCTGGACTTTTTTTGGTTGGGAGACTTTTGATGACTTCTTCTATTTCTTTAGGTGTTATAGGGTTATTTAGATGGTTTACTTGGTCCTGGTTTAACTTTGGGATCTCATATCTGTCTAGGAATTCATCCATTTCCTCCAGATTTTCCAATTTTGTGGAGTATAAGTTTTTGTAGTAGGATCTGATGATTTATTGAATTTCCTCAGTTTCAGTTGTTATGTTCCCACTTTCCTTTCTGATTTTGTTAATTTGTATACTCTCTCTTTGCCTCTAGTTAGTCTTGCTAGGGGTTTATAAATCTTGTTGATTTTCTCAAAGAACCAACTCTTGGTTTTGTTGATTTTTACAATGGTTCTTTTTGATTCTATTTGGTCTATTTCTGCCCTAATTTTGATTATTTCTTGCCGTCTACTCTTTTTGGGTATATCTGCTTCCTTCTGTTCTAGGGCTTTTAGCTGTGCTGTCAGGTTACTGATGTAAGCTCTCTCCAGTTTCTTTTTGGAAGCACTTAGGACTATGAGTTTTCCTCTCAGTACTACTTTCATTGCATCCCATAGGTTTGGGTATGTTGTGTTTTCATTGTCGTTGAATTCTAGAAAATCCTTAATTTCTTTTTTTTATTTCTTCTTTGACCCTGCTATCTTTTAACAGAGCTTTGTTTAGTTTCCATGTGTATGTGGGCTTTTTGTTGTCTTTGTTGTTGTCAAAGACCAGCCGTAGACCATGGTGATCTGAGAGGATGCATGGGAGCATTTCAATCTTCTTATATCCATTGAGGCTCCTTCTGTGTCGAATTATGTGGTCAATTTTTGAGAAGGTGCCATGGGGTGGTGAGAAGAAGGTGTATTCTTTTACTTTAGGATAATATGTTCTGAATATATCTATTAATTCTAGTTGGTTCAAAGTCTCTGCTAGTTTTGCAGTGTCCTTGTTCAGTTTCTGTTTTCATGATCTGTCCATTGGTGAGAGTGGGGTATTAAAGTCTCCCACTATTATTGTGTGGGGTGAAATGTATTTTTTGAGCTTTAGTAGGATTTCTTTTATGAATGTGGGTGCTTTTTTATTTGGAGCATACATGTTAAGGATTGAGAGTTTCTCCTGACAGATTTCCCTGGTAATGAGTAAAAACTGTCCTTCTTTATCTTTTTTGATAACTTTTGGTTGGAAATTTACTTTATTTGATATTATAATAGCCATTCCAGCTTGCTTCTTGGAGCTGTTTGCTTGGAAGTTTTTTTCCCACCCTTTAACTCTGAGATAGTGTCTTTCTTTTTCTCTGAGATGAGTTTCCTGTATGCAGCAAAAGGCTGGATTTTGTTTATGTATCCAGTCTGATAGTCTATGTCTCTTTATTGGGGAGTTGAGTCCATTTATGTTAATGGATATCAAGGAATAGTTGTTTCTGTTTCCTGCCATTATTGCTTTTGTGGGTTGAGTTGTGTCTGTGTCTTTTTCTTCTTTTAGTTTTCTTGTTTAGGAGTTTTCTTGTTTTTACTAGGCTGTATTTTCCCTCATTGTATTGGGTTTTCCACCTATAATTCATTGTAGTGCTGCGTTTGTGGTCAGATATTGTGTGAATTTTGATTTGTCTTGAAATATCTTCATCTCTCCATCGATGGTGATTGATAGTTTTGCTGGGTATAGCAGCTTCGGCTGGCACTTGTGTTCTCTTAGGGTGTGCATGATGTCTGTCCAGGCTCTTCTAGCTTTCATAGTCTCTGTTGACAAATCGGGTGTGAGTCTGATTGGCCTGCCTTTATATGTTACCTGACCTTTTTTTCTTACTGCTTTTAGTATTCTTTCTTTGCTTTGGGCACTTGATTTTTTTACTATTATGTGTCGGGAGGTATTTCTTTTCTGGTCCAACCTATTTCGAGTTCTGAAGGCTTCTTTTATGCTCGTGGTCATTTCATTCTTGAGGGTAGGGAAGTTTTCTTCTACGATTTTGTTGAAGATATTTACTGTGCCTCTTAGTTGATACTCTTCTCCCTCTTCTATTCCTATTATCCTTAGGTTAGGTGTTCTCATTGTGTCCTGGATTTCCTGGACATTTTGGGTTAGGAGCTTTTTGTTTTTTGCATCTTCTCTGGCTGTTTTGTCTATGTTTACAATGTTGTCTTCTGCCCCCGAGATTCTCTCTTCCATCTTTTGAAATCTATTGGAAATGCTTGCTTCTGTGATTCCTGATTTTTTTTTTTTTAGGTGTTCTACCTCTAGAGTTATCTCTTTTTGTGTTTTCTTTATTGTGTCAATTTCCGTTTTAAATTCCCTCTTCCATTCCTTCATCTTTTTGATTCTGTTTTCCTCTAGTTTTTTGAGTTCTTTGAGTGTTTTTCTTGTTTCCTCTTTAAAAGCTTCTGAATCTTTTTGCCTTTCCTCCCGTTCTTGTTTAAGTATCTCTATCAGCGTCTTGAGGTATGATTTCAGGTCTGTGCCTTCCTTTTCTGGAGTGTTTGGAATTTCGCTGTTTCCTGTTAAGGGAGAGCTGGGTTCTGGTGTTGCCCTGTTGTCTTGGTTTCTTGGGATATACTCTTTCTCTTTCCTCTTGCCATTTTGTTGTCAGTGATATGTTCTTGCCTTTCCCTTTTATCTGGTCTGTGTCGCTGGATCTCCACTGGTCCAGGTGGCAGATGGGTCGAGCCCTGTTCTATGCCTCAGAGTCTCCGGGTGAGAACAGAAGTTCTAAAGTTCTGTTCTTGGTCACTGGATCAGACAGGGCAGGGCAGGGCAAGGCAGGGGGTGCACTTTCAGTGTGCACTCCGCAGAGATCTCTCTGCTCCCTGGCAGCTCAGGTCTCCCACCCACCAGTTGCTCAGCCTCTACGAGCCGCCTTCCCAGCTGGCAGGTGGGCCAGGCTCCGCTCTGCGTCCTGAAGTCGCCTCCGGGTGGGAACAGAAGTTCCTAAGATCTGTTCCTGGTCACTGGATCGGGGAGGACAGGGCAGGTC
This sequence comes from Micromys minutus, assembly GCF_963924665.1. Lineage (NCBI taxonomy): Eukaryota > Metazoa > Chordata > Mammalia > Rodentia > Muridae > Micromys > Micromys minutus. The sequence continues at coordinate 26,466,774 of NC_137967.1, forward strand.
AGGGCAGGGGGTGCCCTTTCCGTGTGCACTCCGCAGAGATCCCTCTGCTCCCCAGCAGCCTAGGTCTCCCATTCACCAGTTGCTCAGCCTCTACGAGCCGCCTTTCCGGCTGGCAGGTGGGCCAGGCTCCGCTCTGCGTCCTCTAAAATTCTCTTTCTAAGAGGTGGATAACTGCATTCTTTATTAGAGAGGCTCTAGCTAACACATAAATACAGTGTTGAAATTACTTCTGACTAATTACAAGAATTCTATGACACTGCATACCATGATTTCAGGATAGAGACATAAAGTTGGAATTGAACTAGAAGTCCCCTTCCTGCAGGCTGGTGTCCATATTGTTGTCACATGTTATGCAAGTTGCTTGATGAACAAGGGTGTACATGATTTTACTCAGGTATGACCATAACTACTAATATCAGTCTGCAAGTTAATATATTCTCACTTGTACAAAAGTGGCAGAAGGGATATGTGATAACCAAATATCTGCTTGGATTTGAAGCAGGCATCCTGAAATAGGAATTCATATTCAGTACTGTATACAAACTCAAAGAACGTGTTTAAAAAAAGTTATAGGTCACAAGGGGCAATTAATGCTATGGCTCATGTAAAATGACAAACCACAGCATCACTTTATCAATATAGGTCTTTTTTTCAGATGACAATTAAAATGATAACTTCATTAGGACTGGCGGGCCACCTGCTCAAATGTTGCTGGGAGCTTGGAGGAGTTGCAGGAGCACTCTTCATCCTAAGTGGATGAGTAAACTTCTTCTGCCCACTGTCTACCCCAGGAGAGGCCACTCAGAAATGTCATGGCGCAGGCAGCAGTACTGCCTGGGAGTACACACTTCCAGACTTGTCCTAGTTTCATCAGAAATGGGCTCTGCCATTGGAACTCACAGCCTACCCAGAGAGACAAACAACCAGGATCAATATCCTTCTGAAGAGCACAGGTCCACAGACCCACAAGAGAGAAAAGCTCCAGTAAGATACACGATCATCTAGCTTCACCTATAGCAAGATGGCAAGAGGCAATTGCAGACTCTAAGAAACAAAAACCAAGACAACCTGGCAACATTAAAGCCCAGTTCTCCCACCACTGCAAATACTGGATGTCCCAACTCACCAGAAAAACAAGATTTAGAATTAAAATCATAGTTCATGATGATGATGATGAGTATCTTTGACAAGCACATAAATAACACGCTTAAAGAAGTATAGGAAAACCAGATGAATACAGGAAAATAAGTTGAAGCCCTTAAAGAGGAAACACAAAAATCACTTAAAGAGCTAAAGGAAAGCACAAACAACCAGGCAAAGGAACTGAAAACAGAAATAGAAACAATGGAGAAAACACAAAAGGAGACAAGCCTGAAATTGGCAAAACCTAGGAAAAACATCAGAAGTCACAGTTGCTAGCATCACCAAAAGACTACAAGAGATGGAGGAAAGAATCTGAGGAGCAGAAGATACCATAGAAATCATTGAAACACAACTCAGAGAAAATGCAAAAATCAAAAAGATTGTAACACAAAGCATGCAGGAAATCCGAAATACAATAAGAGACCAAACAAAACCATAATAGGTGTAGAAAAGAGTGAAAACTCTTAACTAAAAGGCCCAGTATATATCTTCAAAAAAATTATAGAAGAAAACTTTCCTAACCTAAAAAAAGAGAGAGAGAGAAATGACCACAAACATAAAAGAAGCTTACAGAACCCCAAATAGACTGGACCAGAAAAGAAATTCTAACCGACAAATAATAGTCAAAACAACAAATGCTCAAAACAAAGAAAAAATACAAAAAGCAGTAAAAGAAAAAAAGAACAGGTAACATATAAAAGCAGACCGATCAGAATTACAAAAGACTTTTCAACAAAGACTATGAAAGCTAAAAGATCCTGTACAGACATTATACAGACCCTAAGGGAACACAAGTTCCAGCCCAGGTTACTATATCCAGCAAAACCCTCCATCACCATAGATAGAGAAAACAAGATATTTCAGGACAAACAAATTTACACAATATCTGTCCACAAATCCAGCTATACAATCCTTTGATAATAGATAAAAAAAAAAACAAAAAAAAAAAAAAAAAACAACTCTACAAAGAGGGAAACTTCACCCTACAAAAATCAAGAAACTAATCGTCTTGAAAAAACACCAAAGAAGAACAGCACACAAACATAGTGTAAGAAAAAAAATTAGAGGAAACAACATTCACTATTCCTTAATATCCCTTAACATCAATGGACTTAATTCACAAATAAAAAGACATAGACTATAAGACTGGATACTTGAACAGGATCCAGCATTTTGCCTCAAACTGGAAATTCATCTCAGCAAAAAAGACAGACACTACCACAGAGTAAAAGGTTGGAAAAAAAACGTTCCAAGCAAATGGTCTCAAGAAACAAGCTGGAGTAGCTATCCTAATATCGAACGAAATAGATTTTCAACCAGAAGTCATTAAAACAGACAGGGAAGAACACTTTTTACTCATCAAAGAAAAAAATCTATCAAGATGAACTCTCAATCCTGAACATCTGTGCTCCAATTACAAAAGCACCCATAGTCATAAAAGAAACTTTACTAAAGCTCAAAGCATATATTGCACCACAGACAATAAGAGTTGGAGACTTCATCATGCCACTCTCATCAATGAACAGATCATGGGTGCATACACTGAAACTATTAGATGAGAAAGTAGGAAAAACCTTAGAACACATAGGCACAGGAGAAAATTTTCTGAACACCAATGGCTCATGCTCTAAGGTCAAAGATTGACAAATGCGACTTAATGAGATTGCAAAGTTTCTGTAAGGCTAAGGACTCTGTCAAGAAAACAAAATGGCAGCCAACAGAGTGGGAAAAGATCTTTACCAACCCCACATCAGATAGAGGTCTAATATCCAAGGTATAAAAGAACTCAAGAAGTTAGACACCAGAGAATCATACAACCCTATTAATAAATGGAGTACATAGCTAAACAAAAGTTCTCAATTGAGGAATATCGAATGGCTGAGAAGCATCTAAGGAACTGCTCGACATCCTTAGCCATCAGGGAAATGCAAATCAAAACAACCCTGAGATTCTACCTCACCCCAGTCAGATTGGCCAAGATCCAAAACTCAGATGATAGCAGATGCTGGCGAGGATGTGGAGAAAGAGGAACACTTCTCCACTGTTGGTGGGGTTGTAAACTGGTACAACCACTCTGGAAATCAGTCTGGCAGTTCCTCAGAAAATTGGACATAGTACTACCTGAAGATCCAGCTATTCCACTTCTGGGAATATACCCTAGAGAAGCTTCAACATACAAAAAGACACATGCACCACAATGTTCATAGCAGCTCTATTTATAATAGCCAGAAGCTGGAAAGAACCCAGATGTCTTTCAGTAGATGAATGGATAACAAAAATTGTGGTACATTTACACAATGGAGTACTACTCAGCTATCAGAAACAATGACTTTATGAAATTCTTAAGAAAATGGATGCATCTAGAGAATATCATCCTGAGTGAGATAACCCAGTCATGAAAGAACAGACACAATATGCAGTCACTGATAATGGGATACTAACCTCAGAAAGCCTTGAACACCCCAGAAACAACTCACAGACTGTGTGAAGTTCAACAAAAAAAAAAGAATATATTTTAATTAAAATAGAACTGTATCACATCCCCCTTTCCTCCCTACAGCCCCTCCTAGTTTCTCTCCTATCCCCTCAAATTAATAGCCTTTTTTCCTATATTATTGTTACATATATACATATGTGTATGTATATGTACCCACAAATCCTTAAATTACAACCTTAAAAAATGTATTCGTATACTTTTATGCAAAAATGTTGAAAATTTTACATTTATCTTTGTTTTTAAAATAAAGTAAAAAAATGAATAAAAATAAATAAAATAAAATAAAAACAAACAAAAAACCAACAGAGTTTAAAGAGAAGAAAGAAACATATTGAGTGTAATTAACAAAAGTTAAGAAAGGATAATAAAAATCTAATGTATCATTAAAACAAAAAACAAATTTGAAAGGAGGAAGTCAAAATATAATTATTTGCATATGATATGATAGTATAATTAAGTGACCAACAAAAGTTCCACCAGAGAACTCCTAGAGCTAATCAACAACTTGAGTATAGTGGCTGGATTTAAAATTAACTCAAACAAATCAGTAGCCTTTTTCTGCTCAAAGGATAAAGATGCTGAGAAAGAAATTAGGGAAATGACACCCTTCACAATAGTCACACATAATATAAAATACCTTGGTTTTACCCTAACCAAAAGCATGTGAAAGATCTGTATGACAAGAACTTCAAGTCTCTGAAGAAAGAAATCAAAAGAGATTTCAGAAGAGGGAAAAATCTCATGCTCATGGATTAGAAAAATTAATATACTAAAAGTAGCCATCTAACCAAAAGCAATCTAAACGTTAATTGCAATCCCTATCAAAATTCTAGCTTAACTCTTCATAGAGTTAGAAAGAGCAATTTGCAAATTCATTTGGAATAACAGAAAAACAGGATAGTGAAAACTACCCTCAACAATAACAGAACTTCTGGGGGAATCACCATCGCTGACATCAAGCACTATCACAAATCAATAATGATAAAAACTGCATGGTACTGGTACAAAGACAGTCAGATATATCGATGGAATAGAATTGAAGACCCAGAAATGAACCCACACACCGATGGTCACTTGATCTTTGACAAAGTATGTAAAAAACATTCAATGGAAAAAGGACCATCAACAAATGGTGCTGGCTCAACTGGCATTCCTTATCTCCTTGTACAAAGCTCAAGTCCAAGTAAAACAAAGACCTCCAAATAAACCCAAGTACACTGAACTTAATAGTTAGAGAACATGGAGAAGCGCTTAGTACACATAGGCACAAGGGAAATTTTCCTGAACAGAGCACTAGTGGTTTATGCTCTAAGATCAAGAATCGACAAATGGGACCTCATGAAATTGCAATGTTTCTGTAAGGGTAAGGACACTGTCAAGAAGACAAAATGGCAACAAACTAATTGGCAAAAGGTATTTACCAATCCTACATCTGATAGAAGGCTACTATCCAATATATATAGAGAACTCAAGAAGTTAGACACCAGGAAAACAAAAAGTCCTATTAAAATTGGGGTACAGAGGGCTTCGCACGCCAGCCCCTCCTCCATGTGCGGCCTGGAGGAACTGGCCGGCCAGCTCTGGTCCCCTCCCTGGCCCAGAGGGGCAGCCGCTCTACCCCGATGAGGCAGGGAGGAGGGCTGGTCTGGCCCATGGCCTACGGACCATGCCGAAATTCTGCACTACCCACAACTGCACATGGAAGAGCACACAGTCTGACCTGGCCTTCTTCAGGTTCCAGAGGGACCCAGCCAGATGCCAGAAGTGGGTTGAGAATTGTAGGAGAGCAGACTTAGAAGATAAAACACCTGATTAACTAAATAAATATTATCGACTATGTGCCAAACACTTTGAGACATGTATAATCTATAGAAATAGTCCTTATCAAACAGTTCTTCGAGATAATGCAATACCAACAATATTTGATCTTACCAATCATTTGAACAATCCACATAGCAGACACAGAAAACGAATAAAAGAATTGAGTGAAGATGAAATCAGGACTCTGAAACAGAAAAAAACATTGTGGAAACTTCTGAACAAGAACAAAAAACTAACAGCAATTCTCAGAACCCCAGGGCAGAAGCGGGAACCAGCAGGATGGAAATGTGTTACCTTTAACCCTTGAAGAGAAGAAGAATAAAGAGTACCTCAAGTCATTATTTGAGATTCTGCTTCTCATAGGGAAACAGAACATACCCTTGGACAGGCACGAGGCTGATGAGATACCAGAGGGAGTGCCGCATCAATTCTGGAGAAGAGGTCCTAAGGAAGCGCTTTGAGGCCACAGCGGTCAACAGGTTGTTTTGCTCTAAAACTCAGCAGAGGCAGATGGTGGGGGTCTGTGAGGGTTGCATTCGGGAGGAGACACTCAGGGAAGTGAGGGACTCACACTTCTCCATTATCACAGACGATGTGGTGGACGTAGCAGGGGAAGAGCACCTGCCCGTGCTGGTGGTTTGTCGATGACGCTCATAACCTGAGAGAGGAGTTTGTGGGATTTCTGCCTTATGAAGCCGATGCAGAGATTTTGGCTGTGAAATTTCACACTACGATAACTGAGAAGTGGGGGTTGAATATGGAATGTTGTCGTGGTCTGGCTTACATTGTGTCCAGTGGATTTTCTTCCAAAATGAAAGTTGTTGCTTCAAGACTTTTAGAGAAATATCCCCAGGCTGTGTACACCCTTGTTCTTCCTTCCTTAAATGCTTGGTTGGCCAAGTCTATCCCTGTGACCGGGGTGTCCGTGGCTTTAGGAACCATCGAGGAAGTCTGTTCTTTTTTCCATCGATCACCACAGCTGCTTTTAGAACTCGATAACGTAATTTCTGTTCTTTTTCAGAATAGTGAGGAGCAGGGTAAAGAACTGAAGGAAATCTGTCCTTCCCAGTGGACAGGCAGGCACGATGCCTTTGAGATCTTGGTGGACCTCTTACAAGCACTTGTCCTATGTTTAGATGGTATAAATAACGACACAAACATTAGGTGGAGTAACTACATAGCTGGGCGAGCATTTGTGCTCTGTAGTGCAGTGACAGATTTCAATTTCATTGTTACCATTGTTGTTCTTAAAAACGTGTTATCTTTTACGAGAGCCTTTGGGAAGAATCTCCAGGGACAGACCTCTGACGTCTTCTTTGCACCAGCAGCTTGAACGGCAGGGCTCCCTTCACTCAACGAGGTGATGGAAAATATTGAAGTTTATCATGAGTTTTGGTCTGAGGAAGACACAAATTTAGCAACCAAACTTGACGTTCAAATGAAACTCCCAGGGAAGTTCCGGAGAGCCTAGCAAGGTAACCTGGAATCTCAGCTAACCTCTGAGAGTTACTATAAAGACACACTTAGTGTTCCAACAGTAGAGCACATTATTCAGGAACTCAAGGATATTTTCTCTGAACAGCACTTCAAAGCTCTGAAATGCCTATCTCTGGTTCCCTCAGCGATGGGGCAGCTCAAATTTAACACATCAGAAGAGCACCATTCGGACATGTACAGAAGTGACCTACCCAATCCTGACACACTCTCTGCCGAGCTTCACTGTTGGAGAATCAACACGGGGGTGAGGGGAAGAATTGAGCTCCTATCCACCATTTATGAAGCTCTCCATCTTCCTGACACCAAGTTTTTCCCTAATGTACATGGTTTCCTGAAGGTTCTGTGTATTCTCCCTGTGATGAAAGTTGAGAATGAGCGCTATGAAAATGCACGGAAGCATCTCAAAGCATGTGGAACACTGAGAGACCAGAGGTCAAGCAATTTGGCTTTGCTTAACATAAATTTTGATATAAAACATGACTTGGACTTAATGTTGGACACATACATGAAACTCTATACAAATAAATCAGAGCTTCTTTCAAATAATTCAGAAACCATTGAAAATACCTAAAATATTTTTTAAATGGCTGTTGTCTTATTTTGCTATTTGGAAGAAAAGCTGTAAGGCATAGTAGGCCAGTTTATGACTTGCCGATAGACTCCAGTTTAACAAACTATTAGCTATTGGTGATCCATGTATTTAAATGCCCCCTGTTTGAACTCTCATGCCTTCATGAAACCTGTCTGTTTTTCTGGAAGTTGGCATTGGGAGTGTCAAAATGCCTCTCTGCTAGTGGCACTCCGGAAATGTTTTAATTAAAAGTCATTTTAAATATGACATTATCACAGTTGATCCACTTGTCAGCTATCAAGTTATCAGGTCTTTGGGAAATGAATTTGTGAGAGAAATACATTTTATAATGTGTCATGATGAAATGCACCACTGACTTTTGACACGGAGCTATAGGTGTTTAAAATCTGGTAGCAGCACTTGGGAGACAGAGGCATGAGGATAGCAAGTTTTAGGCCAGCCTGGGCTACATAGTGAGAGCCTGTTTGAAACACGTGAGGACTGGGGAGGAGCTCTTGCCTAGCATGTGCAGCCCTAGCACTGCAAAAGCAAAACCCACAGATCAGCTAGTAATGGGCAGGCACAGGAAGTAGCAACAACCTTCTGTGTAGGTTCTGTCAGTGCGGAAGAACATCAAAGGAACAAGCTGAAGTAAAACACAGAGCCAAGCGCTGTGGCTCCTCATTTGATTGTTCCTGTTTCCTTTCCTTCGCTGAGCCCACATTTTCATAGGCTATTTTGCTATTCACTTCTGCTTTGTGCAGAAGACAGATGCAGAGGCCATCCAAATAGGCAACTGACTTGTCTGTTTTCTTCTTTTTACATGATTATGTCTACAGCCTCATCTTCATTTATAAGCAAAACCTACAAAAGTAAACGTTTTGTGGTTTATCTAAAAAAATAATACAGAAAAATTGCTGTTATTTTTGGTGAAAAAAATCAATTTTGTATAGTTTATTTCAATATAAATAAAATGTGAATTTTGTTTAAATTTCAGGTGAGGTATTTTTGGTGGGTCAGAACATATTTTTGTATGTATTCTTAAAATGGTCATTTCATAATCAGTCTCATGCCTTTTACAATTCAGAATGAAATAATTTCTAGTTTTTCTTTGTGTTTAACGTGTAGCATGTGCAAGGCCTAGGCTCAGGCCTGAGTACTGCAAGCCACCTGCACCATTACTCTTTTACCTGGTCTGCTAAATACATATCATGGCCCATATATTATGGCCCTGCTGTAGGTTGTTAAGGCTCATGTTTACTGTTTGTTGCTGATTAGAACGTCGCTGGGTGAACTGCCTTAGGGCTGTTTTGTGTTGAAGTGAGTTAATGTTATCTGAGCTCCAGACAGCAGAACTGGATGCATGTTCTGCGGCACTGGCTCAAGCCTGGTTGTTTGTATTAACAAGGGCACATTACCTGTGCAGGTTATAAAATGATGACATTACTTTATGATTAGAGTTCTGTCCGTAACAGAGAACTGACCAATTCAGGGTGTCAGTGAAGGAGACCAGAGTTGACCTGTTGTATGTATCTAGTTCTTGAGACTCTTACAAGTGTTGTGACTAGCAGACTACCCAACCCGAGTCGGTTTCCTCCACTGTAAGGTTGTACTGTGGGAATAAGTGTTGTGACTAGCAGACTACCCAACCCGAGTTGGTTTCCTCCACTGTAAGGTTGTACTGTGGGAATAAGTGTTGTGACTAGCAGACTACCCAACCCGAGTCGGTTTCCTCCACTGTAAGGTTGTACTGTCGGATTAGGTAATTTGTTGTCAGTGACATGCCTCTGCCCAGACTTAATGGCTTAAAGAAACAATTTCACTTTTAACAAAAAAAAAATGGGGTACAGTGCTTAACAAAAATTCTCATCTGAGGAATACCGAATGGCTGAGACGCACCTAAAGAAATGTTCAACATCCCTAGTCATCAGGAAAATAAAAATAAAAACAACCCTAAGATTCTACCTCACACCATTTAGAATGGCTAAGATCAAAAACTCTGGTGACAACAGATGCTAGCAAGGATGTGAAGAAAGAGGAACACTCCTCCATTGTTGGTGGGATTACAAGCTGGTACAAGCACTCTGGATTAGACTGGTGGTTCCTCAGAAAATTGGACGTAGTACTATGTGAGGAATCAGGTATACCAGTCCTCAGCTTATACCCAAATTATGCTTCGACATATAAAAAAAACACATGCACCACCATGCTCATAGCAGCCTTATTTATAACCAGGAGCTGGAAAGAACCCATGTTCCCTTCAACAGATGAGTGGGTATAGAAATTGTGGTACATTGACACAATGGTGTATTTCTCAGCTATTAAGAACAATGACTTCATGATTCTTAGGCAAATGGATTGAAGTAGAAGTTATCATCCTGAGTGTGGTAACCCAGTCACAAAAACCACATATGGTATGCACTCATTGATAAGTGGATACTAGCTCAAAAAAACTCTGAATACTCAAGAAACAATTCACAGACCTTACTAAACTCAAAAAGAAGGAAGGCCAGAATGTGGATGCCTCAGTCCTTCTTAGAAGGGAGAACAAAACACCCATGGGAGAAAATACAGGAATATATAGAGGAGCAGGGATTGGAGAAAAGATCATTCAAAGACTGTCTCACCTGGGGATTCACCCCATATGAGCCACTAAACTCAAGTATTATTGCTGATTCCAAGTAGTGCTTACTGGCAGGAACATGCTATAGATTCCTCCTCAGAGGCTCTGCCAGAGCCATACTGATACAGATGAGGATGCTTGCAGCTAACCAACAGACTGAACATGAGGACTCCAATGGAAGAGCTAGAGAAAGGACTAGAGGAGCTGAAAGGCTTTGCAATCTCATGGGAAGAACAACAAACCAAACCCTCTAGAGCTCCCAGGGACTAAAACACCAACCAATGAAAACACAAGGAGAGACCCATGTCCCTAGTTGTATATGTAGCAGAGAACAGCATTGTCTGGCATCAGCGGGAGGAGAGGCCTTTTGTCTAGTGAAGTCTCATTTTCCCAATATAGGAGAATGCTAAGGTGCTGAAGTAGGAAAGGGTAGTTGGGAAAGGGAGCATCTTTGTGGAAAAAAGGAGAGATGTAGATGATGGGAGTGGGGGGAGAGTGCATAACATTTGAAATGTAAATACAGAGAATATCCAATAAAAATGAAAAACAAAAATTTGTGGTCTTTTATATATACTATTACATCATCTGCAAATAGTGATACCTTGATGTTCTTCCTCCCAGTTTACATCCATCTTATCTCTTTTTGTTATCTAATTGCTCTGGCTAGAATTTAAGATACTATATTGAATAGGTAGAGAGAGAGTGGGCAGCCTTGTGTGGTTCCTGATTTTAAAGTAATTGAATTGTTTTTTTTTTCTACTTTTACTTTCATATTGGCTACTGGTTTTCTGTATATTGCTTTGACTATGTTTAAGTATGGGTCTTGAATTCCTCTTCTCTGAAATATTTTACACAGGAATGGTCGTGTTTTGTCAGCATCTACTTAGATGTTCATGTGTCTTTTTTCTAGCAGGTTTTGTGTGTGTGTGTGTGTAATGGATTGCATTGATAGAATTATGTATGTATTAAACCATCCCTGCATCCCTGGGATGAAGCCGACTTGATCATGGTATAGATGATTGTTTCGAAGTGGTCTTGGATTCAGTGTGAGAATTTTACCAACTGAGGATTGGCCTATAATACTGTTTCTTTGATGAGTCTTTTTGTGGTTTGGGTATCACTATTTGTAATTGTGGCTTTGTAAAAAGAATCTTGTTATATTCCTTCTTTCTATTTTACAGAATAGTTTGAGGAGTATTGGTATTAGATCTTCTTTGAAAGTCTGAACAAATCTGGCCCTTATTCTTACGTTTTTTTTTTTTTTTTTTTTTGGTTTTGGTTGGGAAACTTCTAATGACTGCTTGTATTTCCTTGGAGGTTATGGGGTTGTCTAGTTGGTTTCTCTGATTCAGATTTAACTTTGGTACCTGAAATCTGTCTAGAAAATTATTCATTTTATCCAGGTTTTCAAGGTTTGTTGAGTATAAATTTTTATAGTGAATCTAATTAACTTTTGTGCACGCTGATTAGTTTAGCTAAGGATTTATGTATCTTGTTGATTTTCTCAAAGTACCAACTCCTAGGATTTTTTGTTTTGTTTTGTTTGTTTGTTTGTTTATTCTTTCTATAATTTTTTTTTGTTTCTCCTTGGTTGCTTTCAGCACTAAGTTTGATTATTTCCTGACTTATATATTCCTCTTGGGTGTATTTGGTTCTTTTTGTTCTAGAGCTTTTAGATGAGCTGTTAAGCTGTTAGTGTTTGATCTCTCCAATTGGTATTTTGAGGCACTCAGAGCAATTAATTTTCCTCTTAGCACTGCTTTCCTTGTGTCCCATAAGTTTGGATATGTTGTGCCTTCATTTTCATTGAATTATAAAAAAAGTCTTTCATTTCTTTCTTTATTTCTCCCTTAACCAAGTTATCATTGAGTAGAGCATTTTTCAGCTTCCATGTGTATTTGGGCTTTCTGTTGTTTTTCTTGCTATTCAAGACCAGCCTTAGTCTGTGGTGGTTTGATAGAATTCATGAGATTAATTTAGTATTCTTATATATGTTGATGTTTGTTTTGTGTCCAAGTATATGTTTGATTTTTGAGAAGGCACCATGAGGTCCTAATAAAAAAAAGCATATATGTAATTTGTTTTAGTGTGAAATATTATGTAGCTATGTTTAATCCATTTGGTTCATAACTTCTTTTAGTTTCATTGTGTCTCTGTTTGGTTTTTGTTTCCATGATCTGTCAATTGGTGAGAGTGGAGCATTGAAATCTCACACTAATATTGCGTGAACTTCAATATGTGCTTTAAGCTTTAGTAATTTTACAAATGTTGGTGCCTTTGCATTTGGGGTATAAATGTTCAGAATTGAGAGTTCATCTTGGTGAATTTTTCCTTTGATGAGTGTGTAGTGTCTTTCCCCATTGTTTTTGATAACTTTTGGTTGAAAGTCTATTTTTGTGGATATTACAATAGCTACTCCAACTTGTTTCTTGGGAACGTTTGTTTGGAGATTTTTTTCTCCCATACTTTTACTTTGAGGTAATGTCTGTCTTTGACTATAAGGTTTGTTTTCTGAATACAGCAAAATGCTGGATCCTGTTTATGTATCCAGTCTGTAAAACTATGTCTTTTTACTTGGGAATTGAGTCCACTGATTTTGAGAAATATTAGGGACCAATGATTGTTGCTTCCTGCAATTTTTGTTTATAGAAGTGGATTTCTGTTTGTGCTTCTCGTCTCTTGGGTTTCTTGTGGAAAAGTTAATTTATTGATTTTTTTTCCTGAGTGTAGTTTTCCTTTTTGTGTTGGATCTTTCCTTCTGTTTTTCTCTATCAGGCTGGAGTAGTGGAAAGATATTATTTAATTTGATTTTGTTTTGGAATACTTTGCTTTCTCCATCTATGATAACTGAAAGTTGTGCTGGCTATAGAAGCCTAGGCTGGTAGTTTTGTTCTCTTTAGGTCTGTTCCACACCTGCACAAGATTTTCTGGCTTTTAGAGTCTCCATTGAGAAATCTGTTGTAATTCTCATAGGTCTACCTTTATGTTACTTGACTTTTACTCCTTACTGGTTTCAATACTCGTTCTTTGTTCTTTTGATTATTATTTGATGAGAAGAATTTCTGTTCCAATCCATTTGTTGTTCTGTAGGCTTCTTCTATGTCTATGGCATTTCTTTCTGTAGATTAGGAAAGTTTTTATAATTTTGTTGAAGATGTTTGCTAGCTCTTTGAGTTGGGAATCTCACTCTCTTCTATACCTATTATTGTCATGTTCAGCCTTCTCCTTTTCTCCTGGATTTCTTCAATGTTTTGAGATAGGGCCTTTTTGCTTTTTTTTTTTTTTTTTAATTTTCCTTGACTGTTGTGTCAATATCTTCTGTTCTATCTTCTTTCACTGAGATTCTTGTCTATCCCTTGTATTCTGTGGGTGATGCTTGCATCTGTGACTCCTGTTCTCTTCCTAGGTTTTAAATCTCCATGGCTGTCTCCATTTGAGTTCTTTCTTTTAAATGATTCTATTTCCATTTTTAGATCCTGGACACTTTTTTTTTTTCAATTTCTTCCCATTTGTGTTCTTCTATATTTCTTTAAGGGAGTTATGTGTTTCCTCTTTAAAAGCGTCTACTTATTTAACTTCTGTTCTTCTCTATTTCTTTAAGGTAGTAATTTATGTTCTCCTTAAAGACCTCTATCATCTTCATGAAATAAATATTTAGATCTGAATGTTGCTTCATAAGTATGTTGGCGTATCCAGGACTTGCTGTGGTGGAAGAATTGGGTTCTAATGTTGCAAAGTAAGACTGGTTTCTGTTGCTTATGTTCTTGTGCTTATTTCATGCCGCCTGGTTTTCTCTGGTGTTATCTGGTTTCCATGTCTCTGGCTGGTGTCTGTGCTTCCTGTGAGCCTGCAATCCTCTGATCCTGTGAAGCTGGCTGTATGAGAATACTGCAGCTGAGATGTGGGCTTTGTGGGATCAGGTCCAGGGTCAGGGTCTGGCCCCAGGCACGGGTGCAAATAGTTGGGGAATTTGTTTTCATGGGTTGAATGGTCCCAGATATGCAGGGTTTAGAGCCTTACATGTGAAGCCAAGTGTGCCAGAATACCTGAGGTGTCAAGCTTCAACTGTGGTGTAGGGACACAAGTCTCTGACTGGGCGGGGAATCTGCTTCCCAACATCTGGTTATCCCTGGTGTTAACTGGCCTCACTGTCTCGGACTGGAGCCTGTCCTTCCTGTGAGCATGTAATCCTGTGATCCTGCATGTGTCAGAACACCTGGGTGTTTGAGCTGCTATCAGGGTGTTGGCTTGGTGGGTTGGGATTTAGAGCTGAAGCGCTCCAGGTACAAGTGCAAACTGGATGGAGTGCAGGTCTCTGGCTTGGTGGGGTATCTGTGTCTGAATCCTGGGGATCCCAGTTATGCCAGGTATTGGGGTGGGGTTTGGTTTTCACCTATAATCCTGGATGTGTCAGAATATCTGAGGAGTGTAACTGCAACTGGGGTGAGGGATGAATGGGTTGGGAGGCTCTGCTCCAAGCACAGGTTCAAGTCACGAGGCTGAATATATTTTCAAAGTGGTGATATCATTATCTATGAATTTCTTGAGATATAAGCAGGCTTAAAACTATAATATCACAGATCATGATATATTACAATAATTTTCTCTCTCTCTCCCCTCTTTGTTTCAAAATCAAAGATGATCAGCAATCACAATCAAAATTCCCTCATGATAATACCTGATTGACTAACATGATCATGTCTGCCATGAGGATGGGGTTGTGATGACTTTTAATGTTAGGTGCAGAGACAGTCTGCAACTTATAGGCATATCACAGTTAAACTTTTAGTTTTGCTTCATACAATTCACACTGGAATCCTAAAATTGTAGGAATTAGACGACAACTGTGAAGAAAACTTCAGTCAGTCCTTCAAGAAATAGAAGTCATCTGACCTTTGTCTTGGAGCCCTAAATAGAATTCTGCTCAATTGCAGGGAAAACTTAGTTACAGATAACAAATGAAAGCCAAGAGTGAAGTATGCAGTATATGGCACAAGTGATGATATTCATTTTTAAAGTGTTATGAGAAGATTATAATGTCTTTGAAACATTTCACCTGTTGCATAAAATAAAATATAGAACAAAGAATAATACAGAATTATTTCTTTACTGACATTGAGAAACAGCCACATAAGTGTCCATTGTTTACCAACAGTTTTCTGAGTACTCCGTATTGTGATTAGATAATCTAAAACATGGAATTTGTGAACCGTTTGCTTTGTTTATAACATGTATGCAGTACGCAGAGCCCAGCGGAGGACATTCATGTCCTGCAGCTGCATTTACCACACTGCAACAACTGAAAATGCCATATAGATGCTGCAAACTGAACCTTCACTCTTTTCTGGATTTGGTCTTTGTTTTTGGCATATGCTTTTGGCTGGGGTCCTTTGAATGTCTAAACATTCAGTACAGAGTTAAGCAGGTACTGTTACTTTGTCAGACTGACTCTAAATAAAAGCATGTTCACCACCAATCCTTCTGACTATTATGAAAAACATCTGCCAGGAACAGCTTAAAGAGAAAAATTATTTTGGCACAGAATTTTTGAGGTTTCTGTCCATAGTTGTCTAGATTCTGTGCTTTTAAGTCCTTGTTAAGAAAACAGCTTTGGTAAGTTGGAAAAGCATGATAGAAAAATGGCTCCTATTTCTTGGAAGACAAGAGAGACGAGGAACAGGAAAGGGCATATATATTAAGAGCCATTCATAGGCACAACTCAGAATCACTTCATCAAATAGGTGTCTCTGTGAACTTCTTTAAGTGGGTAACTCTGGGAGTGTGCAGGTTTATGGATAAGTGTGTCCATGGTGTACATCAGTTTGCCATTGCTGAGAAAATAGAACATGTGTCAGAACAATTTGAAGGAAGAGGATATATACTGATTACAATGTCAGAGAATTTAGTCTGTGGTCAGTTGGCCTTTTGGATTTTTGCAGAATATAGCTGTGCAAGAAGCTTACAGTCACAGACACAGCCTCTTCAGATTTGGAGGGGAAGAAAAATAGAAAGAGGGTAAACAGGATGAATTCACAACAAGCTATTGTCCTTATGAATACATCACAGTGTGTCCTCCTTCAGCTATTTCAGTACCCTTCTTTCACCTCCTCCTCACAGAAACCACAACATACATCCACCAGGACTTCCAAATCTCATAGTGAAATGTCTATTGTGAAGGTTCTGCCCTGACCTGCCTAACAGGAGTTGCCACGTCAGCTATTTTTCTATGGCAGCACTTGGTGGAATTTCCCCACCTGGGTTAGGAGTTCTGCTTTTGGCTTGATCTCAGTTTTGCCTTCCTTTAAAAGAGACCTGTGCTGAGAAATAAAAACCTATGCATGAGATGATTTTTGTCATTCGTCATGTCTAGGGGTTGGGTTTGTGGTTTTTGCTTTTATAAGCCTGCTGCTTTGCAATAAAGTTGAGCCTTGATCAGAACTTTGTCTTGGCTCCATTCTTTCTTCAACCCTGCCATTTAATTACCAGACTCCCATTGGAGGTACCTATGTTGACTGGTAGTCATGAGTTGACAAGAGTCCATGGAAGGCCTTGAGACACAACCTGAAAAGAGATTTATTAAAACCAATATGTTTCTCATCAAATTAAGTGTGAAAACACATTAGTTATCAGACTGACAGTGGAGTGTTTTACTTTTCTCTGGCCATGAAAATTCCATGAGAAAAAAAAAACAGGACTGTCTCAGAGTTCCAAAGGTTATATTCTGTAGTGGTTGGGCTTTGGGGGGTTTTATTTTGTTTTGTTTTGTTTTGTTTACAGCTTCTCTCTAGCTCATGAAGAGTTAATGGGCTCCAAGCCTCTGCTGGTGGATGCCCCATGCTGGTCCCTAAGTTCAAAAGCTAAAAGCACTGTGTATATTGAATATTAGCCCTCTATCATGTAGGATTGGTAAAACATCTTTTCCCAATCTGTTGGTTGCTATTTGTCTTTTTGACAGTGTCCTTTGCCTTACAGAAGCTTTGCAATTTCAGGAGGTCCCATTTATCAATTCTTGATCTTAGAGCACATGCCATTGGTGTTCTGGTAAGAAAAATTTCTCCTGCATTCTAAGCTCTTCCCCAGATAGTTTCAGTGTACCTGGTTTTATGTGGAGATCTTTGATCCACTTGGACTTGAGCTTTGTATAAGAAGATAATAAAGGATCAATTTGCATGCGGAGTGCCAGTTGAACCAGCACCATTTGTTGAAGAGACTGTTTTTTCCCATTAAATGTTTTTAGCTCTTTTGTCAAAGACCAAGCTACCATAGGCATGTGGTTCATTTCTGGGTCTTCAATTCTATTCCAGTGGTCTACCTGCCTGTCTCTGTACCAATACAATGCAATTTTTTATCATAACTGATCTGTAATACAGCTTGAGGTCAAGGATGGTGATTATCTCAGAAGTTTTTTTTTTTTTTTTTCTTTTTTTTTTTTTTGTTGAGAATAGTCTTTGCTATCCTGGTTTTTATTTTTATTATTATTATTATTATTATTATTATTATTATTATTATTATTATTATTACTAAACAACTCAAGAATTTAGACTCTAAAGAATAAAATAATCCTATTAAAATGGGATATAGAGCTAAATAAAGAATTCTCAACTAAGGAATATCAAATGGCTGAGAAGCACCTAAAGAAATGTTCAACATCCCAGTCATCAGGGAAATGCAAATCAGAACAACCCTGAGAGTCCACCTCATACCAGTCAGAATGGCTAAGATAAAAAACTCAGGTGACAACAAATGCTGGCAAGGATGTGGAGAAAAATGAACAATCCTCCACTGTTGGTGGGGTTGCAAGCCAGTACAACCAGTCTGGAAATCAGTCTGGCAGTTCTTCAGAAAATTGGACATAGTACTACCGGAGGACCCAGCTATATCACTCCTGGACATATACCCAAAAGAAGCTCCAACATCTAACAAGGACACATGTTTCACCATGTTCATAGCAGCCTTATTTATAATAGCCAGAAGCTAGAAAGAACCCAGATGTCCTTCATCAAAAGAATGGATACAGAAATTACACCACAGACTACCATTCAGCTATTAAAAATGATTTCATGAAATTCCTAGGCAAATAGATGGAACTTGAAGCTATCATGCTGAGTGAGGAAACCCAGTCACAGAAGACCACTCATGGTATGTTCTCACTGATAAGTGAATACTAGCCCAAAAAGCTTGGAATAACCAAGAAATAACAGAAATTATGAAGCTCAGAGAGAAGGAAGGCCAGAAGGTAGAAACTTCAGTCCTTCTTAGAAGGGATAACAAAACACTCATGGGAGGAAATAGAGGGACAAATAGAGGAGCAGGGATTGGAGAAAAGATCATCCAAAGACTGCCTCACCTGGGCATCCATCCCATAGGCAGCCACTAAACCCACACACTATAGCTGATACCAAGATATGCTTACTGGCAGGAATCTGATGTGAATGCTTCCTCAGAGGCTCTGCCAGAGCCATACCAGAGCCATACTGATACAGATGGGGAATGCTTGCAAATAACCGTTTGAGTAAATATGAGGACCCCAATGAAGGAGCTAGAGAAAGGACTGAAGGAACTGGAAGGGTTTGCAACTCCATGGAAAGAACAAAGTTATTAACTAACCAAACCCTCCAGAGCTCCCAGGGACTAAAACACCACCAATGAGTTGTCATGGAGAGACCCATGGCTCCAGGAGCATATGCAGCAGAGGATGGCATTGTCTGCAATCAATGAGAGGAGAGGCCTCTGATCCAGGGAAGGCCTACTTTCCCTTTGTAGGTGAATGCCAAGGTGTTGAGGTGGGAGCAGGAAGCTGGGAGAGGCAGTACCTTCATGGAGGCAATGGGGGGGAGGATGAGATTGGCAGAAAGGGGATAACACCTGAAATGTAAATAAAGAGAATATCCAATAAAAACATTTAAGAGGTAAAAAACAAAACAAAAAAACAAATGCTAAAATCTTCTTGCCTAAGTAACTAATTTTATTTTCTTAATCCACTGCTGCTGTCAGCAGGGATAAATTGCCAGAAGCTGTCAACTCTGGCCCCAGTATAAAAGAGAACTGAATCTCCAGAAGAAAACCAACATTTAGCACCTTGCACACCCACCAACTCTGTGTCTACCTTAGTACCTGGGTATCAAGGAGGGACCTTGACAAAAATCATAGAAAATTTTGTGTGTAAATAGACACTAGCGAAATGTGTAACACATAGCATTCATAAAAGAAACAAAAATATACACAAATATGCATATATATACACATTTTTATACATACATATAACACATTCACATATTTAGACACAGACACGTTCATACCTAGTCTGTTATTTACATAGCGTTTATGTCATAAGGCAGGTATGCAACTGAGATGATTAAGGCCTCATCCGAGACGTAGGTTTCTTGAACAAGGGGTAATTTGAACAACAGATACTATGTGAAAACATGTCAATTATGAATCAGAAATGAGGTGTTTAGGCAGAGTTCATACTTTGTGAGTACTACAGAGGAAGGTTAATGAGGGACAGGTTCAGGGATGCACTTCTGAGCCTGGGAGTGACGTGGGCACATGAATATATTTGGCGTTTCTTTTCTCCTCAAATTGTACATTATGTGTTTCCTTACTATGTTACATTTAGAGTTGCATAAGTGTGGTCACTAGTAAGCACGGGGCAGAGTAAATACTAGAGTGTCTTCAAATCTTTTCTGTCAATAACACTAATCTAAAACTCTTCAATTTACTCTTTGGAAGATTTCTAGGACAGGGCAAAAAGCAGCTACATTATTTGTCAAGGTTTAACAAGAATGGTTTCAAGGTCCCTTCCTAATACTCTTCTCTTTTAAATCGCATGAGTTGAACTGAGTTTTCCATTTAATTCATCCTTAGCACTGTCTTCCTTGATCCTGCTAAGATAACCCATGAAGACACACTTAAAAGTGTCCATTCACTTTTCTAATCCAAAGTCTCCAAATCTTCTATACGCCTCCACCAAAATATGGTCATTCCTGTCATAGAATTATCCTAATCCTGGTACCAACTTCTGACTTAGTCCATGTTCCATTGATATGAACAGATATCATGATAATTTCTAATCTTAAAGGGGAAAGTGTTTAAGTGATGTTTTCTTACAAGTTCAGTGGTTCGGTCCATTATTATCATGGTGGGAAAGCATGGTAACATGTAGGGGCACATGGAGCTGGAGAATAACTTTATTTACACCTGGAGTGCAGGCAGCAGGAATAAAGAGAGTCATGAGACCTGGCCTGAGCTTAGGCCTAAAGACACACTTCCTCTAAAAGGCAATTCCTAATCTTTTCAAATAGTGCCACTTCCTGACCAAGTAATCAAGTCTATGAGCCTAAGGAGGCCATTAGCATTCAAATCATCATAGTTGTTTCTTTGGTAAAGCAAACCATGTAGTTTACAGGCCTATGTATTGTGTTAAAAATGTCCCAAGATTTGGAACATTTCACTGGGGAAATCATTGAATGCTGTATGTAGAACTTAGTGGAACCTCTAGTGTGTGCACAGATGAAAGCCATGCTGAGAGGGATGAGATTTCAGAAGAAAGCATGGGCTCTATTATCAACTACGCTAGAGGCCATTATGTGACATATTGGCAAAGATGATGGCTGGATTCTTCCCTCTTTCAAGAGTGTCTTGACACTGTATTAAAAAGAAATGGACTGATTCCTTTGTGAAAGTTTTCAAAATTACATTGTTAGTACTAATTAATTTTGAATCTGTAATGAAAAACCACAGCATGTGGCACAAAGAAATTAAGTAGTTTGTTGAGCAAATTAGCACTGGAAAAGACTGCAGTCAAGACAAGAATTGAAAAAGTAGTGTTAAACGCTTAGCATTGTAAAGAGAAATCTCTGACTCTGCAAAAGAACACTAAGATCAGCTAAGGGCAAAACCCCAACTTGTGAAAGGGGAAATCTTAGGGTTATTCTGCCCGTTTCCCTGTACAGAAGGTGCTGTAATTGGTTGAAGGAGAAAAGGTAACTAGAACTTAACGGTGTTTTCCAGTTTTCATTGGTTTGGGTTAAAAAAATATATGAAATATCAAGGGAGATCAATGAGCGGCTGAATGAGAAATGTGTCCCACAGGCTTCATATTTTTTATTTGTAAAAGTTGTGGAACCCCGGTGGAGGAAATAGATTAGTAAGGGCTAGGCTTTGCCTTATGTTCTGCTTCCTGCTCATGCAATGTGATGCTTGCTAACTGCCATGCCTTTCCCTGTCATGAAGGACTGTAGCTGCTCTGAAACTGTAAAATCCTTTTCTCCTAACGTGCTTTTTGTTGTGGTAAAATATCATAACATAAATACAAAATCACCCAAACAAAGAACAAATGAACAAAAAAAAAATCACTTACTGTTAGAAATAATTATTTATTTCTATTCGTGTCCCATCATATATTTGACGTTAATGTTTACTAAGCAGTGCTTCAAGCTTCTTTTTTTCAATGAAAGTCAATAAGCGTGTGCACTGTGCAGCTCATTCCTATCAGTGGAGTGTCTGAAGCACTGCACAGCTATGAAGAGACGTCGCAGCTATGCCAGTATGTCTGATACAGAAGCCATGGCACCTTTATTTGACAGTCTGTCCGTGTGTCTTTTTTGATGACCACTATACCTATAAAAGTATCCAAGGGCATGGAGAAATGATTATATGGTCCTTGGAATCATCCAAAAAGCAGAAAACTCTCGGAAGAAACTTACTCCATTTTCTCATTCACAATCCGTAGGCACTGCACTGATACAAAAAAGTATACAAACAAAAAATACAGAGACATTCATTGGAAAATAAAATATTTAATTTCATTAGGTTAAAGTTCGATGAATGATATAATTTGAACAAGACAGTGGTGAAACTTAACAACAGTAGTTAGATGATGCCACTCTTAAGAAACCTTCTGTGTAGTGTTTAATTTTGGTGCTGCTGACCATGAACTTAGGGCTGACATGTGTGACACACTTCATCCCTAGCTGTACACACAGACCTAAACTTTTCTGGATTAAATTTTCCATTCTCATAATGTTTCTCACTTTAATTTTAAAATTTAAAAAAATATTATTTTCTACTTGAAACCTGTTGTCATTCAAAATACGTTTTACTACGTCTTCTGCAGTTTATCTGGCAGTTTATTTCATAAAAAGTTAACTATTTTAATTTTGTGGCAGTTTTTGTATCTCATGATCAGATGGTAGGTCATTTCTTTCCAACTTAATTGTGTTTGCCCCACAGAATACCCCCACAATAAACTTGATAAGCTTATGCTATAATTTTACAATATCCTGTCACTTTCAGATGATAAATGATCTGGTTAGATCTTTTAAACTTGCCACAAACTAGAGTTCCCTGAGAAGAGAGACTCTTAAGAAATTACATCCATTGGGCTGGGTTCTGGGCATTTCCATCAAGTATTTTCTTTTTTAATGACGTACAGCGAGGGCCTAGACAACTTTGGGCAGTGCCACCCCTTGGTAGGTGGTCCTGGGTTGTATAAAGAAAGCTAAGCCAAGAAAAGCAAGCCAGCAGGTATTATTTCTCCATTGTCATTCTAAGTCCCTGCCTCTAGGTTTCTACCCTAGCCCTTACCCTAAACACATATTAGGAAAATAACTTAGACAATACTTAATTCAAAATGTGGAGTGGAGTCATTCTCAGAAACCAGACAGACATGATTCTTTCCTACTAATGCGACTTTTTACCATGTTTTTCCCAGAGGCTGCAATAAAAAGCCCCCGAGGCAGGTACTGTATCATCAACAGGTTGTAGATAATCATAAATGGCAGAGCAGAGTTTGCAAGGAACTATAAATAAATGAGTTCATGAATACTAAAGTGAAGTATCAAATGTCTTCCTCCTTTCAAATATATCTCTTTTTTAGCAATGTTTGACTTTGTTCAGTAATTAGCAATTATTCTGTGGAATATTATATCAAAGATTAGACATAAAAACGAGGCTGAGTAATTCCCTCCATTCACCCTCCGCTGTAATAATCAGTAACATGCTCAGTAAGCGCAAACTGCATGATTTCATCAACAATGTGCATTTTGGTGTTTATAGAGGTGGGAACCATCTCTACATGTCTGAAATGTATTCTTAATATGATATATGTCTATAAAAGCTTGATTTATTTTTTATTTTAAGTTATGTTCTTCCTATATATCCCAGGCAAACAGTGCTCCCACAACACTCTAAAAAGGGTGTGGTTGTACATGCATACCTGTACATCCAGTGACATACTTGAACTCATGTGGTTGTTTATCATCAACACAATACTAATATTTTCTTAGGATTGTATTCCTGGATATTGTACAAGAAGTGAATTATACCTGAAGACATTGCTGTATTCCCATATGCTTCTATCCAACATGAAGTTTTTGATGACTTGCAAGGTTGGAACTTTGACTAAAGAGTTTGCCACACTCAATACATGTGTAAGGTTTTTCTCCAGTGTGGATGGCCTGATGGGTAGTCAAGCTGGAACGCACACTAAAAGCTTTACCACACTTACTACATTTGTAAGGTTTTTCTCCAGTATGAGTCCTCTGGTGACTTGCTAGGTGTGAATTTTGAGTGAAAACCTTACCACATTCATTACACTTGTAAGGTTTTTCTCCAGTATGGATGGCCTGATGAGTAGTCAGACTTGAATACACACTGAAGGCTTTGCCACACTGATTACATTTGTAGGGTTTCTCTCCTGTGTGGGTCCTGTGATGATTTGCAAGATGTGAATTTTGTGTAAAGACCTTGCCACATTCCAGACATTTATAGGGTTTTTGTCCAGTATGGATTATTTGGTGGGTGTTTAGGTTAGAATGTGAATTAAAGGCTTTCCCACACTCACTGCATCGGTAAGGTTTCTCTCCAGTGTGAATTCTCTGATGGATTGAAAGGCTTGATGTTTGACTAAAGACCTTGCCACACTCAGTACATTTGTAAGGTTTTTCTCCAGTGTGGATTACTTGATGGGAAGTCAGGCTAGAGCGCACACTAAACGCTTTGCCACATTCATTGCATTTGTAAGGCTTCTCTCCAGTATGAACCCTCCAATGTCTTGCAAGATTTGAAGTTTGACTGAAGAATTTGCCACATTCTTCACACTTGTAAGGCTTCTCCCCACTGTGAACCCCACGATGACTTGCAAGATGTGAATTTTGCGTGAAGACCTTGCCACATTCATCACACTTGTAAGGTTTTTCTCCTGTATGGATGGCCTGATGGGTAGTGAGGCTGGAATACACACTGAAGGCTTTGCCACACTCATTACACTTGTAAGGCTTCTCTCCAGTGTGTATTCTCCAATGATTTGCAAGGTGTGAATTCTGAGTAAAGACCTTGCCACACTCCGAACATTTATAGGGTTTTTCTCCAGTGTGGATTGCCTGATGGGTATTTAGATTTGAATGTGAACTGAATACTTTCCCACACTCATTGCACCTGTAAGGTTTCTCTCCAGTGTGAGTTCTACGATGAATTGTGAGGCTTGAGGTTTGACTGAAGACCTTGCCACACTCATTACATTTATAAGGTTTATCTCCAGTATGAATTACCTGATGGTGAGTTAGGTTTGAACGAACAGTAAAGGCTTTGCCACAATCATTACATTTGTATGGCTTCTCACCAGTATGAATTCTTCGATGACTTTTAAGGTGTGAATTCTGACTGAAGACCTTGCCACATTCATTACATTTGTAAGGTTTTGCTCCAGTATGATGCCTCTCATGTACCAAAAGATAAGAACGTCGAAAAAAAGCTTTACCACACTCAACACATTTGTAAAGTTTCTCTCCAGTATGAATTTGCCGATGATATGCTAGAGAAGAAGTGTAGCTGAAAACCTTGTCACACTCGTTACATTTATAAGTTTTTCCCTTAAACGGAGCTTTCTGTGCTTTCATAAGTTGTGAAGAATAAACATCATATGCATGAACAACAGGAACCTTGTCACCACTAGGAGGAATCCTGTCAGATGACAGAATGGAAGAGCCATTGCCGATGGACTTGCCTTCATCGCCATCAATGTTTCCTGCAAACAGAAATGGATGCAGCTCAGGTTGATGTGAAGTAAAAGGTAACAGAAGTGAGTTTTTCCTCAGGTTTATTCCTGTCTCCTCCCCACTCTCTTGATCTCTTCTACAGGAGGATTTATCCTGCCTTCCATGCTTTTTCCACTGAAACTCAAAATTCTAAATGCTCTGCTGTATTTCTCTGAAGGAAAAATCTTCAATGTCATTACTTTTACATCTTTCTGATATCACTGTCTGGACTATTTCTCTGCTTTTTGGTTGGAAATCTTTAACTATATATTCAGGAGACTTAACTAGGGGATATAACAGTTTTCTGATTAAGTATAGACAAGACATTCTACATTGAAAACATTTACAGCAAAAATAAAATTTACTGAGTTCATTTATCAACTTTTAGAAACGTAAAAGCCAATTTAATTATCATAAAACAATGACTTTGTAATTAAGTACATGTAATTCTATATATTTTAATCACTAGGAGAGAGGATTCATTTCAAATAACTTATGAACAAATTATTCACATTGAATAAAGTTACATAAACCCAGAAAATACAATATTACCATCACATCATAAACATATATTATATGCTTGTATCACAAGTGAAAGAAAAAATGATATTAGCAGTATATTCTGTATAAATGCACATAAAATACCATAACATATGATAATAAAATTTAACAATAGTTACTTTATATAACCAGTTAAGTAAATAGCAATTTGAGATACAAAACAATAGCAAAAAAGAAGAAAAATTCACAAGAACAATACAAGAACCTCTTAAAAACTTACTTAGACTGACTCATGAAGGGCATGTTCAATATGGGCAAGCAGTGCAAGTCTGTTACACTGCACAGCACACACAGAAAACAAGCACTTATAGGTCCTAAGAAATATTACAAAACTCTAGAATCCCATCATAGAGCAACAAGGCAAATAATTAATACAGATGTCAATAAATTGCTACATGTAGGAGCTAGAGAGATGTCTGAGTCATTAAGAACATGTACAACTCTTGCCGAGCAGCTGAATTCTGTTCCCAGCACCCACACTGGACAACTCAGAATCATCTATCCACCAACCACGGGATCTAGAACTTTTATCTTGACTCTGAGTATACCTGCCCTCATATGTATTCAAACATATATAAACATAATTTAAAGATAAGATAGATTGAAAATAAAATTCTGTATACTGTAAAATGATAAACACGTTCTTATTAGGAATAAAAACAGGGTTTTGTATGAAAACAGCAAAAAATAGAAATAGAACGTCTAGCCATTCCACTACTGTGTTTGTGTATGTACGAAATGAAGTCACTATTATGAGTATATGAATGCATAATTATGACAGTAAGGCTTACAAAAACCTAGATGTGAAATCAACCTCATGTATGCCAGAAATGGGTAAAGAAACTAATGAGATGGTCTGTGCTGGCACACCTTTAGTCCTCACACTCAGAGGCAGCACCAGGTGAATCTCTCAGTCTGAGAGCAGCCTGATCTACAGAATGACTTCCAGGACAGCTGTTGCTGCACTGAGATGTACTGTTATGAAAAGTGAAACACACACACACACACACACACAAAATGACAACAACAAAAATCCAAGCACACAAAAAGTGAAGAAACATCAAGAAAATTATGCATGTACATACATACTAAGGTGTTATTCAGTCACAAAGAATATATGGGACCCTGTCATTAGTTAGAGAAACTGACAGAACTATAGGACATTGTGTTAAGCAAATAAATCAAACAGAAAGGAAAATACAGCATATTTTGTTCTACATGTGGAAAATTTTTTAAAATTTGAACAAAGATTTATGAAGTACAAAAAGTTCTATCAGGGAAGGGAAGGAGGATAGGAGGACATTATAAAAAAAGAAATCAGGACCGCCAGCCCCTAGGGGTTGAGAAACTGGTGAGTGGGAGATCTGGGCGGCCAGTGAGCAGGGAGATCTCTGCGGAGTGTGCATGCGAAGCGCACCCTCCGACCTGCCTGATCCAGGGACCAGGAACAAAACTTTGGAACCTCTATTCCCACCCGGCAACTCTGAGGCATAGAACAGGGCAGGGCCCATCTGCCACCTGAACCAGTGGAGATCCAGGGACACAGACCAGATACAAGGAAAAGGCGAGAACATATCACTGACAACAAAATGGCAAGAAGAAAGCGAAAGAGTATATCCCAAGGAAACCAAGACAGCCTGGCAACACCAGAACCCAGCTCTCCCATAACAGCAAACATCGGAATGCCAAACACTCCAGAAAAAGAAGACACAGACCTAAAATCATACCTCAAGATGCTGATAGAGATACTTAAACAAGTACAGGAGGAAAAGCAAAAAGATTCAGAAGCTTTTAAAGAGGAAACAAGAAAAATACTCAAAGAACTAGAGGAAAACAGAATCAAAGAGATGAAGAAATGGAAGAGGGAATTAAAACAGAAATTGACACAATAAAGAAAACATTAAAAGAGATAACCCTAGAGGTAGAACACCAAAAAAAAGAAATCAGGAGTTGCAGAAGCAAGCATTCCCAATAGATTACAAGAGATGGAAGAAGAATCTTGGGGGCAGAAGACAACGTTGTAAACATAGACAAAACAGCCAGAGAAGATGCAAAAAACAAAAAGCACCTAACCCAAAATGTCCAGGAAATCTAGGACACAATGAGAAGACCTAACCTAAGGATAATAGGAATAGAAGAGGGAGAAGAGTATCAACTAAGAGGCACAGTAAATATCTTCAACAAAATCATAGAAGAAAACTTCCCTACCCTCAAGAATGAGATGACCACGAGCATAAAAGAAGCCTTCAGAACTCCAAATAGAGTGAACCAGAAAAGAAATACCTCCCGACACATAATAGTCAAAACACCAAGTGCACAAAGCAAAGAAAGAATACTAAAAGCAGTAAGGGAAAAAGGTCAGGTAACATATAAAGGCAGGCCAATCAGACTCACACCCGATTTCTCAACAGAGACTATGAAAACTAGAAGAGCCTGGACAGACACCATGCAGACCCTAAGAGAGCACAAGTGCCAGCCCAAGCTGCTATACCCAGCAAAACTATCAATCACCATAGATGGAGAAATGAAGATATTTCAAGACAAATCAAAATTTACACAATATCTGACCACAAACCCAGCACTACAACGAATTATAGGTGGAAAACCCAATACAATGAGGGGAAATACAGCCTAGTAAAAACAAGAAAACTCCTAAACAAAAAACCTAAAAGAAGAAAAAGACACAGACACAGCTCAACCCACAAAAGCAATAATGGCAGGAAACAGAAACAACTATTCCTTGATATCTATTAACATAAATAGACTCAACTCCCCAATAAAGAGACATAGGCTATCAGACTGGATACATAAACAAATTCCAGCCCTTTGCTGCATACAGGAAACTCATCTCAGAGACAAAGACAGACACTATCTCAGAGTAAAAGGGTGGGAAAAAAACTTCCAAGCAAACAGCCCCAAGAAGCAAGCTGGAGTGGCTATTCTAATATCGAATAAAGTAAATTTCCAACCAAAAGTTATCAAAAAAAGATAAGGAAGGACACTTTTTACTCATTACCAGGGAAATCTGTCAGGAGGAACTCTCAATTCTTAAGATATATGTTCCAAATAAAAAAGCACCAACACTCATAAAACAAACCCTACTAAAGCTCAAAAAATACATTTCACCCCACACAATAATAGTGGGAGACTTTAATACCCCACTCTCACCAATGGACAGATCATGGAAACAGAAACTGAACAAGGACACTGCAAAACTAGCAGAGACTTTGAACCAACTAGAATTAATAGATATATACAAAACATATCATCCTAAAGTAAAAAAATACAACTTCTTGTCAGCACCCCATGGCACCTTCTCAAAAGTTGACCACATAATTAGACACAGAACAAGCCTCAATCGATATAAGAGAATTGAAATACTCCCATGCATCCTCTCAGATCACCATGGTCTACGGCTGGTCTTTAACAACAACAAAGAAAACAAAAAGCCTACGTACACATGGAAACTAAACAACACTCTGTTAAAGATAGCAGGGTCAAAGAAGAAATAAAGAAAGAAATTAAGGACTTTTTAAAATTCAAAGAAAACACAACATACCCAAACCTATGGGATGCAATGAAAGCAGTACTGAGAGGAAAACTCATAGCCCTAAATGCTTCCAAAAAGAAACTGGAGAGAGCTTACATCAGGAACCTGACAGCACAGCTAAAAGCCCTAGAACAAAAGGAACCAGATATACCCAAGAAGAATAAATGGCAAGAAATAATAAAAATTATGGCATAAATAGACGAAATAGAAACAAAAAAAATAATTGAAAAAAATCAACAAAACCAAGAGCTGGTTCTCTGAGAAAATCAACAAGATTGATAAACCCCTAGCCAGACTAACTAGAGGATAAAGAGAGAGTATACAAAATAACAAAATAAGAAAGGAAAGTGGAGACATAACAACTGAAACTGGGGAAATTCAAGAAATCATCAGATCCTACTACAAAAACTTACACTCCACAAAATTGGAAAATCTGGAGGAAATGGACGAATTCCTAGACAGATACAAGATCCCAAAGTTAAACCAGGACCAAGTAAACCATCTAAATAACCCTATAACACCTAAAGAAATAGAAGAAGTCATCAAAAGTCTCCCAACCAAAAAAAGCCCAGGTTCAGACGGTTTCAGTGCAGAATTTTATCAGACATTTATTGCGGATATAACACCAATACTCTCCAAACTATTCCAGAAGATTGAATCAGATGGAATGCTACCCAACTCATTTTTTGAGGCTACAATAACCCTCGTACCTAAACTACACAAAGACCCTACAAGGAAAGAGAACTTCAGAACAATCTCACTTATGAACATTGACGAAAAAATACTCAACAAAATCCTTGCAAACCGAATCCAAGAACACATTAAAACGATCATTCACCATGACCAAGTAGGCTTCATCCCTGGGATGCAGGGATGGTTTAATATAAGAAAATCCATCAACGTAATCCACCATATAAACAAACTCAAAGAACAAAGTCACATGGTCATATCACTAGATGCTGAGAAAGCATTTGACGAAATTCAACACCCCTTCATGTTAAAAGTCTTGGAAAGAACAGGAATCCAAGGTACATACTTAAACATAATAAAAGCAATATACAGCAAACCAACAGCCAACATCAAACTTAACGGTGGGAAACTTGAAGCAATCCCACTAAAATCAGGGACTCGACAAGGCTGCCCACTCTCCCCCTACCTATTCAACATAGTACTGGAAGTCCTGGCTGGAGCAATTAGACAGCAAAAGGAGATCAAGGGGATATATATCGGAAAGGAAGAGATAAAAACATCACTCTTTGCCGATGACATGATAGTGTACCTAAGTGACCCCAAAAACTCCACCAGAGAACTCCTACAGCTGATAAACAAGTTCAGCAAAGTGGCTGGATACAAAATCAACTCAAACAAATCAGTAGCCTTCCTATACTCAAAGGACAAACATGTGGAGAAAGAAATTAGGGAAAAGGTACCCTTCACAATTGTCACAAAAACTATGAAATACCTTGGTGTGACTCTAACTAAGCAAGTGAAGGACCTGTACGACAAGAACTTCAAACCTCTAAAGAAGGAAATTGAGGAGGATCTCAGAAAATGGAAAGTCTCCCATGCTCATGGATTGGAAAGATCAACATTTTAAAAATGGCCATCCTACCAAAAGCAATCTACAGATTCAAGCAATCCCCATCAAAATTCCAACACAGTTCTTCATGGAATTGGAAAGATCAATGTGCAATTTCATATGGAACAACAAGACGTAGAATAGCGAAATTCATGGTCAACAACAAGAAAACATCTGCGGGAATCACTATCCCTGACCTCAAGCTATATTACAAGGCAATTGTGCTGAAAACTGCATGGTACTGGTACAAAAATAGGCATGTGGATCAATGGAATAGATTAGAAGATCCAGAAATGAGCCCTCACATATATGGTCACCTGATTTTTGACAAAGGAGCCGTAAACATTCAATGGAAAAAGGACAGCCTATTCAACAAATGATGCTGGTCCAACTGGCACTTAACATGCACAAGAATGAAAATAGACCTGTTCTTATCTCCTTGTACAAAGCTCAAGTGTAAGTGGATCAAAGATCTCCACATTAAACCAGATACACTGAAACTATTAGATGAGAAAGTAGGGAAAACTTTAGAACATATAGGCACAGGAGAAAATTTTCTGAACAAAACACCAATGGCTCAAGCTCTAAGGTCAAAGATTAACAAATGGGACTTAATGAGATTGCAAAGTTTCTGTAAGTCTAAGGACATTGTCAAGAAAACAAAACGGCAACCAACAGAATGGGAAAAGATTTTTACCAACTCCACAGCAGATAGAGGCCTAATATCTAAGGTATACAAAGAACTCAGAAAACTAGACACCAGAGAGTCAAATAGCCCTATTTAAAAAATGGGGTACAGAGCTAAACAAAACGTTCTCAGTTGAGGAATATTGAATGGCTGAGAAATATCTGAGGAAGTGCTCGACATCTTTAGCCATCAGGGAAATGCAAATCAAAACAACCCTGAGATTCCACCTCACACCAGTCAGATTGGCCAAGATCCAAAACTCAGATGACAACAGATGCTGGTGAGGTTGCGGAGAAAGAGGAACCCTTCGCCACTGTTGGTGGTGTTGCAAACTAATACAACCACTCTGGAAGTCAGTCTGGCGATACCTCAGAAAATTGGACATAATACTACCTGATAACCCAGCTATTCCACTTCTGGGCATATACCCCAGAGACACCTTAGTACACATCAAAGATATATGTACCACAATGTTCATAGCAGCTCTATTTATAATAGCTAGAAGCTGGAAAGAACCCAGATGTTCTTCAGAAGATGAATGGATACAAAAATTGTGGTACATTTACACAATGGAATACTACTCAGCCACAGGAAACAATGACTTAACCAAATTCTTAAGAAAATGGCTGCATCTAGAGAATATCATTCTGAGTGAGATAACCCAGACACAAAAGAATAGACATAATATGCAGTCACTGATAGTGGGATGCTAACCCCAGAGGCTTGCACTCCCCCAGAAACAACTCACAGACTGTATGAAGTCCAAGAAATAAAGAAAACAAAACAAAACATAACAAAAAAAATCTTTATAGAACAAGAAAACTTTGACTATTTCCATGTTACATTTTGTTTTACATGTACTTTATGCTCATTGTAACTATTAAATTTTCAATGCATGCTATCAAACCTTTAAAAAAATCAAGTACTGACTAAAAAATATATTCATACAGTTTTATGTAAAAATTATTTTAAAATCTAAAAAAAAGTACTGACAAAAATGTATTGTATAATTTTATGCAAAAAATGCTTAAAATCTGTACATTTATCTTTGTTTTGTAAAATAAAGTTGTTAAAAAAAAAAAAACATGATCAAGGCCCAAATGTACACACATATGAGATGTCTGCTGGATCTCATGAATTTAAACAATAAAACGTTAATGAATATGTTACAAAGTCATTACATATGTGCATGTGTATAACAAGATGATGACACGGAAACATATTTCTGTGTGTGACAAAATGATAACAAATGGAAAACCCACCATTTCAAATACACCATCCCTACTGTCTAGGTGAGACTTTGGTCCCACTGACACTTATTAATACCCTCCACTCCCGGTGACTATCTCTGTGTTCTCTGCTCCTAGGTGAATTGAGTTAAATTTTATATATAAGTGAAAACTCATATATATATGGGTAGAGAGATATGCATATGGCATTTGCCTTTATGTATGTTAACAAATAAATAGATAAGGAAAATATGTAGATATATACAATAAAGACTATGATCCCAGAATAATGGATTCCTGTTATCTACAGCAAAATGGAACTGAAGTGGGTTTCCAAGAAAAGCCAATGTGACAGTTACCTGCTGGCTTATTCTGTTTATAAAAGCTCTTCCAGGCTGACAGACATTGTAACAAATAGAATGTTCTTTTGCAGGACAAGTAAAATTCATACAGACACACACACACACACACACACACACACACACACACACAGAAGAAACTGCTGGTGATAAACACATGGTCTATTCCATAACTTGCCTACTTGTGAATCATGTCACAAGAACAATACAGACATCCCACACAAAAGATCATCTTGAGGCTTTAGCATCTATACTCAAAAGCTCAGTTGCTTGATTAAACAATAGCTCTTATTTTTATCTGTAAAAAGGTGTCATTAATGAATCCTAATCTATATTCTAAAGAAAAAACCCACAAAATAAAAGTCACCTTTCCCTCACATCCAGACCAAATCTCAGCTTTTCCAAAGCAGTAATTTTTACAAAAGAAAGTGCTATGTCATTTGGGTGAAAATTGACATTTCTACAAATGTCTATTAAGTTGACCATGGCATTATACACCTCTAATTCATCTACTTAGCAGGCTGAGTGCTGTGGCCTGTAGTGCTCAAAAAAGAATAAATATAGTAATGATAATACCCACAGTTCTAATGGACAGTGGAAGATGATGGAATTCTAGCTCAGCTAGGCCCTGGCCTTAACCACAGTTTCATTGCACATGCATACATAAATCCATCCCCATTTTTAAGTGTGCTGTTTTCACACTGGCTATTTCAGGTTTCATGCTTTGGCTATTCATTCCATGTCGGGTATATGATATGCAAATTCTTTCTCCTAACACAGAGGGGAATACCTGATGCTAGGTAAAAAAAAAAAAGCCTGGTCATTTAGCTCACTGGATATGGTAGCTTATGAATCTATTCCGAGCACTTGGGAGACTGAGGCAGAAGGCTTCCTCAGATTTTATGGTCACCCTGGGCTACACAGTGAGTTTCAGATCAGCCTGAACATTAGAGTAAGATACTACCTCAAATGTACAAACCAGATTAAAACCAGACAAAACTGCTCTGCCCTCTGACCACTTACCTGCATTCGCCCCTATGGCGGATTCTTGTCCATTTGATTTTCTGGTTATGACTACCTCACTCTCCATAGTCCAGGACCTTTTGTTTTGTTCCAACTTAGACACAGAATTCAGACTTGGAAGTGTGGCTCCTGTTCATAAAGAGACAGTAACATCAGGCACTGAGGATTTCATAGAAATTTTATCCTGTGCTAATGTGAGAACAAGTTACATATAAATCTAAAAAGTACTTCACAAACATCACTGAATGCCTCTTTTTGGGAGCTTACTGGACAGATAACTAGTTATCTAACAAGAACTACTGACTCAAAAGCTCAGGGAATGAAAGAAAAGAAATTAGATACTTTAAACACATGCCTTGGTGCCATGACTCATGCATGGTGGTAAATGCTTATAATACCAGTGTGAAGCAAGCAGACTGTAAGTTCAAGGCCACTAGACTATACAACGCAAAGAAAATAATAAATAAATAAATAAATAAATAAATAAATAAATAAATACCCCCCCAAAAAATCTACCATACTAGACTATACAACACAAAGAAAATAATAAATAAATAAATAAATAAATAAATAAATAAATAAATAAATAACCACCCCCAAAAAATATCTACCATAAGGGCATGGAACACAACCCTGTGGTAGAATGCTTGCCTTTATAAAAGTGGCTTTTATTCCCAGTGCATAAAGGGAGGAAAAAAAAGAAGGGATAGAGGAAAGAAAAAAGGTAGAAAAAGTAACATGGCTCCCCAAAGGCACAAAAGGATAATGCAAAGCTACAAAGAAAGCCATCCTCACCCAGGGAGACCAGGTTGCTGTAGTTCTCCAACATGACATCCCTGTGCAAGGCCCTTTGTGCACAGTCTAGGCAGTCCCATTCTTCCTGTGAGAACTCTACAGCTACATCACTGAAAGTCAACTGTCCCTAAAGGAACAAACACATTTTATCATGTGGACACTTAAGATCTTTACATAGAAGCGAGACAAGGGGAAGACCAAAAGGATAAACTAATTAAAGAGAATAAACTACCTCCATGCTGTACCATTACAAAAGCATGTCTTTGTTTAGTTCTCAGATGTGTAACTCACTTGGCATCCCCAGACTAATAAGAATGGATTCGTCTCCTATGAAGATGTTGACCACTGAAATGAAAGACTGAGGGTTGAGTTTTACTAAGGTTGCTGCGAACCAAGATGACCAACACAGGAATAGGTCTGAACTTCAGTCCTTACTCCCCGTCCTCTAGGAAGAGTAGTGGGGCTGAAGTCTCAAGTGAACAGCAATGAACAATGGTGTTAAGTAATTATATGTAAGTGATGGAACCTCCATAAATCCTCAAAGCACCGAGCTTAAAATTCTTTTCCTCATATTCTGCTGTGGTCAAAAGTCAGAAAGAGGGGCTTACATAAGCAGGGTGTAAAGGCCACAGCCCATCTCCTCTACCTCACCTTTTGTGTCTTCTTTGTCTAACCATCCATCTATAGTCTTTGAAATGTCCTTCATAATAAATGGGGATAGGTATTGTGAGCTGCCCTAGAAAATGAAAAATAAAACTGAAGAGAGGGAGAACAGTCTATGGAACTGAGATTTCTGTTTAGTGTCAGAATTCAATGAAATTAGCTGGCATTGGGCTCTGGTACACTGGAGAATTACTTGCCTGGGATGTGGGGAAAACCTCACATGTGGGCTACCCTAAGTGATCCATTGGATGAGAGCATACAGGAAGGAACAAACTTTGTTTTCCTATGTTCCCAGATTAAGATGTATCAGAGCAATATAGCTTCTCTCTAAAGTAATTTTGTTTTTCTTTGAGCTATTATGGTATGCCACAGTCCATTACTCATGTTTGTGAGAATAGCAAAGAAATGAAAGCCAACACTAGGTGTGCCCCTTTCCCATACATTAACTCCTGTTCCCGTACATTAACTATATTCACCCAAATATTTTCTATGTCCTTTTGCCCAGCCCTAATAACTATCACTTGTTTCTCATCCCATAAAAGTAAAAAAGAAAAACCCATAGGCTCATCTCAATTGTACTGGTAGATAAGATGGTTGATATGCCCTGTTCAGTTTCTAGCTGAGCTATTGCATGAACAGTGTCTTCAGAGATAAAAGTCATGAGGCTTTAAGAAAAAAATCAGCTGAGCAACCTGCCTACCAGTTTAATTGTCTTACTCTCTTGACTTAGTCCCTAAAGGTATATCTGACCATTTCTGCTCTCCCACCTCACAGGTCCCTCCCAGGCCCCCTTTGTCAATTCTAGCACATTTCCACAATTCCACACAATCACACCATGCAGGTTCAGACCATGTCAGTCAGAAGAACAGGTGAGTGACTTGACTGTCAGGTAAAGTGTCCTACTCTATAGACTTGGCTCTGAAAAATGTATTTCAAAGCATGCTTGTTACAGGTTATTTCATCACACTGTGAACTCCAAGACTGTGTTGTTTACTGGGAACTTTTTTTCTAGTTGTAAGGTGGTTCTGCCTTAGCACACACCTTTAATCCTTACACTCTTAGCACACACTTTTAATTCAGAACAATAAAGGTAAAATTAGGTTTTAGAAGGAATCACCCATGCTTTGAAGGTAATGCTTATTTGAATGGCAGAGAAAGTGACAAATAAGAGAAAGATTTGACAGAATAGGATATGTCCAACTCTCACGAAAAACAAAATAGAATTGACTTAAGAGAGAGCAATGTAGAAGGGAAGAGGGCAGTTTTACCAAGATAGAACAAGCTAGGCTCAAGTTAAAACAAGACAAGACAGAGAATCAGGAGACAGAAAATTAAAACATATTGCCAAAGTTTGTATGTGGCCAAGCAGAATAAATCAGGAGAAACAGATAGAAGCTAGATTGAGTCAGTCAGCTTCTTGGAGAGGAGTTTGACACAGAACAGCTAGACATCAGAAAGAAGTAGGAAGGGCTGAGTTTATTCAGTAGTAATTGTGAAAGGCTAAAAACAATCTAGGTCTATATTAGATTATACAGATGCTAGGAGCTTCCAGGACTAGACTAGGGTAGCAGACAGAGGAAGTAAGTCTCAGAGTTGACAATTACATTAGGTGAATAAAAGTTACTATTACACCTCTCCCTTCCCACTTCACCACCTTCGTTCCTCAACAGGTCAAGCTAGTTATTAAAAGTCCAGTCGCTAACCTGGTCAGAAACTCCTTAGTTAATCAAAGGTCAAGCTGGGTTGTGAGAAATCCGGGCCACAAGGAACAGAAGACCAAGCAGGAAAGAGAAAATAAAAAATACCACACCCAACAAATACCACCTCAAAAATGAGCATAAAATAACCTCAAAACCAACATTACTGAGATGAAAGATGTTCTTAAACAAGAAAGTTCTTAAAGAAATCGAGGAAAAGACAAACAAAAAACAGGAGGGAATCAATAAATGTCTTTAAAAATACCAAGAAAACAAAGAAACAAGCAGGTGAAGGGAACTTGTCAAGACCTGAAAATTGAAATAGAAGCAATAAAGAAAACAAAAATGGAGTGGAATTACAAAAATGTGGTATAGAAACATTTACTCTCAATTCAGGGTTTCTATCCTGCCTTTGACCATTCAGTTTCAGATAAAAGATATGCACGACCTTTACATTTCCATCAGCATTAGTTAGCATAACAACTGTGCAGATATCTATATTCTATGCTATTATGTCTATTTTCCACCAAACAATCTCATTATATAGTTTGCCAAGCCAATGCACATGGCCATTATTTTAAGAATCTTACCCCAAGGTGGCTTCTCCTCTCTTTACCTCTTTTTTTACCTCCAACCCTAAGCCTAGGAACCCTAAATCCTATCCACATCTCTTCTGGCCAGATATTGGCTGTCATCATATTTATTCACCAATCAAGGATAACTTGGGTGACAAGGTCACATAGTATCACTTTGCTCATGTGTAGTCTCTGGGAGCAACTAGAAATTCGCATAGCAAAAGATCAAACCACAACAGGAATGCTTGAAAATCTACGTAAATGAACAGGAACTGCAGATACAAACATCACCACTAGACTACTGGAGATGGAAGAAAGACTCTCAGGGATTGAGGATACTAAAGAAAAAATAGATTCATTGATCAAAAAGAAAATTAAATCTAGTAAGTTTCTGATAAGAAACATGCAGGAAATCTGGGACACTATGAAGAAACCAAATCTAAAAATAACAGGAATAAAGAAAAGAGAAGAATCCCAGATCAAAAGCTGGAAATATATATTTAACAGAATAATAAAAGAAAATATTCAAGACCTCAAAAAGGACATGCCTATAAACATAGGCATGGGGTTTACAGAACACCAAATAGATTGGACCAGGAAAAAAGTTCTGTGCCACATAATAATCAAAACATTAAACATACAGAACAAAAAAAGTATATTAAATGCTGCAAGGGAAAAGATCAAGTAAAATATAGAAGTGGACCTATTAGAACTATACCCAACTTCTCAGTGGAGACTCTAAAAGCCAGAGGGGCCAGTGTAGATGTCTTGCACATTTTTAAGGGACCACATATTACAGCCCAGACTACTGTACCCAGCAAACTCTCAACCACTATAGCTGGAAAAAATAACATATTCCATGGCAAAGCCAAATTTAAATAATATCTATCCACAAATCCAGTTCTAAAGAAAGTATAGAAGGAAAATTTCCACACAAATGGTTAACTACACTCATTAAAACACATGCAATAAATAATCTCACAGTAGGAAAACCTAAAGAAGGAAAACACACACTAAAAGAAACCTTACTAAAACATAAAGCACACATTGAACCTCAGATATTAATAGTGGAGACTTTAATATCCAACTCACGAAAGGACATGTAATCCAGACAAAAATTAACCAGTAAAATTTGGGGGTTGGAAGACATTATGAATCTAATGGACCTTACATATATCCACAAAAAATGTCACCCAAATACAAACGAATGTAGCTTCTCCGCAACTTACAGAATATTCTCAAAAAACTGACTAAGTACTAGGTCACAAAGCAATTCTGAAACAATTAAGCAAAACAGAAAGAACCACTTCTATCGTCCTAGACTACCATGGATTAGAGCTGCATTTCAACAACAGAAACAACAGAAAGCTTACAAACTCATGGCCACTGAACAACTTCCTACCGAACAAATGCAGTGTCAAGGCATAAATAAAGGAATTAAAGACTTTCTAGAATTCAATGAAAATAAATGGACAACATACTGAAACATCTGTTACAGAAAGAAGTGGTGCTAAGAGGCAAGTTCACAGCACTATATACCATCATTAAGAACGTAGGAAGATCACATAATAGTGACTTATCAGTTCACCGAAAAACTCTAGAATAAAAAGAAGGAGTACCTGGCAGGCAATGACCAAACTTGGGACTAAAATCAATAAAATGGAATCAAAGAGAAAAATGCAAAGGATAAATGAACAAACAGTTGGTTCTTTGAGAAAATCAACGAGATTGACAGAGAGAATATCCAAATTCAGAAAATCAGAAATGAGAGACATAACAACACTAAGAAAATGCAATGAATAATTAGATCATTGTGCAAAAACCTGTACTCCACAAAATTGGGAAATCTAAAGGCAATTGATTAGCAGCCCTTAGAAGTAAATGCAGAGAACAGCCAATAAAAATGTTAAAAAAAAAAAAAAAAAAAAAAAAAAAAACAACAACAACAACAACAAAAAAGTCCCTCAACCCAGAAAAGCACAGGGTCAAAGAGTTTCAGGACAAAATTTCACCAGTCGTTCAAAGACCTAATACCAATATTACTCAAATCATTCCACAAAATAAAAACAGAAGGAACCAAATTCATGCTATAATGCCATGGTCAAATTGATACACACACCAAAAAAAAGTATTCAACAAGGTAAAAGAATTAAAAACCAATGTCCTTCATAAACCCTGATTCAATAATATACAGTAAAATTTTCACAAACCAAATCCAAGAACACATCAAAAACATGTACTGTGATCAAGCAGACATCATGCCATCTGTGCAGATGGTTCAACATGTAAAACTCTGCCAATGTCACCCACTATAGAAACAAAGAAAGAAAACAAGCAACAAACAATGACAACAATAAAAACACATGATCATCTTATTAGATGTTGAAAATCTAACACCCCTTCCTAACAAAAGACGTGGCGAGATCAGGGATACAAGGGACATACCTGAACATAACAGAGGCAGTATACAGAAAGTCTATAGCCAACTTCAAATTAAATGGAAGGAAACCCTGAGCAATTCTACTGAAATCAGGAACACAAAGGCTGTCCTCTATCTCTGTATCTATTCAGTATAGTACTTAAAGTTCTAACTGAAGCAATAAGACAACTCAAGGAGATAAAGTGTATACAAAAATGGAAGAGAAGTCACAGTATTATAATTTGCAGAAGATGTTACAGATACATAAGCTACCCCCAAAATTCTTCCAGAGAACTCCTACGGCAGAAATTCCTTCAGCAAAGTGGCTCAATACAAGATTTACTCGAAAATAATAATAATTAGTAGCTCTCCTATATACAAATGAAAAACTGAGAAACATATTATATAAACAACCTTCATAGTAGCCATAAATAATATAAAATATCTTAGAGTAAGTCTAACTAAACAAGTAAAAGACCTATATAATAAAATTTCAGTCTTTTGGAAAAGAAAATAGAAGAAGATATTAGAAGATGGAACGATCTCCCATATTATAGATCTTTGGAATTAACACAGTAAAAATATACACCCTACCAAAGGAAATCTATAGATTAAATTGTTTCCATCAAAATTCCAACACAAATATAGACCTTTTGAAAAAATAATACTCAACTTCATATAGAAAAAAAGTCCCAGGATAGGTAAAAGAATACTAGGAAATAAAAGCATTTCTGGAGGAATCACGATCTCTAATCTCAAACTATTATAGTAATAAACTATAGTAAACTATATATAGCATTGGCTGACAAACAGATTTATGAATGGAATTAATATGAAGACCCAAATGTAAATCCACACACATAGGGACACCTAAATTTTGATAAAGAAGTCATAAATACACAACAACAACAAAAAAAGAAAGCATCTTCAACAAATAGTGCTAATCTAAGTGGCTATTAATATATGAAGAAATGCAAATAGACCCTACATACCATTCTGCAGAAAGCTCAAGACCATGTGCAACAAAGACCTCAACATAAAAGCATATTCGTTGAACCCAATAAAAGAGAAAATGAGGAATCGCCTTGCACACATTGGTACAGGAGACAAATTTCTGAACAGAACACAAATAATGCAGGCACTAATTAATAAATGAGACCTCATGAAACTGAAAAGATCCACAATTAATAAATGAGACCTCATGAAACTGAAAAGCTTCTGTAAAGCAACAAACACTATCAACAGGACAAAATAACAGCACAGCATACAAAATTGGAAAAGAACATCTGACCAAGGACTAAACTCTAAAATATATAAAGAACTCAAGAAACTGGAAATCAACAAACCAAATAATCCAAGTAAAAAATGGAATACACATCTAAATAGAATTTTCAACAGAGGAATATAAAATGGCCAAGAAACACTTAAAGAAATACTCAACATGCTTTAACATCAGAGAAATGGAAGTAAAAAAGACTCTCAGATTCCATTTTACAACTGTCAGAATGGTTAAGAGAGAAAACCCTAGTGACACCTCATGCTGGAGTCAGTATGGATCAAGGGGGAAATTGTTCCACTGCTTGTGAGAGTACAAACTTGTACGACCATATTGCAAGTCTATAAGGCAGTTTCTCAGGAAACTCGAAACTGACATACCTTAAGACACAGCTATACCACTCCTGAACATATACTCAAAAGACACTCCATACTATCAAAGGACACATTATCACTTACTTCATAGCAGCTTTATTAATAATGGATAGAAACTGAAAACAATCCAGATGTTCCTCAACATTAATAATGTTAATAAAGAATTAATAATGAAAATGTGGTACATTTACAAAACGGAGTATTACACAGCTGTTAAAATAATGACATCATAAAACTTGCAGGTAACTGGATGGAACTAAAAAGAAAAAAAAAAAGAGGATATCAGCTATAAATTAAAAGGAAACTATGCTGCAGTCCTCAGATCCAGAGAGGCTAATAAAAATGAACACTCAAAGGGAAACGTTTGCATCCCAGGGACAAGGAAATAGATTTCACAAGTAAACTAGGGGCAGGTGGGTTCTGGAACAGGAGAGATCAGAT
The DNA here is from genome assembly GCF_963924665.1 of Micromys minutus. Lineage (NCBI taxonomy): Eukaryota > Metazoa > Chordata > Mammalia > Rodentia > Muridae > Micromys > Micromys minutus. Next base: position 26,509,193 of record NC_137967.1, read on the forward strand.
GGGGTTGAAAGGAGAAACAACTAGAACTGAGGAAGGGGTAGAAATCCAGTGTAATGGAAATTCTGAAACCTACTACAGTAACCCTAGCAAAGATCCCAGTAATGGAAACAAGGGGCCCAAACTGGCCATCTTTTGTAACCAGCAAGGCCGAAAGTGGAGGATTTGGGACAAATAAATGGCTTTGCTAAAACTAAACTGTGACATGGTTATAAAACAGAACCAGGTAAATACAGGAGTGAATACCAGCAGTGTATTCCATCAGACTCTCAAGAAAAATGCATTCCAACAAAGACACTCAATCAGGACTCAGGACTGGCCTGCAGACAGCTGAGCCCCCACAACAGCCTTGTGAGCACTCCTCTGCCTGAGCCCACAGGGGTCTTGCCACACACCATAACAGCTGTCCCAGAAGGGAATGCCTGGAGCTTTCAGAGTACAGATAACATGGTGCACTCTGGGATCAGGTCTTTTCCTGGCCAGCAGGAGGGTAGGGTAACTGCCATCAAGACTCAGAACCTGCCTGCAGACTGCTGAGCTCCCAGAACAGCCCCACAAGAGCTCTCACACCTGAGCCTACGAAGACAGAACTGAGTCACTGCTATCAGAACTCACTGCAAGCCCACAAAGAGCCAAACACCCAGGAGCAATCTCCCTCCTGAGTCCACAAGCCTTCAGACCCACAAAAGAGACAAGGAACAGTCAGAAACAAAAAGGACAACTACAGTCACTGACAAGAAGATGGTAAGAGGAAAGTGTAAGAACCCAAGCAATGGAAACCAAGACAATCTGGCAACATCAGAACCCAGTTCTCACACCACACCATGTAGTGGTTTTCCCAAAACTCCAGCAAAACAAGATTTAGCTTTAAAATCATACTTCATGGTGATGATGGAGATAGCACTCAAAGAACTAAAGGAAAACACAACCAAACAGATGAAAGAATTGAAAATGGAAATAGAAACAATAAAGAAAACACAAAAAGACAACCCTCGAGATAGAAAACCTAAGAAAAAATCAGAAATCATAGATGCAAGCATCACAAACAGACTACAAGAGATGGAAGAGAGGATCTCAGGGGCAGAAGACAACATAGAAAACATTGACACAGCAGTAGGAGAAAATGCATAAACCAAAAAGCTCCTAACCCAAAATGTCCAGGAGATCCAGGACACAATGAGAAGACCAAACCTAAGGACAATAGATGTAGAAGAGGGAGAAGACTCCCAACTAAAGGGCACAGTAAATATCTTCAATAAAGTCATAGAAGAAAACATCCCTACCCTTAAGAACCAGATGACCACAAACATACAAGAAGCCTACAGAACTCCAAATATATTGAACCAAGAAAAGAAACTCCTCCCGACACATAATAGTCAAATCACCGCCAAATGTTCAAAACAAAGAACGAATCCTAAAAGCTGTAAGAAAAAAAAATTAACATATAAAGGCAGAGCAATCAGAATTACACCAGACTGTTAAAACAGAGACTGTGAAAGCAAGAAGATCCTGGACAGACTTCATATAGACTCTAAGAGAACACAAATGCCAGCTCAGGTACTATATCCAGCAAAATCCTCAATTACCAGAGATGTAGAAACCAAGATATTTGAAAACAAAAGCAAATTTACAGAATATATGTCCACAATCCAGCCCTACAAAGGGTAATAGATTAAAAAAAAAAAAAAAAAAAAAAAAAAAAAACCTAACACAAGGCAGAAAACTACTCCCAAGGAAAACCAAATAAATAATCATGCAAGGAAACCAAAAGAAGAAAAGCACACAAACATAAGTCTATGTCTAACAACAAAAATAACAGGAAACAATAATCACTATTCATTAATATCTCTCAACATCACTGGACTCAATTCCCCAATAAAAAGAAATAGACTATCAGACTGGATACGTAAACATGATCCAGCATTTTGCTGCATACAGGAAACTCATCTCAGAGACAAACACAGACACTACCTCAGAGTAAAAGGTTGAAAAAAAACTTCCAAGCAAATGGCCCCAAGAAACAAGCTGGTGTAGCCATTCTATTATCGAATAAAGTAGATTTTCAACCAAAAGTTATCAAAAAAAGATAAGGAAGGACACTTTTTACTCATTACAGGGAAAATTTATCAGGAGGAACTCTTAATCTTTAACATATATGCTCCAAATACAAGAGCACCCATATTTATAGAAGAAACCCTACTAAAGGTCAAAAAATATGTTGAAGCTCACCCAATAACAGTGGGAAACCTCAACACCCCAATCTCATCAATGGACAGATCATGGCCAAAAACTGTACAAGGACGCAGTGAAACTAGCAGAGGTTATGAACCAATTGGAATTAATAGACATCTACAGGACATTTTATCCAAAAACAAAAGAATATACTTTCTTCTCAGCAGCTCACAATACCTCCTCCAAAATTACCATATACTCAGTCACAAAACAAGCCTCAAAAGATACAAGAAGATTGAAATCCTCCCATGCATCCTATCAGATCACCATGGACTAAGGCTTGTCTTTAATAACAACAAAGACAACAAAAAGCCCACATACATATGGAAGCTGAACAATGCTCTGCTCAATGATAGCTTGGTCAAGGAAGAAATAAAGAATTCAAGTATTCTTCAGAATTTAATGAAAATGACAACACTATGTACCGAAACTTATGGGATGCAATAAAAGCAGTACTGAGAGGAAAACTCATAGCTCTGAGTGCCTCAAAAAAGAAACTGGAGAGAGCATACACTAGTAACCTGATAGCACAGCTGAAGCTCTAGCACAAAAAGAAGTAGAAACACCCAAGAGGAGTAGACGGCAGGAAATAATCAAACTCAGAGCAGAAATCAACCAAATAGAGACAAAAAGAACTATACAAAGAATCAACAAAACCAAGAGATGTTTTTTGAGAAAATGAACAAGATTGATAAGCCAGCATTCAGACTAACTAAGGGCACAGAAAGAGTACCCAAACTAACAAAATCAGAAATGAAGGGAGAAACATAACAACAGAAACTGAGGAAATTCAAGAGATCATCAGGTCCTACTACAAAAGCATATACTCAACAAAACTGGAAAAACTGGAGGAAATGGACAAATTTCTAGACAGATACCAGATAACAAAGTTAAATCAGGACCAGATAAACCATCCCATAACACCTAAAGAATTAGAAGCAATCATCAAAAGACTCCCAAACAATAAAAGCCCAGGACCAGAAGGGTTTAGTGGAGAATTCTATCAGACTTTTATATAAGAAGTAATACCAATACTCTCCAAACCATTCCACAAAATAAATAGGAGGAACACTACCCAACTGATTCTTCAAAGCCGCGATGAAGCTCAGACCTAAACCACACAAAGATACTACAAAGAAAGAGAACTTCAGACCAATTTCTCTCATGAACATCGATGCAAAAATACTCAATAAAATTCTTGCAAAATGAATCCAAGAACACATCAATCAACATCCAACATGGTCAAGTAGGCTTTATCCCAGGGATGCAAAGATGGTTCAATATAGGGAAATTCAACAACATAATTCACCATATAAACAGACTCAAAGAAATAAACCACATGATCATCTCACTAGATGCTGAGAAATATTTGACAAAATTCAACACCCCTTCATGATAAAACATTTGGAAAAAACAGGAATCCAAGGCCCATACCTAAACATAGAAATATACAGCAAACCAATAGTCAACATCAAACTAAATAAAGAGAAACTTGAAGCAGTTCCATTAAAATCACGGACTAGACAAAGCTGCCCACTCTCCCGATTCCTATTCAATATAGTAATGGAAATCCTGGCTAGAGCAATTAGACAACAAAAAGAAGTCAAAGGGATACACACTGGAAAGGAAGAAGTTAAAATATCACTATTTGCAGATGATATGATAGCACACTTAAGTGACCCCAAAAATTCCACCAAAGAACTTTTACAGTTGATAAACAACTTCAGCAACATGGCTGGATAAAAATATACTCAAACAAATCAGTAGCCTTCTTTTACTCAAAGGATAAACAGGCTGAGAAAGAAATACAAAATCAAAACCTTTTACAATATTCACAAAGAATATAAAATAACCTTGGGGTGACCCTAGCCAAGCAAGTGAAGGATCTATATGACAAGAACTTCAGAACTCTTAAGAAGGAAACTGAAGATCTCAGAAGACGGAAAGATCTCTCATGCTCATGGACTGGAAGGATCAACACTGTAAAAATGTTCATCATGCCAAAAGCAATCTACAGATTCAATCCAATCCCCATCAAAATTTCAACTAAATTCTTCATAGAATTTGGAAAAGCAATTTGAAAATTCATCTGTAATAACAAAAAACCTAGAATAGCAAAATCTATTCTCAACAATAAAAACACTTCCAGAGAAATCACTATCCTTGATCTCAAGCTATATTATAAAGCAACTGTGATTAAAAAAAAAAAAAAAAAAAAAAAACCTGCATGGTGTGGGTACAGTGACAGGCAGGTAGATCAATGGAACAGAACTGAAGACCCAGAATGAAGCCACACCTATGGTCACTTGATCTTTGATAAAGGAGCTAAAAACATTCAATGGAAAAATGACAACCTCTTCAACAAATGGTGATGGTTTAACTGGCAGTCAGCATGCAGAAGAATGCAAATTGATCTTTTCTCATCTCATTGTACAAAACTCAAGTTCAAGTGGATAAAAGATCTCCACATAAAACCAGGTACACTGAAACTATTAGAAGAGAAAGTGGGGAAGAGCTTGGAACACATAGGCACAGGGGAAATTTTCCTGAACAGAACACCAATGGCCTATACTCTAAGATCAAGAATTGATAAATGCAATCTCATGAATTGCAAAGCTTCTGTAAGACTAAGGACACTGTCAAGAAGACAAAATGGCAGCCAACAGACTGGGAAAGGATCTTTACCTGGTCTACATCTGATAGAGGGCTAGTATACAATATACAACAAAGACGCATGCACCACAATGTTTATAGCAGCTCTATTTATAATACCCAGAAGCTGGAAAGAACCCAGATATCCTTCAGTAGATGAATGGATACAGAAATTGTGGTACATTTACACAATGGAATACTACTCAGCCACCAGAAACAATGACTTAACCAAATTCTTAAGAAAATGGCTGCATCTAGAGAATATCATCCTGAGTGAGATAACCCAGTCATAAAAGAACAGACATAATATGCAGTCACTGATAATGGGATACTAACCCCAGAAAGCTCTTAACACCCCAGAAACAACTCACAGACTTCGTGAAGTTCAAGACAAAAAAAAAAAACAAAAAACAAAAAACCATTATGCTCAATCCTTACACACCAAGAAGACTTTGATTAATTCCAGGTTACATCCTATTTCACATGTACTTTTTGCTCATTGTAACTGTAAGACCTTAATGCACACTATCAAACTTTTGGAAAAAAAAAAAAAAAAAAAAAGAAGCACTGACAAAAATGTATTCACATACTTTTATGCAAAAATGCTTAAATTTGTTCTTTTATCTTTGTTTTTTAAAATAAAGTTGTTCAAAAAGAAAAAAAAAAACAAAGACGCACTGCTTTTCTCTTGGCAATATATAAGAGCAGCCAATTAAAGACTTTTCAAGAACACTAATGGAGAGCGGAGCCTGGCCTACCTGCCAGGCGGAACGGCGGCTCATAGAGGCTGAGCAACTGGTGAGTGGGAGACCAAGACTGCAGGGGAGCAGAGAGATCTCTGCGGAGTGCACACGGAAAGTGCACACCGTACCTTGCCCTGCCCTGCCGTGCCTGATCCAGCAAAAAGAAACAAAACGTTGGAACTTCTGCTCACACCCAACGACTCTGAGGCATAAAACAGGGATCGACCCATCTGACACCTCAACCAATGGAGAACCAGGGACACAGACCAGATACAAGGGAAAGGTAAGAACATATCACTGACAACAAAATGGCAAGAGGAAAGAGAAAGAGTATATCCCAAGGGAACCAAGACAATCTAGCAACACCAGAGCCCAGCTCTCCCATAACAGCAAACATCAGAACTCCAAACACTCCAGAAAAAGAAGACACAGACCTGAAATCATGCCTCAAGACGCTGAGAGTTACTTAAACAAGAAAAAGAAGGAAAAGCAAAAAGATTCAGAAGCTTTTAAAGAAGAAACAAGAAAAACACTCAAACAACTCAAAGAACTAGAGGAAAACAGAACCAAAGAAATAAAGGAATAAAAGAGGGAAATTAAAACAGAAATTGACACAATAAAGAAAGCGCTAAAAGAGATAACCCTAGAGTCAGAACACCAAAAAAAGAAATCAGGAGTCACAGAAGCAAGCATTTCCAATAGATTACAAGAGATCGAAGAGAGAATCTCAGGGGCAGAAGACAACATTGCAAACATAGACAAAACAGCCAGAGAAGATGCAAAAAACAAAAAGCTCCTAACCCAAAATGTCCAGGAAATCCAAGACACAATGAGAAGACCGAACCTAAGGATAATAGGAATAAAAGAGGGAGAAGAGTATCAACTAAGGGGCACAGTAAATATCTTCAACAAAATCATAGAAAAAAACTTCCCTACCCTCAGGAATGAGATGACCACGAGCATAAAAGAAGCCTTCAGAACTCCAAATAGGTTGGACCAGAAAAGAAATACCTCCCGACACATAATAGTAAAAACATCAAGCGCCCAAAGTAAAGAAAGAATACTAAAAGCAGTAAGGGAAAAAGGTCAGGTAATATATAAAGGCAGACCAATCAGACTCACACGCGATTTCTCAACAGAGACTATGAAAGCTAGAAGAGTCTGGACAGACATCATGCACTCCTTAAGAGAGCACAAGTGCCAGCCCAAGCTACTATACCCAGCAAAACTATCAATCACCATCGATGGAGAGACGAAGATATTTCAAGACAAATCAAAATTCACACAATATCTGACCACAAACCCAGCACTACAACGAATTATAGGTGGAAAACCCAATACAATGAGGGAAAATACAGCCTAGTAAGAACAAGAAAACTCCTAAACAAGAAAACTAAAAGAAGAAAAAGACACAGACACAACTCAACCCAAAAAAGCAATAATGGCAGGAAACAGAAACAACTATTCCTTGATATCTATTAACATAAATGGTCTCAACTCCCCAATAAAGAGACATAGACTATCAGACTGGATACATAAACAAAATCCAGCCTTTTGCTGCATACAGGAAACTCATCTCAGAGACAAGACAGACACTATCTCAGAGTAAAAGGGTGGGAAAAAAACTTCCAAGCAAACAGCTCCAAGAAGCAAGCTGGAGTGGCTATTCTAATATCGAATAAAGTAAATTTCCAACTAAAAGTTATCAAAAAAGATAAGGAAGGACACTTTTTACTCATTACCAGGGAAATCTGTCAGGAGGAACTCTCACTCCTTAACATATATGCTCCAAATAAAAAATCACCCACATTCATAAAAGAAACCCTACTAAAGCTCAAAAAATACATTTCACCCCACCAATAATAGTGTGAGACTTTAATACCGCACTCTCACCAATGGACAGATAAGGGAAACAGAAAATGAACAAGAACACTGCAAAACTAGCAGAGACTTTGAACCAACTAGAATTAATAGATATATACAGAACATACTATCCCAAAGTAAAAGAATACACCTTCTTCTCACCACCCCACGGCACCTTCTTGAAAATTGACCACATAATTGGACACAGAACGAGCCTCCATCGATATAAGAAGATTGAAATACTCCCATGCATCCTCTCAGATCACCATGGTCTACGACTGGTCTTTAACAACAATAAAGACAACAAAAAGCCCACATACACATGGAAACTAAACAATGCTCTGTTAAAGGATAGCAGGGTCAAAGAAGAAATAAAGAAATTAAGGATTTTCTAGAATTCAACGAAAACGAAAACACAACATACCCAAACCTATGGGAGGCAATGAAAGCAGTATTGAGAGGAAAACTCATAGCCCTAAGTGCTTCCAAAAAGAAACTGGAGAGAGCTCACATCAGCAACCTGACAGCACAGCTAAAAGCCCTAGAACAAAAGGAAGCAGATATACCCAAAAAGAGTAGACGGCAAGAAATAATCAAAATTAGGGCAGAAATAGACCAAATGGAAAGAAAAAGAACATTTGAAAAAAATCAACAAAACCAAGAGTTGGTTCTTTGAGAAAATCAACAAGATTGATAAACCCCTAGCCAGACTAACTAGAGGGCAAAGAGAGAGTATCCAAAATAACAAAATCAGAAAGGAAAGTGGGGACATAACAACTGAAACTGAGGAAATTCAAGAAATCATCAGATCCTACTACAAAAACTTATACTCCACAAAATTGGAAAATCTGGAGGAAATGGATGAATTCCTAGACAGATACAAGGTCCCAAAGTTAAACCAAGACCAAGTAAACCATCTAAATAACCCGATAACACCTAAAGAAATAGAAGAAGTCATCAAAAGCCTCCCAACCAAAAAAAGCCCAGGTCCAGACGGGTTCAGTGCAGAATTTTATCAGACTTTTATTGAGGATATAACACCAATACTCGTCAAACTATTCCAAAAGATAGAATCAGATGGAATAATACCCAACTCATTTTTGAGGCTACAATAACCCTTGTACCTAAACCACACAAAGACCCTACAAGGAAAGAGAACTTCAGACCAATCTCACTTATGAACATTGATGCAAAAATACTCAACAAAATTCTTGCAAACCGAATCCAAGAACACATAAAAACGATCATTCATCATGACCAAGTAGGCTTCATCCCTGGGATGCAGGGATGGTTTAACATAAGGAAATCCATCAACGTAATCCACCATATATACAAACTCAAAGACCAAAATCACATGGTCATCTCACTAGACGCTGAGAAAGCATTCGACAAAATCCAACACCCCTTCATGTTAAAAGTCCTGGAAAGAACAGGAATCCAAGGCCCATACTTAAACATAATAAAAGCAATATACAGCAAACCAACAGCCAACATCAAACTTAATGGCAAGAAACTTGAAGCAATCCCACTAAAATCAGGGACTCGACAAGGCTGCCCACTCTCCCCCTACCTATTCAACATAGTACGGGAAGTCCTGGCTGGAGCAATTAGACAGCAAAAGGAGATCAAGGGGATATAAATCGGAAAGGAAGAGATAAAAACATCACTCTTTGCCGATGACATGATAGTGTGCTTGAGTGACCCCAAAAATTCCACCAGAGAACTCCTACAGCTGATAAACAAGTTCAGCAAAGTGGCTGGATACAAAATTAACTCAAACAAATCAGTAGCCTTCCTGTACTCAAAAAACAAACATGTGGAGAAAGAAATTAGGGAAAACGTACCCTTCACAATTGTTACAAAAACTATGAAATACCTTGGTGTGACTCTAACTAAGCAAGTGAAGGACCTATATGACAAGAACTTCAAACCTCTAAAGAAAGAAATTGAGGAGGATCTCAGAAAATGGAATGATCTCCCATGCTCATGGATTGGAAAGATCAACATCTTAAAAATGGCCATTCTACTAAAAGCAATCTACAGATTCAATGCAATCCCCATCAAAATTCCAACCCAGTTCTTCATCGAATTGGAAAGATCAATGTGCAATTTCATATGGAATAACAAAAGACCTAGAATAGCAGCGAAATCCATCCTCAACAACAAAAAAACATCTGCGGGAATCAGTATCCCTGACCTCAAGCTATATTACAAGGCAATTGTGCTGAAAACTGCATGGTACTGGTACAGAAATAGGCATGTGGATCAATGGAATAGAATAGAAGATCCAGAAATGAGCTCTCACGTATATGGTCACCTGATTTTTGACAAAGGAGCAGTAAACATTCAATGGAAAAAGGACAGCCTATTCAACAAATGGTGCTGGTCCAACTGGCACTCAGCATGCAAAAGAATGAAAATAGACCTGTTCTTATCTCCTTGTACAAAGCTCAAGTGTAAGTGGATAAAAGATCTCCACATTAAACCAGATACACTGAAACTATTAGAGGAGAAAGTAGGGAAAACCTTAGAACACATAGGTACAGGCGAAAATTTCCTGAACAAAACACCAATGGCTCAAGCTCTAAGGTCAAAGATTAACAAATGGGACTTAATGAGATTGCAAAGTTTCTGTAAGGCTAAAGACATAGTCAAGAAAACAAAACGGCAACCAACAGAATGGGAAAAGATCTTTACCAACACCACATTAGATAGAAGCCTAATATCCAAGGTGTACACGGAACTCAAAAAGCTAGACACCAGAGAATCAAATAACCCTATTAAAAGATGGGGTACAGAGCTAAACAAAACGTTTTCAGTTGAGGAACACCGAATGGCTGAGAAACACCTGAGAAAGTGCTCGACATCCTTAGCCATCAGGGAAATGCAAATCAAAACAACCCTGAGATTCCACCTCACACCACTCAGATTGGCCAAGATCCAAAACTCAGATGACAGCAGATGCTGGCGAGGCTGCGGAGAAAGAGGAACACTTCTCCAGAGGCTTGCACTCCCCCAGAAACAACTCACAGACTGTATGAAGTCCAAGAAATAAAGAAAACAAAAAAATATACATATATTTACAAAACAAGAAGACTTTGACTATTTCCATGTTGCGTTTTGTTTTGCATGAACTTTACACTTATTGTAACTATTAGGTTTTCAATGCATACTGTCAAGCCCTTGAAAAAAATCAAGTACTGACTAAAAAAATATACTCACACGGTTTTATGTAAAAATTATTTCAATGTCTGAAAAAACAGTACTGACAAAAATGTATAATTTTAAGCAAAAAAATGTTTAAAATCTGTACATTTATCTTTGTTTTGTAAAATAAAGTCGTTTAAAAAAAAAAAAAAAAAAAAAAGAACACTAATGATACACCAATGGTTAGGAGCACCTGTTTTTCTTGACAAAGACTAGGGTTTCTTCCCAGCCCTCACAGTGAACTGAAAACTTTCAGTTCCAGGGGATCTAATGTGTCCCCTTCCTTTGGCTGTAGGCATGCGCGACATACATTTGTACACATAAATAAATCTTTAAAAGATGAAAAAAGGAAGCCTGAAAAGGAATTTTAAACTGTACTGAAGTACTGTCTACTAGGCAGAAGAAAAGCAGCCCCTTAAAACGAAATCTTTCTCCAGGATACACAGATTTAACAGGTGGACTGTAAGAAATTCATACACTTTTGACTTTAGCAGTGAAATCTGAGATGGTGTGTTAACACAGGAACCAGCAAAGGGCAGAATTGGCAGAGCAGGTCTAGTGGTGTAATGTGAGCACCTACTTCTCAGAACCCACGTTCTACCACAGGAGGGTTCATAGTGATGAAAAGCCTCACACACTGAAGACTGGAAGAGCAATGTATATTCATTTACAGAATGTTCCCACGGACTGTGAAGAGATGGGGAGAGAAACTCACAGACCTCATGACATTGAGGCAAAAGCTTTTACGATGAATTCAAGGTCAATCTGTACTACACAGGGGTCCATGAAACAGAGTTAAAGGAAATGAGTAAGCTAGCCTTTTTTCCTAAAAGGAAAACATGCAAAATAAAGTATCCTACAAAATAAAATGAAAAAGAATTGCATGATTGCCTGCCAGAACTGCTCCCATGGTTTTCTTCTCTGAGAGAAACTGAAAGATTAGGTAATGACAGAAATGCTGAACCTCACTTCCTAAGATTCAATACTGCTTCCAGATTTGCGATAGAAAAGACATGCCAGGACACACACCTCTACTTTTATTTCTGAATACTTGATATTAATCAAATGGAGGAAAATGTTATTGTATATTTTAATTACAAGGACATGTTCTCCAATGACTGAAAAATATAACTGCTTTTGCCCCAAATGCCAGCTTCACGAGAGTCATGGGAACAACCAGAGTCTGCAGGATGAGTTGTTTACAGAAGCCCCTGCTGTAGAACACTCAGGCTAATTGATACTGACAGCTCAGGAAGTGAGGTGCTTGCTGGAAATCATGAGGACTGAAGTCTTCATCCCCAGCATTATGCAAACTCCGAGTGTATCTGTAAGCTCAGTGCTATATGGATGGAGACAGGCAGATCCATGAAGCTTAACAAATTAATGAACTCCAGATTCTATGAGAGATACTATGTAAAAATAAAAGTGGTGAGTCACTGAGGAAGATGCTTGGTTTGACCTCTGACTTCCAAAGACATCTACACATATGAGTACAAACTCACATGAATATACACACAGAGATGAAAGCCTGGTGTGCATCACCATATGAGCACTCGGGAAGAGAGTCTGAGTTAAACATGAAGATAATCTCCCTCAAAACAAAACAAAACAAAACAAAAAAAAAAAACCTAACTAACCAAACAAGCAAAATACTCTGATACACTTGCAAACAGAAACATAGCATAACTGTCTCCTGAGAAGCTTCATCCTTCAGTGGATGGAAACAGGCAGAGACCCACAACCAAACATGGAGCTCAGGGAGTTTTGGAGAAGACTCAGGGATAGATCTGAGTGAGCTAACAGAGACAAGGACACTACAAGAAGACCTACAAAGACATCTAACTTGGGCCCATGGGGACTCACAGAGACTGAACCACCAGCCAAAGAGCATACAGGGGCTGGACCGAGACCCTCTTGACATTTGCAGCAGATGTACTGCTGGTCTTCATTTGGGTCCCCTAAAAATTGGACCTGTGTCTGAATCTGCTGCCTGCCATGGTTTACCCTTTGCATAGTTGGACTGCCTGGCTGTACTTCAGTGGGAGAGGAGGTGCTTAGTCCTGCTGGGATTTGGTATCCCAGGCTTGAGTTGTACTCAAGGGATGTGGGCAGGGAAGATCCCCTTCTCCTCAGAGAAGGGGAGGTGCTAATGGGGAAAGGGATTTGTAATGGTGGGACTGGAGGTAGGCTGGGATCAGGATGTAAATTGAAAAAAAAAAAACAAATAAAGATAAATAAATAAGAGAAACAAATACACAAAAGACCCCCAAACTATAATATATAGATGATAAAATACAACACCCTCTATTCCCTCATTCCATTTTTTAGTTGTTGAGATGTTCTTTTGGAAATACTGATCATTAACTTTACTACCTATGGTGTGCTGGGTTAGACAGAGTATGGTTTCCCATGAAGGTCTCCTTTCCCTCCGCAACTCAAAAGGGATCTGTGCACATTAACAAATAACCTCCATGTATAGAGTGCTAACAGTTTACACAGATATGATACTAGACAAACCTTCCTGTTCAACAGCATATAGGCTGCTTCTAGGACACACTCAGTGGAAGCTTCTCCCATGTTCTATATGACAAGACCATTGTGTGATGAAATCTAATGGTTAAGGGAAAATATGAGTAAAAGCGAGTGAACAAGTCTAGTGTATACCCAGTGAAGGTCAGCAGCTTCCATGCCTAACACTTCAGAGAGCAGAGAAACAATCGGGGAGGAGGAGCACTCAATGTACCTGAATGACAGCCATCCCTGGCTCTTTTTATTTCTTCTTTCTTCTCTTTCCAAGTTCTTCCTTATGCAAAATGAGTGTTCAGAAGTCAGTCCTGAATAACAAAAGCATAAAATTAATATAATTAACTATATCACATGCTTTCAAGGAGATATAATGAAAATTCTTATTCTAGGAATAAATATATAAATAAATAATAAAGCATGGGGACTGTGGCATACACATATAATCACATCACTCAAAGCTGAGGACTGTCAGACAAAGGCCTAGACAACATAGTGATTTTCAGGCCATGTAGAACTAGTGGAGCCTTCTCTCAAAATGGTAAAAATATAATACTCAGGATAATCTTATCATGCTCTTTTGTGACAAGAACCTACTATATAGCCTGGGCAGGCTTCAAATGCATGATCCTCGTGCCTCAGTCTCCTGAAAGATGAGATTACAGGTGCAAGGGAACCAGTCCAGTAAGATACCTGTATCCCAAGCCACAGCCACTGGAAGGACTTAATTCACCATGTAGAAATGTGGGCATCTGTAGCCCATTTATCAAGGAGATATAGCAACAACAAACTACTGCAGGAGGGACAACAGGAGACTGGACACTTTTCTACAGAACTTGATTCCTTCTCAGAAAGATCAGAAATACAAGGTCACTACTGCACACACTCAGAATGCACACATGCACACATACAAACACATATAACTAACTACACAGGCAACTCTTAAGAAGAGGACAGCTTCCCTACTTGACATGTTGAAATGTACAGGAGTCTTCTGAAATGGTCACCTGTTTCCTCTGTTTACAAAGCATTTTCCTTAGAATCTAGAGCCGGGCAAGTAGATTAACAGCACTTGTGATAGTAGGTTATATTCAGGACACAGGGCTTGGAAGTAAGAATGAACTGTGGTATGAAATTGTGGCATTTGGTATTCTCTTTAGGAAGTGAGCAAGATATGAGTTTAAGCACATAAGACTAAGTTGGTGCCTGACAGAGAGCTAGCTTCCAGAAGGAGAAAAAAAATCACACATTTAGCGTGAGCCAGAGGCAATACATTCTATGCTAAATGTTAAGTGTTAGGGGGAAAAAGAGTCTACAATTCCTCCACACCACACCTCAGTCAAAGAAGGATGACACCTTCTAAAAATGTCACATCAGTTCTGGATGTATAAGAACTACAAAGGGTCGGTAAACATCTAACCTCAACAGTATTTACTCCTTGAGAAAGTGTGTTAGTTATTTCTTCCAGGCTATGTTAAACTCCATTTTCCTGCACCAGCTTTCTTTCCACATGCTGGCCTTACTGATCTGGGCCACCATGCCTAACACAGTATCAGTTAACACCCATCAGATTTAAGTTTTGCAACCCTCTTTCAGTAATAACAACCTCATCATTTCATCAACATCTCCCTGACAGCCTGCCCCTCCCTCCTGCTGTGCCATCTCTTTTACTCTTTGTGAAGGGACTTTGCCAGCTCCAGCATGGTGACCATGACTCTGGTAGGCCTTGCCCTTTTCCTCTCTGCCTTGCTAAAAACTCTTAGATTACGTTCCTAAAGCTACCCCCAAGGTCTATTCTCTTATTTGGTCAATTTCTCCTCCTGAAGCTGACTATGAAGGCTCAGCTATCAAATCATTCAAGTTTGGTAACCAAAGGGCACCTTTGGCTCACCTAATATGCCAGATTAAAATAAAAACCCTTGTTTTAACACGGGGATTCTCATTTTACCTCTATAAACTGCCATTTGCCTATGGGTCACTAGAAGCAGCCCTTTGCCCCACTCCTAGACAAATACTTCTTATCCTCTCTCTTGCCCCCTTTCTGCCCTCTTTTTTGTTTCCTTTCCCTTTTCCTTCCTCTATCTCCTGTCTTTGACCTTTGTTCCTTTAGGGCAAATAAATCTTATTTTACTGAGAACTTGGTCTTGGAAGTTATGACCAGATACTTCCCTTTTCGCTTCCATCTCCTTCTTCTCATTCTCTCATACCGTCCTCAACATTCTGGCAGCTTCGCTGTCCTCTGCCCTTCCTCTCCACTTTTGCCATCTCCAGACCCTGCTTTCTTTCTCCCTTCCACCAGGCGCTGCTGCACGCTGCTCGCTGCTCGCCTGCTACTGTCATCTGCAGCCCTCTCTAGTCGCTTCTGCCCGCACAAAAGCTTGTCATGTCTCCTCCCCCACCGCGGAAGCTTCTGAATCCCTGCCCCTGGCTGCATCCTCTCTGGACACCCCTCGCCTGGCTCTGCTGCCATCTCTCTCCCACGTTCCTACTTCCTCAATTCCGCAGCTCTCCGCGTCCCGAGTGGAGCTTTGCACACAAGATGGGGATTCCAGGGCAGAGGTCCGGGTTCTGAGCGCCAGTAAGCAGTCTAAAAAGATCTGGGGAAACTCACCCCCTCCGCGGTTTATGCAGAGCAAAACCGCTTCCGGGTCGCTGCGCAAGAGCATGCTCAGCATTCACGGTCAGCTCTAGGGGAAAGTAAGGCGGGGCCAGGGAAAAGGTGATTGATGCTAACAAGGGGCGGTACCTAGAACGGAGGCTGGTCTGAGATGGACTTTTAATGTGTAGTTGGCCAATGTGTGCGAGTGGGGCTGAGAGTAGAAAACTGTTGCTTGGAGGGGATAGTATCTAGAGAAATTTGTTCGAGCTAGAGAGGACCTGAATGCTGAGAAAGGCATAGTGAGGGCTTAGAACTGATTTGAAAAATAGCGATGGGGTATTGGGGAGGGGAGGGGGAGGACGATGACCAAGTCATGGACTAGGAGGGTGGGGATGCTCAGGAGAGTGTGATAGTGTTCAAGAAGTGGGCATGGGCTCTACAAGAGGATTCAAAGTAGGTTGTGTTCTTGGTGCACAGAGTTCTCAGTCCCCGCTTACAGTAAGGATCCTGAGCACTGTCAATCATTAGCCATGCTTGGGTAGGAGAGTCAGGGACAACAGTGAATATGAACAAGTATAACTTTTATTTTCCATTCAAAGTGTGTGTGTGTGTGTATGTGTGTGTGTGTGTGTGTGTGTGTGTGTGTGTGTGTGTGTGTGAGAACAATTACCTATGTTAAAAATTATATTGTAACAAAAAAGAATCGCATTCTCAAAGGTCATTAATGGTTAACATTGAAGATAGATTCTTTTTTGTTAATGTCAACTTCTCTTTTTTAAATAAAAATAACAATTTAAAAATATTTTAAGGTGTACTGTATACTTTTTTCTTGCCACTTTATTTAAGAAAAAAGATTGATACATATACAGATTTTTAAAGGCATTTTGGCGTAATATTATAGGAATATTTTTGTCAGAACTCAATTCCTTTAGAGGTTTGATGGCATGCATTGAATTCCCACTAGTTACCATGAGCATGAAGTACATGTAGGACAGAACATAACATGGAAACAGGCTACTTGTTGAGTATAAATTAAGCAAAATGATCTGTGAATACCAAAAATTGCCACAAGGCTATTATTGTAGCTCTTGGATTATTAATGATTTGAGGTCCAGGTGTACCACACTATGAGAGGGTGCTATACATTTATTTTTTTTCCTAAGAAGGACTGAGAATTTCTTTTTCTTTTCTTTTCTATTTTTTTTTTTTTTTTTTTTTTTTTTTTTTTTTTTTTTTGGCCTTTGTTTTCATGAGATTCATATAGCCTGTGAGTTGTTTCTGGGGTGTTCAGAGCTTTCTGGGGCTAGTATCTAATTATCAGTGAATGTATATTATGTCTGTTCTTTTGTGACTGGGTTGCCTCACTCAGGATGATATTCTCTAGATGCATCCATTTTCTTAAGAATTTCCTAAAGTCATTGTTTCTGATAGCTGAGTAGTACTACATTGTGTAAATATACCACAATTTTTGTATCCATTCATCTACTAAAGGATATCTGGGTTCTTTCCAGCTTCTGGCTATTATAAATAGGGTTGCTATGAACATTGTGGTGCATGTGTCTTTATTGTATGTTGGAGAGTCTCTAGGGTATATGCTCAGAAGTGGAATAACTGGGTCTTCAGGTAGAACTATGTCCAGTTTTCTGAGACTGATTTCCAGAGTAATTGTACCAGTTTTCAACCCCACCAACAGTGGAGGAATGTTCCTCTTTATCTGCATCTTCAACAGCTCCTGCTGTAATCTTAGCCATTCTGACTAGTGTAAGGTGGAATCTCAGGGTTATTTTGATTTGCATTTACCTGATGACTAAGGATGTCCAGCACTTCCTTAGATGCTTCTCAGCCATTCAATATTCCTCAAATGAGAACATTTTGTTTAGTTCTGTACCCCCCCTTTTTTTTAAGCAGGATTGTTTGACTCTCTGATGTCTAACTTCTTGAGTTCTTCGTATACATTGGATATTAGGCCTCTATCAGATGTGGGTTTGGTAAAGATCTTTTCCAATCTGTTGGCTGCCATTTTGTTTTCTTGACAGTGTCTTTAGCTTTACAGAAACTTTGCAATTTCATTAAGTACCATTTGTCGATCTTTTACCTTAGAGCACAAGCAATTGGTGTTCTGTTCAGGAACTTTTGCCCTGTGCCTATGTGTTCTAAGGTTTTCCCTAATTTCTCTTCTGATAGTTCCAGTGTGCCTGGTTTAATGTGGAGGTCTTTGATCCACTTGCACTTGAGCTTTGTACAAGAAGATAAGAAAGGGTCTATTTTCATTCTTCTGCATGCTGAGTGCCAATTGAACCAACACAATTTGTTGAATAGGCTGTCCTTCCATTGAATGTTTTCATTCAACTCCTTTGTCAAATATCAGGTGACCCGTATACATGAGGGCTCATTTCTGGATCTTCTATTCTATTCCATTGATCCATGTGCCTATTTCTGTACCAGCACCATGCAGTTTTCAGCACAATTACCTTCTAATACAGCTTGAGGTCAGGGATGGTGATTCCCACAGATGTTTTCTTGTTGTTGAGGATGGATTTCGATATTTTAGGTTTTTTATTATTCCAGATGAAATTGCACATTGCTCTTTCCAACTCTATGAATTATTGGGCTGGAATTTTGATGGGGATTGCATTGAATCTGTAGATTGCTTTTGGTAAGATGGCCATTTTTACAATGTTGATCCTTCCAATCCATGAGCATGGGAGAACTTTCCATCATCTAGATCTTCCTCGATTTCCTTCTTCAGAGATTTGAAGTTCTTGTTATACAGGACCTTCACTTGCTTAGTTAGAGTCACACCAAAGTATTTCATAGTTTTTGTGACTTGTGAAGGGTATCTTTTCCCTAATTTCTTTCTCACATATAGGTCCTTTCAGTAGAGGAAAGCTACTGATGTGTTTGAGATAATTTTATATACAACCACTATGCTGAAGTTGTTTATCAGCTGTAAAAGTTCTCTGGTGAAATTTTAAGATCACTTATGTACACTATCATGTCATCTGCAAATAGTGATATTTTTACTTCTTCCTTTCCACTTTGTATCTCTTTCATTTCCTTTTGCTGTCTAATTGCTCTGGCCAGGACTTCCAGTACTATGTTGAATAGGTAGGGGAAGAGTGGGCAGACTTGTTTAGTATCTGATTTTAGTGCGATTGCTGCAAGTTTCTCACCATTAAATTTTATGTTGGCTATTGGTTTGCTGTATATTGCTTTTATTATGCTTAGGTATGGGCCTTGGATTCCTTTTCTTACTAGGACTTTTAACATGGAGGGGTTTGAATTTTGTCAAATGCTTTCTAAGCATCTAGTGAGATGACCATGTGGTTTATTACTTTGAATTTGTTTATATGGTGGATTACACTGATGGATTTCCATATATTAAATGATCACTACATCCCAGGGATGAAGCCTACTTGATCATGGTGAACGATCATTTTGATGTGTTCTTGGATTCGATTTGCAAGGATTTTGTTGAGTATTTTTGCATCAGTGTTCATAAATTATATTGGTCTGAAGTTCTCTTTCCTTGTAGGGTCTTTGTTGGTTTAGGAACAAGGGTTATTTTGACCTCGTAAAATGAGTTAGGCAGTGTATCATTTGACTATTTTTTTTGAAATAGTTTGGAGAGTATTGGCATTAGGTCATCAATAAATGTCTGATAGAATTCGGCACTGAAACCATCTGGTCCTGGGCCTTTTTTTGGTTCAGACACTTTTGCTAAGTGCTTCTATTTCTTTAGGTGTTATGGGATTATTTAGATGGTTTATCTGGTCCTGGTTTAACTTTAGTATCTGGTCTCTATCTAGAAATTTATCCATTTCCTCCAGATTTTCCAGCTTTGTTGAGTATAGGCTTTTGTAGTAGGATCTGATGACTTTTTTAATTTCCTCAGTTTCAGTTGTTATGTCTCCACTTTCCTTTCTAATTTTGTTAATTTAGATACTCTCTCTTTGCCCTCTAGTTAATCTGGCTAAGGGTTTATCAGTCCTGTTAATTTTCTCAAAGAACCAACTCTTGGTTTTGTTGATTCTTTGAATGGTTCTTTTTGTTCCTATTTGGTCAATTTCTGTTCTGAGTTTGATTATTTCTTGAAGTCTACTCCTCTTGGGTGTATATGCTTCCTTTTGTTCTAGAGCTTTCAACTGTGCAGTTAAGTTGCTAGTGTATGCTCTCTCCAGTTTCTTTTTGGAAGCACTCAGAGCTATGAGTTTTCCTCTTAGTACGGCTTTCATTGCATCCCATAGGTTTGGGTATGTTGTGTTTTCATTTTCATTAAATTCTGGAAAATCCTTAATTTCTTTCTTTATTTCTTCTTTGACCATGCTGTCATTTAATAGAGCATTGTTCAGTTTCCATGTGTATGTGGGCTTTTTGTTGTCTTTGTTGTTATTAAAGACCAGCCTTAGTCCATGGTGATCTGATAGGATGCATGGGAGGATTTCAATCTTCTTGTATCTGTTGAGGCCTGTTTTGTGACCGAGTATATGGTCAATTTTGGAGGAGGTATTGTGAGCTGCTGAGAAGAAAGTATATTCTTTTGTTTTTGGATAAAATATCCTGTAGATGTCTTTTCCAATTGGTTCATAATCTCTGCTAGTTTCACTGCGTCCTAGTTCAGTTTTTGCTTCCATGATCTGTCCATTGATGAGAGTACGGTGTTGAGGTATCCCACTATTATTATATGGGTTTCAATGTATTTTTTGAGCTTTAGTAGGGTTTTTTCTATGAATGTGTGCTCTTGTATTTGGAGCCTATGTGTTAAAGATTAAGAGTTCCTCCTGATAAGTTTTCCCTGTAATGAGCAAAAAGTGTCTTTCCTTATCTTTTTTGATAACTTTTGGTTGAAAATCTACTTTATTTGTTATTAGAATGTATACTCCAGCTTGTTTCTTGGGGTCATTTGCTTGGAAGTTTTTTCCCAACCTTTTACTCTGAGATAGTGTCTGTGTTTGTCTCTAAGATGAGTTTCCTGTATGCAGCAAAATGCTGGATTCTATTTATGTATCCAGTCTGATAGCCTATGTCTTTTTATTGGGGAATTGAGTCCATTTATGTTAACAGATATTAAGGAATAGTGTTTGCTGTTTCCTGCTATTTTTGTTTTAGATGTAGAATTGTGTCTGTGTGTCTTTCTTCTTTTGGTTTTCTTGCTTAGTTATTTTCTTGTTTTAACTAGGATGTAGTTTCCTTGTATTGTGTTTTTCACTTATAATTCTTTGTAGTGCTAGATTTGTGGTCAGATATTGTATAAATTTAGTTTTGTCCTGGAATATCTTGTTCTCTCCATCTATGGTGATTGAGAGTATTGCTGTGTATAACAGCCAGGGTTGACACTTGTATTCTCTTAGGGTCTGCATGATGTCTGTCCAGGATCTTCTCGCTCTCATAGTCTTTGTTGAGAAGTCAAATGTAATCTGATTGGTCTGCCTTTATATGTTACATGACCTTTTTCCCTTACTGCTTTTAGTATTCTTTCTTTGTTTTGAACACTTGGCGTTTTGACTATTATGTGTTGGGCAAAATTTCTTTTCTGGTTCACTCTATTTGGAGTTCTGTAGGCTTCTTTTATGCTCATGGTGATCTCATTCTTAAGGGTAGGGAAGTTTTCTTCTTTGATTTTGTTGAAGGTATTTACTGTGCCTCTTAGTTGATATTCTTTGCCCTCTTCTATTCCTATTATCCTTAGGTTTGGTCTTCTCAGTGTGTCCTGGATATCCTGGATATTTTGGCTTAGAAACTTTTTGGCTTTTGCATCTTCTCTGACTGTTTTGTCTATGTTTTCAATGTTGTCTTCAGCCCCTGAGATTCTCTCTTCCATTTCTTGTAGTCTGTTGGAGATGCTTGCATCTGGGACTCCTGATTTTTTTTTTTTTTTTTTTTTTCTTGTTTTTTTTGTTTTCCCCCTCTAGGGTTTTCTTTTTTAGTGTTTTCTTTATTGTTTCTATTTCTATTTTCAATTCCTTCATCTCTTTGTTTCTGTTTTCCTCTAGTTCTTTTATTTCTTTGAGTGGTTTTTGTTTGTTTGTTTGTTTGTTTGTTTTTTGTATTTCCTCTTTAAAAGCTTCTATTTGTTTGTGGTTTTCCTCCTGTTCTTGTTTAAGTGAGTTATTCCCGTTCTTCTCAAAGATCTCCATTATCAACTTGAGGTATGATTTCAGGTCTGAGTCTTCTTTTTCTCGATTCTTTGGCATTCCACTCCTTGCTGTGATGGGAGAGCTGGTTTCTGATATTGCCAGGTTGTCTTGGTTTCTATTGCCTAAGTTCTTTCGCTTTCCTCTTGCCATCTTGTTGGCTGTGATTATATGTGGTCTTGTTTAATTAATTGATCTCTCCCGTGTACCAGGCCTGTGTCCCAGGATCTCCGCTGTCCCAGCTGGCAAATCAATCGCCTGAGAGTTTGGTCCACACGCAATGGCTTTCAGGCAGATACCAAGTCCCTATTCCAGGGTTCTTGGTCCCCTGAACCAACTGGAGGGCTATACTTCAGTGTGCTTGGCCCAGACCTCTCTGCGCCCTGGCCACTCACAGTGCAGTCCCACTTAAAAATATTTCAAACGTTTTTTGGTTTGATAGTTTGAAACAACACGTAAACCATTCTTGTCATTTTGCAAAGAAAGTTCTTACTGTATCTACTTTAAATAGAAGCAAATGCTTGCATTTAAATCTGTGGCTTAAAGAATGTTTGTGATAGCAGACTTCAGATGCAAATCTCAAAAGTCAATGGGAATAATTTGAGGATTAGAAAAAAAATCATTAGAAATTTTTCTTCTCATTTTCATCATGTGGTAGACCAGCCGATCATCAAAAACTGTCAAAGTACACATAGAATACAACTATCACCTGTACAGAAGCTTTCCTGGTGCATTGCCATTTCAGTGTTTGCAGATACATAATTCAGTTTTAAGTATATGATGAAGATTAATCATTTTACGATACACTACTGCTTCATGTACCCCACTACTTCCTGCTGAACATTCTAATATATGCATCATGTTTGTAACAGTCATTTGAATTCATCACAAAATGGCAAACATGAGACTGGGAAAAGATCTTTGCCAACCCCAAAGGCTAATAGCCAATATATATAAAGAACTCAATATGTTTGACTCCAGAGAGCCAAATAACCTTATTAAAAATGGTGTACAGAGATAAACAAAGAATTCTCAACTAAGGAATATGGACTGTCTGAGAAGCACCTAAAGAAATGTTTAACATCTTTAGTCATCAAGGAAATGCAAATCAAAACAACCCTGAGAGTCCACTTCACACTAGTCAGAATGTCTAAGATCAAAAACTCATGTGACAGCATATCTTGATGATGAAGTGGAGAAAGAGGAACACTCCTTCAATGTTGATGGGATTGCAAGCTGATATAACCACACTAGAAATCAGTCTGTGGGTTCCTCAGATAATTGGACATAGTACTACCTAAGGACCCAGCTATAGCACTCCTGGGCATATACCCAAAAGATGCCCCAACATATAACAAGGAAACATGCTCCACTATGTTCACTGCAGCCTCATTTATTTTTTTTATTGGATATTTTCTTTACTTACATTTTATCTCCCTATCCCGTCCCCCCTCCCCCAACTCTATGAAAGTGTTCTCCTACCCACTCCCTCCCATGTTTCTGTCCTGCCATTCCCCTACAATAAGGAATTGAGCCTTCACAGGGCCAAGGATCTCTCCTCTCATTGATGCCCGATAAGGCCATCCTCTGCTACATATGTTGCTGGAACCATGGGTCCCTCCATGTGTACTCTTTGGTTGGTGGTTTAGTCTCTGGGAGCTCTGGGGGGCTGGTCAATTGATATTGTTGTTTTTCCTGTGGGGTTGCAAACCCCTTTAGCTCCTTCAGTGCTTTTTCTAACTTTTCCATTGGGGAAGCCATTCTCAGTTCAGTGCTTGGTTGAGAGCATCCAACTCTGTTTCTCAGGCTATAACAGAGGCTCTCAGGAGACAGCAATGTCAGGCATCTGTCAGCATGTACTTCTTGGCATCCACAATATTGTCTGGGTTTGGAGGCATTATATGAAATGGAATCCCTCAATTCCTTCATGGCTTTTCTTTCAGTCTCTGCTCCAAACTTTGTCCCTGTATTTCCTCCTGTGAATATTTTGTTCCCCTTTTAAGATGAACTGAAGCATCCCCTCTTTGGTCTTCCAACTTCTTGAGCTTCATTTGGTCTGTGGATTCTATCTTGGGTAACCCAAGCTTTTGGGCTATTATCCACTTATCAGTGAGTGCATACCATGTGCGTTCTTTTGTGATTGGGTTACCTCACTCAGGATGATTTTGTAGTTCCATCCATTTACCTAAGAAATTTATTAAGTTTTCAATACCTAAGTGTAAAGTTTCAACATTTTCTGTATCAATTCCTCTGTTGAAGGTCATGTGGGTTCTTTCCAGCTTTGGAGTATTATAAACAAGTTTGCTATGAACATAGTGAAGCTTGTGTCTCTGTTACATGTTGGAGCATATTCTGGTTATATGCCCAGGAGTGGTATAGCTGGGTCCTCAATTAGTACTATTTGCAACTTTCTGAGAAACTCCAGGACTTATTTCCAGTGTGGTAATTTCAACTTGCAATCCCACAAACAACGGAGGAGTCATCCTCTTTCTCCACATCCTCACCAGTATCTGCTGTCACCTAAGTTTTTAATCTTAGCCATTCTGATTGGTGTGAGGTGCAATCTCAGGGTTGTTTTGATTTGCATTTCCTGATGACTAGGGATGTTGAACATTTCTTTAGGTGCTTCTAGGCCATTAGATATTCTTCAGTTGAGGTTTCTTTCTCTAGCTCTGTTCCCCATTTTTAAAAAGGGTTATTTGATTCTCTTGGTTCTAACCTATTAAGTTCTTTCTACATATTGGATATTAACCCTTTATCAATAGTAGGATTCGAAAGATCTTTTCCCAATCCTTGGTTGCCAATTTGTTCTATTGACAATGTCCTTTGCCTTGCAGAAGCTTTGCAGTTTTAAGAGTTTCCATTTTTCAATTCTTAATTTTAGAGCATAAGCCATTGGTATTCTGGTCAGGAAAATTTCCCTTGTTTCTATGTGTTTGAGGCTCTTCTCCACTTTCTCTTCTGTTAGTTTCAGTATATCGGGCTTTATGTGGAGGTCCTTGATCCACTTGGACTTGAGTCCCTTGTACAAGGTGATAAGAATGGATCAATTTGCATTCTTCTACATGGTGACATTCAGTTGAACCAGCACCATTTATTTAAAATGCTGTCTTTTTTTTCACTCTATGGACTTAGCTACTTTGTCAAAGATCAAGTGACCATACGTATATGGGTTCATTTCTGGGTCTTCAATTCTATTGTAGTGATGATTGTACCTGCATGTCTCTGTACCAATACCATACAGTATTTTTTAATCGCTATTGCTCTGTAATACAGCTTGAGGTTGGAGATTTTCATTCCCCCAGCAGTTCTTTTATTGTTGAGAATAATTTTTTCTATCCTTGGTTTTTTGTTACCCCAAATGAATTTGCAAATTGCTCTTTCCAACTCTATGAAGAATTGAGTTGGAATCTTGATGAGGATTGCATTGAATCTGTAGATTCCTTTTGGTAATGTGGCCACTTTCACTATATTAATCCTGGTAATCCATGAGCATGGCAGATTTTTCCATCTTCTGAGATACTCTATTTCTTTCTTCAGATACTTAAAGTTCTTGTCATACAGAAATTTTCCCTTCTTGGTTAGACTCATACCAAGATATTTTATATAATTTGTGACTATTGTCAATGGTGTCGTTCCCCTAATGTCTTTCTCATCTTGTTTGTCCTTTGAGTAGAGAAAGGCTACTGATTTGTTTTGTTTGAGTTAATGTTATATCCAGCCACTTTGCTGAAGTTGTTTATCAAGAAGTGTCACTACCGTCTCCGACCAGCAGAAAAGGAGCCACTACACAGTGTTCTTCTCAAAGCGGTTTATTCAGGAACCTTACAGCATGCCCGTGAAAATCTTTCTCTGTCCCTTTCTCTCTCTCTCTCTCTCTCTCTCTCTCTCTCTCTCTCTCTCTCTCTCTCTCTCTCTCTCTCTCTTTCTGTTTCTCTTTCTGTCTCCCTTTCAGTTTCTCTTTCTCTTTCTCCCCGCCCCAAGCACGAGTCATGGGTGCACTTTCCAAGCTCGCACGGTGGGAGTGGCTAATCTGGGGGGGGGCAGGAGGAAGTCAGGTGCTAGTGACAAGACTAGGCCGGAGTCCCAAGCATCATCTTGGGACTGCCTCACACCTGCTCTCCACAAAGAAGGAGTTGCCTTGTAGAATTTTTGGGGTCATTTAAGTGTACTATGATATCAACTGCAATTAGTGATATTTTGATTTCTTCCTTTCCAATTTGAATCCTGTTGACATCCTTTTAATATTCTTTCTCCGTTTTGTGCATTTGGTGTTTTCACTATTATGTGACAGAAAGTATTCTTTCCAGTCCAGTCTATCTGGAGTTCTCTGGGCTTCTTGTATGATCCTGTTCAACTCATTCTTTAGGTTAGGGAAGTTTTTTTTTTTTCATAAATTTATTGAAGATATTTACTGGTTCTTTAAGTTGGGAATCTTCACTCTCCTCTATGCCTATTATTCTTAAGTCTGGTATTCTCATTGGGTCCTGGATTTCCTGGATGTTTTGGCTTAGGAGCTTTTGGTATTTTACACTTTCTTTGACTTTGCATCAATGTTTTCTATGATATCTTCTGCCCCTGTGATTCTTCTATGTCCTGTGTTCTGTTAGTGATGCAGCTGTGACTCCTGATCTCTTCCTCTTGTTTTCTATCTCTAGGGATGTCTCCCTTTGTGATTTCTTTATTGTTTTTATTTTCATTTTTCGATCCTTGATTGTTTTGTCTACTTCCTTCTACCATTTGGTAGTGTTCTCCTGTATTTCTTTAAAGAAGTTATTCAGGTCCGTCCTCAAGTCTTCTATCATCATCATGAGAAATGATTATAAGCCCAAATCTTGCTTTTCAGGTGTGATGGGATATTCAGAACTAGCTATAGTGGGAAAAGTAGGTTCTGATGGTGCCAGGTAGCCTTGGTTTCTGCTGCTTATGTGTTTGTGCCTGGCTCTCGCCCACTGGTTGTCTCTAGTGCTGCCTGCCCTAGCTATCTCTTACTGGATGTAGCCTGTCCTTCTTAAGATCCTCATTGTTTCAGAACTCCTCAGAGTCCACATATCTCTGTGATCCTGTGATTCTGGAATCATATGATCCTGGGATCCTGAGTGTGTTAGAGCTCCTGGGAATCAAGCTGCTTCTAAGATACTGGAGTCTTAGTGTGACCAAGTTCCCTATGTCCTTGAATGTGTCAGAGCTCCAGTGCTTCTGGATGTGTCTGATATCCTGAAAGAGTAGCTTCCTCTGTGATCCTGAGCCTGTTAGCGCACCTATGTTCCTGTGATCCTGTGATCCTGGGTATATTAGAGCACCTGTGTGAATGGTTTCCTCTTTTTGTATTATGGGATTGGATGCAGTACCAGCAACCAAGGTCTGCTCAGGGCTGAGATTCAGACTGGAAGGGTCCTGACCGTTGGGCAAGGATTCCTGCGTTCCTGGATCCTATGGGACTGAGTTACTCGGGGTATTGGGACAAATGTTGTGTCCTCCTCACCTGTGATCCTTGGTGTGTTAGAGCACCTGGGTGAGGGACTTGCTCTAGTGCTGTGGTATTGGGTGTGGTAACAGTACCCAAGGTCTGCTCAGGGCCCAGGTTCAGACTGGTAGGGAATAGCAGCCTTATATATAATATTCAGAAGCTTAAAAGAAGCCAGACATCCTTCAACAGAGAAATGGATACAGAAAATTTGGTATATTTACACAACGAAGTACTATTCATCTATTAAAATCAATGACTCCATGAAATTCACAGGCAAATGGATGGAATTAGAAAATATCATCCTGACTGAGGTAACCCAGTCACAAAAGAACACACATGATATGCACTTACTGATAAGCAAATATCAGCTCAAAATTTGGAATACCCAAAATTTACAATTCACCATCTGAAACTTAAACTCAAGAACAAAGACCAAAGTGTGGATGCTTCAATCTGTCTCAGAAGGCAGAAAAATACTCACTGTAGAAAATATGGAGACAAAGTGTGGAGCAGATACTGAAGGAAAGGACATCCAGAGAGTGCCCCACCTTTCGATTCATCCTATATACAGACACTATTGTGAATTCGAAGAAGTGCTTGTTGACAGGAGCCTGATATGGCTGGCTTCTGAGTGGCTCTGTCAGACCTCAGAAATAGAGTCGGATGCTGTCAATCAAACCATGGGTCTGAGAATGGGGTCCTAATGGAGGAGTTAGAAAAAGGACTGAAAGAGGTGAAGAGGTTTGCAACCTTATAGGAAAAACAACAATATTAACCAATCAGATCCCCCAGAGTTCCAAGGGACTAAACCACCAACCAAAGAGCACACATAGAGGGACCAATCACTTCAGTCACACATGTAGCAGAGGATGGCCTTGTCTGACATCAATGGGAGGAGAGAAACCTGATTCACCAGTGTAGGGGAATGCTAGGGCGGTGTGGCTGGACTGGGTGGTTCAGGACATACCCTCACAGAAGCAGCAGAATAGAAGAAAGGGAATAGGATAGGGGTTTTCTAGAGAGGAAACCAGAAAAGGGGATGACATTTGAAATGTAAATAAATTATATATCCAGTAGAAGTTAAAAAAGAAAAAGAAAGAAAAAAGAAAGCTGTTGCTGAGAGCCCAGACATCCTCTCTGATACCAAAATAAAGCAGATTTATTTCAAATGCCCTTCAAAATTCTCAGTATTTGGGCAGATTTACCTCCTAATTCTGAAGCAGATGAAAAAAAGATAAGAGTAAACAATCAAAGACATTTAATATATTGTATTGCTCTTGAGAACTGCTAAAAGGTGAACCATTCCTTCATGATAACAGTACAAGAGGATATTGTTATCTTCTGTATATAAGTGCCTGGGGTGATTGGAATCAGAAGCTGGGAGTTTATCCACGGAGCTGAGGCTGTGCTCTACTTGCAGCCCACTCACTTGGGAAGGGCTTCTACAGTCCCTTTGGCTACACACTATAAGCACCTGATTTGATGATGTTACTTTTGTATGTTCTCTCCAATATTGTACTTTATATCTACCTGCTCCTTCTATCAGTCTGTTATTCGTTGTGTGTTGCCAAAACATAAGCTCATATGCACAAGCATGTTTACTATGAGAAGCATGGATTCCATGCTATAGAGCAGGGCAGGTTTTAAACCCAAGGAGGACATTTTAGGCTTTTCCTAAAAGAGGAATGCAACTATGGCTCAGTGGTTACATTGTGATTGGTAGGTCAGAATTATACCTTTCAGAGTTCTCAGCTGGATATAATTGTTAAAGATTGTATCCCCCAAAGGCCTGCATAGCATCTTTTGTCATGTGCAAGCTACCCAGCTTTGAGAGATACCATCTAAATGCTAGTTGTGTTTTTCAGTGAAAGCATGACGGGCCTTGATGAATAACATCTTTCCATATAAATTTGATGGACAGCAAAGAGCTGTGGATATCAACAATATTTAGAGGGTTATTTGCTGCCTCTGTAACCACTGCTACTAGAAATGTATCTCATCCCAGGACTGTTATTTTGCTTATGGAACTGACATTACAATTATATAATGTAACAAAAATTTAGCCTTGAATGTAGCTTTCTCATCCTTCAGGACTTAAGACTAACCTTTCAGTGCTTTCTGTCCTTATATCCCAGGCCTCACTCCAACTTCAACTTATTTCTATTTTATAACTATCGTGACCAGAATTGTAGTGACTAAATGAGCAGTTATCACTTCTGTGGGGCAGA
Organism: Micromys minutus; assembly: GCF_963924665.1. Taxonomy (NCBI): domain Eukaryota; kingdom Metazoa; phylum Chordata; class Mammalia; order Rodentia; family Muridae; genus Micromys; species Micromys minutus. Next base: position 26,538,841 of record NC_137967.1, read on the forward strand.
GCCTCTTTAGGCACAAGATGGTATAGATGGGTCTTGTGGCAGTTTTTTTCTTTTCTTTTTTTTTTTTTTTTGTTTTTTGTTTTGTTTTGCTCTCTAGACAATTGAGTGAGATGAAGAGAATGACAGTGGGAAATAGCTCAGACAATATAATAAAGTGGCATATATGAAAGAAAACATAATAAAAGGTATATGGATATAAATGCTCATCCAATGTGTGATGTGATTGAACTTTGATTGCCTGCACTACATAAGTACACATAAGTACATTCATGCTTGTTTTCTGACCACAAAAAAAAATGTAAAATCAAGAGATTCAAGAGTTCAAATTTAGTGATGAGTACATAGTAAATTCAAAGCAAGCTTTGGAAGAAAGAGAGCAAAAGACAAAGAAGGAGGGAGGAATGGAGGGTGGGAGGTAGAGAGAGGGAGGGAGAGAGAGATGGAGGGAGGGAGAGAAAGAGGAAGGGAGATGGATGGATGGAGGGAGGGAGGGAAAGAGAGAGGGGGTGAGGGGGAGAGGGAGATAGAGGGAAGGAGGGAGATAGAGAGATGGAGAGAGAGAGGGAGGGAGGACTGTACAGCTGTATTCAGCAATTTTGACCAAATCTGCCCTCCTTGGAGTTCAGGGAACCACATACAAATGGAGACTAAAGGGAGTAAAGAGGACCAAGGAGATAGAGTACACCAAGAGTACACCAAGCCCTCAAAAACAACTAAGAAAAGCTTATGTTACTTTACAGAGACTGGACAATAATCAATGGACCTATGCAAGATTTCACCAGTTACTGTATATATACTACAGATTAAGTTTAGTATTTTTATGGGACTCCTGAATGTATAAACAAGTGGATCTATGATTCTTTTGCCTTTTCTTGGGCTACTTTAATTCTCCATTGGCCGGTCTATTTGCATTCCTCTTTGCATATATTAGACCAGAACCATTTGTTGAAGATGCTTTCTTTTTTCCTTTGTATGGTTTTGGCTTCTTTATCAAAAAGATTAAGTGTTTGGGTCTATTTCTGTGTCTATATTTGATTCTGTTGATCATTGTGTTGGTTTGTATATGCTTGGCCCAAGGGGTGGCACTGTTGGGAGGTGTGGCCTTATTGGAGTAGGTGAGTCACTGTGGGTGTGGCCTTAAGACCTTCACCTGGAAGTTAGTCTTTTACTAGCAGCCTTCTTTTGAAGAAGTAAAACTCCCATCTTCTCTTGTACCATGCTTGCCTAGATGCTTTCTTGTTCTTGCCTTGATGATACTAGACTGAACCTCTGAATCTGTAAGCCAGCCTTAATTAAATGTTGCCCTTTATAAGACTTGCCTTGGTCAGGGTGTCTGTTCACAGCAGTAAGACCCTAACTAAGATAATCACTGTGTCTGCTTTTGTACCAATATCATGTAGTATTATCAGTATTGCTCTGTTGTAAAGCTTGTAGTCAGAGATGGTGATTATTCCCAAAATTTTTTTATTGTTCAAGATTGTTTTGGATACTCTAGGTTTATTTTTTTTTCACATGCAGTTAGAATTGTTCTTTCAAGGTCTATGAAAATTTCTGTTGGAGTTTTAATGGGGATTGCATTGAATCTGTATCTTGCTTTTGATAAGATAGCAATTTTCATCAAGTTAATCATACCTTTCCATGACCATGGGAGATCTTTCTTCTGATATTTTCTTCAATTTCTTTCTTCAGAAACTAGAAGTTCTAGTCTTACAGATCTTTCACTTGCTTGGTTAAAGTTATACCCAGATATGTTATATTGTTCATGGCTATTGTAAATGGTATTGTTTCCCTAATTTCTTTATTGTCCCATTCATCATTTATACAAAGGGGGCTACCGATTTCTTTTAGTTAAGTTTAGCATATAGCCGAGAGCGGAGCCTGGCCCCACCTGCCAGCCGGAAAGGCGGCTCGTAGAGGCTGAGCAACTGTGACCAGGAACAGATCTTAGGAACTTCTGTTCCCACCCGTAGGCTACTTCAGTAGGCAGAGCGGAGCCTGGCCCACCTGCCAGCCGGAAAGGCGGCTCGTAGAGGCTGAGCAACTGTGACTGGGAACAGATCTTAGGAACCTCTGTTTCCACCCGTAGGCTACTTCAGTAGGCAGAGCGGAGCCTGGCCCACCTGCCAGCCGGAAAGGCGGCTCATAGAGGCTGAGCGACTGGTGAGTGGGAGATCTAGGCTGCTGGGGAGCAGAGGGATCTCTGCGGAGTGCACACGGAAAGGGCACCCCTGCCCTGACCTGCCCTGTCCTCCCCAATCCAGTGACCGGGAACAGATCTTAGGAAATTCTGTTCCCACCCGGAGGTGACTTCAGGACGCAGAGCAGAGCCTGGCCCAGCTGCCAACCGGAACGGTGGCTGGCTCATAGAGGCTGAGCAACTGCGATTGGGAACAGAAAATTAGAACTTCTGTTTCCACTCGAAGGCGACTTCAGGACACAGAGCGGAGCCTGGCCCACCTGCCACCCGGAACCTGGGCTGCCAGAAAGTAGAGATATCTCTGCGGAGTGCACACGGAAAGTGTACCAGGGACACAGACCAGATACAAGGGAAAGGCAAGAACATATCACTGACAACAAAATGGCAAGAGGAAAGAGAAAGAGTATATCCCAAGGAAGCCAAGAAAATCTAGCAACACCAGAACCCAGCTCTCCCATAATTGCAAACATCGGAATTCCAAACACTCCAGAAAAAAAAGACACAGACCTGAAATCATACCTCAAGATGCTGATAGAGATACTTAAACAAGAAAGGGAGGAAAAGCAAAAAGATTCAGAAGCTTTTAAAGAAGAAACAAGAAAAACACTCAAAGAACTCAAAGAACTAGAGGAAAACAGAACCAAAGAAATAAAGGAATAAAAGAGGGAAATTAAAACAGAAATTGGCACAATAAAGAAAACGCTAAAAGAGATAACCCTAGAGTCAGAACACCAAAAAAAGAAATCAGGAGTCACAGAAGCAAGCATCTCCAACAGATTACAAGAGATCGAGGAGAGAATCTCGGGGGCAGAAGACAACATTGTAAACATAGACAAAACAGCCAGAGAAGATGCAGAAAAAAAAAGCTCCTAACCCAAAATGTCCAGGAAATCCAAGACACAATGAGAAGACCGAACCTAAGGATAATAGGAATAGAAGAGGGAGAAGAGTATCAACTAAGAGGCACAGTAAATATCTTCAACAAAATCATAGAAGAAAACTTCCCTACCCTCAAGAATGAGATGACCACGAGCATAAAAGAAGCCTTCAGAACTCCAAATAGGTTGGACCAGAAAAGAAATACCTCCCGACACATAATAGTCAAAACACCAAGTGCCCAAAGAAAAGAAAGAATACTAAAAGCAGTAAGGGAAAAAGGTCAGGTAACATATGAAGGCAGACCAATCAGGCTCACACCCGATTTCTCAACAGAGACTATGAAAGCTAGAAGAGCCTGGACAGACATCATGCACTCCTGAAGAGAGCACAAGTGCCAGCCCAAGCTGCTATACCCAGCAAAACTATCAATCACCATCGATGAAGAGACGAAGATATTTCAAGACAAATCAAAATTCACACAATATCTGACCACAAACCCAGCACTACAACGAATTATAGGTGGAAAACCCAATACAATGAGGAAAAATACAGCCTAGTAAGAACAAGAAAACTCCTAAACAAGAAAACTAAAAGAAGAAAAAAACACAGACACAACTCAACCCACAAAAGCAATAATGGCAGGAAACAGAAACAACTATTCCTTGATATCTATTAACATAAATGGTCTCAACTCCCCAATAAAGAGACATAGACTATCAGACTGGATACATAAACAAAATCCAACCTTTTGCTGCATACAGGAAACTCATCTCAGAGACAGAGACAGACACTATCTCAGAGTAAAAGGGTGGGAAAAAAACTTCCAAGCAAACAGCTCCAAGAAGCAAGCTGGAGTGGCTACTCTAATATCGAATAAAGTAAATTTCCAACCAAAAGTTATCAAAAAAGATAAGGAAGGACACTTTTTACTCATTACCGGGGAAGTCTGTCAGGATGAACTCTCAATCCTTAACATATATGCTCCAAATAAAAAATCACCCACATTCATAAAAGAAACTCTACTAAAGCTCAAGAAATACATTTCACCCCACACAATAATAGTGGGAGACTTTAATACCCCTCTCTCACCAATGGACAGATCAGGGAAACAGAAACTGAACAAGGACACTGCAAAACTAGCAGAGACTTTGAACCAACTAGAATTAATAGATATATACAGAACATACTATCCCAAAGTAAAAGAATACACCTTCTTCTCACCACCCCACGGCACCTTCTCGAAAATTGACCACATAATTGGACACAGAATGAGCCTCCATCGATATAAGAAGATTGAAATACTCCCATGCATCCTCTCAGATCACCATGGTCTACAGCTGGTCTTTAACAACAATAAAGACAACAAAAAGCCCACATACACATGGAAACTAAACAATGCTCTGTTAAAGGATAGCAGGGTCAAAGAAGAAATAAAGAAATTAAGGATTTTCTAGAATTCAATGAAACTGAAAACACAACATACCCAAACCTATGGGATACAATGAAAGCAGTATTGAGAGGAAAACTCATAGCCCTAAGTGCTTCCAAAAAGAAACTGGAGAGAGCTCACATCAGCAACCTGACAGCACAGCTAAAAGCCCTAGAACAAAAGGAAGCAGATATACCCAAAAAGAGTAGACGGCAAGAAATAATCAAAATTAGGGCAGAAATAGACCAAATAGAAACAAAAAGAACCATTGAAAAAATCAACAAAACAAAAAGTTGGTTCTTTGAGAAAATCAACAAGATTGATAAACCCCTAGCCAGACTAACTAGAGGGCAAAGAGAGAGTATCCAAATTAACAAAATCAGAAAGGAAAGTGGTGACATAACAACTGAAACTAAGGAAATTCAAGAAATCATCAGATCCTACTACAAAAACTTATACTCCACAAAATTGGAGAATCTGGAGGAAATAGATGAATTCCTAGACAGATACAAGGTCCCAAAGTTAAACCAGGACCAAGTAAACCATCTAAATAACCCTATAACACCTAAAGAAATAGAAGAAGTCATCAAAAGCCTCCCAACCAAAAAAAGCCCAGGTCCAGACGGGTTCAGTGCAGAATTTTATCAGA